>NW_007361004.1:877298-1499522 GCF_000409485.1 Glarea lozoyensis ATCC 20868 | reverse complement strand
CGTGTAGGACACAAGCTAGAGTGTTATACCCTCGTGTTGAGCAACTTGAACTACCTGAAGCGGGTAAAATGAGGAGTTGCAGCTGTCTCCTTTCTTTGGAATTTGCAAGTGTCGTGCTCTCTTGATTATCTGGCCAATGACAGTTCCCATCTACGATATTAACTGGCTGCATCACTGAAACGACGGGCGCGCAGTGGCGAGGTTCCTCCAGCTTGCAGCAAGCGATCATCGCCAAACTCCGTTTACCATCATCCAGACGGTGACACAAAGGCAGCCAATGTTCCAAACGGTTGATATGCATAGAGGGAACACCTCCCATCTCTTTCATATCTTGAGCCCCCTCGGACCGAATTCCACTCCAGGCCTGCAAAAAAGACGAGCTTGAGCAGATCACTTAATCACTGCTCCCGTCAGGCAAATCGGAAGACGACGCGGGTAGTGAGTTCGCAGCATGCCCAGTGCACTATCACTTACTTACTCCAGACTAGGTATGGGGGTCTTTCGCGCGCACCGTTAGCAAGCGCGCTTTTTCCTTCATGGATTCGGGGTGTGTTTTCCTCAGGGGGTGACGGTGACGGGCCAACAAGGAGCTCATGATGAACACCAACCGTCACACCCCTTCCCGTCTGTAGCGGGATGTCTATCTCTTGCTCGATTCTCATCACCTCGGCTGTTGAGATGAAGGCTATGCATGCAATCCGTCAGGTACAGGTATGAGGGCGGTTATTTGGAGGGGGTCATAGTGACTGTAGTAGCAGATTTGCAGTTCTCAATGGTAACGAGGAAATAGCATCGCGATGGAAACAACTAATTGCTATGGCTAATCTGATACACAGCATACACAAGATCTAGATCCGAGGGACCCCCAAATGTAAGCTTACTTTTCAGATGCAGTGGATGAACGCAGCTCAACCACTGTACTGGTATACCACCTTTGTACGTAGATTGTCGCACGCTGGGAGATGGTGTATGTGTTTTGCCACGTGTGAAGCAGGGAGAAGATGGAGAGCCGCTTTGGCTGTCAGCGGCGCTTGCTTCACGATTTCATCGTAAACAACATTTTTTTGGAGATGGTCTACGACGGGGTTTGAAGACGGCCAACACGATCTGAAGTAATTACCGCGACTGATGCTAACATGTCTTCACCGTTGCGCGTGAGTTGGATGATGGGCGGATAGACGACAAGAGGTAACAAGTGCCGGGCTGAGAATGGGGGGAGCGTGAATGGATGCGCCATCAGGTCGCAATGAACTCTCAACGTTACTTTCGCGGTGACGCATACCCTACCTATGGCATTCGCATGACTTTACTGGAAAAAGCAGGATTTCCACAACGACGTTTCCTTCCTCGGCGACCTGACCTGACATGCCTGCCGCTTAAAACTACCCTCCCTCTATTCCTCCTCACCATCAAAAACCCTTTGAGAGAGAAGTCCCTCTTCCGTGCATGCAGCTCGTTGTCTAGGTAGTCTATAGCTGTGAACGAAAGAGCGAAATCCAGGCGCCTCAACCCACGTCGCCGAGTACGGTGCTGGCCGAATGGGACATGGCATTTCCAGGTGTGGTTTGGGATGGGGATGGAATGGGCAAGTCCGCCCTTTGTAACGGGGCCCTCTGAGCTATTTTCCTGCGCGCGAGAGAGAGAGCGAGCGGTGGGAGCGGTTCTCTGGTTGATTGGCGACACACGCAGCCATGCGATTCCCGAGCGTTTGGGTCGGTGTGGTTGATTTCTTTGTCCTTTTATACTGTGTCATCGTATTTCCACGATTGACGGCGCACGCACGCAACGCAGCATGCTCTGGTTTTTTTTTCCGGGGTATGGTATGGATGGCTCTGCACTCCCCGCTGCATGGCCAGGCCCCCACCCTGACTCGACGCGCTTGAAATAACTCGTTGTTGCGTTGCAGAGTCTGCGAGGGCGTCCGCTTTGAGAACGTACTCGGTGTCGAGGGCCCTGGTCGCGATATCTGCTGGGGTGCGATGTGCGAGACTGGAAAGGGTTAACGCCGATGCGGGCGGAAGTAGGGTGCTGACCTGTCAGAGCGTAGGGCTGGAGGGAAGTGGGGTGCGAAAGGCGCGCGGCTAGTATTGATTGGTTGTGCGCTGCTCAAGACCCCAGGGAGAGGAGGTTATCCTGGCGCAAGGCGTGATGCTGACTTGCTCGCTAAGCGGTTGCGATCCGAGAACCAGTCTGTCGGGTTCGGTGGCGTCTCTCTCTTCGTCGTGCGCGCTGGTCACGTTACATGCACGTTTGCTCTTGTTTGGCCCCTGTGGGGTCGGTGAGTGGTGCAGCACACTCGATCGTTATGTGCAGCGTTTGGGCTGGATTGGGTCATTACTCCTGATCGTGGACATGTTTTATGGACCAATGCGCGTGTCGTACGCTACACAGTGGGTGGTATATTTCTCTTATCAAATCACTTATCATGGTCAACTACTGCCGAGCGCAGTTGTGCCCGCGCTGCATGAGAGGGGGGGGGTTCATGATTGCGAATCTTTCTCAGGCTAGAATGCATTTGCCCACACTATATTGTGACATTGCACGCTGATCGTTGAGGGGCCAGTTACCGTTGAGAGGTGACTGGCTAGTTTACCTTTTCATCGTTGACGGCACCACTCACCTGCCTACCTCGTCGGCGGGGGCGATGGGAATATATGAGGTATGGGCCGGATTTTGGGCCGGTGATGGACGCAGTACATTTGCTGCATGGTGGGTAGCGTAGGTAGGTAGGTAGGTACCTTGAGATGGAGAGCACACCGAGTGACTAGTTGTCGAGGCTGAGATGCGTGCAGTGGGAATGTGATCATGGGATTGGACTGGAGTGTCAGGTTGATAGAGGGATGAGTGACATTGCGATTCCTGTTGCTACCGCGACTATGATGTGATGTCGCGAACCTGAAAGAGGTAGGTATGTGTGTGCATCCTCAGCTCGCGACGTGGCTGCCTCTCAGCCGTGATAATGAGTGGTTCAGTAACCGCGACGGGAGGGACGGAGTAAAACAAACAAACATCCAAAACGTCCCGCTCGTAAATCTGATGTGCACGATGTGTTGTTGTGTTGTGTGGAGTTGAGGAGTTGGTGGTAAGGTGGGTGGGTGTTTGTCGCGATTGCAAACGCAACGCAAATGTCAAGCGCGCGCAGGGCAGCACAGAGCAGGGCAGGACAGGGCATGGCAAACGGAATCAGCGACGGTTCAGCATCCGGCAGTGCACCCGTCGGTCCGTAGCGTCACAGGCCGGACTGAGCGGAGCAGCGTGCTGGTTTCGGTCGAGCTTGGTTGCTGTGCTGGTTTGTGCTTGCGCTGCTTGCACTGCTTGCGGCTTCTGTTTTGGTGCTGGCTTGAGCGGGTGCTGTCCTGGCTGTCCTGGTTGAGAAGCGGCTGGAGCACGCACTGGTCAAGGGAAGAGAACAGGCTGCACTGCGCACCGCACCGTCCCTTTTTTACCACCAATGCGAGGGAGGAGGAGACAAACCAACCGTCCATCGCATCGCATCGTGGACGGATAGCCGATGTCAACAACAACACAAACGCAAACGCATTGGTAGGCGCCGGTTGCGCGTGTGCGGAGGTGGGAGATGAGATGACACGGTGAGGGATGGACCTGGGAGGATGAGGAGAAGCCGCCAGAGTGCCGCGCTCGACGGCCAGAGTGAGGAAACAAGCACTCGTCCGTCTGGGATCTCCTCCGGCTCTTTTGCTCACATCACACGGGAGCGGACAGACGATAGCAGAGCACGGGCTCACCGGATGGATTCCACCAGCCGATCTCAATGCCCTGGTAGAGGGGAGATGGTGTAGCTCATCGAGTGGTAGATGGGAGGAGTGGAGTATGCGGTGAATTGATGGAATATGGTCAGTAGGTAGGTAACTGTATCCACTGTGTGACTATCAGAAAAGGAGAACATCAGGAGCTTCCGATCCAGGTTGCCGCGTTATTGCCCGGCATGGTTTTTTGAACTGCTCTGCTTGGTGTCTCGTTGATGGCCGTATCAAAAGCCTTTCCAGCAGTCGAACTGGGCGGTTACACGATGCACCGTGAGGCCTGGTTCGAGGCCAAAGGCTCACTCACCCCCTAGTAGAAAGAGGCAGGGGCACGAATCTCCCCTGTCCCCTTTCTGCTCTCCCTCGTCCATCGTCCACCTACACGTCTCGCTACTCGCTCCCCTCCACACCCCCTCTTCCTTCTAATCACACCCTCCTAGACTGGACCTGCTGGACCTGGAGCTACTCTGCGTGACTGATCCGAATCTCTACGCCTACGACCGACCTGCTCTAGTCCTGTCTGCTCCTCTCACACTGCCACTCACTCAGACCCTTCCCAAGACCTCGACCTCACCCTCAACCGAATCCCCGACCGACACTGCTGTGACAGTGACAGCTCCTCCCCTCCCCTCCCCCCTCCTAGGCTTAGGCAATCCATGACTGGGATCGACCTACACATCCTGGGTAAACATGTCGCGCTCTCCATTCACCACTCTTTCTGCTACCTCCCCTCTGCGTCTACGCTGCTCCACCTCCCCCCATCGGTAGTTCGCCCAGTCCTTCCCGAATAGGTCTGGTCACTTTGGTTCATCGTGGCGTCTAATACGATAAACGGTCTAGCTTCCTTTCCCTCCTCTGCCCTATATGACCAGGGTGACACGCAGGGTCCCTCCTCAGTTCGCATATCATATCATTCTGGAACCGCAAACCTCGTCCAGGCAGATTGAGATGCTCGTTGAGAATTTACTTTTAATACGAATCACTTCCCCAGACTTGGACTCGAGATTCTTGTCCAACCTCCATCTGATCTGATACTCGACCACCATCACCCAACCGTTCGTATCGCAGTGTGAAACTCATATCCTCATCCACTCTCCGTTTGACGTCGACCGTTACGAGCTGGCCACAGACATTACACAGATATCATCAACGCTCCCAGGCTGATCGGTCGTCTTGCGTTCTTTCGTAAGCTGGTCCGGTATCAATGTCTTTTACGGGAGAAAATACATACACCAGTATTCAACCCGCACGAACCCTTCATCACGCCAATAACAACCCCGAGACGCCATATAGTGCCGTAAGTTTTGATTTCGAATGCCTCGATATCCAGCGTCACATCAGAACTCCTCTAATAACCTACCAGGTCTCGTCATTTAACTTACCAGTCACTTACGACTCGTCTCTCGTTACACCAGTCTCCATGTCGGCATCCCCTCATGTACCGAGGACGACCTCTTCGCCGAATTCGAGCAAAGAGAAACCAATCAAGATGTCTCCCGTATCACCTACCTATCTTGGCTTCCAAGAAGAAGATGGATTTGGTGCAACAAGATTTCACAACGAACCGATGAAATACAAAGATCCACCGAATGCACTTTATGTTTCTACCCCAGAAAGTACTTTCCCAGCTTCACCATATCCTGAACCCTTCTTTGGCAACTTTGGTGTGTCAGCCCCAACGACTCGGAACCCAGCACCTTCACCACCATTACATCCTCATCAGAGTCCAAGTCTCCATTCTGCGGGAGGGTTGAGCAATGATAGTAGAAATTCGCGTCAACCAACGCCTGGACAAGCTTATAGAAGCCACAACCAAACACCTATTCTCATCGCACCAAACCCAGCGAGTTTACGTAAAGATAGTGGTGTGTACCGACAAAACTCAATTCAGTCAAACCACTCACACGGTTCAGGTTCTCACTCTCATGGACTTCCTCAGATGCATTACTCTCCACAACATCATGATAGTCACATGCTTCCCTCATCAGGATCAAAGAAGCGTAAATCTCCAGACAGTGGTCTCGATCATGAGTATGCCAATGGCAATCAACAGATGACGGGAGAAGAACAGCTCCTCCTTCGCCTCACCGACCAACTCAATCTACCTTGGAAAGATGTCATGGCACGTTTCAACGACGAGACGGGAAAATCGATGAAAGTTCCGGCATTACAGATGCGCAAGAAGCGCCTTTTGGAACGGCTAAGGGTATGGAACGACACTGAGGTAGTGAAACTTCATTCATCCGCCCGTTGTTACCCCCATTCCTCCCCCTCCTACTCCTACCACTACGCCCAACGCTAATCCCCGCCGTAGGAGCGAGCGTTGACTATGGCTATGGAAGACTACGACAAGCAGAGATGGGAGACTATCGCCCGGGACATGCTCAAACATGGCTCTACTGAGAAATGGACCAAGGAAGCGGTGCAGCGGAAGTGGTACGAGATGCATCCTAATGGCTCTCCGTTGGTTGAATACGCGTCTCCGGGGGAATATGAGCTCGGAAATCGCGTCCAGTATCAACGACCTGGCATGCCGTATAGTCCGCAGACGCCAATGGGCGGCTATCACGGCATGCCCCTCCATCAACGCCACCACTCCTACTCCGGCCCACCAGAAACCCATAAACTGCCTCCCTCACACCCTCTCCACGCCGTTCAACAAGTCGCTCTCGGTCTCCCCCCCTTACGCCCAGCTTCTCCGGACCTGATGAACCTCCTCCCGCCGTTCCGCCACCAGAATACCTCTCCACCCACGGTCAGCATGGATGAAGTACGCTCGAGAGCGGGGAGCGATGCGAGTCAGCAGATGGCCATGCATCAGAAACAGGCGCAGATGATGTTTGAGGAGCAGAAGAGACGGGAGGAGGGGCGCATGAGGGCGTTGCTGGAGGTTGGGGGGCAGAGAGCCGCGACGGGGACGCCGTTGCCAAGTCAGGTTTATGCGCAGAGTCAGAGGGAGGGGAGGGAGTAGGATGGTGGGTGAATTGGGTATATAATTTGTGTTGTGATTGATTTTGAGATATGGGTGATTGGCGATTTTGGAGTTTTATTATACCTCTTTGTTTTTGTTGTTTTCTTTGGATAAGATGAGATGGGAGTCGTGGGGTAGATATAAATACGTTTTGTTTTAGGTGTGTTAATATTGGATTGGAAGAATGAGAGGGAGGTTTTATATATATATATTTATATCTAGATGTTTGTTGAATCAACATGAACGAGTACAAATCTCAGTGAAGATCAGTTCTTCATCTTTCATGTAATATCACGTTTTTGAAGATTCAAGACAGTATCATCATTTCAGGAAAAGATGGGCTTTGGTCATCGCGGACTACGGCTGGCGGCAGTTTGAGGTCGCTGTTGGTATTTGGGCAGGGGGTCTGGCTAAGCCGTTGCCATCCCTGGTTGATGTTTACGGGAGTTGGAGAAAGGGTGGCTGACAAGACCAACATAATTTTACGCCATCGATGACATGGAGGGAGGGTGGGAGCTGCTGACAGAGCCCATTCCTTACACCTTCTGTCTTGATGGTTCTTTATGACGGGAATATGTTGTGTTTACATGGCCAGACACAGATGTGTGGACGATGACGGTGCACGTTGGAAGTGTCAACATGAGGTTTAAATCTAATAATGGACTTGGGAATTGGATGGAGGGTGGGATGAGAAAGAGGGGGGGGGAAGGGTATGATGTGCATAGCCAGCATTTCAGGGAAATGTTCTGTTGGTCTTCTTTTTGTTACCAATGGTGTGTTGGTATGCAAGTCACAAGCGCTACATGGGATCCAAAGTTTAAATCTAAATATGTTCGTGTGGGTTTGGGGTGGGAAGGCTGATGTGCAAGCAAGTCATGCTGGGTAACAACGTAGGAGGTTAAATCTATGATCTAGGTGGATGGATGTGGGGATGGGGAGGTATGGATGTGCATAGCCTTGCTTTGGAGTCATGTTGGTGTTTCTATGTATGAATGGAAGCCAACATGAGGTTAAAGTCTAAATCTAATTTTGTGTTTTGGAAGTTGCATGAGAAGGGGGGAATGGGTGTGCATAGCCCTTTTCCAACCGTTCTGTTTGACGAAGTGTTGGAGACAAATCAAAACCCAACCAAAGTCAAAACTCTAAATCTAAATTTGTGGTTCTGGTGGTTGGGATGAGGATATGATGTGTGTAGCCCGTTCTGTCTGACAAAGTGGGAGATGGAAGTCGGAAACCCAACGAAGTTTATTTCCTCTAGATGAGGAGGATGTTGCCTTTGTTGTGACGGGAATATATGTTGTGTTTGCATGCAAGTCACAAAAATGAAATTCGGCTGTTGGGTGTGCGACTTCCAATATACTTCCATCCGGCTGGAATAGAAATGGCTGGGTGGCAAGTACATATAACTTTGTTTCTCCTGGAACTGGAAGTACAGCATGATTCTTGGATTTCGCGAAAAACTAGACCTAGGTGTGTAGGCTTGAAGAAGTGTCGTTTTTGTTGTTGGATTATATAGTAATCACATATCTCTCCGTCCACGATTTACATATTGAAAACCAGACTCCTACACCCCTTCTTTTGAAACATCCTTTAAACTTCTATACTCTCACCTCTCACTTCCCCTCCTTCCAATCCAACTCACCAACCCCAAACAAATTCCCTCTCCCCTTCCCCATCCCTATCTCCAACTTCTAAGTTCTCGCCCAGAAAATTGAAAGCTAAGTTGCTGATTCTAATCCGCAGGCTTGATCTAGGTAATTCTGAAAATCTTTCGTTCGGTAGAATGAGCGAAGTACCGAGTCGCCTTATTTCCTGACCACTCTGTCTCGTGCTTGAGTTTGAGAGGTAAAAGGACGTGTAGAGGGATGAGCTAGTTTACTTAGACCAATTATCCATTCAGATTTTTAATATCTCTCTGTACATTACTTCTGTACATATAGAACTTCATACTTTCTGGAAAGGGAAGGGGTGAGTAGGCTGCGGCGTGGGATTGCCATGTCGTGCTACGATCAGACTTACTCGATTCTTTCTTTGACCACATAGTATTTACATACGAGGATGGGAAGGAAAACCCTCAACTCGTGCTTCTCAAAGTAAACCTTGAGGTGTATCTCCGTCTTCAACATCTCCCATTATATGCTACCCCATTTCTCCTCCATCTACATCTACTAACAATTCATGTGGATTATTCATCTCAGCTCCCACGTGCTAAGATATTACACCTGCGGCTTCCAATCTCAAAACGAAGTGTACCGTGTACCACCCTTATACGTAAATCCTATATCAGTAAACCGTTATGATTGAAACCCTAGAACACAAACGGCATTCAAGTGAAGCTTACTTTTACTTCCACAAAGAGCTACATTCCCCCCCCCCCCATCTCCCATCTTCACTGTCGTTTGATTTAGGCTCCCACGTTCCCCTTCCACGTGGCAACATACCACATCTGCAGCTCGGACTTTCGTAGCTGTCGTACTACAACCCTCCCTACCCGGGTCCGAGTCGATTGGTCGATTGTACGACGAAGTGTGTTACGAGCTCATTCACGTAGTTCTAGAAGAGCGAGGATGCTGGGATGAATGATACTGGGATCGGGGAAGTGGGAATCAGAGGTTCCACTGCTTTGTCTGGGCTGGTTCTTGGGATGTGTGGCTTGTTTGGGGGAAGGACGGTGTGAGTGTGTTTATGTCAAGGAAAGCTTCCTAGTTAGTGCTTTTCGAGATTCTGTGGTTTGTTGATGTTTCGTAAGGAGGAGAGGGTAGGGCTAGATGTTGTGTAGTTGTGAGACAGAGTTTCTGAAATAAAGTTTGTGGTAGTTGGGTTGGAGATCGATGTTGTACAGCACAACTTGTGTTGAAGTTGGAATTGTAGAAGTTGGGTTGGGTTGGTCAAAGGTTAATTGAGATAGAGATGTTTGAGTTTGAGATCTTGGTTGGTGGGTATGTTGTATACTGAATCATTACATTTTGTTTCTTGAATTGAGTTCTCAGAGTTTTTAACACATAGCTAAATTGAAGTACACCATTTTCTTCAGCACCCAAACCTAACCAAATCACATCCACCATGACGATTCCAAATCCAAATCCACTTCCCTCAATCCACATCCCTCATCACTAAATCCCCTCTTCACCACCTCACCAAACCTCCCCTCACCCATCTCCCTCAGCACAAATTCTTCAACCATCCCCCCCTACCTTCCCCCTGCGCCATACTCGGCGTCCCCACTCCCCTGTCCCTCAAGCCCCCTCAGACCCCAATCCGCGCTAAAATACGACACCCCCCCTCCCATTCGCTTCCCCCTTGTCTCGCTTACCCCCTCCCCCCAAATAAGGTAATTCCTACGCCTCGGCGGCCGCCGCAAAAGCTTCATTGTTTGCACCGTGCACCTTTATCATCCTGCCTTGTGGATTGAAGCGATGTCCCGGGCGCGGAAACCATGAATCTCTCCGCCCCCGAGTCGTATAACTTTACGATACTGGTAGAGTGATATGTAAGCTTGCGCTGGGTTTTGTAATGTGAGGTTGTGCTGATTACGTAGATGGAGCTGACGATTAGAGAACAGGGGGAAGAGGAAGGGGATGTGAGCTCGGTAGTTAAAAAATTGGGGGCCAAACTTGAATGCGTTAAATGCGGATGCGAGATTTCCCGATTAGATGTACTCGGCGAGTGTGTTATGCGCGGATGATTCTGGGGGTTGATGTGTGTATTCCGAGGATTTCAGAGGAGGGAAGGGACGGGGGAATTGAAAGTGGTGGTTACGTGAGGAGGCCGAGAATTGGGCTTTTTGCGTTGGTGCCGCGCGCTTGGTTGGTTGTTGGGAGATATCTTGTTGTGAGGTTTGATATGGACGCTTGGAGAATGGGACGTGCAAGCGTGGACGGGTATGTGGCTTGTGAGTTTTGAGTAAAAATAGGAAATGTTGTGGTTGAGAGAGTTTTTGAGGGATTCATCTTTCTCAGCCACGTGGGGATGTGATGATTGAGACTGATTTTTTCTATGATATCTCGCATGTTACGAGAAATCTATCATTTGAGATTAATCATCGGCAATTGGTCTGGTCGAGTATGAGAGTAAACTTTGAATAGCACGTAAACTACATCAATTGATAACATGATTTATGAACTGCCTTTCAGATTTTTGAAATTAAACCGAGAATATCACTTTCATCCCTCGACTTTTACAGTAAACTCTACACCCCTTCTCGTCACTCACTTCATTTTACCACTCACAATCACTCGCGTGAAAAACACATGACAAACCCTCGTCCAATACCTCGCCGATTTGTGCAACCGCCGGTGGTTGCTACCACGTGTATTTTGAAAGTCGGGTCTTCCAGAAGTTCAATTTCAATGTTCTTATGCTTATGCAATGGCATTGACTTTTAATCTCGGATTAGACGCCGGAGGTACCGGAAGGCTTTGGATGAGGTTGAATTTGGTGAAGATGGGGAATCAGAAGTGAAGATGGACGGGAGTGATGAGGATGGAATTGGGAGTGCAATTATTTGTGTGAAAATGGTTTTCGTGAATTGTCGTTTAGTGGTGTGAGCATTGAGTCCGGCCTTTTGATTACCATTCGACAAACTTACCATACAGGATATCACTGAAAGAATAATCTACCCGACTTACTGGATGTATACTTCTTACATAACTTCAACATCATCACACTTCATTAAATCCCAATATCAAATACAAAATCTCAATTATTCGAACCCTCTCAAAATAGACCATCGGCAGACAATTCCTCCGCAACTCAAATACTGCCTCCCTTGCTCTCCTCATGCAAGTCATACACCACTCCATGTCCACTCACAAGTCACATTAAATACCACTGCAACGTGATGCCACACCGCGTTTACGACTCCAGCGTCCTCCTGATTCGTCCAAGGAACGACGCCCTCGCTAACGACCTTTACCATATAGGGTTGAGGCAGAGGATGAAACGAAGGCTTGAAGTAACGATTTAGGGGCGGTTCGTAGGAGGTGTTGGAGGACTTGATGAATAGATAGAGGAAAGGTTTAGAGAGTTTTGGTGAGGAATTTGGATTGTGTTGATGATGAGGTGTAAGTGATGGTACCAACAAAATCCCAACACAAAAACTCCTCGATTGGTCAACCCAGATCTTCCAGGTTATCCTCACCAAAACATCTCCCACCGCTATTCCCACGCCCATCTCATCTCGAACTCTCGGCAGTCTCAGCATCGTCAAGTCCCCATTTGGCCCTCTCCTCGCTCCGTGCCCCTTCCACACGTCCACCTTCCCTTCACACTTCACAGCCATCTCAGAACCCTAATATCCCGCACGGCTATACGATGATTCGCCGAATTGACACTCTCAGATCCGATCTTTTCTTCGGAGAATTGTCGCCAGAAAAAGAAAAGTGGATCGAGGGGCTACTCGGTGTGGAAATGTAGGGCGTCAGACGCGACCACGTATTTAGGAGTGCATGCGTGTATCATCTCAGGAGTTTTCAGCCCTACGAAACAACGAGTCGTGGATTGAAATAACAGCGCTTAACGAAACTCTTTCTTGGTTGATGAGGAAGAGATGTGGAGAAGCGGGAAAAAGCTGTTGTAGGCTTCACCGAAACGCGGGCGGCAATGTATGTTGTCATCGTGACTAAAGCGACAGGTTCTCCCATCGTATCTTGTAGCGGCTGATTCGAACTTTAATTCCATGAGATTTTCACGTGAATGCCGGATGTCTGCTGCTGCCAGCTCAGCATGAAATTCCTGTCATGGGATCATGGTTGACGACTGCGCATTTCGGCCGGATCTTGACGACCTTCAAAGCCCAATATAAATCCCAATCCCTGATCTTGCGTGGCAGACAGGCTTCGGAGCGGTCTACATGGGAGCCATTTGATAATGAGGTGGTAGAATTCGACCTTGTTCCTCGTGAGCGAAACGTGCGTTGGCGGCAAAGTGCACGATGAAATTTTAGCTTCTGAATGCCATTTCATGAATTAATCAGAACCACCTTCTGAATATTATTTCAGGGCAGAATTAAAGTTCTCATCCTTGCATCAGTCCCGTCCACACTGCAGCTGATGTGATGATTTCGTGAACTGCTTTCAACTAATCCTCGGTTAATATCAGGGGAAGTGATCTGTGGAGCCCGATTCCGCGTCGGCGATCAACGAAGTGGCTTGAATGGCTGTGATTGTTTCAATCGATGCAGATAGACTAATGGATATAAGTCTCGCGAGCTCTGGGTTGAGGGGTTTCGACCAGGAATGAGGAAGTGATGAGAATCCTTCTCGCATGCATGATGGTAGCACCAACAGGCGCTTTCAGTTAGAGACTATGCGCAGCGTGGTTGACTAGTCTGATTCATACACTAGTAGGGTTATTGAAGGGAGTGAGAAAACCGTTGAGATTAATCTCCTGATATCAAGTGGATGTGGGGGTAGGCGCGATGAAGTTTGACGGCAGTGGTACGGCCAGTCAAAATATTCCGATCTCCAAACGTAACGGGATGGATATATTCGAATTGAGAAGATTGGATGATCCGGTGTGAGGACTTTCCTTTCCTAGTTGATCATAGCTTGGTTTGCGGAGCCCTTGAAAACTTAGAGCAGCAGGAGGAGATCGAATGTGATGCCGAATTAAGCCGTTGAGCCATCGCGTCTGGGAAGGAAAATATCATCAACTCAGCCGTAGATGCCAACCGATATTCTTCAAGTGGCGATAGCCCTGGATGGCCTCTGAGAAAGGGAAAACTGGGGTTTGTTCTGGAAACGACGAGTGAGGGGTTCGAGGTCAGCCAGCTGGCCGATTGCGTTTGTTGGATTAAGTTGGTAATCGCCCTAATTTTTACGCTAACAGGGTGTCCTTTGAGCAGTATCGAATTCTTTCGGACGGTCGGATATTATACTCTAACTTCACGGACTTTGTAGCATAATGGCAGGTACCAAAGTGCCGCACTCATACCTTCGTATATTTATCAGCTGAAAATTGAGAATCATCAAACCTTCGATATTGATCTTCAGTTTCCAAGGAGACTGTGCCGGTCTATTGCTTGCAAGCTGATTGAAAACCAAGGAAATTATTGCGAGATTCTAGAACGTCCACTTTTGAAACCAATTGGATGTATCCACGATGGCAGCGGAACAGCAAGGAGTACTAGTCTTGTCTTAAACCAAGCGACGACGCGTCCGACGGTTCAAATTGTTTGAGTGGAGATTTCAACTGGCAGTGGGTAAGGCAGATTTCGGCCGCCATCTCAAGGGGTAAAGTGATATCTGCACATTACCCCTAGAACTGCCCACCACTAGTCTGAACCATCACTTAATTAGAAGGCATTAAGATCTTGTGGAGAAGCGGAATAAACCGTGTGTCGTTCAATATTTCAAGAGTCTTGGTCTCGAAGCATCTGCAAAAGTAGCGAGATCATGCTCTGCCAGTGGATGGTGCGTGGCAGGGTGTGTCTCCTTGAAGACACAGCTCCGTGAGACACTGACGAGCGGCACACCGTCGGTACCTCATGTGCTGTAGACTTAAGAGTTGTTCCATGTATATCGCTGTTGTAAACGTAAATGGTTTCTGTTTGAATGCCTGTCTCATGGGATGTTTTGTTGATGGAATTTAGAGATGCTGAGATGGTGAAATAGTCCTCTTAACCAGGTTTTGTATGCCTCCACGTCGCCTTTGCGTACAACAGTCATCAGTGTTCAAAGTTGCCATTGGTTTGTGCAGTTTCGTAGTAGTAGAACGACTACCAAACTGAAACATAGGGAGAAAATTGCAAGAGTGCTGGAAAATTCGAGAAGGCCGGACATCTATTGCATCGCAAAACAGTACACGGGCTCTATGTGACCTAGTCGTCCAGCTATCAAGCTGATAAAAATTAGGATATGACTTATGTACCGAAGACTCGTAAAATTGGTAAGTGATACGGACCACCGCTGAGAAAGGAACCGCATCAAGTATCATATGCTTTCCCCCAACAAAGATTTGTTGTCATTGAGGCAAATATCTGCTCATTCAGGTCAACACAGATACAATACGAGCTTGAAAGTAAGAGATACTGAGAATCGGTTTGTTTACTGAAATACAGTCTTAGCAGTTACGTCTTGTATCTCGAACTGCGTGAGGTTCCACTACCTCATTCACATACTTCACACTAGGCGGGGCTGCACATGTAAGTCGTACAGAGTCTCCGAAGCCTGTAACTCCTGTCGGATGCGATGCTGATATGTCCAGGTGTAACTGAATATCCTCAAGAATATAAGTCTCAAACGTCTCGTAGGTAATCTAGCGGGAGTTGACAGAGGAATCTGAAGTCAGCCACACTCTTAAGTTCGCTAATTTCCAACATATAACAGGACTGAGTTTACTGGATTCTGATGATGATGTTCGTAATTGGCAGGTGAAACAAAATCAAGTGTGTAAAGTAATCAGTTTGTTTGTTGTAGCTGTCATCATCGTGACGTGATAATAGGCCGAAATCCACCTGAGGTATGTGTCGGGAGTAACATGTTGAACAACAGACAGATGGGAGACATAAACCAGATTTTGTCGAGGTTGGTTTCATGAATGACTTTAAGAGCAGAGTCCTCGCCACAGATGGGCCTAAGTGACTGTTTGAGAAACACGCTTGAATATCGTTTCGCTCTAACAACAACACTTTGAGCTTCGAGGTACGCGGACTTTGTTCTGAGTACTCGGTAGTAGTATGATTAGGTGGTACAAATAGCACTTTCCATGATAATAATAGTTGAGTCCGGTCACGCGTCTGCCAGCTTACCGATTATACTTTCTGTACAACCTTTTTAGATGAGAAGAGCTCAGTAAGGAATCCCGTTTCCCTAGAGGGGGACTCAAGTCGAAGCCTCTGGTATCAGAGCGTCAGGACAAGCGCAAATTGACACACATATTTGTTGCTCTTCCGTTTCCTAAAGCATTCTCTGATATAGCCGTGCTTCTTCCAAAGGTGGGTTCACATGAGAAGTTTCGAATCGTTTCCGCACCCAGCGTTGGTTGTAAGTGTTTGACGACAATTCTTCGAACCCTGAACAGGTAATGATGCCATTCAACTTATCTTGATAATACTTCCCCGACAGGATGTGAGTTACGGCTCCGGCGACCAAAATAGAACACCACGTGTGACCGTCGTCTGAAGGTGGAAATCCGGGTTCCAACGGCTGAAAAGCGCGCATGTTCTGCCGCATTTATTGACAAGCGCAAAAGCCGCCAAGCAAACAAACGATAATGAGAAACGTTTTTATGCTCAACTGTTTTGCATCTTGATCGTTCTTTGGCCAAATCCGAGGACAGAGGGAAGCTATGCCATGACGACTGACCGAGACCAAAATAGGTTTTCCAGCGAGCCAATGAAACACCAGCATTGCCAGAGTCCAGACCGCCCTGGCAGAACTCGTGTCTGGGGTAATGAGCTCGTCGAAGCTACCTCATCAACAGCATGTCCAAACCGCCAGAGATGCCACCTTGAGTGGCAGCACAAGGTCTGCAAATATGAACAAAGGGGGAAAGCAGATTATGCGAAAGTTGCTAGGTCAAACCACTGTCGACCGGTCTACCGAAAACAACAGCATAGAATCACCTCAATTGCGACCGAGCGCATCGCAAACCAGTGTTCACTCTGCCGGAGCATCAATTGCCTGTCTCGATAGGTCGCCAGACGGGCAGCGAGCGGTAATCGCTGGCTCAAAACTCTTCAAGATTCTCAAGGTGGATGGCGCCACGATCAAGGAAGAATTAGACCTCAGAGCTATCATCTCCTCATATGCGAATAACCACGATCCATCCGCCGCGACCCCAGAACAACTGACCATAAAAGCGGTAAAGTGGTCGCATAGTGCCCTAGATTCAACCATCGTCACAGCTTGCGGAAATGGACGCATGACCGTATACGATCTTAATCATGGCGGAGATGGATTTGAAATTGGGAGGATAAACGAACACAACCGGCAGGTTCACAAATTGGATATCAGTCCATACAAGGAGAATTGGCTTCTTTCAGCAAGCCAGGACGGAACTGTCAGGGTATATGACTTGAGGACACCTCGGGGTACGAGGGGTGGCAATGGCGCTTCTTTCTTTCGAACATGGCATATGTTCAAGTGCAATGCAGAATCGGTTCGAGACGTCAAATGGTCACCGACTGATGGCTTTGAATTCGCTTGCTGTACGGAAGCCGGGCAAGTTCAGAAATGGGATATTCGAAAGCCTGGGGCACCAGTATTGAAGATTGCGGCGCATCAGAAGTGCTCCTCTATTGACTGGCATCCGGACGGGAAGCATCTCGTCAGCGGAGGCAATGATCAGTTCTGTCACGTATGGGATTTGTCCAAATCTGCAGATAGGAACCAAAAGCCGAGATACAGCTTTGCCACTCCAGCTCCAGTTTCCACCGTTTCCTGGAGGCCCGCAACATGGTCAGCCACTGCGCAAGGTCTCCGAGCTGCCCAAATAACAGTTTCCTATGATGATACTACTATAAGCAAAACCCAAAATTCTCGAGTTCATATCTGGGATCTTGCTAGGCCATCTATGCCATTCAAGGAGATTGAGCAATGGGATACCGCTCCTACTGGCGTGGTGTGGAACACGCGTGATCTTCTTTGGGCCGTTGATCGGGAAGGACGATTTTCTCAGACAGATGTTGCATTCAGCCCTAAAGTGATTGAGAGAAAGAGTCTCTCCACCTTTGCATTCTCCCCAACAGGAGATACCTTGATGTTCCTCGAGGAACGACAAGTTTATCGACGGCGATCGCGTCCCTTGCTCCCGTCTCCAGATGTATTACCTTCTTTCCAGCACAGCAATAATGGCCCTTTGTTGAGTGTTAGTAGGAGTGATTCGGAAGAGGACGTTGTTGGAAGCTTTCTCGGCCCTACAAAGGCAAGGAGACATCGAAGGCGCCGTAGTGGGCAGTCAAACCAATCATTCAGTTCAACTCCTCCTACATCCACTGGGGCGACAAACAAACCCGAAATCATGCCGCTAGATGATGGCGTCAAAGTTACTGGAGTCTACAAACCACAACAGGTCATAGCTATAGGTCGCGCTCCTTCGACAGCGAAACGAGCAACGCACCAATACTTCACTAACAAGTATTTGACACAGCTTTGGAGGTTTTCCGCAATGGAAACGGGAGTCGTAGCAACAAATGAAAAGATAAAGATTGTCACCGAGGAATTTGCCAAGACAGCCGAGATGATTGGTCATTACCGTCTGGCTCAAACATGGCGCATTCTAGGATACACAATGAATCTCCTTCTCACGAGACGTGCTGAACATCATCGACAAAACAGGTTAAAACCACCGGAGCCTACCCCGAAGAAGGACATGTGGAAGGAGCAGCTTGCTGCTTTTGATGCCAGGAATTCTACTAGACACGGCTCCGAGACGCCTCGCCGGCGTCAGAGAGGAGATCGCACTCCTCGCAGGCAGGATCATGCTTCAACTCCCCTTGATAGCCCGCGGAATCGTAGTCCACGGAGTTATAGCCGCAATCATAGCCCTCGACATCATAAAGCAACGACAATCATCCATGACGAGATGGAAAGTACCTCGAATGTTGCTACACCACTTGTACGTCCTGTTCGGGACCACGTAGCAGCTCCTATTAGAGAAGCTATGCATACTCCAATCAACATAGATGACGACAAGTTAGATTTGGCCGGTAAAACTTCCGCGGCGACGCCTAGCCCCATTCCAGTTCCTGGAGCGTTTAGCAAGGAGTCAAGCGTTTCACCTAGTATCGATGGATATGACTTCTACGGGATTGACTCGCTTTCCCCGGTGGTAGACTTCCACGTGCCTCAACGAAAGCAGCCTCTCAGACTCGATTATGCAAATGATACTCAGCAGATTATCCAACCTGGCCTCCAGCGTCATGATTCGGGAGAAAGCTTTCAAATGTTTTCTACGTCCAACGAATCACAGCAGACGAAATTTTTGAGCTCCTCCGTCAGCGATAGGGATACCTCTCTCAGAGATCGTGTTCATAGTTGGGAGAGTAGTCTACCAAACCACCCAAGAGTTCGCTTAAATTCAGAAGCACTTACGGATAGCTCAGTTGAACCGGTGGAAGGCAGTTCTGGAGCCAACAGTAGTGTTGAGCAGAGTGCCTTCCCTTATGAATCACTGACACGTCCAAAAATTCGAGTACAAGAACCTTCTATGCAGTCAAACACGCACACTCTTGCGCTGGGGCCAATCGAAGAGACAGCGCAAAGCCCGACTGCAACAGATAAACCCATCGAGAACCCCAACATCATTGAAAGGGACTTCCTACCTCAAGCCGGCGATCCCAGTTTTACCATAAGCCCAATTGATGCTGCCACTCTCGTGCAGCGGTCGATCGATTTTGAAACGCAAAGTGGTTCGCTGCACGCGTCAATAATGGTTTTGTTGTTTCGGTCTCTTCTCCCAGCTTCAGCAATCGACTCTACACGTGCGAATGCAATCATTGGTCAATATCATTATCGGCTTACCACTTTTCAACTTCACCTTGAGGCTGCACTTCTCCGAAATCTCTCCACGCCTGTCTACCCTTCAGTATTTTCTGTAGCCCAAGAAAATATTAACTGCGGGTTCTTTTGCACGAGCTGTCAGAAGCCTATTGAGAATGACCCCCTGATACCAAACTCTGTGTGGCGATGCACCCGATGTGAAAGAGCCACTGAACCTTGTGCAATCTGTCATCATCGCGAGCTGGACTCTTCGCTAGATTTCGAGACACTAGACGTCCCTGTTCCTACCTCTACATGGTGGTATTGTCCTGGATGTGGTCATGGTGGGCATACAGCATGCATGTCTGCATGGCACGGTATTTCCACTCCATCTGAGCACTCCAAGGGATGTTGCCCGCTGGAAGGTTGTCTGCACCCGTGTCTGCCGGGCGAATGGCGCACACAACGTGCTGAAGAGAAAAAGACGCTGAAAGATCGAGAGATGGCCAACCTCGTACGCGAGAACTCAAGGATGGGGTCGAGGGGTGCCGCAGCCATGGGGAGAGGTGTTCGGCGGGATGGAAGAGAAGTCGCCCAGAGTAAGGCTGTTGAGGGCGTTCGCGTTGCGTTGGGTATGGCAGCTGGGGAGCGGGGTTTGGAAAGAAAGAAGAGTGTTAAGTTGGTTGCTCCTGGGGAGGAGGGCGTATAATCTTTGACGATATGAGGCACATGTAATGTATATATTTTTTGTCACACACGGGCTGTGATGGGTTAGTCCTTGAGTGTTGTTATACCTCGGGGTCTAGGCGTTTGATTTTTTGGTTTAGATGGATTTAGCGATACCCTTAGTATGTTTTCTTATATAGATAGCAGATTATGATGAGCATGTTTTAATTGCAACTCATGTATTGTCGTCCAGTGCTGTCGCACATGTGAATTCATGAAGCTGCTCTGTAGCATAGTATGAATAGGTCGTGTCGATATCAAGTGAATACTTTGACACAGGTAACTGAGTCCTTTCAACCTTTGATGTGATAGCGACGTACCGGAAAGGAAGGTACTGTTGAATTTAGAAAGTTACTGTGGCCGTGGGTTAGTGTTGGAGATTTTCAAAACTCGCAATTTTTGACGATGTCAGTTTTGTCTTCTCTTTTTTATTGTCTTATAAACGGGAGAACAGTCCAACTCTTGTGATTCGGCTCGCAGGGGCGGCAGCGAATTCTCAAAATTAACATGGAGAATAAAGGTGGCGTACCAGAAACGGCTCCTTAATTCTGCCGCGCTCACTTTCAGAAGGAGCCTCTAAAACTATCTTGTTGGTGGAAGTCGGTAAATCTTTGAATTATCAAACTATGATGGGAAATTTGACGCACAGGAAGCCCATTTAGTCTATAAGTATAAGATGCTCGCTTAAGAAATATAAGTGA
Source organism: Glarea lozoyensis ATCC 20868 (assembly GCF_000409485.1). Classification (NCBI taxonomy): domain Eukaryota; kingdom Fungi; phylum Ascomycota; class Leotiomycetes; order Helotiales; family Helotiaceae; genus Glarea; species Glarea lozoyensis. The sequence continues at coordinate 1,478,938 of NW_007361004.1, read as the reverse complement.
TAAATCATGCGACTTAAGTGTGTGATGTAGAACATTCACCTTCAGATACTAAACCCGGATGAGAATGAACAGCCGTGATGTAAAGAGTAATGGCTACTTCAGATCAAGCTTCGCCTGTCTTTCTTTGCAAGTCTTAACCGATCCTCTGTATTTATCTGAATGAGTACTTTTCGGGGACGGTAGTGACAAACCCAAACGTGATCTCAACTCGAACCACTGCTCATCAGCTCAACTCTACCTTGCCATTCTTGGAGTTATTCACTTCATGCTCGTACCATTATGAATACATAACCATCCGGGTGCTCGAAAAAATGGCGAAATATGTTGTTTCTGTGAGTATCCTTCTCTCAATCACTCCAGCCTCGTGCGGAACGTCCATAAAGCTGAAGCCGTCTACTCTGAAGTATCTCAACTAGACTTCCAGTAGACTACAACAAATCTCTACCAGATCAGCAGATTTTCATCAGTCGAATACGATACTCAAATATCAAGCGAGTAACCTCACCGTTTCGTATCAACATATCAAAATGGGCCACACAGGTATGGCAGCTGAAGAGCAACGTCAGAAGATCATCAGAGGATGGCAATCTCCAAAAGAACGGGCAACTCTGTAAGTGAATTTCTATGCTAAAATTCTGCGTTTACGGACATTAACAAGTGTAGTCTATCTCCAATACTCTCGAAGAAAGCTGAGGTACCGAACGGATCAACTTCCGAACAGAGCTCAAATACTTCGGAAAAGTCTGAGTTCAAAACTCAGATCCATAGAGATATCGAGAAAGAATCTATTCATCCTCTACCTCTACAAGAGAAACTCGACTTACCCAAGGAAGGATGAGTCGATCACAAATTAGTTTAGGTGCAGGACGAATTGGGTTTCGTGTAAGGTTCAATTCGAGAGCCCATGCAGGATAACAGTAAGAAGAGTCGCTAGGATAAGGAAACAGTTACGAGAGATATGATATCGGGGCATGCGTTTTCAAGGAAAGATAATTATCAAGGGACGCGTTGAGGAGGTCAAAAACAGGGGATCGTAGGAGATGACTAAGAGAAGAAGATAGATACTAGTTTCTGATAATCGAAGACTTTGTTTTATATAACTGCTGAGATCTACAAAATTAAACAATGACTGATTGGTGGGTATCTTCGAACTTAAATGTGCCTACTCGCTAGATGATTTCAAAATTTCCTCTTCTTTTTCACAGGTGGAGCTTTCGCTTTAGCCTCCAATTCCCTCTTCAATGCAGCTCGTTTCTTGTCCGCTCTTTCCTGACTTGTTTCGCGAACCTCTGGTGTTGGGTTTCTTTCTACTTTTGCTACCTCACTCCTCCCTCGAATCACAACCTCTTCGTTAGCATCAGGAACCCGGCTACCTGGAGAGGAAGACTCTCTTTTCCGGCCACCAATTGCTCCTAGCTTCTTCTTTTTTGGCGTCGTTTCAGTAGCGGGATCTTCAGTTTCATCACCATCTGGTAATATTGCCTTCTTGCCGCCGATCTTCCCGAGCTTGCCTCTTTTCTTGCTTGGTTCTGGTGTTGCTTTTGGTGGGGGGCTTGGTGAAGCTTCCACTGGACGCTGCTTTCCCCCAAGCTTGCCTATGCCTCGGCCTTTACGTTTGGGCGTGGCCTCTGGCGATGACTCGTCTGGCGATACTGCCCTCCGCGATTTTGCAGGTGATGGCGCATCTTCCCCTAACGAGGCTGTTGATACGTTTTGGTAGGGCTTGCGCGCAGATATCTCGTCTTCATCTTCATCTTCGTCTTCAGTGCTGCTTTCATCGTTTATTACATCTGGTGGCTGCACAAATGATCTACGTACAACTCGGGCTCGGCTTTTCACAGCTAGTGCACCCAATTTCTTACCATCTTTCGGTTCTGAGGCTAGAGATATGCCTGAAGTTTGCTGTGAGACGGGCTGGCTTGCAGATAGCTTAGAGCGTTGAGAGGGCGCGTCAAGGTCATCGTCGTCGGAGTCGGTGGAACTCTCAACGCGCGATTCAGATGGTAAGATAATATTTGGCTTTAGATGCGGAGGAGTAGATTGAACCTGGAAGTCGCCACTGTCAGAATCCTCAGTGTGCTTTTCCACGACTACTGGTGTGTTGGAAGAGCTTTTATCATGTGAGCTCATTTCAAGGCCCAGACCTGGAGGCTTTGCTTTCCCGAGGGCTGTCTTGATTTTTCCAGAGTCCAGAAATACTGTGAGACCTTTGATATCCTCCCACCAAGTCCCATCAACATCCGCAGCTTTCTCGGTCCCAACCTCTGGAACTTGATTGGCATCACCCTGAAAGACCTTTGACAGAAGAGTCTGCGTATCATGGAATGCGCCTATTTGATTCTCGGACCTCCAAGCGTCTATGTCGAATAATGCCAAACCTCGTACACGTTCTTCTGCTTTCCTCCGATCAATTTTCCGACCCGCCTTTCCTGCCGCTTGAGGAAATAGTTCGCCAAGCTCCGTGCCTTGCCCTTCTAACTTGTCAAGCAGCTTCTGTATAACATGATCTTTCTCTTTTAGCACCTCAATCAGGCTAGCCGTCTCCTGCAACCGCATATGCTGTGCTTCCATAAGTGGCAGTATCAACTGTTGCGTGAGCGTCGTTTGCGGTACTGCAGATAGTCGGAGTGGCCATTCCAGGGGGGCAATACCAGCCGGCAGCTTCACCGCGAGGCTCAGTGTAAGGGAAGGCCGTTCATCATCGGCATTGATCGTCAATGCAGCTGTTGTGTTCCTTGCTCCTTCTAAGGCCGACTTAATCTTCTCTAGTAGTTTGCGTAGGTTATCCTCGTCGTCACTAGGATCAATACTTGTCTTCTCTTCCTGGCTTCGACGAATGATTTGCCTTCGAGATAATGATTCGCTCCAGATGTGTGTAAGATCAGTGAGATAAACTGTATAAGAGGAGCCGTGATCGAAAGATACCGAAAAAAGAAGCGGCGGTAGATGCGCGCTCGCAGAGGCCGACAAGCTAAGGGGCTTCCATCCTGCCATACCGGCGTCGTCGTAAGTAGTGTTGTGATCGAGCCGGAAACCTGTGTGATCCCCGAATGATTCTAGGCGCCGCAGGACTGCAAGTTGGAGGCATCTAAAATGGTGCAACCCATGTAGCGGCAAAGCACAGGTATGAGACTTCGCCTAATAGAGCGAGGTTGACGGCTGGCTGCACAATGTGTTCCAGGTCTGTAAGCTTGCTCAAGAACATTGAGATGCGGGGGTTTTGTCAGACGCGATTAAACGCGCATTTCAGATTCAGGAATCACGTGACGTGTGTATCTCTTTTAACCAGTGATCAATTATCTGGTTGGGTTACAGGCTTAATAGCAGCCAATTCTATTAATGTTGGTTGTGAAATTTCTTATCCCTATCATTACATTTTGAAACTTGAATATGCCATAAATCCACATCATGAGAGGTAGATTTCAAGTTCCTGTTCATTGGAAGGACAGTGTCAGATATCACAACTGTATTTGTGTATATTGTGTTTTGTGTTTGTATTGAGAAACTAACTACCTAGGTAGTTACTACACACGGAGAGCTTCAAGAATACGAAGTCGAAATGCTTGGAACTAAACCATCCATCATCTAATTATAATGTGACAAGTCTCAAGTGTTAGCCTAACCGTTCCGAGGTAGATCTTTCTGTAAAGAACTTCTTTAACACTTAACTATAAAACAGGTATTAATAAGCTGATTCCCATTTCGAGAAACACCACTCATTCAAACTCAATTTGGGTCAGATATGCCAATGTCATGTGACCCCCACCCCGCCCCGCTATCAGTCTCAGCCTACCAACTGTAATAATGTAAGAACACTAAGTAGACAGAAATTTCGTGGCGTATATCACCAGAGTTCTAGTTAGAATGTTCACGAAATCTCAAGATTTGATGTGAACACGAACCAAACACGAGAACACGTGAGGGGCTACCAGTACCGAGGTCTCAGGGGCAGTCACCATCCAAGCCTTTTCCTCTTCCTCCTGCCAGCATCCTCGACACTTTTTGCACTTAGCCAAATCTCGCACCAGTTTAAGTGGTGACACCATCACTGCTATGCATGCGAGGAGCTCCTCCATAATGGCGTTTTGAATCGAGATTCAATGGACGGCTCGCAAATCCTGACAAGGTTTTGGTTATGCAATCACATCCAAGGCTGTCAGGAGCAGGTCTAATTGGACTATCCAAATTTGCCCTGTTGAAGTCCACGAGCTCCAAAGATAAGCGGAATCGATCTTCTCCCTAGACGAGCCCATGAGCATTTCGAGGAGTGTATACGTTTTCTCGTTCTACGAGTCTTTGATAAAGTACGTCTAGAAGAATGAATCAGCAACACGGCTTCGATTCTCTCCACATGGAAATGTACTCACTGTGTAGGGAATCTACAGGAAGCTGCAATACATCGCTTTTAGATACACACATGGTATTGGTGTAGAATGGGTTTGATATCAGGAAAAATTGGGATGTGAAAGCGTTTTCCGTCGGGCGCATTACAACAACACAAATGTTCTTGGTCAATTGAACCATCCGTTCGGGTCGGGCCATTAATAGCTGACAAAAATGACACCAACCTTAACAGTGTTACACACTTTTCAATAAGCCTCAGCTACAGGGAATGAACCACATCTTACCCCTAAGCGTAATCATGCCTTTCCTCCACTAGGATCCTTCCCCTGACGACCCAAACTTCTGGTAAGCCACTTTTGAATTTTTTGCTAGTATAAAAATAGATGCTAATTTACGATTGTAGCTTAATTCCTTCAAATAGCAAGCTGACATGTTAGATGAATATGCGTGGACTGTCTGTTTTTCTTTTTGTCTTCCTTTGCATAGTAGGGACCCAATCTGCTTTGCGCTCGACTTCATCGTTGTTGAAGGATCTGAGTATCAGAACGGCATTTCGATTTCTGATGATCGAACGGCCAAACCAGCACAATACCACAGTACATGTGATAATTAGAGATAATTATCACAAGCTTCGTCAAGGTTGCAAGATTTGTCTTGTATCTTTTTAGACCTGCAGGGTATCGGTAGTCAGCGTACCTGCACCTCGTTTAACTCTCCTAAGCTTGCAAGTATATTAGCGGCCCGGATGAAAACTTCTGGACTTTACCTTGTGGACATTGGCTTTTCAGCACATCAATGTAGGTGTAAGAAAATGGTACGAAGGAACCACTCCGGAATCAGCCATGCCTCACTGCACCAGAACAGAACAAAATTTACCCAACCCCGCACCACCACGATTAGCCCTATCCAATCGCCACATTTCCCTCAACTCATTTCTTACTTATGCTTCGCCGCCATATCACATATCAAGCAAGCCAAGGTCTTCGGTATCACAAAATCCGAGAGGCGAGACTCCGTTGAGGTGTACTTGGTAGAAGCAATCACCACGCGACCGAATGTGGAACCAAAAGCGGAATATAAGCTGAGGACGAGTGTTCTTGGAAGTAAAAAACGCGCGGATTGTGGAAATGGAGCGGCTAGATCCTACACTGTTCAGTTGAAATGTGCGAAGAATGGGAAAAGCAATAGCTTGCTTTTTGGCACCAAGAAATAATAGCGGTTGCGAGCCTCCGTTATTGTGTTCATCTGGTCGGATCTTTAAAAGTACTGAGGAGCCCATCACAACCATTTGGCTCGTGAAAATAGTCAACCTTATCTCCATCCCTTTCTTGCAAAATGAAGTTTTTCACTATCTCTAGCATCTTGTGCGCAATGATGGCTGTTGCAGTTGCTTTACCCATATCGGTCCCGTCATCCAGTGAGTTTGGTCTTCCCTCTTTCCCACGCTTGGAGAATCGCAAACAATTCAGAGAAGCCATCAGCTATTATTGTGAATGAATTTGCGCCTGAGTTATGCTGATAAAATATCGCCTAGATCCTCTTAGTCCCCTCGACAGAAAAGACGTCAATAACTCGGCTAAGGCCTCTCTGGCATCAAACTGCAACGAACGCTATGTCGAAGGATGCTGAGCAAACTATCATCAGCACCTCCTCAAACGAAATATAAAAAACCTGTACAACACGGCTTGGGCTTTATACGACATCGATTAATATGCCACGGCCCTACTAGTAGATGGAGGTACGACAAAATAAGGTTTCGCGATCTTCGCCTTATTGTTGGAGATATGTTGGAACTATGTCGGATTGCGAAGCGGGACGACCAAAATCACTTGACTCTGAAGCCCATGTCAATATCGGGAATCGGAAGTTAAACAGCGGGTAATGTCCTGTGGTCACGAAATGGGAGGCCCCTTTACCGAATGTCTCTCTTTTCGGTTGAGGTGCTTCCGCATGGTTTCTATGGGGGTTTAGCGAGAGTGTATGATCATGATTTGGTGCACAAAAAAGGGGGGTAAATGGGGCGGATTCGGTGGCTCATTGGCATTTATTTCATTTCGACATTATAATATGTACATTCTCTAACTTTCCTCAATTGAAGCCCTTGAGCGGAGCTCCGCATGTTACATCGAGAGTCGAGTTATTGACATTTAGACAGTATGCATCCTTCGTTCCAGTTGGGTTCTTAACATCAATGTTCGTGGCGCTTATCCCGCTGCAAACTGATTCGCTTGAACATGCAAAAGCAGCAATTGCTGGAGCATATTTGGAACTCGTCGTGCCCTTGAAGTTCTTGAACACCACGTCGCTGATGGTCAGACGAGATGGGTATTCCAAGCAGAGGGTGAGGTTCTTTTGTCCGTAGCACTGGTAAAGTTCGATAGCGTAGTCGACATTGTTGATGTACCAAGTATCGTAAGTGATATTTCTTACTCTACCAGAGCCACCGCCACCTTGCAAGTCGCCTGAAAGGGCGCTTGGAGCATTGGGCCAGACCTTGATACGTGCTCCGTCCTGCATGAGAATTAGATCCTGATCGGGAATAGTACCTACTGGAGGTGCCACTTACGCTAGCATTGTTCATGGAGATATTGTAAACATAGACATTCTCCACGATGTCAAATTCTCCGGGATACTGCCCCAATGATCCAACGCTAATGCCGTGCGACCCGTCACAGAACATATTCTGTACGACCATATCGGTACTATTTGGCTTGAACGACACGCAATCTGTTTGAAACCTGTCAGCACCACAGCTTAAATTCCGACGATTTTGTCATACCATCTCCGTTGACGACATGCGAGTTCTGTATCACGACGCCTGAGCTGCGGTAAGTATCCCAACCGTCCGTGTTCTTGGCGATGTTAACGCTCGTGCTACCACCAGCAATATCGATGTTATCATAAATGACATTCGTGGAGTTGGCCATGAAGAAGTAGTATTGTGGTGAGTATCGGAGAACCAAATCACTAATGATTGAGTTCTTGAGACCGTCAATTCCGAAAAGAACAGGCCTCAAAGTGTAAATATCCTTTGCATAAAGGTCGTACCTAAATCAACTATTAATCTATATCCACACAGATAATGCTCTTCAATGGAGGAGCTTACCAAGCCTGTCCGTTTCCATCAACGGTACCACCACCGTAGATATTAACATCGTTACCTCCAAGTTTGAAGAATGAAGTGACGTTCTGGAAACCAAATCGGAATGAATTGGCTTGCCAATAGGTGGTGTCATTGGTGAAAAGAATTTTACTTTGAATATCTGCGTCTCTGTCAGTTTTTGCACTTCAACATTGTCAATGTTTTTGCTTAAGGAAAATTATAAAACTGACCAATATCGATGTGGTTCAAGAAAGTTAGGTCCAAAGCTTTCCCAATCAGGTAATTGACCCCCTTTTTGAACACTACATGACCACCATTGTTACACGACCGAAGCGCGCTCAAAACATATGACGAATCGTCTGTCTTCCCGTCATTGTGAGATTTAATATAACAAATCTTCGAACGGCTTGGAGAAGTCGGATGGTGTTTTCCCGGCGATTTTGGGTGGCACGACACAGATGGTCGTTTTGACGGATATTCAGGATACGATCTCCCTACCAATTGGACATTCTCTGAGGAAGGATGAGCAATCGACAATGTGGCCGAGAGCAACACGCAGATGGTGGAGAGACGAAGTAACATCTTGAAAGTGCTCGAAAGTTCCTAGTCGGTGGCGAAGAATCTTTTGGGAACAATAAACTCTTTGCTCAAGCTTTCGCCGAGGGAATATTCAAGGCTTATAAACCTGTCAATTGAGATTAAGCAACGCCAACGAACTGGCAAAGCTAGGCAAATCGTCCATAATTTTTCCGGATTATCGATAGTTCAACCTGGTATGCTGACGACGATATATTCTTCTCAGTCAATCCCGCGATTGCAAGGCCAATGATGTTCAAGCTTTTCCCAAGAAAGGGGAGGCGTCTTCTTCCCCGAATCCCAAGTAAAATTGTTCTTTTGTGGACTGTGGAGAAACTCCACACACCCCGCGTTATTAACCCCACTTACAGCGTCTCTCCCCGGACCGTCTGATTTGCCGGTGGGGATGAAAGTCCACATAGGCGAAGGAGCTCCCATGCTTTTCGGTGATTAAAGCTGCTAATTGGTGGAAGAACACGAACAGAAGGCGATTTTCTCCAGCTGAGAAACCAACGTCAAGTTGTAATAGAGTAGAGAAACATATCGGAAATATTCGCACTAGATAATACAGGAATAACTATACAGTTCTTTAAGATAATCAAAGAAATTAAAAGCTCAACGAAGTCATCTCTAGAAGTCAGTGACGAGGTTGCCTATTGGACGACTTTCCTGTACGGTGGAAAGGTGGGCAGACGTGGCATGCATAACAAGCAGCATCTTGATCTTCAACATGGGCAAGAAACCCTGACAGATTCCCAAACTATCCATTTGTGCGAAGGAAAGCTGATATCAAAATGTCAGTAGATTGGAATATCAATTGTGTGACACAGAGGTTCTGCGACGATCGCACAGTACAGAAACCTTTCGCTATAGAGACTAATTAGTCTCAGCAAAAGCTGGCTTTATGACGAGGTCGTGACTACCACTCGACAGAGGTGATTTATTTGGTCTCTTGACCCCCACAATGGTCAAAAATGACTGCACGTCTTCGAAAACATCCTCACCGCAAAATAAGCTACATGCAGCGGCGTCGAATCACTTTCTCAATATTACAGAGACCCGACTTTGCAATATGAAGATTGACGCCATGACGGATCGGCCATGCAGTTGGTCTTCCATGTGGTTGAAAGCTATCTTCAAGCCCCCATGTGTAACCCGTTGGGTCGACTGCTTAATCATACAGCTCATGTATGACCACTTCTTCACACCCTTAACCGAATAGCCAGGTTCCTTCTGCCCACCTTGGCTTGGGAAGGAATGTGATATACTCCGGTGAGCGCCGGAACGGCCCCTCTGGCAGACGCAGGTATGTCTTAGTTCGCCATTCATCGACGACGATGGCCCGGGAAGTCGTTGAGCCAGGGTGTTTGTTTGCATGGAATCCTGGTTCCTCGCCCCAACGGCCGGGAAAAGAGAGGCTCTTCTATGAGAGCTTGCGGGCCTAGGCCGATCGCCAGAGGAACAGTGGCGGATATGGACGAAGGTTCTACGATCGGACGACCTTGAAAGGGGTGGTAGCGGGACTTGGAGCAAACCGCCAGCCACTGGCTTACGCCTGAGCGTTAGTGGGACGTTTGGTTGATACCGTCTTCTCGGTACAGGCGTATTCGAGAAGACCACAGACGCCATGCGAAAACCGTTGAGAAATGGTTCGTTGCTTTAAGTGCGCTTCTAATGATACCGACCAGCTGGTAATGTCACGCAAGCATATCGAGATCTCGTCGGGAGGATCTGGAGATCAAATCTGACTCTACCATGGGGAACTTTCGATTTTTGGGACCAGCGTTACATTGAGCCGAGAAGGCACTGCGATTGTTGGGATTTGTGGTCCGGATTTCCATTCCCTGGTCGTGGAGTCAGCAATTGGAGAATTATCGTTATGAAAGAGGAGATACTGCATACTTGTGTCTGCAATGCGCTGAGAAAAGCCTTGCTCCCCCGTGCGAGGTTACATTCGGCCATATTATATATCAGAAGAGAGAGCAGTCTGCCACAGCGCAGAAAACATTGATCCGCTGGAGGCTTCGCCCTCGGGTACCCTGGAATGCCAACCAGAAAAACGTAAAACCTCCCATAGAGTAGACGCCTTCACTAAAAACAGTGTCAGGAGCATTTCTGGTGACATAACGGAAAACTTCCGACCCATCAGTCAGACAGCCAGCGTTTCACAAGATGAGTTGAAAAACTACATATCCCATAACCAAATCTGCCATGAGTGAGAAGAAGATTGGACTTTGACCCCACGAGACGGATGAGCAGCTACCTGCCCCGCCTGCCCGTCTGCAGATTCTGACCCGTACCCCCGGCCGGTGTTGCGGTTCTCAAGACTCCATGCCCTCCCGTTTGCTACATTCCATTTCGAATCCGTACACGATCCTGCCCTTAAGCATACCAAGTTCTAGAAGAGAGCTGCTCTAACCAGAACATCTGGGCAGGCAGTCCAGGACCAGCAGCATTGCAGGTTAGCGCACAACAGCCCCTAGGCTCGAAGTTCAATGAAATAGAACAAGGTCGCCAGTCCCCCGACCCTCCAAGTCGTCCTTTCTTCATTCACACACAAAAATCCGACAGATCACAAAATTGATAAGAATTTATCTTATAATTAACTTTCACTTACAATACACGGACATTGATACACGGCGTGCAGACCAAACCCATTTGAACGCATCCAGCAACGTCTGCAGAACCCAACCCTTGACCACGGAAGGTCAAATACACACCTCGACTGCTGAATATGCAATAAGAGATTGTTCCACCATACGATTTCGATACTTTGATCGAAGTAACAAACACGCTCCACCCAGCCTTCAAATGACAACCTTGTAGGAAAAGAGAGCAAGCTATGCGACTGCATACCCTATGGCAAAATTGATCCTCCACTGTACAGTACTCAATCAAGACAGCCTCCCAGGAACTGCTAAGTGCAGTAGCACCCTTAGTAGCGAGGGAGTCCATCAAAATAGCCAGAACCATCTTGCTGATCAGTAAACACAGGTTCACCATTCAAATAAGCCCCTTGCACATCCTCAAGGGAGATTAGGTCCATTGGTCTCTCGTAAGGCTCCAATTTCATGTGGGTATTGAAGTACGGACTGGCCAAACCCATCTGTTCATGACTTGGCGGTGTTGATGGCGAATTGTGCCGTGCGCCCATGTTGGATGTCGCAGAAGACTGATATTGAGATTGTAAGAAGTCATAGCTTTGCAAAGCCCGACGCGTGTCTGTACGCTGCTCCCGAAATCGTTGCCTCGTGAACTTGTTTTTACTTGCCGACAGACCTCCTCTCCGGCCAGAGTCTTGACGAGAGCGAATGTGACTGTTCGATCTTGCACCCTTCTTCGCTCCTGTACCTTTTCGATATCGCGTGGTAGACTGGACTCCATCCCTCACAGCAAAGTCCGCTAAAACCCATTCGGTAGACTTCTTCGTCTCATCACCAAAGATCTTCCGTTCCGTCTTTCGAAATGCCTAAGAATGTTAGCTGTAAGCTTTGTTATGGTACAAAACAGGAGTAGCATACCGCATTCATGGAAAGATTGTGGCGAATGGAGTTCATCCACCCTTTATTGTCAGGGGTGCCTTTTGTAGTATTTTCTCGAAACCATTGATATATCTCTTGAAGTATCATGGAATGGTTTGGAACGCTCATGAGGGCTCGATGAATTAGTTTTGCGTATGGTTCATCGGCTGCATGTTCATCAATTTCGACGGCAGTCATCTCACGGGACATGGTGCCTCCATCATCAGAGTCGTCCTTGCCTGGGAGGCAGAATTGCGTCGGTTGGTTAAAACCATCAAGCTCCCCAGCTGGTAAACTTTCTTCTTCCATTTTAGGACTTTGACTGAGACTTGTGTGTGAATACCGTTGGTGGTCGCTGCGATCGCCAAGTTCTGGTGTAGACATTGCTGGGGACATCGATACATCGCTGTGATCTTCTTCCGTTGGGTAGAAGGAATCAACCTGATCCATAACCATGCTGCTGTTGTTGATTATCCGCGGGTCATAAGGATCCCAGGTGCGAGGAATATCAGAAACATGATTCCTGTGCAGGCAATTACTACTGCTAGTATTCCTTGTTACTGTTGATGAGCTTGCGTAGTAGCCGTTTGAGGTTTGATCGCCGTAGTTGAACGAGGTTACGGCTTGGTTGCTCCAAAAACTGGGGGACTGTGGCAGACCCGTTATTGGACCGGTGAGACTGTAGTTTGGTGTTGGTAGCTGGAAATCCGAATTCGTAGCCACGAAATGTTGATCAGATTGATCCCGAGAATAACCATCAAGTGAGATCATCTGTTGCCCTGATTGTCGTGACATGACCGGATTTTCCCCATACTGAAACCCCATTGACAAGCTATGACTCTGAGGTCGGCCGCGGTGTTGCCCCAAATTCATAGTGAGCATTATTCGTAGGTAAGGTAAGTATCCTCACCGCTTATGAAGTGAATACAAGGTGCACTGGTAAGTCCGGGGGGGTCGAGCTATTGTACTACACTTTAACGGACAGCGGAGTCGGAAGTTTCGAAGAATTGGGAATAGCAAAAAGGGAATCGAATGTAGATATCGACTAGTGCATCTGAGTCCGGGAAGATGAATAGAAAAGTAACACCATCTATCCATGCAGGATGGCGCTGCCAACGCATGGGTACAAGCCCTTCTGCGTGACGCAGATTTCGTTTGTCCCCGACGGCAAATGGCCTTTGAGAAGGGTCAACCATATTTACAGGCGATCTAACAGCAATCGCTTCATGTCAATCGCAAAGCCTGCAACAAGGAAACAGGCACTCAAGGCTTCAACCAATGTGCTACCACGCTAGGGTGCACGCATGCGCTTAGCTGCAATTTATCAACATTCCGTTTTAAGGAGTCGCGAGCTGATAGACGTTGCACCGGAAGCCTCGAACAGGGCTAGGAGCGCGCAGATAATGGGTGGACCGCTGTCCCTGGGTGCAGAATTCTGGAATAACGCTAGAAGTAGTTTCGTGGGTGACCGTGGAGGAGATCCAATGTAAGGATGGAATGGCTTGTCACCAAGCACTGCTCTTTCAACTTAGTGAGACGCACTGATGCCTGGTAGATATGCTGTCTCATGGAGTGCATCTCCTGGAGCCGCAGGTAGTCACCAAAGAAGCCACACCGTGCTTTGTCTCCTTATTCTGGTAATTCATAGGACCCACGAAAAACGTGAAAGTGTCAATGGAAACTTCCATTTTCATCTAGGCTTTCCGCCTCCCGCTGCTCGACCCACGCATTAATCGGATGACGGTGGACGCCAGCGATAGGGATCTCTGCGGGTGGCACAAAAGGTGAAGAATGTTTGTACAACAATGGCAAGTTTGCCAGCCTGCTTACTAAAAAATTGCATTTTTGATTTTTGCGGAAGCGTCTTACATCTGCTTCCGGAAAGCAAATACAATAGCAAGCACCATGATGCAATCATTTTCTATAGTAAACCTACGACAGGTCAGATTGTATCAATAAGATGGAATAGAACATGTAGCTGTACCTTTTTGTACTGAAAATGGAGTTGTAGAATGCCCTGTGTGGAAGAATCAGCTGCAAGAACTAGGGGTGCCATAGGATACTGGAACGCGCGGCAAATTGGCGGTAGAGCTTTTGGCGCTGCGCGCACACCATGTACCCATATTGAGAAAAAGAGACAAGTCGTACGTACCTTATCAAAGCTGCTTTTAAACCCCCGGTCGCCTTTGGCACTATAATCCCATTCCTTATCGACAATTCTGAAAGCGATATCTTCATATGGCGGTCCAGCAATGAAGCGTATCAGACACGTATCTTCCTCACCCGCCGGAGCGAATGATTCGCCGCGCCGTCTTCCATGTTCCCTGATGATTTTGAACGTTGGTGCCTTAGCTTTATCGATTAGATCTGGATAGAAAATGTTGAACTTGTAACCCTGAACAACTTTGGGAGGAGGGTTGTCATGATCATAATGTGTTTGGTTATACTTGTTCCATTCATAGCCCATCTGAACACGATTAAAGTATCGAGGCTTCCTGGGTCTATATTTGTCTGCCCATTGGGGTTTCGCGGTTGTGTCAACTGACTCTTCCCCAGTAAAAATTTCCTCATCCTCGTTGACCCCACGAGCAACTTCCCGCTCATACAATGCCGTGGTGGCCCGCGAGAAATCTTCTTGTACAACATTTGAGAATCGCTGAGTTCCTGGAGGGGCAGCCTCATGGACAGTAGTTGTGGGTGCTTTGCTGGTGGAGCCAGGAAGGGACTTGTGTGAATTATCATGCCGAGCGGGTATGTAACCCAGTTTTACAATTCTGCGTCGATCAGCAACTACCTTTTGTAGAAATGTGGACTCGTCCATGATCTCTGTCGATTTGTCTTCAGCGTTGAGTCTCAAAAGAGGTTCCGGATCGTGAATTTTGTTGTACTCGAAGGGTGGTTGTCCTCTCTCGTGATTTGAAACATTGAGCTCATCTGACTGCGGTCCTACAGGTTCTTTCGAGACAACATTGACCAGAGTCTGCTGCATCTTCGCTCGAACTTCAGCAGCGTCTTCTTCTTGTTGCTTGCGTAGAGTTTCCAGTCGACTGTCGAGCACAGACTGATATACTTTCTTGAGCTTGGCCTTTGCTTTCCAGACAAGGAGGCTGCGTAAGAGCTGTTCCCAGTAATCAACATCAATAGGCTCGTTTGATTTCAATTTCGTCCTAATTTGTTTCTCGAGCGCCTCAAGTTGCTCGTAGGTCTTGGGTCCCAGAAGCTTGTCAACATCCGCAGCAACTGAACCGACTGCGCGCCCTTCTCGACCTTGTGGTTTTAGCGCCAGCCGGCGTTCATTGCAGATGATTTGCATGGTTCTCCAGTAGTCTTGGTTCTTCTTGTTGGTTTCCAAGGCGACGTATGAACTAATATCGGTGTCCAATTCTCCAAGCTGAGCATCATTAAGTCCTTCAAAGACTCCTTCGGGGTCAACCACATCCACCTGGGCCTCTTCCTCATCGTCATCCAAGAGATCTCGATCGGGGTCTATGACACGTAGAATGACTGCAAGCCAGTCGATAGGCTTTGCTCTCCCTTCGCGCACGCGTATCTCAGCCTTCTTTTTGGCCTGCTTCAACACAAAACTGTCTTCTTGCGACACCCACAACCTAGTTTGTTCATCATCCAGTGTTTCCGTTTTTTTATGTTGCCGGAGATCAGGAGCTCTGTTTCCTAGTCCGCCTCTCGTTGGTTTGGATATTCGAGCATTTGGATCGTGGCGAGGGGCAGTAATATCTTTTCTAGGAGACGCTCTTCCGCTAATCATAGCTCTTCTTCCTGGATCCATGGTTGATATAATTCAGCGCAAATCTGGCGGAGGTGTAGGTTCGTGAGGGAGTTGCATGTCGCGAAGGAATTATTTGAAGTTGACCGCGACGGACGGGGTACCTGGACCCATAATAATTATCACGTAGCCAATCAACGCACCGCATGGACTTTCAGTCTGGACTCGACTTCACGCGGTCCTCCTTCGCTAGACAGTGAGTGACTGTCAAAACAATGATGTTAGAAGTTAATAATAAATAAACACTTGTGTTTCATTTCGACTTCTTGGCCAGACTACAAATATGGTTGCTTCTATTTTTTGCAATCGTTTCGGAAGGAAACGTCGCGATGTAATAAGCATGACTTATTATTATACGGCAGTAAATCGGCAGGTTATGGTAGCTACAAGAGTAGTAAAATTTCCAAGAAATATTACACATGTAATTCTCAAGTACATAACTTTCCTGAATGGAAATAGAGGTTAGTACAGGAGCTGTTCTAGTGAAAGCCAATTACTACTACATTCACATATATTATGATTACTTTGCTTAATTTAGGATACCTTTTGGAATATCATAACTACTACACCTCTCTTGTGGTTGTGGTTTGGGAGACTTGCTAGTATCACAGGTAGCAGTTCAGTCATGCAAGCGAAAACCCCAAGAACTCGACAGTATATATAGATGTTGATGGATAACCGGGTAATCTTACCGAGTAAATCTAATGATATTTGAGAAATACAAGCTGACCTTCAGTGTTCCAAAGCTCATTACCTCGAGGTTGAACACCACCTTGGTCCATATACTCGAGTACTGTCAAGCGAATGGCGGGAGCGGAACTGCACTGTACAATCAGTCTGAAGTTTCACAGAAGGCAACACGACTTTTCTTCAAAGCAGACTCACTGACTTTTCAATTGACGATTCTCCAATCAGAGAGTACATTAAGGTCGTAACTTTGTTGCTTAAGTGAATGAGTTGTGTAAAGGCAAACAGGCAGATGGTCCACTGATCCACTTTTTTGGCATTCGGCCAATCAACGCATGACCTTAGGTGAGGCGGCAGCAACCTTCGGGCTTTCGCCATCCAGCCTCACTTCCTCTCCTCTCACTCATGTACACTCACAGCCCTCTTTGATCAACTCAAGTCCCACCAACTTCATCAAGTTTATCTCGGGTCCAGAAACCAAAAGCAGTTGCCAGGGCGTCAAATCAAATCCCCTCCGTCATGGCAATCCTCCCCGCTCACCCCAAACTCAGCGTAACCATAACGTCCAACAACCGCACCCTCCCAGAATACCCGGACCCGTCACCTTTCGTTCACAAAACCTTTTGGGGTCCCCCGGAATCTGTTTCAAGTGTATATGTAGAATGCGAATCGGACACTGAATTCCAGATAAATTATGAAGTGAAACCCGGCTTCGAGCTGGAGCGTCGCCATAACGAGGTGTCGTTCTGGGCAGATGTGAATGGCCAAAGCATTGGAGGTTCTTGGTCTGGAGGTGTGAGATATGGATGGAAAAAGTGCTTTTCGGAGGCGATCACGAGACCGAATGAGGTGGATATGGCGTATCAGACGTTGAAGTTTAGTAGTTTGGAGAAGTGTGAGTTGTTTCTTGATTTATACCTCATCATACTTGCATCAACCGGATATCTAGCTATAGGCTCGCACACCTATGCCTCTCTTCTCTCAGTTCCATGATTTTATCTCCATTTTATCTTTTTTTTCTTAGTTCTTTGCCTTCATTGTAGTCTCATTTCGCAATTATAACTCCAACTAAAGCCATCATAGTAGACAATGTCTCCGTCGACCGCTTGAACAACGACAGAAAGTCTCTCGACGGCCTCGGGGAAATTCTAGTCTGCGTCTACCGCTCTTACCAAACGACCATAATCGACGAACGCTTCGTCCAGAGACCTTTGGAATCAGTAACCGAGATGTCGGAAAAGGCTTTAAAAGGCCAAGCTATCTCGCATGGTGTTGTGTAAGTTATAATCTCCTCTAATTCAACACGTGTTAGCTGCTACGAAATTATAAGTATACATTGCTAATCTTTTCATAGCTTTGGCGGCGAAGTACGAGAACCGCCAGAGCGACCGCATTACAAAAGAACATACCCAGATGGGTATTACACACCGCTAGCAATTTTTAGATTCAAATATCGTTCCCGAGGTTCGGGTTCCCCCTTCATTACGAGAACAGACCTCTAACACCTTAGTAGAAGCCCTTCAACAAGAACTAATCATCCCACGCTCGCCATCTCGCTCTGTCACTCCAGCAGCAGAGACAAATCAAGAACGTTTAACACGTCTAAAGGTATCGAGAAATCCTTCCTTTTAACCCATCCCTTACTACCCCTTCAACATAACCTTTCCTCGCACTCATGACTCTCTACATTTTCATTCCTTCTCCCCTACCTTCCCATTGCCCTATCTTTTTAAAGCCTTCCACCCTTCCTCCCCTCCCCACCTCATACTTTACCCATCATCACTCTCCAAACTAACACCCCACCAAGCGCGAAATATCCCACATCAAAGCCGAAGAAAAATCTCACGTCCGAAACCGGGCTGTAAAACGTGAGATACCAGATGACGACGAGCTTCAAATCCTGGAGTCCCGTCCGCGAAAAAGAAATAGTGTGTTAGGATCCGGTGTGGTGATTGATTTGACTGATGATTGATTTATCTGGGAGGGAAATTGGGACAGGAGTTGGGGTTATGGGGGGTAGTGGGAAAAGGATGGAACTAACTTTTGAGATACCCCACTATCTATATTCTTCATTTCCTTACAATAATTCTCGCTATAAATACGAATCATCGCCTATCGACTTATCCATCATCATTCCCATCAGATGTAACCCCCAGAACGCTGACATGCGCGAACCGTTACTTCAAAAAGCCAAGTAATCCAACGGCATTTGACAACATATCCAGTAGAATCTTGCACACAAATAACCACGAAACACCCTGTCCATTTACTCGCAGATATCTTAAAGGTTGTACGCTACATAAAAAGCATTGATATTTCAGAGTTATCGCGCGACTGTCGAGATTCTAAAGTGATAAAGTGTACATACATACTTGAACGTGGAAAGAAATTGTAAGAAAAAGCTTTGAACAAGAAAAGGTTGTCTACATAGAAGTATAATAGCTAGTCAAGATTACAACTCCACCACTGCTCTCTTATTTTCACACCCAAAGAATGTCCAATTGACATATTCATCACGATATCTGACTACTTTCTGCCAAAGACGAATTTCACTGACCATAATCGCAAAAGGTCATTCCCATCACATCAAAACCCCAACAAAAGACCATAAATATCATATCATTCATATCCTATCATGCAGATCTAAAGTACCTCTACCAATATCCCACGACCATCCAATTCTCTAAAGCCAGATTGCGGCTCATACATATCCTAGTTTTACTGGTATCCATCCACTTCTATATGAACCACCCCTACCAAAGTATCCGTAGTTCGATCCAAATACAGCCCTTCCAGCTTAAGAACTCGCATTTAAGCGCAGCATGAAACCCGATTGCTTGGGTAAAGAATAATCCTCCTCTTTCAAATCCGTAAATAACGCCCCGCTAAATCCAGAGAGATGAGTGCTCCGCCTCTCGCACCGTCATGATGCCCGTTTGATAACCAACTATCCATTCCTGATTCGATCATCTAGATATGGGCACTTGAATTCCTGCTTCGTCACCTCAATGTGCTTCCAATGCCGCCTTTCTTGCTAATCTCAAAGACCAGAGGCTTCCGCCCTCGTCGCCCATACGTCTTTCTACTTCTCTCCACGCCACCACTTTCAAGCCATCGTCCCAAATTCTTACACTGACTCACATCGAATTTTTCTAGGATGGTGCAGCCTTCGACGACGGCCTCGACACCAACGCCCGTCACACGGACACATCCGCGTACAGATAGTTCCTTAAGCTCCAGGAGATGTAGACCAATGGAGCGGAGAGAAGAATCTGAAACTGCAGAACCGCAGAATGATAGTTTGAGGGAGGAGAGATGGGGACAGCCTAATGAGAGGACTTCCGTTGCAGTGTCAGAGAGAGCGCAGCAAAAAGACTGAAATAGGTTAGTCAAATTTGAATTTGAATTCCAGATTGAAGGCTTACCAAGTCTAGTTCACGGAGGCCCTTTGCGGCGTTAGTGAGATAAACAATTGCGTTGTCAGTCAAATATGTACAATCCGCTAGGATCAACCTCCGGAGATTCGTGAATTTGTAAATACTCCAATGCTGAAAGCCACCATCGGTGATTGTGGTACAGCGGGTAAGGTCGATAGACTCGAGTCGACTATGAGCATGAACAGCTAGATGTGCCATGGATCGGTCTGTAACATGCTTGCAGTAGCTCAATATGAGCCGCTTCAGCTTCGGACAGCCGACAACAGTCCCCACAGGAGGTATAACTTGGTTAGTTTGAGCTTGTCCTGCTTTCTGACGAGCCGCGTTATTCTGCGGTGTGTTTGGTTCCGTGACAACCCAACCCACAATCCGGGCAAGCAAGTTATCGCTAACTTTCCGGCAATTCGACAGATCTATCTCTTGAAGTTCCTTGGCGTTGTTGGCCATTTCGAGGACCGCATTCGCGGAAATGTCCCAGACGCTTTTCATCTTCCATGACTGGGAGTAGGTCCCGCAGTTGTTTGACAGATAAGAAAATCCTTCGTCGGTCAAGTGGAAACAATTGCTAATATCGATGGTTTTTGCTCGTCTTCCCACAAATGGGCAAATAACATCGATCAAAGCCCGGTTTGTAACCTTGCGATTGTATAGTGATAGATCGAGATAGTGGCAAACATCAGGTGATGTGGTCAGCAACTTCGACCAATGCAGGGACACAGTCCTCAGACGCATAAGCTGATATATGTCCAAATATGAGAAGATAGAGATAAGCAGCGCGTCTGGTAGTACGCCTCTGTTGTACTGACTGGGTCGTCGCTGAACGGTCTTTGGCCGTTTAGGGCGATTGGAGTCTGGCGGTGTCATGGAATGAGGCGCAGGTCTAGCCGGAGTAGGTGTTTGAGTTCTCGATCTGGTTCTGGGGCCTGGAGGGGTAGCTTTTTCCTCGGATGGAGGAGTTTCTGGTGTGGGAGGAGCTAATGATCCCCTTCTTGCATTCCTAGTCCTCATCTTATCCATATCCACGCTGAGAAATGGATCGGGATCCAAAGGTTCCATGATGTCTTTATCTTCAACTCGGCTTGGCTTATGAGGGCTAGCGGGTTTGGAGGGTGTGAAGGTAACTTGTGGTAGTGACCCACGACGTGGAGTTCGCAATGAAACATCGATCTCTAGTCGACTAATAGGAGACTCGTCTCCATCTCCGTCAGTCATCAGCGTATCTTCCGATTCTGGTCTCGGTATTCGTTCTTTGGCTGTTACTTCAACTTGCCGCCTGATATCTGGAGAACATCTTCTCCAAAGTTCTTCCAATATCTCGCCGCTAATCATCAGGCATTCCACGGTGGTGATTGCTCGCACCGTGGCTGTCCTTCTAGGCGCCAAAGCTAGACTTGCAATTTCGCCAAAATACTGACCTTGCTTTAGTCGGGGATAAAGATACGAGCCTCTTTTTGCCTGCTCTGCATCGTGCTCAGGTGTGGTCTCATGAATTACTTCGGCTTCGCCTCGGACGATAAAGTAAATCTCATTTCCTGGAGAACCTTGAACAATGATATCCGTAAACGGCGGATAGGTCTTGGGTGTGGCGCTCAATCCCAGAAAATGAAGTATCTCTGGAGGAAGTGTTGAAAAGAGTGGCAACTCTTTCAAAGTCTTTCTCACGTTTACGAAACCACTGCCGAGCGCACTTCCTGCTGCGGGATCTTCTATCCCCTGCGGACTTGGTGACTTTCTTTTCTTTTTGTTAATCACGATACCCCTCTCAATAATTCCTTGGTCACCCTGGGAAACTTCCCCGGGAGCTGCTTCACGAGCAACTTTACCGCCTCGTGAGGGTAATGATGTAGAAACAAGCTTCGGACCATATCCACCTTCTTTTCTTTTCTTATTTAGAATGGTAAGTCGTTCCTGGGCCTCTTCCATAATCGCTTGCTCCATCTCGGGGAAGTTTGGCAGCTCTGCGCGCAGATCCTCCTTCTTCAACACAACCAACAAACATTTTGTTCTTGCTATTATAGTCGCAGTTCTTGGCACGTCCATTAGGATACCAATCTCCCCAAAGAAAGCCCCTGGTTTTAATTCAGCGTATGTTGCCTCGCCATCGCGCGACGTGACCGCCACAGCACCCCGCACCAGCCAGTACATCGCTTTGGCATCATCTCCCTCCGTCAGAACATGGTCGTGTGCAGTATGTACTTGGGGCCGCAGATGCTTTCCAATTGCCGCGAGGAACGAGTCTGGTGCTGAGACGAAGAGTGGGAAAGATCGTATGCGATCAACCAGGTCTAGTGGCATGTCGGGAATGGTTGATGCTGTGAGAGGGGACGGCCGCACTGGGCGGGAAGGGTTGGTCTCGACATTGAACGATCGAATCAAGGACAACGAATCTGGTATGGGTGCTCCATTTGATCTGAATGGAGAGCTGGGCCCTCCTCGACTGCGTCTCATGCTGTCTGTTTGTCCCAAAGATTAATCTCCCGTGTATTAATGATATTGTACGGCCTACGGCCGTCGTGCCGTGGGGCCTGCCAAACGGAATGCCAGATCTGCGGAGCGAACGTGAAGATGGTTTTATTGCGCCAACAATTGTGTGTACGTGAGAGATGATATTCGATCAAGGTTCGGCGGGTATGAGAGAAAGACACAGGCGGTCTCCAGTTGAGCTATTCGAGCAATGTGTACCGAAGAAACACTGCCAAACCACTTCCTTTGTTCGTCGGGTTTCAACGTGTTGTGTTCAAGGGACGTGCTCTGGTGAGATAATTGTCAGTTGATAATCTTTCTTCAGCAAGTCATTGATCGCTTCGATTTGCTCGGTACGTCAGCACAGGGTTGCACAACACCACTTACATTCCTGGGCGACAGCAGAACCAAAAGGTCGAGATGGCGTTGCACAACGTAGATGCTTCAGCATGGACGACAACGGTGTAGCTGCAAGCTCTCGCTGGATCCAGCGACAACAATATGACTTGCACCTGCTCGAGCTGGCTCAGGGCCGTGGGCACTGACACCCGACCTCTGCTTGCTCCGGTAGTGTGGGTTTGTCAAGCACGGAGCACCACCTGGGCGCCTTGGACCTCCCAAGTGCCCCTAAACGCACGAGGCAATAATTGGGTCCCGACGATGGTGCAGCGCAAGTGCTCTGGCGAGCTCGCGTGCGAAACGAAACCGCTGTGGAGAAGCTGGGAGCTTGTTCTGTGGTGGACTGGCGGTGGGTGGTGCAAGAATGGTGGTGGGACCGCGAATGACGACAGTTTTCGCGCTGTGCCAGCGGGGAATTATTGATGCTTAAGAAATAAGGGACTCGCAAAGTGCCGTACGGTACGAAACTCAGAGTTCTGCGTGAAGTTATAATTTCGCGAAGGACCCGATAAAGAGGAGCATGTCTGAGGATGTGAGCGAGCAAAGCATCGTCAATAGATAGTTATAACCACGGTCGCAGCGGCTCGTATTACCATTCATTGCCTAGACAAGACATGGTATTTTTGATAGTCCACTGCGCCAAACGCATCAGGGCCTGTAGGCCTAGACGCAGCCTCTCTCAACTTGTCTCTTGTCATCTCTCTTGCCCCCAATCCATCCATTCCCTCCCCTCCTTTTCATGCATTTCTATCTTCCTCAACTACCGATATCATGCTAATGATGCTTATCACACTTTGTCCTTCGTTTGGCGTGTTTGCGGCACCCGGCTCGTCACCCAATAGCGGACCCCTGGGCCAACATTGCATTAAATGTGTGAGATTGCTCAGATTGCCTTCTTCCATGTGCCTTCTGGAAGCCACCTGTTCTTCCATTTCACCATTCTTCAGCCCTGTCCCGTCACCAACATCCCGACACCCTGAAGAAGATCGCAGTCATCGGGTTTACCGAACCCCCGCAAAAGGGGTCAGATAGTGACACACATGCAGGTAATGTCGTGAGATCATTCCTTGAGGAAGATGTCATCTTGTATTCATCATGACTGCTGCCAAATATCCTATTTTCATTTGCGCTGCGTTTGGGGTTGGGCAATCCACTTTCAAGGAAGTTGCATGGAAGTCGCCCACTGCCGAACAACATCGACTGAGACGTGGGTAGCGGGCTTCCGTCCAAGTGGCAGAACTTCGTATCCAACGAAATGCAGCAATTTGCATTGGCGATTTTGAGTCTAGATAGGCCAACAAAGCTCTCCTCTCCAATGAGAAGCCGTCTTCGTTTGTAAGATCTTGCCAAACTTTGGTGTTTTTCGAGGATAAATGATTGAACATAGAAGACTGAATTGAGAAGAAAATCGAAGATCTAGGAAACACCGGTCTGAAACATGCGGTATGCAGCATTTCCAATGCAAGGGATTGCGGAAAGGATGCGAGATTAGCAGCAGTAAAATGCCAAAGATCATCCGAGGGAGATGAAGCCTTGCTGGTTAAAAACCTAGCTCGGTCTGACCCGTCACTAGGTGACTGAAGTGTAGCAATGACCACACTTCCTTCTCCTCAAGCAACGCAATTGGGTCCATTTCTTACCACTGCAAATGGTAACACAAATGACCAACTAAGATCCGAAAAATAAACTTGTTTCAGGCAAGATAAGTACCGTGCTCAACTTGACTCTATCGAAACTTGCTAATCAACATATAAGCAAGTGGAAAGCAGCTCGACTTCAACCAGCATTCGATACTCGAATGTTGTCTGTGATGCCTTCCTACACCTTTTTTAAAAAGCGCAAACGAGAATTGAACTGCAAACAGAATGCAAACGCAATCGAAGAGCTTCAAAGGCAGAGACGCGTCGGCTCGTGTCACTCAATTGAAGTTTATCGTAGGATAATTTGGTACATGCCAACTTCGCAGCCGCTGATGGACTGTGGAGTTGGCAAAGGGATCAAAATTCCTCCATGAAGTAATGAACGATACAACTATTATTTGAATAACATTCTGATAAAGAAGCTTGACAAGCGCGGTTGTTCTGGCGGGCCGGCACATGGTACGGTGGATCCTTGTATCACACGTGATCAGCCTCGAAGAACGACCCCGACCCCACATATAAGTTGGATGTCACTATCACCTTCACGATTCAACTTGTCTTATCTTGAATACAGCATTCGATTCCTTTGCTCTACTAATTTGCTAAGTCGTTGCTGCCCAACTTTCCAAGATCGATTACTTTCCAAGATCGGTTACTTTCCAAGATCAATTCAATTCTCAGACGCTTTATTTCTTCAAAATCCAATTGAAATTGCACCATGGCGGAGGTGAGGCTGCTTTTTCATTTTGTAATCATCGTCTATCTTCAATTTAACTAGTGTCAGAAAAGAGAGGGGCCTTCGACGGTATCCTTTTTGCTAAATCAGATTTTAGCTGAAAATGCGGAAGTGGCCAAAGGTAACTAGCATTCTCCCATACATAAGCATTTATTGACAAACAATCAGGATCTTTTGTCGATATCGTAATGGATGAAGAAAAAGATGCTGATGACACGGTCCTGACAGACTATTCATACGACTCGCACGAGTCCTAGGACACCGACAGACACTGGGAGTCCAACAACGAGATACCTATTAGTGACCGTCATGTGCTAAGTAGTGGTGACATGGGGGAAGCAATTAGCTTTGCATTTCCTGTCGACGTGGATTATGATGTCAATGATGAGCGTCATGTGTTTGACGAAGGCCTTTCTGAGGATGAGTCCACCGACAGCGGTCTAAGTTCCAACTACGAGGAGTTGATGGATTTTGACGCTGCAAATTATATCGTAGTCGTCAGAGAACATGTGAAGTGGCCAAGTAAAGTCGACTCCAATGATGAACAGCTAGAAGATGAAGATTACGAACCAGAAGAAGCTGGGGAAAATGGCACCATGCCTTCATCAGACGATGGATCAAGCTTCGCCGACGATGATACACCAGAGAGCGAAATAACTCCTGGAAAATGTTCTTCCCCGGTGCCCACCACCTTGCACGAGCTTTGTAAGGCAGATTTACACATGAAGGAGCAAAAAGAGTGTCGAGACCGTCTCTATTCGCGAGTCACTGAACTTCGAGAAGGGCTGCGAGAAATCGAGCTCCAAATTCCGGAAGCAGAATTATATCTTCAGATTGCTGAGAAGAACATTGAGACCAAGAGAGCTGCTAATAATGCGGTTCTTGAGGTTTCGGGGCTCTCACTGGAGCTTTTTGACGCTTACAAAGAGTTCTGTGAATCGCTTCACCCGGAATTCGGCCTGCGAGATGGATTTTCAATTCAATGTAACTCCAAGCATAATAACTCTTACGTGTAATATGACCCAGCATTCGGGATTTTCTAGGAATTTGTGGAGATCGACTACAAGATGTGCAACTTCAGATGTGAGGCTTCGGGCGAAGACGTTGTCGATTTTTGGCCGATTCGTTGTCCCGAGCCACTTACAGGAGTTGAAACTACTTGGGGTGAGCAATATGTAAGTCCTCGAACCTTTGTTTATTAAATTTGCAGAAGGCGTTAATACCATCTTTACAGTTTAATCTATATAAACTCGCGTTTCAAGCTGCAAGACAAGGTTCGGAGCCCGCAATGGAAATTCTCGTCAAGCTTGCCTCAGAAAATGCTAGTCTTGGAGGCTGGCTCTTTGAATATAAGTTCGAGGAGTTGCTGAAGCGTGACCCTATTGTGTCAAGACGGTGGACTTTTTTTCCGCGCATCAGATTGATAACCCAATCTCCACCAGGGAAAAGAAACATCGGCTGGCGTTGCAACTTCAAAATAACCACTGAACAGTTGAGGGTCAACCTATTAATGGACAAATTTACGCCTTTATCGACCAGGAACTTGGGGCTTGTTTAACGTCCTACAAAAATACGATGTAGGCACAAGGAAATTATCTTCTTTTATGTCGAGCCGAGGGCTTAATAGTCGGGGCAGAGCGAAGGCAAGGAGGATCCATTGATTTTAGAGTCGAGTATTACTGCCCAGGTGAGTTCAAACGTACTGAAACTGGCACAATAGTTGTTGGAACTTCGCTTGTACAAACATACTGACATGTCTCTTAGTTCAACCTGGCTCGATGTTTAAAGCCTTGCTTCCTACCAGCTGAGCTCTGATGAAGTGTGTCGTCACAGCTCTGATTCCCTGCCACATTACCGTGAAGGCCTGTCTGGATTCAACAGCTCGCGGATTAGAAAATACAGCGCACTAGCTTATTTTACCGACTTGGTAGCTTTAGTTCTCTTATAATTTGAGCAAATCCAGCGTCAAGTTTCATTATTCTACTCAGTTCTGGACTCTCTTTTCAATGTTGATGGTATTCAGAATTGCACACTCGCTGCGATGTTACCAAAGTGTAATACACTCAGCCATTTGAAACACCAATGGCTGACTCATATCAAAGGAAATTACATGAAACGAATGAGGGACTCCTTTTGACATATTTTTCAATCGCCGCAGTATCCATTTATTTTCTTTTGCTGGAGCTGCCACATCCTCTCACACTCTACTCAATCACGCTCTGCAACACTTATAGTTATCCCCTCCTGGGCAAAAGCCTGCGATAACAAGACATTAGCCCCATTCATAGCTATCGAATCGTAAAACAACAACTTACCAGTGCGACGAGTACCAGAGCAAGAGTTAAAAGTCCAATCGCAATACGACAGACCACCGCAAGGATTCACAGAACTCGAACCCTCGAGCCCAACCACACAACACTTAACATTATTGGGATCCGAAGGACAACCACCGCTAATGTAGGAACCGCTGTAGCTATTGCAGGTACCGGTCGTGATGCAGATACCGCTTTCTCTGTAATTCCCAGTTGCGCTGCCGGTGCAGCGGCCGTTGAGTGCGGCGTTTGTGGCAAGTGGGAAGAGTGTGAGGAGATATAGGTACTGCATAGTGATGGTTTTGGAATGGTGTAATGCTTGGGATGAAGTAGTATTGATTACTAGTAGTTGAAGTCGTTAACAGTTAACAAGACCTTCGAGCACGCAATCGAGGGACTTAGCTGCTGTTTAAATAGCCATTCTTCAGCTTCTGGTTGCCTTGACACACCGCATGGTGGGCGGTGTTCTGCAACTTCCCATGTTTTTGTTAAGTTTGGGGATTTGGTGCCAGAACAAACAGGTATTCAGGGTGTAAGACCGGCGAAAAGAAAGTCCATCTCATGCACATGAGGCTTCTCGTAGTCAGTACTAAGAACTTTATATTAACTTCTTGACGATAATAGCTAGTGTCGGGATCTTACAACCCAGCATGGCGTTCAGGTAGTCGTAGCCTTGCATTCGTGTAGTGTGTAAATGCTTCTTCACTCCTGTGATCCGAAGCCACAATTTTTACATTCGGTCTGGGCATGCTCGGTTCGGCCAATGAAGTTTGTGGATGAACAAATCTTACACTCGTTCCAGGGTGGATTATACCCCGCTCAAAGCAATTAATATTTACTTGCATGAGCAAAAGCATGGTGTTGTATATCGTGTTTTGGGAATCTGGTGACTGCAAATTGGATGCAATTCGCCTAGGTGAGAAATCAAGTGGTTAATTGGTGGAAGACATCAGTTTGGTGTTTCTCGAGAGTAGCATACGATCTTAGAGCAGAACTAGACAGCAGAAGAATGCACTTGCAATACGAAGGTGAAAAGGGAAACAAAAGCACCCAATGAAAGATCATGGACGAGAAATACCATAGAAGAAAGACTTAATTGATTACCTGATCTTTTTTTCCACACACCACCCGGAGACTGGCTCCTTATTTTAGTTTAAGTGGTTTTGGACCAAAGCCATAGACTAGAATTCAATGGCAACAAAATATGTCAGTACATGTATGAGAATGTCCAACACACTCTCAAGCAGATTTCGAGCCCAATCTCTCGATACAAGGCAATCAACTCACTCACATTGCTAACATACCTTGTTGATTTTTCCAGACGCTACTGAATTAGCTGGTGCTTTTGTACAACATGCTAGCTCTAAGATAGGTGGAGCCTCCAAGTTGAATATGATTGGACCTGAACTGACAAGAGAGTGGCACCTAACTTGGACGGCTAGTAACCTCTGGATTACAGTCTTCACTTCTGGACATCGCACACCCCTAGCAGAAAAGTTCAATGGTGTGTGGATGGTTTTCTATCTCTTGTCAATCCGTTGAAGTTGTTTCGAGCATTCTTGGAAGGATGGCCACTCGGAGTTTCCATATTGAGCTCTAAAGCATGAAGCCGGTTATCGCTACAATTCTTTCAGCATTGCAGAACTTCATGGCTGAAGTGTTATCTCCAGTTCCATTATCTCCAGTGGTAATCATTTGAGGAGAAGTGCATTCTACCTATCCAAGGCAGCTTGCTGCGTCGATATCCGTTCTGAGATGTCTTCAAATCATAATCTTGTTGTAAATTACAGTGAGGATATCGCCATCCATGGATGATAGATTCGTATAAAAAAGAGCTCTATGTTTTAAGGGCATCTACTAGTGTCTAGATTGGGCTGTTAAGCCGGCTTATGTCAAGCATTACAGTAACAAACTTCCGAAAGGTATTCCACAACTCAGGATTTCTGAGCCGTTGCAAAATCGGACCGATGGAATAACACCACCCGCTTCAAGACATTGTCTTGTTGTTCTTGTGGTAAATGAGAAAAATCCTATAGCATACAGCATTTAGTGTCCTAGGTAGTCTTTCGTTCGCCCAAGGTTTCTTCTTTGTTATACATAGCTTCGAGAAGCAAAGATTGTTGACACTCTCGCTTCCCATCATCGTCCATGTTATTTCCGTTGAAGCTATCTCTCAAAAGCAGACTATATTGGAAGATCCAGTCAAGCGAATCAGAATGGGGTTTCAATCTTTGCTGGTGGTATATTCTCTTCTTTGCATAGCTCAACACATTATAGATGGCGAATAAAAGTCTCACAGTCAAAAGAGCTTAAGTCCGCGGAGCTTACACGAGTTGCCCTACGCAGGTACAGAGTCTAGCGCAGCGGCTGAAACCTCGTTGACGGGTACTCTCTCACTACCTCACCGAGCTTACCATTTTCTTATTTTTCTCGTTCGGCAACGTTCCATTTGTTTGAACATTGTTGGTTTCCTCCATTACAACCCTTCAGAATGATGTTGGTTTGATTTTGACGAGTAAATTTGCGGTATCTTGCGCACAACTTTGCGAATCTAAAAAAGGTAATTGTTCAATTAATTCCAATTTTTCTCATTTTGCTTCTATTGTTGTCCCCGACGAGAACCGCCACGAATGCGATGCTATCCGCCTGCCTTTTCCAACAGAATAGCCAACAGAGTCTGAGATGACAACCTATCTTCTCACGTCAGCACTAGAGGTAATTTGTTTTGATTTCTATGAAAGAGACATCAATATAAATGCTCAATACGTCCAACTGCTACAGAAACATATGATTTAAGCTAGGCGATATATCAACCTTGGTGATCTTCGGAATAGCCACAAATTATCCCCTATCATTCAATTGAAGCCATGCCTAATAACGTGGATTTATTTTGGCAGTACCTGCCAACATCCAACTCAACCGCTCTTGCTATAACGTTATGTCTAGCGACTATCATCTGCTTTGTTGTTTTCACGCGAGAGTTAACGCCGTTACGCAATGTCCCTGGACCATTTCTCGCAAGTCTTAGCAACATATGGCTGTTTCGGCAGACGAAAACTTTCCAACGTCCTCTAATTGATATGGAACTACACAAAAGATATGGGCCAATTGTGCGCATTGGACCAAAAGAGGTCATGGTTTCAAGTCCAAGTTCTCTTAAGACTATCTACGGTAGATTATCTCAAAACCAGAACTCATAATCTGACTATGATAGGTGCTGGAAGCGCTTTTAAAAAGGCCGATTGGTACATCGCAGTCACCGATTGCGGCTGGGGTGGTCCAGATCGACTTAGCCTTCTTGGAGAGAAGAACATGGAGAAGTATCGTCTTCAAAGGAGGAATCTAGGGCCTGCTTATACTGTTGATGCTGTTAAAGACTACGAGGAGAATCTTGACAGCATTCTTGAGCAGAACATCAACACCATGCGAGAGCAGAGCGGAACAGCTTATGATCTAGATAACTTTCTCAACTTCTTCACATCCGGTCAGTCTTTTCAAATGACCTGTTTATTGTGACTAACTCCATAAGATTGCTTGTCTGGCTTAACATTAGGAACGAGCAAGAGTTTGCTCAAATCTCAAGTAGATGATGGTACAATTGGCGGTATCCACCACGCATGGATGTACATGCATGTTGTGGGATTCTTTCCACTCATCCACAGAGCAAACACGGCTTTTAAAGTACTCATGACTTCTCCAACAATAATTTCTTTTCAAAAGTGTGTCAGAGCCTGTATTCCAGCGATATTACGTCGTGTTGATGATGAACAGGGGAACCCAAATCCTTACAAAGTAAATCCTCCAGCCTTCTGTTGTTTCATGTGTTTCTCACTGATTGAAACATAGTTTCAGATGGATTTAATTTCCAACCGATTGTCGAACAAACCAACAGAATCGTCACTGAAGCCGCCGAAAGATGTTCTGGACAAATTGCTACATCTCCAGCTGACCCGTCCTACTTTGAAGGATAAAGATCACTGGATACAATCAATGGCTCTTACCAATTTTGGCGCAGGAGTGGAAACTACTGCCATTACCATAGGCTTTCTGATCGATAACATTATCAGTCATCCAGGATGTCAACAAAAGGTCCACGCTGAAATTGATCAGGCTCATCGAGACGGCGAGCTTCCTGCCGGTAAAGTGCTTAAAGTACGAGATATTCAGGATCATCTTCCTTACCTCAATGCTTGTCTTAAGGAGAGCATGAGATTGCACAGCGTCGTAGGGATGCCTCTTCCTAGAGCTGTTCCTGAAGGAGGAGTGACATTGGAAGGATATATGATACCCGCAGGAGTAAGCTTTAACATCCCCCTTCTTGAAGCAAATACTGATGCCAAATACCCTAGACAACTGTTGGTATAAATTCTTGGGTTCTGGGAAGGGACAAGTCACTCTACAGTGAAGATGCCGAGGAATGGAGACCTGAGAGATGGCTTGAGTATTCGTCCGAAAAGCTCAAGCAACTTGGTAACATAATGTTTCTTTTTATTAAGTGTTTATCACTGACAGTTTGTAGAATCTTACAATTTCTCTTTCGGCGCCGGCGCACGTTCATGTCCAGGAAAACGTAGGATCTCCCTCGCTTTGAAATTTTTGGTCCCGTAGAGTTTAACAGACTGATGTTTTCAGAGAGATTGTTAGAGATAGAGCTCGTGGCTAACGCAATATAGATCTCGCACAGGCTATCTATCTGAAGGCAATTCCTATGCTCTTCGATCATTTCGAATGGAGATTTCGTGATTCAACTCCCGAAAAGAAGATACAATGTACATTCTCGACTAGGTATGTCGGATTGATGGTGCAATGGAAGGAAAGAAAGACGGCCGTGGAGCACGATTGAAATTTCCAACTCATTTTGGGAGAAAACAACTCACAATTACCCTGGAATCAAAAATGCATATGTTTTATAATTTTCCGTATTTGCCTAATCTCTTTCGAATACTGACACGCTTTTTTCATGTCATGAACATCTCGCTTTTTGCTAATCTGATATACCTCAATACTTCTTGACGCCCGGACTTCTTCTTCTTTTTCTATCCCACCAAAAGCAACCCAGCGTTCTCCAACCGTCCTATCCTTCCTATGCTCCTTACCGAACGTCACAGAATCATCTCGATCCTGTCTATTATGACCGGAACTCTAGAATTGCAAATACACTGCGTCTCCCCACAGACCATGCATCTGTTTTTGAACATGTTTCGACATGTACAATACTCTGCACCGCACAATGAGCAAGGCTGGGAGCTGCAGTATCGAGCGTGGTGTTTGCAAACACATAAAATGCTTTTGCAGAAGGGACAGCTGTGTCGGGTACTCGAGTGGTCTTGAGAGAAATGGTGTGAATGTGGGTATATGCTGATCATTTTGAGTTTTGTGTGGATGCTGAGTGTTGTGTCTGTGTTGTGGTTGGATATGATGACGGTAATTGAACTTGGATGGCGTGATGGAGGTGTAAAGAATGTGAAAGAAAGCAAACAGTGATAGTTTATAGTATTTGAGAAAAAATCTGTTTTCGATTCGTAAATGTAAATGGTAAGCGTG
The DNA here is from genome assembly GCF_000409485.1 of Glarea lozoyensis ATCC 20868. Lineage (NCBI taxonomy): Eukaryota > Fungi > Ascomycota > Leotiomycetes > Helotiales > Helotiaceae > Glarea > Glarea lozoyensis. The sequence goes on along the minus strand of NW_007361004.1, from coordinate 1,446,392 downwards.
CTGAGGTGTTATTAAAATTTTGCTCTATGGCCCTGATTCCTGCTTGTGCTTTAAAGTAATTGTATATTCCGAACTTTTGTCAACAAAGAGCTTTGATCTGACTGATTATGAATATCAAATCGCTCAACTGTGTCTAAGATATTGGTTAATGATTAATAATGATAGGGTTGGCATGTTAATACACGTGTAGAAGAAGATTGTACCGCGGTGAGACCCATCAGTTCAACGTTACCTGAATGGAAACCACAATCTAGACAAGATTTTCTATTCAGTGGCAACACAGGTGGAAAACAACTGAGACTTTAATGAGTAACGTGATACCGTTAAAAAATTTCATTACCAGGAATAGAATCATATAGATAACCATATCTATATCAAACTTCCGGACGCATTTCCTATTCATAATTTCGGCGAACACAGTCATCGTGAGGTCTTTTTGTCGCCGTGAACCACTTCAATATAGGTATCTCAAATCTAGAAAGCGATGATTTGCTGTCTCTGTTGCCAATCGAGCTTGAAATTCACCTGAAACCAGATCTCTCAATACCTAGAATATTCTTAAGATTCAAAACTATCCTTCGTCCATGGCCTGTAAAAACTGACTTTAGCAAGGCAGCATCTGCATTTGATTCAATTCCGAGAAACTTTGTATATTGTTCCATTGATTTGTATTCTAGTTGAGCCTGTTAGTGTGAAGTCCAACTACTCACCTGCGATCTGCCCCCTCCTTTTCGCTAAACGAGCAACAACGACCCACCTTCTGAATTAAAGAGTATATAATATTAAATGGCGAATTTTCGACCAATCAAATCGATTCTTATGAATTGACAAACCATCCCTCGGTCGTAAGTTCTCTCGAACTCTCTGATAACCACACGAGCTAATATCTGTTAGGTCTAGTTGGTTTATGGCGTCCGGCTGTAATTGTTTCAGTCTCACCGGAATGGTATGTTTATTCAAAAAGAAATCAACTCAGGCGATGTGCTAACACATCGAATAGTCGGGGGTTCGACTCTCCCCTGAGGGATCACAGCTCATCAGAGCATCTTTTTTTGCTTCTTTGTTCTTGGAGATATTTTGTTTTTTTGTTTTCCAAGATCGGTTTTGGCTCGCAAAGGCGAGCTTGTGGGCGACGATAGAGTAAAATGGTCTACAGAATAGTAATTAGTGAGCACATTAAACTGTAAGTAATGTTCAAATACATTAAAGTCCTGAAAGATATTTCTGGGCTATTTCGGAGATTTCATTAATAAATTAGAGTTGCAACTAATATAGTCCTATTCCGCCGCATCCTTAAAAGCAAGCTGGATCATAATTCGTTCTTACTTACACTACACGGATATAGGATTACTGGGACTAAAAAGTTATAGTATTATGAAAACCATTCGCAATGGCAGTACTACATAGGATGATGAATTTTAAAAATTCAAGTATACCTGTCGCGTCGAGTCGAGAATCGAAAGTCTTCGCCACGACTACATTTTTATGTATTTGATGAACAGTGTTACTATTGTAAAAGTGTAGGAACCAACTTTCGTCTTTATCAGAGGGATGAGTTTTACAAAATGTTGACAGGACAAGTTTAGAAAATCTACTGCTTTACTTGTATTTTGTTTACAAGAGGAACTTTCTGCGGTTGGCACAAGATAGTATTTGATTTCATTCCATACGTAACACGTTGCACATCTTCCAGATCGTGAGAGGTTGAAAACGTGGCGTACATGTTGTCTCGCAAAGAAAGAAAGAAAGTACCCCATGTCTTGGCATGTCTCGCTTCAACAAAAGTTTTGGCGGTGTTGTCAATGACGTGCGCCAGCCGCAAACATCGATAACCAGGAGCTCAAGCTACTAACGGCGACTCACTCTCATGCTAAGAAGGTAGCATTCCGCAATTTCTTGCAGATGCATCAATTGGCTATCACGCTTGTAGTGCTCTGATAATCAGAGTCCAACTCTTCACAATGTCGACACCGCCGGCTGGCAAGCGGGCCTCTGTATTGGTACGTATTCTAACCTCCAATTTGTTTTGTGTGAACATGATGTTTTGCGGCTTTTCCCAAAGTAGTTAATAGTATGCCCGGATTTGTCGCTGACTGAGTATCAGGTTACGGATTCCCGAGAACGCGGACAACCACCTCGAGCTGCGAATCAACGACCCAACCTTAACCCTGGAGCTCCGGGCCGCGCTCCTACTCGACTGATATCGGTCGATAACGTATTACAATATGCCTCTCAGATCCCCTCTGGCCAGGCGCGTGGTCCGCCAGGACGTAGACCAGTCCTTCAGCAACAACGACGAACAAGCGGAGGAACTCCACGGATAACCCAACAGAGCATGCCCGGACGAAGTACAAAAGTCAGCGAGAAACTGGTCCTCATTCCCGAAACTGTAAATGAGAAGGATGAATCCGACGACGATATCTTTGAAATCAGCTCCGCTATTCGTGAGGATGGACCACTGAGTAATGCTGAAATGGATGTGCTTAAGAAAAGGGGAGGGATTCGTGGAAAAAGTTATGCAGAAAGATTACCCAAGGCAAAACGGACGGATAAGGTTGCAAGAGTCACTGCCTATTGTACAGCTCAGGGCTACAAAGCAAAGGTCACAGCTACATTTGTTAAAGAAAGGCATGGTGCTAAGACCAAGCTTTACGATGATTGTCTATACACCGTCTACCACCTACCACTTTTACCAGGATCAGAAGGATTCCGAATAAGAAGCAGTCCCGTATTAAAAAGTCCCGGTGGAAAGGCGGTGCTGGACGAAGAGATTGAACGCAGTGAACAGCGGGACTACCATGAAGGTTATTTCGAAGACACAGATACGTACGGCGTACGAGGCGGCGAGGAAAGCCCGCAGAACGAGAGTGAAGAAGATAGGGATCGTCGAGAAGAAGCCGCACGTCGGAGTCGTGAGCGAATTCGTGTCCTTCAGCAAGGACGCCGAGGTGACAGCCCGAATCGTATAGCACCCGATGCGACTACCTTTGCGGAAATGTTCGTCTTCTCGTATGGTGTGGTTGTATTCTGGAATTTCACTGAGAGACAAGAGAAGGATATCCTCGCGGATCTGACGTTTTCAGAGCACCAGCTCGGCGTATCTCTTGTCTCGAGGCCGTTGGAAGAAGATGATTTCGAAACAGAGGAACTCCATTTCGAATACTCACCTCTGGTTGAGCGCCCGCGTGTGTTTAACGACATGATAACCCTCAGATCAGGAGATCATATGATCAAACTAGCTATGTCCCACGCAATAGCACAAAGCACCAAACTCTCGTTTTTCGAAGAGAAAATGTCTCAAACGATGTTGGATGCCCAGCATGTTCCGAAACAGTTAGCACTCACTGGTAAACTGGGAATGTCAAGGAAGGAAATCGTCAAGATCTTAGGTCGACTCTTCAAATCCCGCGTAGATGTGAATCTCTGTAAGTATTCCCGTCCCCCCTCCCAAATCCCTTAACTAATCCTCACCCAGCAAGCAACATCCTCGACGTCCCCAACTTCTTCTGGGACTCAGAACCCACACTCCACCCCCTCTACTTCGCCATCCGCGAATACCTCGAAATCGGACCCCGTATTAAAGTCCTGAACGAACGCTGTCGCGTCTTCCTCGACCTCGCTGAAATCCTCTCAGACAGCGTCGCAGACACCAAGATGAGCACCATCACCTGGATCATCATCATACTAATCGTCATTTCCATCGCCGTAACAGTCACTGAAGTAGGTTTGCGTTTCGCTATATTAGAGAAGGGTAAAAATGATCGAGGGAATACCGGAGCCGGCGTGCAGTGGGCGGAGGGGATGGAATTGCAGGGACGTAATTTTTCGAGCAAGGATTTTGATGGTGTGCAGTTGAGAGCGATTTGTGGAGCTGGGATCGTGCCAGAGAGGAATGGGGAGTTCTAGACATAAGGAGGGGAAGAACTTGTATAAATTTGCATCTAGTGTTGTCAATATGGGCTGGGCTTTGCATAGCGCGTGGTCGTTGGGGCGTTTCCTTGATGGGAGCCTACTAGGGCGGCTATCAGATATGGGCACATTGTTGTCCTTGTCGTATACAATTGAGTTCATTCATGCTTGACTATTCACATTTTTGTATTTAAAGAGATGATATGATGCTCGAACATTCTTCGTCCTTGAAATCCGACTATTTTATTATGTACAACCCTCTCCACACACTCGATCAGGTACGTCTATCGTCTCACTCATTTCCAACACATCAAGCCCTCCCTTCGCAAAGAGGAGTCAACGATCATATCCCATGCCGCTAAAGCGCCTAACACCCAATGCCGTACCCAAGATATCAACAAAAGAAAACAAAAGGGAATCTAATTACTCTCATACGTGTTCCAAGTTATCCAAAGGAACGTATCCCGCCTCTTCATTCTTCTTCGCGCCTCTAACCCACGAAAGTGCGTCTGATGCTTTTCCAACCAGCCCACCAAGACCCCAGCCTGTTCCACGTCTGCGGAGTTGGCCCTTCTCTTCGATAAGCGCATCATCCATCCAGCGTGGTCGTTTCCAGAGTTTGAGGAGGAGAGAACTGCAAACCACGGAGACGGAACTAGTGGCCATTGCAGCGCCAGCTGCCATTGGGTGCAAATGATAACCAAAGGGTAAGAAGACGCCCATGGCGAATGGAAGACCGACGACATTGTAGGCGCAAGCCCATACCAAGTTGAGCTTGATACGGTTGAAAATGGAGCGGGCGAGTTGGATAGAGGCAGGGATGTCCATGAGGTCGTTGGGGCGCATAAGGACTACATCTGCTGCTTCCATGGCGACATCAGTGCCACCTGCCATTGCAATACCAACGTCTGCGGTGGCAAGGGCGGGAGAGTCGTTGATTCCATCGCCGACCATCGCGACGCATTCGCCTTGAGACTGAAGTTGGCGAATGATTTCTTGTTTTTCGTCGGGGGAAACGCCGGCATGCACGTCTTCAGGGGATATGCCAACCATTTTTGCAACAGCTAGGGCTGTTGGCTTTTGATCACCGGTAACGATCGCAGTCTTAATACCCATCCGATGAAGTGCGGCAACGGCTGCACGGGCACTGTCCTTCACAGTGTCGGCCAGGCAAAGATGACCAGCAAAGGTGCCGTTGATTGCAATGAAGATGTTGGTAGTTCCAGCAGATGTGGTTTTTGATGACCCTGCCGCTTTACGGTTTGCCTCCTCAGATGAATTAATAGCATCTTCAGGGATCGGAATCTTGTTGTCGCGGAGGTATTTGACGCTTCCGATCAGGACGTTATAGCGAGCTCTCTCAGAGCTTGTAGCAGGCTCAACGATTGCGTTGACACCTTTGCCGACAGCGGCACCGAAATCTCCAACGCTACCATCGATTGTGCCATCCGGCCCGAGAGCAAGTTCCTCCTTTGCACCCAGCAAGATAGCCTTACCAATAGGGTGTTCACTACCCATTTCGGCAAGTCCAACGATAGTCCACCATAATTTCTTTTGGAATGCAGTGCTAGCCCAGCTTGATACGATCTTGGACTCAGCAACACTCATCTTTCCAAGTGTCAGAGTGCCAGTCTTGTCAAGGACGACTTGAGTAATCTTCGTAGCCGTTTCCAATGCAGCTCCACCTTTGACGAGAATACCATTCTCAGCACCAACACCTGTACCGACCATGACAGCTGTGGGTGTAGCAAGTCCAAGAGCACAAGGGCAGGCCAATACTATGACGGAGATACAAAGTTGAACGCAAACCATGAATTTCCCACCACTTTCCTCATCGATGAATATCTTGGGTGGGTTTGCAAGAACATGGCTGAGAATCATCCAAGTAGAGAAAGTAAGAAAGCCGAGCAAAAGGATGACTGGGACGAAATATCCGGCAATCAGGTCCGCAAGACGCTGAATCGGTGCTCTTGTTGTTTGAGCCTCTTGGACGAGCTTCACGATTTGGCTCAGCTGTGTATCTCTTCCGGCTCTGGTAACGCGGAAGTCAACGCGGCCGGCTCCATTCACAGTGCCACCGATAAGGAGACTGCCCTTCCGTTTCTGAACAGGCATAGCTTCTCCGGTCACCATGCTTTCATCCACGTAGGTTTCTCCTTTAGTAACGGTACCATCTGCTGGAATTTTATCGCCAGGTCTTAGGATCACGATATCACCAACTTGGATGAGTTCAGTGGGGATGATCCTTTCTTCCGCAGCGTTTCCTTCTTGAATAGAATCCTTTTGCTCAACGCCTGAGGTTGTAGCGAGTTCCCACCCTTCTGCGGCTTTTTCGGCGGCAATTGGATCGGCATATATAGTTGCCATGGAGGGCGCCAGGGACATCAATCGTGATAGAGCCTTGGATGTTTGTCCTTTGGCTCGGTTTTCGAGAAATCGACCGAGTGTGATGAAGGTGATGAGCATGGTGCTGGTCTCAAAAATGGTGCTAGGCCTCGAATGCGGTGGTGCAAGAATGGAGACCACCATTGCTGCAACACTGAAGAAGAATGCTGTAGAAGTTCCTAGGATGACTAGGACGTCCATTGTTGGGGAACCGTGCTTCATGGACTTGTAGGCGGAAATGTAGAATCGCTTGCCAATGCCGAATTGGACGGGTATCGTCAAGACTAGACAGACAATATCTCCGAGGTACAAACCAGGGAAGAAAACAATTAAACTTCCAAAATCGACTATGGGTAAAGCCATAGGAATGATCATGCTTATGAGCATAACTGGAATAGCAAAGGCAAGCGAGGTCCTGAATGCATTCCGCCACTCTGTGATCTCCTTGGTTTTGGCAAGAGATTCGAGTTGGGCGTTATTGTCGTCGCTATCTGCGACAAGTGCATTATACCCCAGACCCTCCACAATTTCGACCAAAGCTCGCAGGCCAGTTAAAGTAGGTTGATAAGTAATCGTTAACCTGGAAGTGCTAAGACTGACTTGGGCCGATTTAACTCCTTTTACAGCTTTAAGTGTGTCTTCGAGCGATGTGGCTGCAGCCGCATCTCTTACGCCAAACACCTTGAATTGAGCTGTCGAATTTGATGATGACTGATTCGTAGTACCAAACTGAGTGGAGAGAATTGTTGCGTCAAATCCGCGATCATCAATGATCTCCGCAATCTTCTTGGGTGTTAGTTTTGATGGATCATGTATGATAATCGCGCGTTCTGCTAATAGACTGATGTTGAACTGTATCAAGCCTTCTAGATCTTTGAAACCTCCCTCCACTGCGGACGTGCAAGCACCACATGTCATGCCTTCGATAGCAACAGTTGTCGTTGCTACCTTAGCTTGAGAGGAACTATCTCGTCTCGCCCTTTTGCCTTTGGCTCCCTCTGATTTCTGTGATTCGAGAATAATGGCGCCAAATCCCCGATCTTCGATAGTCTCTGCGATTTGTTCCGCACTTATGATAGTCGCGTCGTGTTCAATTACCGCTCTTTCTGACAGCAACGAGATACTGAAGCTCTTGATACCCGAGACGTCCTTGAAGCCACCTTCTATCGCAGAGGTACAAGCCCCGCAAGTCATTCCCTCGACAGAAAGCGTAGTAGTGGTCGTCGCAGGTTGATCCAACTCGGTTCCATCCTCTTCTTCATCATAAGAATACTCATCCCGCTTGAACATGGGCGACGGAAGGTCGGTGGCGAGAACTTCGGCATCGAATCCGCGGTCTTCTATCGTTTCCTGTATCTTTTCTGCGGAAATCTTCTGAGGATCGTGCATAACCACTGCTCTTTCCATGACCAAGCTCACTGATACGTTTCCAACGCCATCAACCCCAGCGAATCCAGATTCTACTGCTGAAGTGCAAGCACCGCAAGTCATCCCGCCCACTTTCAATGTAGTTGTCGCCATGTGCGCCGGAGTGTTTAACGATGATCCAGCGTTGCCTCCCGACGAGACCTTCAGATGCGATGGAACCATCGTGAATGTGCTTGCTGGCTACTGCTCAGCGCAGGTTGGTGACTGAAATTCGAACAGCGGCGTGATCATGAACCTTACGGCTCGTAACCTTTCTCGGATTCCCGACGAGGTCAGCCTGTACCCCAGCTGTCAGCTCAATGCTTAAGAATCAAAAGAGCACGTAGAGTAGGGGCAATCGTAACTGACGTCGCACACAATAGCAGAAGGCCAGCTTCTGAAGGCCGTCAAGACTGATTCTTATGTGGTCGCTGATCGTGGTTGTTCGTGATCCGGCTGAATTCGATATGTAAGCTGGCCAGAATCGGAAGCGCAGACTTGCTCGCTCGGTAGTTCTTGTGCAGGTCAAGTCACTTTCGGCAGAAAATAATCGAATGTAAATGACCACAATTAATTTTAAGAGAATGCTGAAATACTAGGATTCAAGAAAAGAACGTAGGAAGCAGGAGTCGGGCAAAAGAGTCGCGCGGCGGACAAAGGTTGGTGAACAGTCTGTCGTGGGCGTGTAACGACTTTGTACGAACACCTAAGTACTGGACAAGACTTTCGGATTGATAAGAAATTTCAGTAACCCGCTTAACATATCCAGCGTAGCGCAGGGGTTTTCTTTTCGAACATGGGGAAGCTTCAAATGAATTGTTTTGGTCCCTGTGCTTTGTTACTTGCAATAATTGCCATTGAACATGGGTTTGTTTGTGTCCACTTTGTTCCTCCCTCGCTCGGTGGCTAAACCAACGGACCGATGCGCAATCAGTCAAATACTCCTTCTAAATAGCCAACAGATACTCGTTTCTAGATTGTGATGAATTCCAAGAACGAGAAACCTGATCATGGACCTTCTTGGCCTCTTGGACAACCCGAGCGTCGACTCGAAAGCCTGATATCATGAAAGCTCAATTGGGGGGACTTTGGCACGAGGGTCCAGCTCCGAGTGGTCAGGAGACTCGCTAAAGTTAGCTGTAACAGGAGTCCGCGAACCTCATACAGTTCTGGAGCTGGTTGTTTGATGATGTTTCGACACCAAGGAAAGACAAGCTTTTTTATCGAAGATCACATGCCGAGAATGGACTGATTGAATACGCCTCTATCGTGTGAAGTTGTGGTTCAACAGTGCCCAGGTGGTTGTCATGATATGGCGTTGAAGATGCATGCGTTTGGTCAACATTTGGATACCTCAGCACGTGCTACGGCGGGGCTTCAGCAGCTCTGAGTGGGAAAATGAATCGTCAATGGTAATCAAGATCTAAGCAAAGAAAGATAGATTCATACCAAATTAACATATTCAAATGCATACCTAGGTATTGAATAATGATATGGCTTTATAAAGCTTCTGCTATGGAAGTGCAAATTGCAAAGTGCACCGAATCGACTTCAAAAGTGTAGGGAAAGCCGCTACGTCGCTTAAAGCTCCAGCTATGAGCCTATGATGAGCCTAGAAGACGCTTCCAGGCAACACCACGAGCCTCGCTGCCGTAGCCTTCTCTAAACTTACACCAACCTCCACAGCAACTTTACATAACCTCCACAACTTGTAAAATGGAGCAAACCAAGGCCCTGAACGCTCTAGAGGTAATAGAATACACATTCAGTTATTCAGTCAATCACTGACAGTCTACAGCCCTTCCTCGCCCTCTCCAAATCAGCAACCTCTCCCCGCGCCGCCGCTGATCTAGTAATCCGAGCAACATCCTCCCCCAACACATTCATCTTCAGCGAACTGCTCAGTACACCACAAATCCAATCTCTGAGCTCATCAACCGAATATGTAAACCACCTCACCCTCCTCCAGATCTTCAGCTATGGAACCTACACATCCTACACCTCAACCCCGGGTCTCCCCACCTTGAACGATGCCCAACTTCTCAAGCTACGACAGCTTTCATTCCTTACATTGGCACGAAACTCGGCAGATTTGAGCTACAGCAACCTTCTCACAAGCCTAGGAATGAGCACGCCGCGAGAGTTGGAGGACTTGGTGATTTCAGCAATCTACGCAGGTCTAGTATCCGCAACTCTAGATCCATACCACCAGAACGTGCTAGTCTCATCTGTATCGCCCCTTCGAGATCTCGAGCCAAATTCGATTCCCAGCATGCTCGACACCTTATCAGAATGGTCATCACGTTGCACCAGCACACTTGCAGATCTAGAGCGACAAATTGCCGGTATCAAAGCCGAAGCTGCGAGACGTCATAAGGAGGAAGCCGAGTGGAGTGCTGAGGTAGAGAAGATCACTGATGATAAGATTAAGGGGGATGCTGCGAAAGGCCCTCTGAATAACTTCATGAGTAGCATTACTGGTGGTCTGGGTATGGGCAGGAAACTTGGTGGCGGTCAAGGCAAGAGGGGTATGGCAGATGGGGATGCATGGGAAGACGATATGGACTTGGATGAAGAGGATGATGATATTCCACACCGAAACACCAGAGCTGCGAAGAAGAGAGGGTTTGGTGGGTTGGGAGGCGGCAAATAAACAACATTATACTGTGTAGCATTTGACAAACAATCATACGAGGCATTAGGAGAATCACGTAAAAGGTGTGCAGTGACAGCCGGGAGTTAGTAAACGGCAATACTTTACTTGATCATTGATATCCCGATCGTTGCATATATGAAAGGGTATTACCATTAACTAAAAATTAAAATCAAAAAGTACTCATAAAACCCCTCCGCGCTGCTCAGCTCTGACTAGCAAAATCCCGTTCCACAAAGAGGCCAAAAATGTTTCGATGCTTTATACATGGCCGCTGCTTTGATAACCGTAAACTCCTTCCACTCCGTATTTCATTATTGCCCAATCTAGGGTGTCATATAATGTCCATATTTTACAATCTTTTCCCAGGGACAAATACAAAAAGTATGACCAAGGCAGCGTCTATTAATATCGTGACGGCAAGGACCATCAGGGCACGCTTATTGAGGAGCCTACGCACATACGGCTCCTTGATTCTTTGGAAGCTCATAAACGTATACTCGCTGTATCCTATCAATTCAAGAAGCGGATCTAGAGCGTATTGGTGTGAGCAGAGTGCATAAACTCCGATAGTAAACGGTAATATTAGCTATCCTTTTGTCAGCGAGTAATCTCCATAAATTAGGGAATTCACCTACCCAAAGTCTGGTAACACGGTCATAATTCAAGAAGATGAAGATGAATCCCGCCCAAAATGCGGCGAAAATAGCAAGTAGTCCAATGATCAGTCTTAGGATTAAAGAAGGTGGAATGAGATTACCCAGTGCCTTCGTTCTTAGAAATCCTGGGAATGCATCACGCTCCATGGCTTGGAAAACCCAATCTTTTGCTGCATCGAAAACTTCAGGGTCATCTCGATTTCGTTCTTCGATGGAGACTGTGATCTGCTGGGTGATTGTGGGAGGAAGATGTATTTCCCGTTCAGCTCCAGGAAGCAGGTAGGTGTAAAGAATCTTTTCCGCTGAAGCTTTGATGTCTGCTCGCGCAACAGTATGAGCGGGGGAGTTCGAGTCCGAGGTCAAGTCCATGGGGCTGCTCATAAAACTCGGTCGTGGTCTATCATTTGAGGTCGTATTACGAGGATTTTGAGATCCAAAACTATTGGATGGTGAATGCTGAGTATTTAGACCGTTATTTAGACCATTTTCGGATTCTTCTCTAAGGTAGGCCGACATTTGCGCATCAACGTTCTTCTCCTTCTCAGATAATAGCATGGAGGGTCCGGAGGCTGGATGATTCATCTCTCCTAAGTTATCCAGTATCTGTGATGACCGTTTCGAGCCCGATTTATCTCCTTCTGGGGTCCCAATCATTACGGATCGGCGAAGCTCTCGTACGTAGTGTCGACATAATGACATATGTTGGGCGACATCAAGCCTGTCAATATGTTAGCTAAACGTGATTATAGGTTCTCCTTGAATCAATTCCATACCAGAAGTCTAAAGAGTCGACCGATCTCTGTTGATCCCTCATATAAATATAGAAAGAGAAGAGATCCACGGGGGGTGCTGTCCTCCTGCTAAGAACCTCGAAGAGGGTTGGTAGCCTATTTCGGTCCATGTCCGGCAAAGGTGAAGGTGACCTGTTCATCTTGAGATACAGCTGGTATTGTTTTGAGATATATTTCCCAGAGTAGTTGGGTGGTTGGGGAAAGAGCGAAGGGGTAAGGTGGGCGTGAAGGGGGCGCAGATCGAGGGATGAGGGAGAAGAAATGAGTGTAATCCGTCACCAATCGAGCTATTGAGTAGTTAAGAAATTTCTGAGAGAGTTTGTTATTGTCGCGACCTGCGTACAGTCGATATATTCCAAGACCGACAGATTTGCTGCCGTGTTGACGCGTCCGGCGCAGAGTTGATGGTACGGAGGTATGGTTGTCGTTGATCCTCTCCACGCAATTTCCAAGGCTGGGGTTTGCGATGGAACCAATACGAGACTAGCATCCTCAGGCACCAACCATATCTGTCGCTAAAGCCACACTAAGCGGCCGCGGCACACTCAAAGATTTTGGCGAAAACACCACGAAATTAACATCAACGAACTTTCGACAAACCCCGCGACATCCACCTCCAGTACGCACGATGTCCTCGAAAACCAAGAAGCCAGCGGGCAAGACCCAGCGATCTGCCATTGCTGATGTTGTCGCCAGAGGTAAAATTGCAACCTACATATCGCTAGCTTGCGTACCGTAAAGCCGGAATGCTAATTGCTAAATAGAGTACACCATCCACCTTCACAAGAGAGTACGTCGTTTCGATCCGAAAACGTTATGAGATGGTTGGGAATTTGAATATGGGCGGAACTAATTGTAATCCAGCTTCACGGTGTCACATTCAAGAAGCGCGCACCAAAGGCCATCAAGGAGATTAAGGCATTCGCAACAAAGTCAATGGTACGAACACAACATGATACAGAACGGACCGAAGGTGTCATCCAGGGTGCTGGGACTAATGCGACTTCATAGGGTACCTCCGATGTTCGTCTCGATCCCCAATTGAACAAGAAGGTCTGGGAAGCTGGTATCAAGGGTGTTCCATACAGACTTCGTGTCCGCATTTCAAGAAAGCGAAATGACGAGGAAGGTGCTAAAGAAAAGTTGTACAGCTATGTTCAGGCCGTCAATGTTAAGAACGCAAAGGGTTTGCAGACTGCGGTGGTTGAGGAATAAATACCTGATTTTTCTTGAACGACTTGCATGGGATGGTTGGAGTTGATTTGCATTCCGCTGGCTAGCTTATGAATGAAAAGGTCAATATTACCTTAAACGAATGTACCAAACCTAAATTCAGTTTACCAAGCGACGGACCTTCTCTAGCAGCCTTTCGATATCAATGCAAGCCCCCGATCGATTCGCCCATCTTCACAGTTATGTCGATCCCCTCTGGAAGCTCGAGTCTACGTCCATATGGAACTCACAAATACTGGAAGCTTGAAGGATTTTGCAGGTCTTACTTGTGATGGATGATGTGATTACACCATTTAAGATTTTCAGCTACCTCATCATGCCTCTGTGGAAATTTCTGGCTCCGGTGCCTTGCGGCAGACAAAGTATGTGATGCTAATTCCGCCTATTATGTCAACTTAAAATTATAGCCCAAAGCAGGTAGTTTCCTTTCAACTGCTTTCAAACGGTGTCCAAAATGTGTTAATTACTGAGAACAATTGACGAAATATACGATGTTGTGTCAAATGCAAAGAAGAAATCTTTATTTCGACTACAATTCATCTGCGTGCCTGTGCCTCTCACAGTGGATTTTACAGTTTCTCCTCGCGTCACTCTTGATCCAACAGTTCAAAGGGCTTCAGAATTTTCTTATCATAGTTTCCAGTGGGCCAGAAGAACAATGGCCGTGCGAACAACACCCAGGCCAGTTGAAGACATGTTTTTCGGTTCTTCTTCGAAATCTCCACTAAATTATCTCTAGGTATATTCTTTCACGATTGACTATATAAAACTTCACTAATCAGCACTCAGAACGTTTCAACCATTGTAGAGCATTGACCTTTGGAATTTTTCACGCATAGCTAGTTGATCAAGATCTAGTAGCTCAACGAGTTCAGACATCGGCGATGTCCAATACGCTATGTCTGAAGTGCCGTAAGATGACTCTAGTTGGATCTTGTAGTGTCGAGATTCTTCAACACTGAAATTCTCTCGAATTCTATCGTGATGGAAAATTGAGTTGTACTCGAACACGATATATTCTTTCGACTAGGTTGACAAAATATCGCATACTTCGTCTACTATTTTGGACAAATTAGTTGTGGGCGAAACACGATTTTTACTCCATTAGATTAATAAGATAGCGCATATTTCGTCTACTAATTTCAACAAATATGACCTATCTGAAGTTTCAATAGACGCGAAGAGACTTGATACTGTATCCTTCGTTGAATATATTGTCAATTTGACCTTAGGTACCTTATGGTGTGTGTTTTGAGTAGGGAAGATTATTTGCGACCCTTTCAAAGGTCTAGCATCTAGATGAGATAAGGAATAGCGATTATCTTCTTTGTCCAACGTGAGGGTCGTTGGCAATTTTTACAGATTTCAAGTTTCTTTGTCTGCCTCCAGACATCCATTCTCGTTAGATTTGTACAGACATACCGCCAAATAACACAACAAAGAAGTTCAAGCCTACGGAAAGGCAAGACTTTAAGGAGCTAGACATGAGCCTCTTTCATAACCAAAATAATTTGGGCCATCTTTCGAGGACTTTTCTTTAATAGAAACAAGACAATGTCCAAGTCATTTCGGATTCACAGTCAGGACCCTGGCGATTATTCACAACCATCGAGTCCCCGAAAGGCATTACTGGTGAAAACAGCACTGCAGAAATGTCCATATCAACATCGAGATGAGCTGTTCTTCCATCAGCCAATCTACTCGAGGATTCTCACCAGCTCCCACATCCAGGCGATCTCCAACGACTTGACCACTCTACCCTCCCAGCCGACCCAAATCTTCTTAAGAGCACCTCAAACACAAGTCACTATTACAACATGTGCCAAAAAAAGCCTACCAGCGGTACCTCAACCCAAACCACTTCAGACAACGCCGAATGTACCCAATGGATCTGTTGCAAGTGTGGAAAGGAGAACTCGACCGACTCAGTCTGGTGCACGAAACAAACACGCTTTAGTAACGCTTGCCGACATTATACAGTCAATTGCTTGGAATGCTTTAGCTATTAAGTTTGGCCTAAGCTCGGATAGGGGTATGTAAGGGAAACTGGCGTTATTATTTTTATCATGGGGGTTGGGAATAAATTTTACTGTTACTCTGAATGAGATGAATGATTGGAGATGATGTGATTAACAGGGTGGTTGGAATATACACTTTATTGTATACAAGAAAGAGATGAGTAATTGAAAGTAATATGATCAAGACGTGCTTGATATCTGGAGGTGATGAACCCCAATGATGTTAGACCTAGGCTTTAACCGCAAATAATCCACACGTTTGGATGTGACAAAAGACTTAAGTGACAAGTGCAGTTAATCTAGACATATTTGGCGCAAGTAAACAAGAAAGAACGCAGCCAAGAAAGCATTGAAGTAGACTACAGCTTGAGGTACAGTTCAATCACCTAACTCGTTATCCCCCTTTATGATAACCTACGTAGCATCGTTCAATCCTGACTAATTGATTTTTAGGTCGCATTCCAGAGACTCATGATTCGTATTCTACGAATAGGCCTTTACTTCCAAAGATTCCGTCCTTGTGTCTTAAGATGAAGTGCCATCCTCGGCAACAGTGTCTTGAGCAATCTCTCGCCTCCTAGCCTTGATCCAATCCCCAATCTGCGTCAACAGCTCCAACTTGACAGGATATAGTGGTAATGCACTAATGCAACTAGTACTATATGCGACGAAGACTTTTGCTCCCTCCCATCCATCTTTACCTTTTACTTCACCCATTCTCATACCTTCTTGCCATCCATATTTGAAGACTTCACCTTTCCCGGGTTTTCCATACTTGACTTTTCTGATAGAATCCCAAATCATCTTCCCGACAATGCAAACGACCTCTGGTCTCCAAACCCTAACCTTCTCATCCAGCCCTGGAACCCCAGCAGTAAGTTCCTTGGCACTCAGCTGCGCTACACTAGGAGTCGGCCTGTCCACCAAATTAGTATTCCCGCAACTATAATCGAGCAATTTCCTATCCTCTTGAGGCTTGAATTGGTAAGGTGTAATCCCAGATTCATGAACAATCTTCCAGAATTTGTTCTGTGGGTATGCATATGCATGTCCTGCTGTTGCCGTCGATATCCCAGGATTTGTGCCAATAAATAGAAGGAGGAGATTGGGACCAATAATGTCGGTTAAAGGAGCAAGATGGGCATACACTGATGGTGGCTCATAGCCGACTTGTCTCTTTTTGACAGTAGAGAAGGCCGCATCATCGTATTCTGGATTTTGAGATGGTGTAGTTGGTGTGTTTGATTTTGACCTCTTTGAAGGCGTTGATGGCTTCCTTTTTTTGGGCGTGGACTGTCCGATATTACCAGACTGACGTTTTCGTGAAGAGCTTTTTTGTACGGCATGAGCTTCTGATGACGAATCGAAAGCATCTGAATTTTCCTCATCAGATATTGATGTCAGACCGATAGGTGCTGGACTCCGACTAAGCAATTTTCTCGGACTTCGTCGTGGCGGCGCCTGAGCTTCAACCTCTTGAATCTCTGTCTTCGAGCCCTTAGCTACAAGATTTTGAGTCCTATTCTTGGGTTTTTGAGACATAATAATTTCCCCTTCAACCCGAGGGGATGCGGTCTTGTGCGGAGGTGGAGTTGAATGCATATATGAATTCAGATCGAGACGACCTCGGAACGTTGGTGGCGAAAGGGAAGATGAAGGGTCTTTTCCGGGTCTCCCCTCCAAATCATTTCTGGATCTTATAGACGAGTACATATTACATCTCTAGAGCCTAGCACTACTCTATCAAAGATCAAAGATGTGTGAATCTCACGGTTTTATTATATAATGTTGTTGATCTAAAGGTTGTCGTATCGTGGTACTTTCTGCCGTAGTTTTATAGGGATGACTCAGTGTAACCCCTTATTATTCAGGCACCAGGTTGCTATTTCCAGATTTTGAGGTGTCAAAAGATTAAGTAACATATAACTTCGATGTACAGATCTGTTTATCGAGCTGTGGTGTGTCGATTTGATATCTGGTTGCATTTGGTCGCTCATGTGGCTGCTAGTTCATAGAAATGATCTTTTCTAAGCGAGTCCCTCTCAACCTCAAGACTTATAAGTAGGTGCCTGGCTCGCCTGGTACGGCTGGGTACATCCTCCATTTAATTTCAATAGAATGTCACATTCGTGTTCAATACACATCCTGGTAAGTTCGTGTTTCGGTTTAATTTATTCAATTAAGTCCAACACACGGCTTGCATATTAGTCATTACAAGCTGTGCACATTATCCCACCTGCCCCCCCAACGCCATTAAATGCTGAACTCCATTGATATGCCTACGCAGCCTGGCCATTCTATTCAGACATTTCAAGAGCCACCAGGAATATAGACGCCATCCTTACATAGAATGACTACATCCTTAAAGAATCTTCTCCACTCCAACGGATCGCCCTTGATCTTTACAAACCGCACCTCGAATAGCTCAACTTCCCCTGTGACGTAAGTATCTACCACAATGTCGCCATGTAAACTACAATGCCTTCCGTCGATTGTCTTCACTTTGATCCATCCGGCATGATTTTGAAGCTGCATTTGAGTTACCGGCGGAACAGGAACATTAAGTTGGTGTAGTGCATCGCTGATAAGTTGCAGAAGTAGATTCGAGGAGAGATGTGAGAAGAAACGAGTGAGAGAATAATTAGGTACGATATCTCGAAAGCGACGAGCGTGTTGTGTCAGGCTGAAGGGTACTGATGGGGTGGGCGCGAATTGGCTCATCGATGGCTCGTCCGCGAGCGAATCGAATGCGTTACCTGATAAAGGTCGTGCAGTTTTACTGTTGATTGGCTGGCTTGCGCTGAAACTCGCAAGATTCGCCCGTGGTGGGCGTTCAAAATCGAAAGTGACATCATGTATAGGTGCTTCAGGTTGCGTAAACGAAAACCGAGGCGGCTGGTTAGAATCCACGTCCATCGCATCTTGATTTTGGCTCAATCTTTGTGAAGCAACAGGCTGCTGGCTGAAATCGATGTGTAAACCTTCAAGCATTCGTGTGGCCAGAGACAGCTGGTCTGTGATCTTTCCATCTGGTGTCAAAAGAGCATTCTTCCTCGTGTACCATGGGTGCGCCTTGATTTGCTGGAAGCTAAATCGTTGGCTTGTCTCTGTGTTCATCATTCCACGTAGCAAGGAAAGCACCGATTTTGGTAGCCTTTGCCAGAGATCATCTGTACTATGGCCCCTTTTGCCATTGTATTCTTCGAATTCCCAGCTGGCAGCTGTAGGCTCGTCCCACGGCGTATTTCCAACAAGTAAAACGAACAAGACCACACCGCAAGACCAAATATCGGCCAGATTCGCAGAGTAGCCTGGTGACTTTGGCGCATTCCTCGACTGTGTGCTCCTTGAACATGTGATAACTTCCGGGGCGATATACGGAGGACTGCCACACATTGTGGTGCTGAGCTTAGTCTTCCCATTATATTCAAAGAGTGTCGCAAGGCCAAAATCCGCAATCTTCAAATTGCCGGTGTCTGACAGCAGTATATTTTCGGGCTTTATGTCTCGATGTCCAACCCCCTTGGAGTGCATGTAGCTCACAGCACTTATCATTTGTGAAAAGTAAAAGTGTGCTATATCCTCGCTCACGCCAACATCTGCTTCAATCTTGTCGAAAAGATCTCCGCCTTCTGCATACTCCATTGCAATCCATTTCCAAATCTGATCTTCGCCAGTAGCAAACCACTCTATGATATTTGGATGCTGTCCAATATGGGAATGTAGCGACACCTCCATAGCAAGTTGTTTTGCCGATATGCGGCCATGTTTAACTGCGTATGCTTTATGGATGAACTTTACGGCGAACACAGGATTGGTTGCCTTGGGAGGGATAGCTTTTTTGATTCTAGTTGAAGTCGTTAGCAATTTAAACTTCCCAACTCAAATACTTGAAAGCTCCCACATACGATGCATAAGCTCCTCTCCCAATAGTCTCCGACACGATGCGAAAAGGCAAGTCGCGGGGTAAAGGGTCGAGTTGACTCTGCATCAACATTGTTATTAGAATGGCTCGAATAACACATGATTACTCGAGGATAGTAACCAAACATATATGAAGAGCAGAACACCCACTTACCATATCCAAAAGCAAAGCTTCCAGCAAAAGCGAAATAGCTATTCTTGTCCAATACTTTTTGTTATTGTCGCGTGCAAGTTTCGAGAGATGAACCCGTCGCGTCCCTGATTGGCCAAGGACGAGGCTTGGAAGCTCGAAGTCTGCCAATTCGTCAGCCTTGTGGCCCCAGCGTCGCGTTGTCAAAGCGACCGAAAGCAATCAAGTAAACATCCTCCAATTCCTTGAACCTACAAAATCAACCAAATCTTGCTTTGTCTGCCACAATCGCTTTGAGCTTCAGTATCCCATTTCACAACTCACAGTCTTTATTGTCGAATTCCTTGGGCCATACAAAATCCTTGCAGCATCATTCAGCCACTCCTATCCTCTCTTCACCATGAACTACGATATGGAGGATACCCAAAACTCTGCACCAGGTAGCTTGCCATCTGCTCAAGCTTCAAAACTTGCAGCTCCTCGAAAGGGACCAGATGCACAAAGTACCACTAAACGGTAAGTTTACCGGATCCAGATCTAGATTTTGACACTAATATTGAACTAGCTTACAGACTGAGCTGATGCAACTCATGACCTCTTCTGCTCCTGGCATTTCAGCGTTTCCATCAGCGGATGGCAATCTCCTTTCTTGGACGGCTACGATAGAAGGGCCAGATGAGACCCCTTACGCAGATCTCACCTTCAAGCTCTCGTTTGCTTTCCCACCAAATTATCCATACGCACCACCCACGGTTCTTTTCAAGACACCCATATACCACCCAAATGTCGACTTTTCTGGGAGAATTTGTCTAGATATTCTCAAGGATAAATGGACTGCTGCGTATAATATCCAGACGGTTCTCTTAAGTTTGCAAAGTCTTCTCGGAGAACCAAACAAGTACGCTTAAATTGCTCTCCAAAGTTTTATCACTAACCATATCTAGTGCATCGCCCTTGAATGGAGAGGCAGCGGAATTATGGGACAAAGACCCCGAGGAGTTTAAGCGGAAGGTCCTTGGGCGACATCAAGATGTTGATGACGAGTAAATAAAAGGTACGCAAGAAATATGCCAAATCCCTAAAACTATCCCAAATTTACATGATGCTTTGCAACCAAAAGTATTTGCTACTTCAGAGCTTGGGAGACCAAGCAATGAGACCAACTTTCACCAATGCTTTCTGATAAAATTATCGATTGTGCCTCTGTCTATCTAGTTCTCTGCATTGTACTCGGTCTGACACAATTACTAGTTCTCTAGGTTTATCGATACCATTGGGTTTTCTGGCGTTCGTGATACGAGGAATGTGCATATACGATTGATGGCCATTCCGTCGTTTAGTGTCGAGACAAACTCGTCACACAGCATGCATGGAGCACAGCGGGGAGGAAGGAGTACTATGGGCATTGTAATATTTTAGTCCATCATTGCATAGGAGGCTGAGTTCGGCAATCTTGGATCACGGAATTCAGATGTTCTCCCAATTTATTCTTATGCAAACTGACTTGTGAATTCATCTCTTGGTCTGGACGGGGTGTCAAGATCTGTAATTGACATTTTGTCTTGCAGGAAAGGTATTGAACCGGAATGAGTGCAGGCTGACATGATGTGAACACTCATTTACTAATTCGGCTCTTGTGATTTTCAAGCGAGGTTATTTTGATGTCCAGAAAAGTAGCCCGTCGGCGTCTAGAAAGACCATGTTATCCCAAAACGATACTCGGTCACAACAGGGAAACCGAAGCGCAATCTCATACAGTGAAAAAATGCGTTCTCTTGCGTAAATAGGGAGGTGGCTCATCTCGTCGTATAGTTGCCCCAGACTGCCTGGGTGAGCGAGTGCCACACGTTGGCGGGGCAGATCTATTTTAAGCACAACGCAGCTACAAAAGCTATTGCCCCGCGAACACAACAACAACATTTACCAACATTTCTCAATTAAACTCTACTATTTTCTCAAAGTTTTCCTGAACAAGCTCGACGTTATGGACGCCATCAAAGAGGCTCTCAGTAAAGCTGGTATTGGAAATGCCGCAACCGCACCAGCTGCACCACGAGAACCATCCGCAGATGAGCTCAAGGAGCTGAAGGACAAATACGAAAAGGCAAATCAAGAACAGGTATTCGCTTTCTACGAAGACCTCAGTTCCGCAGAGAAAGGAACTTTGTTTGAGCAGCTTAGCGGTTTTGACCCAGAACATATCAACAAAATCACCGATAAAGCTCTCAATCCTCCAAAGAATGAAGACGCAGACAAAGAGTCCGGATTAGAGCCGTTACCGGAAAGCGCAACAGCTAGCATTCTCGATTCGAAGCCCGAAGATATTGAAAAGTGGTACCAATCTGGGTTAGAGTTGATCGCAGAGAATAAAGTTGGTGTGGTGCTTATGGCTGGAGGTCAAGGAACGAGGCTGGGTAGTTCTGACCCGAAGGGCTGTTTCGACATCGGTCTGCCATCGTCAAAATCCCTGTTTAAGATCCAGGCTCAGCGGATACGAAAGGTGCAAAGCATAGCAACCCACAAAGCAGGCAAGAAGGACGGTGAGAAGGCAGTCGTACCGTGGTATGTCATGACCAGTGGACCAACCAGAGGACCCACCGAGAAGTACTTTGAGGAAAACAAATATTTTGGTTTAGAAAAAGAGAATGTGATTATTTTCGAGCAAGGAGTGTTGCCTTGCATATCGAATGATGGAAAGATCTTGTTAGAGAGTAAGGGCAAGGTAGCGGTGGCTCCTGATGGAAATGGTGGCATCTACCAGGCACTTATTACATCCAACGTCATTGCAGACATGAGAAAGAGAGGGATTCAGCACATCCACGCATACTGCGTCGACAACTGTTTAGTAAAGGTCGCGGACCCAGTCTTTATCGGATTCGCAGCGTCCAAGGATGTTGATATTGCTACCAAGGTCGTTCGAAAGCGAAATGCTACCGAATCTGTCGGCCTGATTTTGTTGAAGAACGGCAAGCCGGACGTTGTTGAATACTCGGAGATTGACAAAGAGACTGCAGAGGCGAAGGATGCTAAGCAACCAGATGTCCTGAAGTTCAGAGCCGCGAACATCGTCAATCACTACTATTCCTTCAGATTTCTAGAGTCAATTCCAGACTGGGCTGACAAGCTTCCTCATCACGTCGCCAGAAAGAAGATTCCTTATGTTGATACCGAAAAGGGTAACACAGTCAAGCCAGATAAGCCAAACGGAATCAAACTTGAGCAATTCGTCTTTGATGTCTTCCCAATGTTGGAGCTCAATAAGTTCGCATGCATGGAAGTCAAACGTGAGGATGAGTTCTCTCCTCTCAAGAATGCTAAGGGAACTGGCGAGGATGATCCAGATACCAGTAAGAGGGATATTATGAACCAAGGACAGCGATGGGTAGAGGCTGTTGGTGCTACAGTTGTCAGCACAGGTAAAGGAGAAGGTGTTGAAGTCTCCCCATTGTACAGCTACGTAAGTTCAGATCATCTGCCCAATTAAGACGTTTGTACTAATACTAGTTTAGGGTGGAGAAGGCCTGAAGGACTTGAAGGGGGAAACTATCACGGCACCTGCGGTTCTTGAAATTATGTCGGATTAGATGAAGCTAAATATTGAACGATTGTTATGAACCTTACCTAGACCATGAATGACGACAGGCAAAAGCGTTGATTTTGAGCACATTCGGTCTAGAATATCTACTCACAATTGTTGCCAGTGATCTGATACATTCGACCAGTCTAGCCGTTGGTTAGAGATATGATAAGTTGGTACTGAGGAACGATACTTCCTTCATCGTCTGATATCAACGAAATGCTTCAACTACCGACACACTATTTCGAAGAAGTTCTTCGTTAACGTTCAAGTGACTTGTCCAGAACTATAGCAAGCCTTGGCTTACCATCACTCTGTTATCTTCTCAAGGTATCACTTCCACATATCCTAGCTACATACATATATCCTGCGTCAAACTAACTACTGAAATACTAACTGTTGACTAAAAATCCACGTGCCTTTTCTACCACAATTCTAAGCCTCAGTATCAACCTAATTCCTCCCCATGATCATCCTAACCACAAACCGCAATCATCTAGAACTTCCAATCTGCCCCGCGATCCGGTGGCCATGCCCCTCCTCAGCCCTCCGTCGGTCCTCTAGCGTCACATGATCAACCTCGGCACTTGATCCGAATGTATTTTCATTGGCTTAGTAACGAATCTCACTTCCCTTTTGCAACTTCGAATTTAAGCACTGCCATGAGATCGCCTAACGCCGTCGAGATTAATGTTGGCGGCCTGAGAGAAGACCCTGCATCAGGGCACTCTCGGTTTCGTCGACGAGGAAGGTGACACGAGAAGTTAAATCGGACAGTTTTCCCCGCCGCTCCCATTCGCTCAAGCGTAAGGTATCGATCGGTCACCGTATTCCAAATCCCCTGGGTGATGATGGCTGCTCGTTTGTCCGCTGGCACCTCAGTTCGCACAGGTCAGATTTATGATGACATCGCCAACGCCAAGAACAAACAGCAAAGGCGCAGTCATTGGCGCAGCAAATACAATTCCACGATTGGTCCGACGCCACGAATTACAGGAGCAGAGGTGCAAACGGCGCCGGCAGAAAAGGCTGATCATGCCTTTGCTTGTCGCAAGTGTATGATGCTGACGGTCAAACTGGCGGTTTTCTTACCTTCGTAGCTTGTTTCTACGGTTCTACCGCGGAACCGGGGGGTCTTGGGATGGGACGGATGTTTGGAGAGGCACTCTGTTAGGCGTGGACGAGATCGTCTGAAGCTTTCTTCGTCGATGCCAAGCCAAATCGCCATCTTGATATAACTAGAGACGTGCGCCTTCGGGATTTCCTACACTTGAAACATAATCCCACCACAATTTGCATTTCTTTGTTGAACAATCACCTATTTCAGCAGTCGATTTTCTGGGAGTCATCGTACACCCACAGTTTTGCATTCGATCAAAAGCTACTTGGATTTACTTTGCGCATCACATCACATATAGATCTTCTTTCATCATGAAGTTCGCAAATACGTTAGCGGCGCTGTTCCTCATTTCGCAGGCGTCGGCGCTCGCGCATCCACAACCGATTCCTGATGATTTAGTCCTCGAACGCGATCAGTTCGACGAGCGCACATTTGAGGAATTCATCGACGAGGAGGCACATGAGCTGTACAAGCGTAAAGGAGGAGGAGGTGGCGGCGGTAAAGGTGGTGGAAGTTCGTCGTCCGGGTCCAGCGGAGGTTCCAGCTCGGGCAGTTCAGGCAGTTCTGGAAGTAGTTCTGGAAGCAGAGGTGGCTCTGGTTCAACGTACGTATCTTCACTTTCTGAAAGAAGTGGATATGGTTCCGAGGAGAGTTGTCGTGGAGTGGCGGTTGGAGTTGGAAGTAGTACTTCGTCGCGAACGTCATATGGTTCATCAGAGGGCGCTGGGGCAGCAGGCACTGATGAGAGTATGACGGGCGCTGCAATCGGCGCGCCTAGGTTCGCACCGCACGAGAAGGAGACCAATGGACTGGTGGCGAGAATATTAGTTCCATTCTCTTTATTGTTCAGCAGTGCTTCGATGATTTCGGGTTCAAAAGGCAGTGGTAGTAAATCTGGAACCAATACTAACACAAAATCTAGTTCCACTGGCAGAGGTTCATCAAGTTCCAACGCTGGAGGCACCACAAAAACAGGATCTGGACCCGCGCGAAGTTTCGGTGGTGGTAGATTTTACGGCGGTGGAGCAGCCGCACCATATACCGCAGGTCAAAGATCACCTGGGTCAAAGATCCTCCCTCTCGCAGTGGGAGTCGGAGTCGGTGGAGCTCTTGGAGTAGCTGCCATCGCGGCCTACCCAGGACACTGGCCTTATGGATTCTACAACTACCCGTACGCACATCCATATGGATTCTACAACCGCACAGGACGCAGAAACCGGACAGCGACATCTACCTCCTCATCCGCAACAGCCACCCCAACAGTAGTAGGCCGCTCATTCCAACTTTACCAACGACAAGAAGAGGGAGCGCAAGAATCGAAACCAGTCCAATGTCTTTGCGACCCATACTTGGTCTGTGGATGTGATGACCCAGGAGACAACACGTTCCTTGATAGCTTGATCGGTGACGGCACTTACGCCAACTTGAACCAGAGCGTCGTAACAGTCGCAGACATCAACGGCACCTCAACCATCATCCTCAACGGCACTCTTCCAAACGGCACCACCGCCAGCGGAGGAACCGAAGACGCCATCACCTCCACCTCAGCAGCCACCCTCCTCAGCTCCTCAGGCTACCTCATCATGGTCGCCCTCGTAGGCTGCACCGCCTTCATGATCTAATCCCCATCAATCCCAACTATTTAATACACCTTCCATATTTGTATTACTATCACAACCGGCCCAGCTCCTCTCAGGAGCTCAAGACCTATTGTTGCACATATTCTAATATGAAATTTTCACTTCTGGCGTTGGTGGTGAGCGTTTTTCTAGGACACAAAGACTCTGGCTTTCTATTATGAAAGGTGTCCCTGGGAAAGATTGAAATAAAAACGAAATTATGCCTACGCCTTTTTAGAAAGCAATTTGTTGGATGGGGGTTGATGAGAGGATGTCAGAAATACCCGAGAGGAAGGAGAATTCAGAGGAATAAATATCTATTACCATTTCACATATTTTGCTGTTGATTCCTGTGGCGTGATTTGACTTCGTTATCAATATTAATGTTACTAGAGAGTATAAGTACTCGTAATCCGTTGCCCGTAGATCTAGTAGACCATCTAACTGTTGTTTCAAGCTTTCCTCGCAAAGGCAGATTCGGATGGGAAATCAGGTAGCAATTTCTGTGTGGACAAGGGCGATGCTGGATGATAGAAAAGCGAGTGTATGATGACAAGTGCCCATTCAGTTTTAATCAGATAGTGGATGCGTTGCCCGTAAGTGCCACTGTGCAATACAATTCTAAACGGCGATAAGTAACTGCAAATCATAGTGAAATACAGGATATGTTATCATTGTAATTGAGGAAGAAAATAACATAGCATTAAACAGATCGAATACATATTGGATTTGACTGTCATTTATATTGTCCACCGCACGCCACATGACTTCCCTACTTTGCCCAAAGAGCGACTTCATAGCGGTATCACTACCTTCAAGCTCTAGGAACTCACTAGCGAATCTCGACCCAAAAACATCCATAGGTAAAAGGACTTCATTCACAATCTGACTAGCCTTCGCGTCTATACAGAAAAGACAAGTCCCCAATCCCATCTACCCCCCCCTTACAGACCAACATTTACAAAACATGTTGCCCAGCGGACCAAACCCTTTCACCCTCCATCAGGTATTTCACTCAATAAAACTCCCTCCCGCCAACCCTCACCTCATTCCTTTCCAAATCAAACACCACAACCGTACTTTTAAAAAACGGATCCCCAAGTATAAACGGCGCTTCCATGCCCCCATTTGCAACCGTCGCATAGCACGTGCCGCCCTGCTGCATAATCATATCGGTCGGATTAACATAGAAAACCTGTCCGCCGATCTGGACACCGAAGATCGGCGGGGTGGCGCGACAATTCACGACGTAGATGCCGCCGCTGGGGGAGATGGCCGGTGGGGTGTACGCGGCGGCGATGTTGGCGGCGAGGGGTTGCGGGAGGATGTTGAGGGTTGTGCCGGAGTCGACGATGTGGATGAGGCGGCGGGTGTCGTTTGTTAGGGTGGTAGGGTCGGGCATTGTGGAGGTGTTTTTGGAGGATGGGGGGCCGTAGAGGAAGGCTTCGGGGTAGAGGGCGTAGAATTCGTATTTTGAGGGGATTGCTGCGGAGGGTTCGTCTTCGTTTAGGAAGTTGGTTCGCGCGATGGGTGTGCGAGCGTAAGTTAGACTTTGGAATTCTGAAGGGATGCCGCCGAGTGCGAGGACGCCGGCTGGTTCGTTGTTGGCACCGCGGTTGATGGCGAGACTGAAGACGGGATTTATGGAGCCTTGTTTGTACATTGTCGTTAGGAGCGGGTCGTAGGGGAGTTGGTTTTTGCGATGCTGGTCTTTTGATGGATCCGTTCCATTGTAAGCGGAGGTACTGAAAGATCAATTAGAATACTCGCCTTCAAGGAAATGGCTATGTGCGCCAAAGTAACAGACTAGACTCACATAGAAGGATAAGAAAAACCTAAAAGTCCCGAAGTCACAGAATCACCCTGCCAGAAAGCTCTCTCCACAACCGCAATCTCTTGGCTTGGAACATTGATCCCACCTAGGGTGACACTATCGTACCCCATATCTCCCGTAGCTTCAGTTCCATCTCCGTATTGAATCCGGAAATTTTGACCTTGGATTTTCTTAAACGTCTGGCGATCATAAAGAGGTCCAAATTTGCAGAACGCTTGACTGACTTCAATGCCAAAGTAAGTACATTGCAATGTCTTTGACGCAACCCAAGTATCAGAAGATCCAGTGTCAACAATCATGTCATATGTCTAGATTCCTTGGTCAGTACCTAATGCAAATCCAACATAAAAAGAGCCAAACATACTTCTTGACCAAGAGATACTTTAGTACTGAACGAAACACCACCGCCAACACGCGTAAGATTTGCAATCCCAGGGAGCTGGCTGATTTTGCTACCTGGCGCAACAGATCTTCTCATGAGCGGAAACACATGTTCGGTTGTTGGAATAGAATTTCGAGATTCGATAGCTCGAGCCTGAACACCTAGAAATAGATAGCCAAGCTCAAAGAGCAGCATGAGTGACGCCGACGTCAACATTGTAACGATTGTGGAAGTTCCTATATGATATGGAATTGGTAACGAGTGTAGGTGTTAGGATGGGATGGGTGCCCTCAGGTGGAGAGGGAAGACGAGAAAGGAAACTGGAAGTGGGAACGAAGAGAGGCCTTACAAGAGAGGGGATGAAGTGGTTGTAGGTAACAATGTCACAGAAACGACGTTATGCTGTGATGCATTCGACAAATGCCGTGACGAGTATTCGCGTTGAGGAAGGCACACCAATGTGAAATACAAAGTGGGAAGGTGCAGTTTGTGTAAACTGCCTAGATACGGTCCTAAGAAAATGGAGAAGATCTACGAAATAGACCCGAGACCTAGAAAGTGTGAAGACAGGGTAATAACTAATACTGTACGAGGGTGTTGAGAAGTGATGATAAATCAGATGCGAAGACGGGCCTCAATTACATGGAAATGCTCTTTCCAAGGACTCCTCTTTGCTGGACTTATCGAGCAGATTAGCATGAGTATGTAATTTGCCATTTTCGAAGCAGGCCAGTACGGGGCAAATGTAATCAGAAAAGTCCATCCGCCAGGCTTTCCGTCCGAAGACATGGTGGCTGAGTTCCTGAACGAAAGCTTCGGCTGGGCGAGTTCGACTGAATAAAAAGCCAATAATTCAACGGTAAAGACGTGACCACCTAGATATTTATTATGCCAGTATCTCTGCCGATAAGACTCTTACAACATGCTCTCTCACGGGATTTCGATAACATATGGTGCGGGATCGAATAAATGAGCCTCTCATTAGGAGGCGATACTATGCTCGAAGGCTCCCGGAGACAGCCTCAGCCCCGTGAACCCCAATGACAAAACCCCAAGACACCGCCGAATGAAGAAACAATGCAAAGCAATGCAGCCAGTCTCTAGTTACGATCCAACCTTCTTCTCAAATTCCGTGTACGCCTCATAAGCTTCTTATACTTGTGCTTCTTCATCTTCAATTTCCTCTGCCTCTTCACACTAATGGCGTACATTCCGTTTTCTTCCTCGGCGGCCTGTTGCATCCAGTAACGTTCCTGGCGTATTCGCATGCGTTGCAAGAACGACCCATCCGCGGGTGGGTATGGCTGTTCCGCAATCAAGGGCCCACTATGCGTTATATATGTGACATCCCCATTTTCATCGGTTGATTCATTGATTGTAAGCGTAGTAGTATATGTTCGAAGCTGAGACTCTTTGCCTTGCTCTGCAGCTTCAGCTCCGGCTGCCAAAGAATCTACCGTGTTCATAGGTACTGGCGCTGGAGGCGGATTAAACGCCATGTATTTGCCTGACAAAATATGCCGAGGAAACATCATGCTAGGTCTTTCTGGTACCGAGTCGAGATGTTGTGTTTCAGAGTTCTGGTTAGTGTGGGCGAGTATCGCACTTCGGAGCTCGTCCACGTCTTCATTGTCTTGATCCTCCTGGGTGTTCACCTTAAGATTCTTCATTTTACCTGTCACAGCATCTATGTTGTTGATAGTACGCGACAGTGTTACCATAACATCCGTTGGCTTGGATTTCCTTGTCGTGCGTGGTGTGAAGATGGCTGCAAACGCATCATTTGTTATTGGTACAGGAAAGCTATTTGTGAGGGAGATGGGGCGGTGGAGCGAGAAGAAATCGGAAGCCGATATGTCTACCAAAACGTTAGCAGAAGGCCACTAGACTCAACAGTGAGCAACATACGAAGGGGAGCTATGTGCTGTGTACTGGGCACACTAGGAAGGTTTTGTATGATCTCATCCTCTGCCGAATCAGAAACCCCAACCTTAGTCTTTTTTCTGCTCGCCCTTGAGCCTTTCTTGTTCCCTTCTGCCCGCGCCTGTGAGGGGGCCGCATGCACGCCCTGAGTTACTCGCTTGGAGCCGTCTGCCGGACTTGAGGGTTTTGAGGAGGAGTATCGTCTCTGGTGGGATCGGTATGAAAGCGCTTGCGCTGCTGTCGCTCGGCCTACCGACGTGGCAAGCGATGACGAGACTGGTATCGATGGAGCTGTAGAAGCAACCCTCCTAACAGATGACGAGAACATGTCTCGTCCGTGGAGTAAAGAGAGCGTATGTTAGCAGAGGATTGGGTTGTGGGATGCTTGGTGTTGCGAGCTCGAAAGCGGAACATCTCTTTAACCTCTGACCCACTTCATCCTAATCACGTGTAGGCTGATCAGCCTCATCAATTTGCATCCTAGGGACTGGCCTAACTTGCTCATATGACAACTTTCCCAGTACCAACCTAGCTAGGTAGATAACGATGAATAGTTTGGGTTCATCATTGTTATTCACGATGAAGGGGGCTTCACTCCAGAGCAATATTCAAGCAGGTGGCGCTTACTCCCGTCTTGCCTTCTCGAGTCACTGCATGATGCAGTGCGAGAAACAATAGACTTGTGAACGAGAAGCTAAGGGACTTGGACTAGAAATTTAACAGATTATAGACACTGTACTGTACGTATTTGAAATCTAGGCTACATATGGCTAATTATGCCACATTACTTGCAGTAGATTCTGGCAATTCTTTGAAACGCATGAACTTTTCATCAGCTATGATCAACCAGCTCCGTTTTTATCGTACAAAGCAAGACCTACATCCCTCAATTATCTTTCCACTCATTTCCAAACTTGGATTTTAATCACATCAGAAGATTTACAAGTCCGAAATTTAAATCTCCAGCATCCTTCTCCAAAATCTCGTTCCCCTCAAAACAATGGGTATTTTGAAACATACGTATATCACCCCATAGCGTTGGGATGAATAACGACAAACCATGCTACGAGAAAAGCAACCAGAGCCAACAATGCGGATAGGCCCCAGGTATAGGCTAGAATAAAGGCTACCCGCTTATGGCCTTTACAGAAAGTCAAACACTGACCGCGGGTCCACCAGCTGACTAGTCCATCTAATGCTCCAATTGTGTAGAGTATTAGGAAGGGCGGAAATAGGAAGCAGAAAAACAGGACGAATGCAGAGAATCTTCTCGTATGCTTGGCGAGAACGGTCTGGTTTGAAGCATCGCGAGAGAATATCGTCAGCCGTGGAGCCTCAAATAGATGTATTTGGGAGCTCAGATGTCTCATAGATTGTCTCAGATTCGTGGGATTGTAGGAATCAGAGCCGATCCACCCGTCAGCCTTTGCAGCATCGCGGATGTTCTTCATCTCATCTTCGCTGTAGAGCTGCTACCAACTTTTGCTTCTCGGTGGTGCAAGTGGGGAACGATAGACGAAATCGTTACCGAATGGCTCATTTGGATCTCTCGTTATTTGAGCAGTAGGCGTTGTCGGCCGTCGATCAGCTAGCAGAGACAATGGGCGAAGGACGTTGGTTGGCTGGTCCTTGACAGTGCCAGTGCGTAATGGCGCCCTGGTCTTTCTATCTTGTTGATATAAACCACTCGTGCCCTTGCCTTTTGATTTCTAGAGGAGTTCTTAGCATTTGTGAGGTTCACAAGTGGAGGTCATAGATCGACTAATAATTTTCATCAAGAAAGACCTACCGAAACCGTACGCAATCCAAAATAAAATGCTCCCGGTGGCCTTTTGGTGATTGGATTGCGACTTTTCTTCTTTTCAACTGCAACTTTTCCGCCAAACGTTTGCATCTCGACAAATCCGTCTTCTCTACTTTCATTTCTCCATCGCATAATGGCCGAGCCACTTTTCGAGGAAGAACGGTCTAGTTGGTGGACGGCGCCGTCATGTGGAATAGCATTACGAAAGGCAGCAGTTCTTGGAACTTCTTCTGTCATTGTAACTGGACCAGGGTCACGAAAATCGTTCATCCATTCGGTATCAGTTTCTGAGTTATTGTCTCGCCCATCTTCATTTCCACGCGATGGTGGGAAGCGAGGATGGCGTCGCTTTTTAGCACTTGGAGATACCAAAGGAGCGGGGGATTTGAAAGGATTATCGTGAATTCTCGAAAGAGGTGGAGGTGTCTGGTAAAATGGGTTCGGAGGCGGTCGAGTTCTGGTGGAGTCTGATAAATAGCCTGCTTTAAGGTCAGTATGGGCGCGAAGCTGAAACATATTTGGAATTGGAGGAATATCGGCAAAAAAGAAGAGCGGATGGGTGAAAGTCTACAGGGCCACGGCTGTGGGTTTACTGTGGATATACTGACCATTTACTTTGTGCTCTCCGAACACTGGGAGGAGCACAGGAATGTGAACTTTTTTGAGATCCCTTTGCCTGTAGCCACCAAAGTATTGATTGTTACCAGGGTGGTGAGTGACTCTATCAAATGAGTTGAACGAATCCAGCTCTCGAACAGAAGCCTCGTCTGAAAGATTCGCAATACTACTTCCAGCTCGACCTATCGTCCCACCCAAGAAGTCGTTCGCGAGTGGTCTTCCGATTGCGCTCTCTCCAACCGTTTCCCAATCGTTAGGGTCATCCGAGGTAAGCTATTGAAAAGAAGTTAGTTTAGATCAGATTTATACAGCACAGCTCTCAAGTGTCAACAAGAACAACCTAGTATCAGCACCGCAAGAACTTCGAGATACGAAGGCAATAATTATATTATCTACAATACATCAACTCCTGCTTACCTGTCTACGTCCGAACGGGGTGACGAGATCTCCAGGTGGCGAGTCTGGGGGCGAGTCTGGAAGCGATACAAGTGGTAGATGAGTAATGGGAACTCGGACTACTGTTTGCTGCTGAGTCGAAATAAATCTCGAGGGCAATGAATGTTTATCATAGAATGATTGTGTTGAAGCCGCTTGCTGACCTGTAACATCTCTTGAATCATCAGTCATGGACGAGGGATTAATTTCAATGTTTCGTCTCAGGAGAGACTTTATAGCACGGTATGTCGACGTTTCGCTAGGTGGGTCTTCGTGACGATCCTGAGGAGCTTCTGACATGCTGCCGATACTGAAATTACTATATCCACTTGCTCGCCTGAGCGCTCTACTGACTTCTTTCTCTAACGGCAGTCTATTATGGTCCTTGGTAGCATGTGAGGGTTGGGGTGGCGAGGGAGAACTTTCTGCAGGAGACACTACTACTTGGGGGCCGCTAACAGCATTAAACTCCTAATCAATTCTTCGTTAGCATTGAAACCATAGCGGACCTCTGGTCGACATCCAAAGCAAAAAAAGCAAATGGGATCCAGCTACAGTCATGACTAAGGAGCAGGAGCTTCTAACCTTTTGATGAATAAATGGGTTGTTTGCCGCGAGTCTAGGCGGTACTGGAGGTATGACCCGCAGCTCTTTGGCTGCATCAAGAAGAACCCCAGTATCTCCATACGACGAAGAATGGCTAATAGCTTGAGAGCTGCTTGGTGCGAGATTCTGGACACCTAGATATCGATTTGGAGGTCTTTGTGGCAATGAAAAATTTGGTGGTGCTTTGCTAGGTGTGTTGATTCGGGAATGGGTCTTCGACTTGGTAATTGGGGGACTTGATGGAAAACCATGAATTGAGGCTCGTCGATTTATCTTGTCCCTCGACTCAGACCGAAGCGATTCCTCCTCGTCTATCAAACTATCGGTGTCTTCACCACTCAGGTAATGTGCGTATATGTTTCCAACTGTACTTCCGTCCCGTACGGGAGAGTTGTCGTTCCGAACGAAATGATGATATCCATAGCCATCAGGGCCAATGTATCGACCCAGCCCGTGTGGCAAGGTGTCTGATGGAGGGCCACCAAGACCTGAGTGATAATTCGAGGACTCATTTGACTCCACAGTTGGTCTCAAATCCCGGGAATCCATAAATCTTCGATAAAGATCCGAATCAGAAGCCGATCTCGATGACCTGACAGATAAAAGTGTACTCGAGGATTTCAAGATCTCTCCTCTGTTGCTCAACTCTTCCGGAATGTTGTCTGCACTGCCTCTGTGCCAGCGAGGGGCTGTCTTTGGAACAGAGTAGTCATTTCCCGATGCGGATCCTGTTATAGATGCGATTGCATTCTTCAACGTGCAAAAGGTGGACTTCGAGCTTAAATCTCTTGAAGACTATTAAATCGTCAGATTGGAGTATCTTATTTTGACAGATCATTGATTCGACTCACATTCTGCGCAGCGGACGAGGCACCGCTACTAGAGAGTTTACCTAAAAAAGAAGCTCGCCTCGATCGTCGTTTGGGTTCAGGAAGGATCTCATTGTCCGAGGTTCGACTACGTCGCAAGCCGGAAACTGCAGCCGGACGCGGAAGCACTGGCAGCAAATTAGTCGAGGAGTCGTCGAATGCCGATAGGTCATTGAGCGGAATTGAACTATCGTCCTCATTGTGGGCAGGAGCGTTTTGCGAGAGACCTTGATAGCGAGACTTCGCGGAGCCTGTTATGGAAATATGGGCAGTATGCAAATCGGCAAAGACGGCGCGAGGTTTTTTACCCGCTGTCGGCGGTCGCTCTGCTTCTTGAAATAGCGATTGGCAGCTGGAATGAGTCGACAACATTGCTATTTTCTTTGTTACTTCTCGCTCAACGCGTAGGATGTTGTTTTGTTGGGCTGCAGGCTTGGGCCATTCCATTTTCGCTCCGTCCTGGTCATTCTGAGCGTTCGCGTTCGAGATCTTGTCGCCCTCTCCGTGAAAAGAGAATGGATCTAGTATTGTACCCATGAGGGAAGCCCTAAACCCTCCTTCTGAATGAAATGTGGTCTGCGAAAGAGCGGACCGAGATCTACGATGTGATTGTGAAGTATCGTGACGCACACGTCGCGAGAAAAGGTTGACAGGTGCGGCTTTTAGCAAAATTGGAGAATAGCGACTGGTATTTTGGTTCCATCGGAGTTTACAGGGTCTGGAGTCCATCAGTTGTTTGTTGATAGTGAAGACGTGACGGTTCCAGGTTGTGATTCTTCGCGTAATTTCAATATAGCAACACGAAGTGAAGGTGAAGGGGAGCAAGTATTTGGTGAGGTATGTAGATATCCATCTGCCAGTGTTCAAATTCTGATCTTCGTATTAGTCTAATGCTGATTTAGAGAATGAGGCTGAAAATGTTTATGCTTGACGTGAATGAAATTGACATTTTCAAGGAACCATCAGGTAGGGAGGCTCCTACATGGATTAGCAAAACAAAATGAATTGTACACGTCGATCTCATGATTAATTTACATGCCATAACTGCAGTACTATAGAAGCTCAACGCAATACTTGATCTTTAATTCTTTATTGTGGAGAATGTCAGAGATAGTAATTGATGCAGACTTGAGTAATATAGCTTTTGACTTCGCCGTAGCATCATCTACCTACCTTTTATTACATATATGATCTCAACAGAAGATACCAAACTAGAATAGATGAGCGGAAGAGCACTTTCATTCCGTGGATGTGGAGTGCAGATTCGACTACTATGAGGATTAGAATCTAACTATTTTAAGATGGGAGTACATGAAATTCCTTACTTAAAACACCAACGTAGGCATACCGTATACGTCATTTTTGCCGTACTCAATAGCCTTTCAGTAGAAATATTTTAAGTACCGTCCGGTATTTTAATGTACAACAATCTACCAAGAAAAAACATCTGGAATCTTGACCTCATAAGAATGCGAATATGAAGGCTGTGGGCGGCTCCATGATTTAGCTCACCCTATCTCATCAGCCCTATTAGTCTCATTACTAACTGAAATGATCCCACGAATTATACTATGAGATATTGCTGCATATCAACAATTTTACATCTTCCTCAATCAGATGTCGTTAGGTTTGCGGCGCACCAAAGATATATAAGTGGGGCGGCCCGAGCTTTGGAAACCTCGGCTCCGAACCCGTTTGTTCCAGCAATCAGCATCATCTCGTACATCGTACTTCTACAGAGCATCTTCTGTTCGAAATGGAAAACTTACCCGCTGAGATCATTCTCTATTGTTGCAAATGTAAGAGTCCCGCCCGTCTGGCGTAATACTGAATAACTAATTCGCTCTGATTAAAGTTCTAGAGCCGCATGAAATCGTTACACTTCAGCACGTCTGCAGGAAGTTTCTCCTTATCGCCCGCGACGACGCGTTATGGCGTCAGCAATGCTTCGAAAAATCATCATTTGTTGAACGTCTACGCCGAAGAAGAGAAATTCTTGCCGATGATTCCTTTCAGGAGCCTCGCTTTCAGAACCTTGCCCGAGCGTTGGCAAGTGGAAATGGTTTGGACTCTGGAGATTCGAGGCTGACTGAGCCACGTCAAGTGGCCCGAGATTTAAAGGAACAATCAAACGAGAGAATCCGTATATTGGCAAATTGGGACCCTAGTTATCCTGACGAGAAAGTTCGCTGGTACGATGAGTTTATAGCTAGGCATGCGCCCATCACCACAAATTGGCTTCAGCAGCCTCGCAATCTCGAGAGTTCGCAACGTGAACATCTTGAAATCAGAGGCATGGGGCTCTATACAGAGCCAGGGGACTCAGAATCCAGTCTGGTGGTTTCGCCATTGGACGATGGGAGTGTATGTCTCTGGAGCCTTGTAGATCCGAGGGGTCGAAAAGGAAGCATCATCGCCAGAAGCAGACCGGGAATCCTTTTCTCGTCCGAAATTTCTCAGAAACAAACTCAAGCTCCGAAATTGATAACACCAGGCGTTACCGAATGCGTAAGCGTTGACAGCATTCGAAAAATAGCATATATCGCTGTTCAAAATGGTAAGTGGAACTTCTTTCCATCTCAACATTAGCCATGCATATTCCACGATTACAGTTGTTTGTGCTGGACTTAAGATTGGTGTTCCTGTCCTAAGGATTATTGAGGAATGGCCCTAACAGAGTACCATTTGTGTACTCCGTGCGGAGCTGACACATCCATCGCTGCAATTTGAAATTGGCATTCCACATGATCCACCAGCTAACGACCTCAGATCTGGTTGAGGTTGATCTCCAGACACTGTCATCCGTTGGTCGCGAGACATTCCCTTTTGCAATAACCGCTTTATCAGAGGCAAAGTATCCTGTCCCGCTAACAGTCGGCACTAATCTTGCACTTTATCTTCATGACCCTCGCACAAGGACATCATCAGGCCATCTAGCAAGCGACAACGATCGTCTCGATTCATATGCTGCAACATTTCCTTCTACTAAAAGTACAAAGTCGTCAAGTTTCCGGAATCTCCTTAATCCAGAACCGAGTCCTGTTTATGCACATCTTTCCGAAACAGGTCCTTTGAGTATTTTACATTTACCTAGTTCAGGCAATGAGTGGGATGGAAACGGTGAGATATATGTTGCCGGGCGGTTTTCAAGCATACTTAATTATGATCGGAGATACTTTCCCAAGTTAAGAGGCACCATCCACTCTGGAGCAAGGCTCTGTAGCATGACATCCTTGCCTTATCCATTTGCCTCTATGGAGAAGGATCTAGCTCGTCGAGGGGAACTATCAATCGAGCAACTCTGGGAGGCCAAGACAAGACCCGGCAAAACCTTGATTGCATGTGGCGAGTATAACAGCAAAGGCTCACTTGAGATGTACGGGTTATCGCCCATCCCACATTTGACGACTGTATCTTCCGACGTCAAGGCAGGCGGCCTCCAAAACTCCGTGATGAAAAATCGGCAGACATCTTCGAGCTCCAAGCTTTTGTCAGTCTCCAATCATGGGACTCGAATTGTGATATCAGATGGAAGTGGTAATCTAAAGTGGCTCGAGAGAGATGGTTTCACCGAAGCACGGAAGTGGAATATTGCACACGATTCCGTGGAAGCTCCCCAAGGTATATTCGGCACCGTTGGCGATTCCTACATGAATTCTGGCTCCGGAGATATTGTTATTAAAATGTCTAACACATTACAAAGTGGACAGAGCGACAGGCCGGTTAACGAGGATAATTTGCTTCTGTGGACTGGTGAGAAAATTGGGCTGCTGAATTTCTCTAGCAAACCAGGATTCAATTCGGAAAGCTTCGAAGAGAAGGCACCTCGGACACAGGAAGAGGCCCGAATCGAGCGTGAGGAACAGACATACTCTCAAACAATGCGGCAGGCATTGGAGAAGAATGCTGATGAGGTGAGGTTCATGAGAGGGCTAGGCCTCGGAATTAGGGGAAGCCAATCTTGAGCACGAAAGACAGGTGCGCTCTCATGCTCCTCACTATATCCCAGCGGCTGAGCCGTGCCGTGCGCAACCCATTCTTGAACTGCCAAGTTATTTGCAGCTAGCTATAGAAACCGATGAGGAGATGGCCTCGGATTTCGAAGTCATGTCGGATACAGATTCTGGCAAGCAATATTTTCAAGGTAGGCGTCCCTGCGAACAGGATCGCCCTAGAAGAAGGTCGTCAGTCGTTTGTTCATTCGGCTGATGATGCTGAGAGATGGGGCAGCAACCGTTAGCCTGTTGCAGTCGAAGCAATATTGCATACTGGGCACTCTCTGTTTGCCTGAATGTGATGGGCGTGGTGCTTTCTCTTCCTTTCGAGTATTGTGATAAGTGGTTGTTGGTAATACACCACCTTCACCAGGGACACCAGCCGGGTCCGGAGCCCCTGAGGTGAGCAAGTGGGGGAAAAGTTAAACGTTTTCCGGCAAGATCACCAGCTTATATATACAAACCATATTTCCACACATACTGCAGCCTCGAAACGGGATCACGTTACGGACATATCAATGTCAATTGATCCTATCGTCTGCCAACAAGTGGAACCAGGGTGGGCGCACGAAGAAGAGCATCGTGTCGTCCGAAGAATTGAAGACGTCAAGTTGTGATGCATAGGAGAATCTATGCCAATCAGAAAAAGCGAGGCGGACTGCAGCACCAAAACCGAGCGACACCACCAAAATAAAGTTCCCGTTAGCGAATTTGCCTCCTTTGCCTCACACCGCTTCGTCCAAGTACGCTCGCTTACGCCACTGCTGTAACGCGGCAGCGGTATGGCCCGGGTTGTTGTGGTGCACACACTTCTCGGTTCATTTCCAGTTCAGACCAAATTTTAATCCATCTCCCTGTCCTGGTGCTCATAGACGCCGGCACCACGACATGACCGGCACTCGATTGTTTGACAGTTCCTTACCCGTTGGGAACAGGTCTGTCGTGGTCAGAGAGCACTACACACTTGAACGCTGCAATGGCTGCTTTGACTCTGATGTACACCGCTGGGGTCAATTCGAGCATTCAGCCCGTGGTGGACAACTCCTTTGACAAGAAGTCAGGAGGCAGGGTCCAGAAAATGTAGGTCAGCCTCGTTGTGACAAGGACCCGCAGGCGATTCTAACAACAGAGCCCGCATGTTATTGCAGAAGCCCTCTCCAGTCTTGTCTTTGAATCCTACACAAATCAATTTATCAATGTGCAGAGCGTCTATCTGGCCAGTTCCAGAACCCTGCGGTTGTTCGTTTGACAGCCTCACTTTTCTCCACTCTGCACATGGGTAACTGGTCTTGAGTATCTGTCTATCAAAGAAAATCACCGACTCCCGAAGTATCTGTTTTTCGCTTCTAACCATCCCTATCAACTCCTTCTTGCCCTATGTCTTTATGTTCTTATTCCGTGTTTGCGATTAATGCAGGTAGCAATTTGCCTACGCACCTTTACCTATATCTATTTATGTTATCATCTGTACACAAGACCGTTTTGTATAGCAAACCACCAAGTCTTGCTTAGTACTACTCCTTGGAACTACAGAAAAAACGAAATGCATTACCAGCGGCGGCCTGTTATTCCACAGCCCTCCTCCTTTTCAAGTCACTCCGCATTCTCGAGCCAACTGTACTCGCCGTCACCGTATCATCCGTCGGCACACCTCGTCAACTCCAATGGCCCAACGACAAATTCGATGCCGAAGGAGCAAGTCGGAGGTATCACTATGGAGCGGACGAGGTCCGGGAATTCCATATACTCTGATACTCCTATCGAGAACCAGTACTTCAATGAATCGCTTGATACTGATGAAAGAGCTGCTTCGAGAGTTGCGGAACACTTCAAGGCTCGTAAGCACAGAAGAGGCAAACATGAGGATATCCTCCGCAAAATCATCAAGCTTGAAGATCCCAAGGACGTGGGGGAAATCGACGACAAGTCGCTTTCGAGTATTGTCACTACATGCGATACGATATTCTTCGGCGGCGCTCTTGCCGGGCGGGTTCAGTGGGAATGGTCTTCGCAGGAACGGTATCATTCCGAACTGATAGGAACGACCGCTTTGAGGAAATGTAGCGATAGAGAGGGTTACGAAACTTTGATTATTCTCTCGGAACCAATCTTAACGTCCTCACTGTACGATCGACGCCTACTGCTCTCTGCTTTCATCCACGAACTCATACATTGCTACCTATTTATACGTTGTGGCTTCAAGGCTAGAAATGAAGGTGGCCACACCCGAGGCTGGCACGACATTGCTTATATTATCAACAAATGTATCAACAAATGGGTTGGAGGGGACTACCTCAGTCTTTGCAATATGAAAGCAAACCTCACACACTTCCACAACTCAAGATACCGTCCAGCCGCGGCTCCCAGGACCCATGCCTATAGGCATGACCTGGATCATAACCATGATGGTTGCAGTCACAGTCCTGCTCCTCCTGAGTTGTACGGAGAGGTGACAATGCCATTCTTGGGTACGTTTGAGACGTCGGTGTCGGATCGGTCGTACTATGGCTGGCCGGCCCCATACGGCGAATCTCAGTTCTTTTAACGACTTTTTTCTCTACTCTACGTGTTTAGCAGAGTGTGGATATGTCACATTAGGTATTTCTGGCGTCTGGGCCGGTGTTGTAGTGGTTTATGTTTGGACAAAGGATGTCTCTGGCGGCTATTTTGCGCCGCATGCAAAACTCTTTGGAGTCAAAAGGAGTTGTAAATTTTGGTGCATTTCAAGGACATGGAAAGCGTGGAGTTTAAGCGTTGGAGGGCTAGTGATAAATAGATGGAAATATTGACTCTCTTACCTAGTAGGTCTTCTAATTTCCATGTGATGGCTCGGCGGCTCTGGTAATGTCTAAGCTTCATAAAAAGATAGAAGACCAGTTCGCTCTTTCCTCGAGCATCGATGTCGTTGATCGAGCAAGTCTCCTACCCAGGTACTCACTATGCTCTGTTGCCTTTGCGTTTCCCTCCTCTCCCATCTTTTTCTTCATGATTCTTCTGTACACGACATAAGTTCTTTTCTCTTTATTTGCAGATTCGCATTTTTGGAAAAGCATTCCTTGTTTACTGTAGAATTAAACACATCTCTTGTTTGTACATCAAAATTACCAAATGTCGCAGTATCGGGGAAGATCACCAAATAGATTGGAACAGTGGAATGTCGGTCAAGCTGCCGCACAATTGTCCTTTCATCCTTCGATATGGGATCCGATCATTTTGTTTCAACGTCCAGGGTTTGATGGCGGTCCTCGAGATGCTGGTTTTGAGATCATCAAGTTTCTTAGAAGGCTGGCGACCAAGAGAGACTACAAGATTATGACCAAGAGAGTTAAGAACATTACGGTCAGTTTGAATTTGTGCATCTCTTTATTGTCGACGTCAAGAGTTGGAGAAATGGAAGGGTTGGATACATCGAGACTTACTAACACATGTGTAGTGGCGATGGGCTCTTGATGGGTTTACGCTGGAAGAGCAAAGGAAACTTCCCGAGAATCTATGCGCGGTGGATTTGACACCGGATGGATATAAACCTCGTTCACCGCGTGGAGCGAAGGCACCATCCTTGGAAAAGTCGTTGATGGATATTTATGAAGGGAAATCCAGACGATTTGTTGACATGAGTACGTACTATGAATATATCGCTTCGTGCCACGTTATACATACATCCTTGTTGTCAGTGTTTTCAAGACGAGCGAAGCTAATCGTTATAATCAGGAATGTATGGCAAACACTATGTCAAGCCCCATCAGTGGCGTTACGTCCTCAACTTCGACAACCGAACACTGACTATTTCGGCGCCTCTGAACATCGAAGATAACGTCTCACTTGTATTCCCATTTGCATATTTGGTAGAAGATGGCAAGAACTACATGAAACAGACACAAACATACCTCAGTGGTCACCCTACCAGTGGAGAAGCCAAAGTTCTGAAAGCATTACAGTCAAGAAAGATACTCGAAATCAAAATCAGCAGGGAAGAGAGTTTGGACCGCAGGCCAAGAAGTCGTCAAATCTCTACTCCGCCAGCAAATACACACGAGTCTGCAAACACCCAGGTACAAGTGACCCCATCACCAGAGACCAGATTTGATGAAAACATAACCCCTCCAGCTGAAGTCCACCACGTTGGAATCGTCACACCGCCCACCACTGATGAGCGGGCGAGTGTGGTATACATGCAGCCAGCAAAAAGTGCGCCGCAAAGTCAAATGGACTGGCAAGCCAAACGAAGTCAAATCAAGCGAATCATGGGTGATGAGGTCTACGAAATATTCATGGCTAATCTGCCAGCAAGCAGACCCAGATAAGAATACTGAGAAGAACAATTTCAAGTCTTATGTAAGACGCGCTCTGATTCTAGTGGCCGCTTTCTGGCTTGCACGTACCTTGAGGAAAGGTTGACGTAAGGTAAATTGGATTCATGAGGTAGAGGAGTAATTGTTTGGGGCGTAGTCATTCCTGGTCTTTGGGCAAAGAGCTTTCTTTTTAGTTTCTATTGATGATTGCAAGCAGGCCTTGTACATAGGATAGAAATACGATACTATATCGTTATGCAATCTTGTCTGTCAGTGTAGTAATCTACCGACCATGACAGAAACAAGTCTTTGAATATTTATAACACTGGCATAGTACGGATAGTAGAGTGCTGCAATGACTCGAAATTTAATGAAACTGCTCATCTTGTGGAAGTTGATTTTGTGACTGAGAAATACCTCGCTTCTTATCCAGGGGCGAAGGAGGAGATAAGCGAGCTCCTGTCGGTATGCTCTTCTAATGAACAGCACAATTTGCTGAATCAAATCATAGAGGTCACCAAATAATTAGAAATGTCAGGATTTGAATGCAGTCTTTCAATTTCCAAAAGATCATTTTAGAATTTAAATGCATGAGACCTAAGTTGCGTCCTGTGGCATATTGTGAATTCCATGTTACACGCTTAATAACCTTAAAACCTTTGACAGAGGCCATAGTTAGGATTCAGTAGTCCCGTTCTCTTTCCCAGCTTAGCACGACGGCAGAGGAATTAAGAATTGTATCATCTGTTGGTTAATCGATCTATGTTTCTGTATTAAAAACAAGCATTTTAAGGAAACGGTAGAGAAATAATTTGTATTTGATGACCTTTTGGATATATTCAACCTAAATCTCCGCTTTCTACATCTACAACTTACTCTCCTTCTCCTGGGGAACCTTGACAACCACCTTTCCCCACGTCCCTCTACTCCCTAGACTTTGCAACGCTTCTCCTACGCTCTCCAACCCGACAAACTCTTTATCCGTAAATACCGTGCCCCGGAACTTCTTCTCGGCGATAAGTTTGAATATGCCGTCCCAGACCGGCTGGATCGTTTCTGGCTCGTTCGTGGCATATGCTCCCCAGTGTAATCCTACGATACTGATGTTTTTAAGGAGAACCTTGTTGAGGGCGAGCTTTTCAATGTTGCCGG
Source organism: Glarea lozoyensis ATCC 20868 (assembly GCF_000409485.1). NCBI lineage: Eukaryota > Fungi > Ascomycota > Leotiomycetes > Helotiales > Helotiaceae > Glarea > Glarea lozoyensis. The sequence continues at coordinate 1,403,057 of NW_007361004.1, read as the reverse complement.
CTGCGAAGCCGATGACTAGGAGTCGTCCGTTCCAGCGGATACATTTTGTGCTTAGGTCGATGAGACCTACAGGGTCGAAAACTATATCTACACCCCTGCCCTTTGGGGTGAGTTTCTTGACTTGTTGCGGCCAGTCTTTCTCGTTGTAATTGATGCCATGATCCGCACCGAATGACTTGGCAACCTCTAATTTATGAGCCGTTCCAGCCGTAGCTATTACAGTAGCCCCGAATGCTTTCGCGATTTGTACTGCAGCTAAGCCTACACCTCCAGCCGCTGCGTGGACTAGTACCACATCGCCCTCCTTCACTCCCGCTCTAGTCACCAAAGCTCCGTAGCTCGTAGGCGCCGTAACGAATAAGCCTGCCGCCTCGAAAAAGCTCCATCCATCTGGTACAGGATATAACGCTGGTTCTGGCGCGCAGACTTTAGTAGCGTATCCTCCTTGTGAAGCACCGAATACCCGGTCTCCTACTTTGTACTTGGGGGATTTGAGAGCTGAAGGGACGGAGAGAATTGTGCCTGCGAATTCGGAGCCGGAGACCCATGGTAGTGGGGGTTGATGCTGGTATTTCCCGCGGATTTGGAGGAGGTCGAAAAAGTTGGTTGCGGAGGCGTGGATGGCGATTAGGTATTGACTTGAGGAGGGTACGGGGTCTGGGAGGTTCGTGACTGTTAGGTCTTGAGGACCCTGGCGATAGCGTTAGCATATTGAGAACTGGAAAGAGAACATTGAGCATATGAAAGGTTATCTTGAAGTGTCTGATAAATCATTGGGAATAATTTGTCAAGAAACTACGAGATTGTATTGCTGTTGTGATAGTAACATAAGTCCAAAGATGCCTGGGAATTATGCTTACTTTGACGTACTCCTTGATCTGAATTCCACGCATCGTGAACCGTGTTCTGGGCGATGAAGGAATTGATTGTAGGTATTTCCCGCACCTGATGAGAATTGCTGGTAAGAATATTATGAAGTCACTTAGACAACGAATACAAGTAATTCTGGAGAGCTTCAAGCTCGAGGTCAATCGTTAATCGCGGGGAGCCGAGGCTCCACGATCCGAGCCGAGACATCAAGGGTCCAGAAGCAATCACGTGCCACAAAAGTGCCCCTCGCTGTTTGCCAGATCAAGACGAGAGTGAGATTCAAGGCAGAATAATGCAATCAATAATGACAGTTTCGTATCGTTAGCGGCAATAAGCTATAGAATCGTTCAATCAAACAAGTGATTAGAAAACACGTTCTCGTAGCAAAAGTGGAGTTGGTCAAAGGTACTAGCAAGATTTCTGAGAAAGTCATAGATGGAGATGGAAGACGCTCACTGAGTGTAAATTCAGCCATGCACTTCTGAATCACTACGTTTTTGAAGAGGATCTTTTCTTTTCTTGTTTACATCTTCGATTGTTAGTATCCAGTTTACGAGTTTCTATCTCACATCAAAAATACTACAATAAGTTGAAGGTCTCCTTCCATTCCAGTTCCAGCCCACAAGAATCTGAAGTTGACCCTTGCAACCCCAACCGACAAGGGTCACTCGCTGTTGACGTATCGCGATCGCCGCCTCAACTTCGACATTATCCAGCCCAGCAGTGCCACCAGATCGCAAACAGATCAACGCTGAACCTCATTCTCTACAACTCTTCCTCTCCTTTCTGTTTCGTATACCCATTCCACACAGTAATCGGCGACAGAATCAAATCTCCGATTATGGCTTCAGAAGATACGACGGCGACGGAGACCGAACCGCAACTCTCCTTCAAGGTCAAGACGTCGAGCGATGGAAACCACAGCATTACTATGTCTGCGGCCGCCTCAGTGCTAGATCTGAAGAACAAACTTTCCGGCGATGATTACGAGAAGGTGCCTGCTGAGCGACAGCGGCTCATCTACTCAGGGCGGGTAATGAAGAACGAAGATCCATTGAGTAAATACAATATTAAGACAGGCAATACAATACATATGGTCAAGAGCGCCGCAAGTAATCCTGCACAAACACCTAGTTCAGGCGCTGCTGCGACTGGAGGTGTCCCTCGAGCTGCTGCTGGTGTACCAACGAACATGGCAGCGGGTACGGCGAACAACCCACTTGCCGGTTTGACAGGTGCTCGATACGCCGGACATATGGCTCTACCCGGTGCAGAGATGTTCGGCGCAGATGGTGGTGTAAGTGATATCAATATCACGTTTGATTACAGTATGCTAACAGGAACCAGATGGGAGCACCTCCTAATGAAGACCAAATGGCACAGATGCTAGACGATCCTAACGTCCAACAAAGCCTTAACGAGGCTCTGAACAACCCCGCCATGATCGATATGATGATACAGTCTGTTCCAGGTCTTCGTGATAACCCACAAGCTCGACAAATGTTAGAATCGCCGGAATTCAGACAGATGATGACAAACCCAGAAACGCTACGACAAGCAGCGAGAATGCAGAGGGTGATGCAAGGCGGAGGTATGGGTGGGGCAGCTGGTGGTTTTCCAGCTCCTGGAGTGACAGACACAACACCAGGCGCAAATAATGCCGGAACGAACGCTACCCCAAATTCACAACCACCAAATCCCTTTGCTATGTTCGGTGCTCCCGGTGCTGGAGCTGGAGCTGCTGGTGGAAACCCATTTGCTGCTCTCATGGGCGGCGGTGGAGCTTTCGGTCGTACCCCGGCGCAGACACCACCTGCGCCTGGCTCAGCGGGGGGACAGGGCACTCCTTCTGCTGAAGGCGGAGCGGCTCCAAATCCATTTGGTAGCATGTTTGGAGGCGGAGGTGCAGGTGGTAACCCGTTTGCCGGTATGCCACCACCAACACCAGAACAGATGCAACAAGCTCTGCAGATGATGGGTATGGGAGGTGCTGGAGGACCTGGTGGAAACTTATTCGGAAACCTTGGAGGAGCCGCGAGTCCGCCACCTCCAGCGGATACTAGACCACCTGAGGAGCAATACGCAGATCAACTGCGACAGTTGAACGATATGGGATTTTTCGATTTCGACCGAAACGTAGCGGCATTGAGACGGAGTGGTGGAAGTGTGCAAGGTGCGATCGAGCAACTCCTCTCATAAGCGCAATTTCTATCTTAGAGTACGGCTGGACTCTTGTCGATAAAACTGCTCTCTCATACGTGATCTTCATGAGCAAGCGAGTGTTTGCAACTTAAGACGAACGGCCAGGAAGCAAGAAAGCGGATGATGATTCTCATTAATGGCATTGCATGGAATGATGATGACACAGATTCATGAATTATTTTAGCTCTGGAATGTCTTGCAGCCAGACGTGGGGAAGATTACATAGGAAACGTTCTCGTGTCTGTGGCGTTGGTGCGAGGTTGCTGTGTATGAAATGGGAGGTTAATGAAATGATATACTTTTTTTAAAGCGTCATGTGTTTGGGTTCAGTATTAAGTGATTTGTGAGTGTGAGTTGTGGTACGTGGTGTAGATCGATAGTGCATTGCAAGTCTGACGGGACAGTCTTACTTGAAAAGGCTAAATATACCTTTTAAGATAGAAGCGCTAGACTAGTCCTGATATATTGGCTGGGTAGTTTGTGACCAACCTACCCATCATCTATGATACCTAACCTAAGATCTTACATGATTCTTTAGAGAGTTATACCCTTCTTTTGTCATGCAACCTTCAAATCGACCTCCTGAGAGGATGTGTGGTATACCAAATCCATCATCCTTTTTAGCTATAGGAATCTTGTACACTGATAACAAGCATGGTCTTCGGTTTATATCCGAGACATCGTTGAACGAACACACCTTCGAAGGGACTTTCAAGAACTGACATCAAAAGACTCTCACGATCCTATATGAGCTAAGCATCGGTTGTGCAGTAAACAACGAATTACGCCAAAGGTTGGTGAGAAGTCAAAAACTCGATACTTAATCATTTCACTAATACAATGACATCATTCTACACCACATTAGGGTTAGCATTGAAAATTCACAGCGCCCCAAGCATGAATAGAAGAGTATATAGGTTAAGCATAAATACTTTATATATATACCATCCCATACATACATACACAAGAGTCCTTCTTCCATCCCTTTCTTTCTCTCAATCTTCTATCTCATCATCGATCGTCATCAAAAAATTCCAAAATTCTTAGCAAAAACAAAACACCACAAACCAAAATTCAGGTTCATCAACATAAATGCTCGCCGTATCCCACCCAGCATGCGAGAAACCAAAAACAAAGTGACTATGATCCCACGAAAAACATAAAATTTTGATATATATAAGTTGATTAACGATGGGATTGTGCCTAAGATTTTTCTTTCTCTCGGGGGATATATTTAAAAGGTATAAGGTAGCATGCGCCAGAAAAAAATTTACATTTTGCAAAAAGCTAGCTTGAAGGAGTGGGTGTTTTAGAAATGCTCTTTCCAGAACGAGAAGTTGACTTCGCGGACTGTGGCTTTCTTGCAGGCTTTCTTGATTTCTCGGGCTGCTACGTTGGGTCCTGGAGAGATTGTGTCAGTATGTGGTAAAAGGGAGTGAGGGGCTTGAAACTTACCACAGAAGTAAACACCGACGTTTGTTCTCATATCTCCTTCTAGACCGTTCAAGTATGTACGATCTAAGATTCCATCTCTCATGCCTGCAAACAGTCTCCCGAAATCTGGGCGACCAAAGTTGGTTCTTGATTTGAGCTCAGTTAGGGGATCGACATTTGAACCGACGGAGTTGAGGATGATGTTGTTGGTATCATCTTCGTTGAGCTTCTGGGTGAGGTAGGTGTGGATCTTCAAGAACTCATTGCCGGAGGATCCTGGTCGGGATGCGGCTTCCTGAGATTGGGCCTCGAGAGAAGAGAGAAGGACTTGGAACCATTCGAAGGAGGTGGTGTCTTTGCAGACCCAGATGAATTCGACACGACGGAGACGGGTTGGTGGGTTTGGTCCGTTGCGCATATGCCAGATGTTCTTGAGGATAGCAGCCCATGGGGTGACTCCAATACCTGTTCCAATGAGGACGGCGATTTCGTTGTTGAAGACATCTTCAGCTGGGGCTCCATATGGACCATCGATACGAAGGGCAGGCATTTGTTGACCGTTTTGTAGAGCGACTTCGTACATGGCACCTGGCTCGCCGTCGTAGAGTTTGGATTGAGCTGCTCCAGCTCCTAGAGCATCACCCAATGCACGAGTGAAGTCTCCTACTTGACGAACGTGGACGGAAATGTATTCATCGTATGGGCAGGAAGTAATGGTAAAAGGATGCCATTGTTCGCGGGAAACGGAGGGAACGTTAAGGAACAACCATTGGCCGGCCTTGTACTTCATGGAAGGCTTCTTGAACTGGATCTCCATAGCATCTGACATACTGTTAGTTTCAAGATATGAAAGGTTTTCATCAGAGTTGCTTACCATATGGATGACGAACGACACGGACAATCTTGGTTTCTCTTCGGGATCTGATCTCACGATAGACTCGCTCGAGGAAGTAGAGACCACCTCCCCAGAGTTCCCATCTCCATCCTTGGTATCCAATGCAATGCTTCCAGAAGTTGGTCTCATCGAATGGCGAGAAAGGCACGGTGGTATCACGAACGAAGCAGCCAGTGGCGTGAGTGTAAAGACCGAGCATAAACGGAATGAACAGGTGGTGAGTGTACCAAAATGTTTCGAAGGATTGTTGGCGAATCTTAGCGTGGGCGGTCGTGTACATCAAGACCATACATAAGAGCATGATGTGTCCAGTAATTCCACCAGCATCGGCGTAATGAATCTGGACAGCAGTGAGAGGTCGGATCTGAGTTCGCTCAACGTTGAAGAAACTGTTGCGTGTTAGTAACCTATACAGCTGTTTTATTGGTAAAGCGTCTACTTACTTGACATAATGAGCAAGAACGTGAACAGATGTCCAGAATGCCATCGAGTAGGCAACTTGTCGATGGAACCATTGAGACTCGTCCAGAGGAATAAACTTGATCTTTGGGCGGATATATTTGAGCAAATTGCGGCACATCGGTAACAGAATGATAGCGCCATCTATGGACAAGACCAGACCTGCTCCTCGTGATAACCAGACCGAGAACGTTAATGTATTGAGACCCGCCAATTTCGGGTCATTCATCTGCTTTATCCTAGTGGGGTTGTTAGTATTGCTCTACACACTCAGTCCACCAGGTTCCTTACCATCCCAACGCAAACATGCCAATATGAAAGCCATGAAACAGAAAATTGAACAACAGCTTCGACCCCCGCACCTGCGACTTGAAGAATGCTCCTAAACCCATCTTGACCTTCTATTGCGTATATATTCCCCTCGAAAAGCCCAAAGTAATTAATTAAAAGTCGACCAGCGACGGTACCGACGGTGAAGCGCAGTCGTAAGTTGAAGGAGAGGAAGTCGGTTAACGAAAGACGGCCCCTCTACTGTTCGCGCTGTATATTAAAATCCCGTACCGGACCTGAGAAAGAATGAACGAACACCAAGAAAAGGGACAGTCTGAGCCAGCAGCGGGATGAGGGTATAGATATGGGTTGAGGAAGAAAGCTTAGCAGCTTTGTGTGCGGCTGTCTCCAGAGAAGGTGGATCAGGATCAGGGGGTTTTGGGGATCTTGGACTCTTTCTACGCTGGTCGAGTGGAAGATTCTTCGGATGTACACCCCTGTGTAACTGCCGGCCTGAATTGACGCTCGTGCAATCGCAAATAAACTGCGATACGGACGGTGCAAGGTCGGATCTCAACGTTCCATGAAACTTGTGCCGGCGACGTGAGTGGTGGGGCAGCAGGTCGTCCCAGCCAGGCGAGGTTTCTGTGAGGAGCGAGTCTTTCTGCAGCTTGCCATCCAAACTTCAGGAGGTGGGATTGTTCGGATTCGACGGTTGTGTCGAAGATCAGACGTTGCAGAGGGTTTCGGACGAGGGGCCAGCGGTGTCAGGACGATCCGATCTCAGATAACTCCTGGGATTAAATGTACTTTGTACTGCAGGCGAGCAATGTTCCTGGCAATTCCGGTAGGGTTTTGTGGAGTGTCAAAAAGCTTGGCCGTGATCAATGGGGGCAGCTCGACTTCTTGAAACGCAGGTCGTTGCAAAGCCTCCAACGCATTGGTAGGCGAGTGAGTCTCGGACCGCTCCTGAGGGAAGAAAGGCAGAGATGCGTCTTTGGATGGAGATGCGCCAAGCAGCAGCGACGAGAGCACTTCACAGAATCGTACGATTATGATGAAAGGCAATCGAATGTTGGATATAAAGACATGCGATTCTCCTTTCAGTCGCGCAGAAGGTTGCAGGAAGGACGAGGAAAGTACACACCCCATCTCGAGGTCGAACGAGTGCATTTGAGGAACGGAGAGACCAGCCAGACCCACGAAGGCACTTGACAGCAGCGGGCGCCGTCTCTCTGTCAAAGCTCCCGGCGCTTCGAATGCGACAAGGGATTCGCCCATTGAGACCGGCAGAGGCCCCGCTTTGCGACCGGTCGGCCAGTAACACGACTACATGGCCACGACAACCAAACCCCAAGCCAATTCCAAGGAGAGCGAAAGGGGTGCATGAGCGCAGCGAGGCGAGACGGAGAGAATGGGAAGCACAGTGAAGTATTGGAGCTGGCAGCCGAGCAAAACACTGGAAGGGAATACTCGATACGACAATTCTCGGATTTACGACCTGGAGCATTGAGAAGTCGACAAACCTCTGGCTCGAGAGCGAGGCACAGCAAAGAGAGCCTCAAGCGGCAAAACCCCAGATGGACTGGATTCTTCAGCAAGGAACGATCGTGGTCGGTCGCACAAATCGAGACGTTTCAGCTTGGCATCCTTCGACCCTTCTTTGTCGACCTCTGCCTCTTCCTCCTGCTGTGCCAGTCAGCCGCTCGATCCAGTCAGCAATATCAGTGCAAACAGGAAGGTCGAATCCACGGGGTACGGCGAGCCGTCATCTTGCAACGTCTCTTGTTGAACATTTCCGTAAGTTGTCAATAACCTCATACATTCCGTATTCGTAAAAGGTACCCCAGTTCTCCCCACCTCGAACTCTGCTCCTCTTCAAGCCGTTTGCTGAAGAACATTTGTGAACCAATCATGGTCCTGTTTGGAACTATTTTGGGAAACACCAGACACTTGGGTCTTGACGTTTGACGGGCGCTTATGAGTTCAACGATATCATTCGCTCTCTCAAGAACACACTAACCATGCAAACCAAAAATCGCTCTTTGCAGCCAATTGCAATTGCTGAAGAATTGTCACACGGAAGTATTGGTGACTTGCGTGCAGGCTGCAGTTTAGTTGGCCCGCAGAACCGGAAAGGCAAGATCCCTTGAGATTATTTACAGCTCAATGTGTTTCTGCCGCCTGTGATCGCTGAGTAGCGGCATCCAATGCCAATTGGGAAACAACTCTCCGGTCGGTGAGAAAGAATCCCGACTTTCTGTGACTTCGACGATCATTCAAAGTCTCTTTGCCTCTGCCGCTTCTTCAATGACGTCCATGACCGTCATCGCTTGTCTGAAGGTGGTAAAACAATGGTGGTGTGGATGCTGTATCAGAAAGCATCTATACACGTAGATCATCCGCTCTTCAATCGTACCTGCATGAATTTCCACGTGACACGTCTTCAAATTTGGAACGACGCTCCAGACTTGCTGAGTCTCACTGGCGCAAACGATTCAGGTGTGACAAATTAGTAAGGATGGCCAGGAAGAACTTGCCGAATTGGGAACATATTCAATAGCCCGTTGACAGGTGCACGGCTTGGAATCGAACAGACGATACACATGTCAGTTCGATTTCTCGGATGTTCTCCAGCTTTGGAAATTCCGTTATCGTGGGACATCTGAGCCCTCGTCTCAGTACAAGTGGGGGTACAGTAGCACCGGAGAGGATACCACCGCCAGGAACCTTGAACGGTCACCAGAACAATTCTGCAAGGTCTATTATCATCTTCGTTTGATTTGATTGGAACTTTGTCTTCCGGTCAGATAATTCTCCTGCGTAGCAAATGCTACAGTAGCAATAATGAAAGACTTATGAAACGCAGGCTGGAAGAGGGCAATGAAATTGACATGAGGTAACTCGCTAACGTCCTTCATACGAACTGGTATGGCGGATACTGTCCTTTGATCCATTTATTGTGTAGGGCCTTTCAATTCAGAGTGCTGAATTGCTCAGCTAGCAGGTGCTACAGATTCGGCAGCCATGTGGATTTCAAAATATTCATGTACTCAATAGCATAAGCCACCTTTCACTTGATTCTCAACAGAAGCTTACATCTGTCTCGCAGAGGTTGTGTAAATCAAGCCAGCTCATCAACTTGAATCAGATACTCAAAAACATCAGTAACACAATCACATCGAGTTCTGTTCTCTCCACAACCAATTCTCAAAGTCGTCAGGGTCCAATCCTTTAGGCACGAGTCCTTTCGCAGTCCTCCACTTGGTTGATGCTCCATAGCTTGCATGCTGGGTCGGAGTCTTCATCAAGGACTTTATGTTTATCGTCTCTGGGCTGTCCTCCCCTTCGCAAATGACACGGTATTTAGTGGCTCTTTGCGCGAATATGCTAGCCCGAGCCTGATCGCCATGAATAATGCAGATCTGAAAGGCATCATAGTAGACTCTCCCGATCAAAGTAACAGCATTTCCTTTGAATTCTGCCTCCAGCAGTTGGAGCATGAGAAAGCATGCTTTCAGGCTGCAATCCGGTGTGGCCATGATTCTCGTTGGCTCGCCGATCAAATCATCCAGACTCTGAATCTGCTCACGGCGAAGGTCGCTGTCATGAAGTTCGGCAGGTGGAAGAAGGCACTGGTGGCAGCTGCAGTCGAATCCAAATGCCCCTTTCAACTGAGCCTGTCGGGAGTTGGAGGGGCCGCCGTGGTCATAAGTAATGGTAATTTCCTCCCCAGCTTTGATAAAGTCAACTGAATGGATGGTCTCCCACTGCAATTCGTTATTCCAGTTGTTATGAGCATTGGGAAGGCAGCTGTGGTTGATGAGACAAATGGTAGGGTACACGCCACCAATGACAGCACCCGATCCACAAGGGAAAGCATTGGTTCTCATAATACCGCTGAATGGGTACTTTCCAGGAAAATTGTTGTTAAGGGAAAGAAACTGCCGCTGATCAGTTCGTGAGAGTGTCTTCAGTTTTGCTGCAATGGCACTTTCCATTACGCTCATGGACGACAAGTTTGGACTTATGAGAAGAGGCTTTTCAGAAAGAATCCGCTCGCCTTTACTGATATTGCGACGAGCGACCAACCCCTTTCCTTTGGTCGGCATCTCTTTGATTTCGAAGAGGGGCAATTGTAGTTCGCGCGTAGAATCGATTCCTGGTTCGTCTGGGGAGGAAACTAAGGAGGGGTTCCCAGCGTCAACCCGAATTCGTCAGAAGCGGAGCTAGAGCAGATAAGATACGATAGACCTGTCCGAGATAGCTGAAACTCATATTGACCTCTTCCCAGCTGTAAAATCCCCATTTGTCAAACATTTCATTCCATCTTTGGACACGAGAGCCAAAAAAAGTCTCTTGCGACACTTGCAACTCTGTTGAGATAGTTCTCTACACTTTGGCCATGACTGCCTGAGATCTTTGAGCTAAAGCGCAGAAACTTGTGGCCTGCGAAAGGGAGGGTCGGATGCTCGCCAACTTTGAAGCGAATGCGGTTGGGTTCAACCTCGACCAAATTATCATTTTGATAAATTTCTTTTATCAAGTCGATGAATGATCGCCAGGTCTTTCTATCGAATGACCCCGCGGAGAGACATGGAACCATATCAAATCCAGCATCGATACCCATGCTGAGAAGGAGTAATTTTATGATTTGCTGCGAGAGCTATCGAGTATCAATGATGTTTTGAAGTTTTAAACAGCCCATTGGAAAATAACTCTCAACCTGGGATACGCTCCCGTTATAGCCACCGAACTTCTCATACTTGTGTAACCATACGGGATACTACAGGTGAACTGATCTTCTCCAACTGCTTTCTCAGCTAGGTGCATTACGAAGCAGCAAACGAAAACCACAAGCAGCGGATATTATTTGATGAAAATATAGAGAGTTCGGAGAACTGCATACTTTTCATCTACTTCTAACCATTTTACGTTCCTTGATAGCGGGGCAGGATAGCACACGATACCATGTAGAATAAGAACGGCTGAAGACTGGGGATGACAGTGCGCATATACTGACTGTCTTTTCGCAGATGGGCATATTGCAAACCGCTACAGAATTTTGAACGGTGTTTGAAGGAAAAGTTATGTTCGGATACTGATCAAGATAAGATGCATGCAGCGAGAACGCTTAGCAGCATACGATGTCGATGTAGCTGCGCAGGTAACTGAGTCCCTCTGACTGCCCTCCAGTCAACACTTGTTGTACTGTGGCTTTGAAGACATAGAAAGTTGCAGGTATTCTTCGCATACATTTAGTACGTTTCTTTTAAAAAATCAAATTTACACCCCCGTACATGGTGAAGGTATTCGTAGCTACTTAGGCAATTTCATTCTCAGAGAACAACAAAATTGGGAAAGCATCTGTGAATGATGAAATGAAAGCTAACCAGTTGACGAGCCCCAAGTAGACAAGCAAGTGAGGATTCACCGGAATTCAAACATATTTAGAACGGAGTACGGATGAAATTTGTGTAAAGGTGGTAGAAATGCTGGAGGAATGCATCTGTCTATTAGACTTCACACACTAGAGATTCCACAGATGCTTTTCATTAGTCGGCTTCTCTGGGGCTTCTCTGGTGCGCAACTATGCGTTAGCCAAGACGTGATTAACATAATCGCTCGGTAGGTGGCAAGTGTGTACAGTCAGTACGTGACGCGGTCAACGAGGCTGTGGAGTTGAAAAATAATGTGGTGATTGTTCCAGTGAGAATCGCGGGCCGGAATAACCTTGAAGCGACCGTCACAGGTGCTGTGACGTTCTAACTCAATAACACAACTTCTCTAACATTTGGTAATTCTTTCTCTTTACCACAAACTATTCTACTAGGGCAATGTCCTCTTGCTAGAAATTCCTCACACCGCCCAACTTCCGCCCTTCCCTATCTCACCAAAAGAGTAAACGAACTTCCGCGACCGCCTTAGAGCCCGGGCGCATCCAGGGCTACAGTCAGCGAGGGGCATTCACAATGGTGAGTTTCATTGAGCCCAGGAACTGGTATTGTGCACTTCAGACATGTCTAACGGTTATGGTGCGATAGGCTATCACTCGGAGGAGAGATAAAACCGCAAAGGCGCAAGATGGAGGCAAGGGCGCAGCTTCTGGGGGGAAGCCGAATATTAAGAAGGCCGCTTTCGATACCACGAAGAAAAAGGAGATAGGGGTTTCTGATCTTACTCTGATTAGCAAGGTCACTCCTGAAGCGATCAATGATAATTTGAAGAAGCGCTTTGAGGCGGGAGAGATATACGTGAGGATGCCCTTTGGGAGACGAGACGTTTGTCCAGAACGAAATTCAGCAATCTGACATAATTTAGACATATATTGGCCATGTGCTCGTTTCTGTCAATCCGTTCCGGGATCGTAAGACGATTCTTTCATAAAATTAAGTCAATTGCTAACAAGGTACAGTGGGAATCTACACGGAACAGGTGCTGGATGGCTACAAAGGCAAGAATCGGTTGGAAGTCAGTATGCCGGCAGACTGAACTCATGAGAAGACACTAACAAAAACAGATGCCGCCTCACGTTTTTGCGGTCGCCGAGTCCGCATACTACAATATGAATGCCTATAAGGAGAACCAATGTGTTATTATTTCTGGGGAATCTGGTGCCGGAAAGACGGAGGCAGCAAAGCGATTGATGCAATACATTGCCAGCGTGTCAGGAGGTGGGAACTCTTCGATTCAGGAGACGAAGGATATGGTGCTTGCGACAAATCCGCTTTTGGAATCATTCGGAAATGCGAAGACACTTCGGAACAACAATTCGTCTCGTTTCGGAAAGTATCTTCAATTACAGTTCAACGCTCAGGGAGAACCGGTCGGAGCTGATATTACCAACTACCTTTTGGAAAAGACACGAGTAACGGGACAGATTGTTAATGAGCGGAATTTCCATATCTTTTACCAATTTACGAAAGGAGCATCCCAGACGTATCGAACAAATCTGGGAATCCAAACGCCAGATACGTACCTGTACACAAGCCGGTCGAAATGTTTGGATGTGGAGGGAATTGATGACTTGGCAGAGTACCAAGATACACTCAATGCGATGAAGACTATCGGTCTGACTCAACCAGAGCAAGATGAAATATTCAGGATGTTGGCTGCTGTTTTGTGGATCGGAAACATTCAATTTCAGGAGGATAAAGATGGATATGCCCAAGTTACGGATCAATCGGTGGTTGATTTTGTTGCTTATCTTTTGGAGGTTGATCCCCAGGAGGTAATAAAAGCCATTACTATTCGGATCCTTACACCGAGAAGTGGTGAAATTATCGAGTCTCTCGCAAACCCCTCTCAGGCTTTGGCAACACGAGATGGTCTTGCGAAAGCAATCTACAACAGCCTTTTCGACTGGATCGTAGAACGCATTAACCGCTCACTGAAGGCTCGTGGGACTACAGCACACTCAATAGGCATTCTTGATATCTATGGGTTCGAAATTTTCGAAAAGAACAGTTTCGAACAGCTGTGTATTAATTACGTCAATGAGAAACTTCAGCAGATTTTCATCCAATTGACATTGAAGGCGGAGCAAGAGGAGTATGCACGGGAACAGATTCAGTGGACACCTATCAAGTACTTCGACAACAAAATCGTTTGCGATCTCATTGAATCCGTGCGCCCTCCAGGAGTGTTCTCGGTAATGAAAGATGCGACTAAAACAGCAAACGCAGACCCAGCAGCCTGCGATCGGACGTTCATGACCGCAATTAACAGCATGTCAAATCCTCACTTGACCCCTCGTCAAGGCAATTTTATCATTAAGCATTATGCTGGTGATGTTAGTTATTCTGTAGATGGAATCACCGACAAGAATAAGGATCAACTTCTCAAAGGTATCCTGAATTTGTTTGGCAGGAGTAGTAATAAGTTTGTCCACGACTTATTCCCACACGAGGTGGATCAGGACAATAGGAAACAGCCGCCTTCAGCTGGTGACAAGATCAAGACATCTGCGAACGAGCTAGTCTCAACTCTGATGAAGGCACAACCATCTTACATTCGAACAATCAAACCGAACGAAAACAAATCGTGGTCCGAGTATAATGTCCCGAATGTTATGCATCAGATCAAGTATCTTGGTCTGCAGGAGAACGTCCGTATCCGTCGAGCAGGATTTGCTTACCGCCAAACTTTTGACAAATTTGTGGAAAGATTCTACCTCTTATCGCCGCAAACTTCTTATGCTGGAGACTACACCTGGACCGGAGACTCAAAGTCTGGTGCCAAGCAAATTTTGAAGGATACCAGTATTCCAGCAGAGGAATTCCAAATGGGTGTGACCAAGGCGTTCATTAAAGCGCCAGAAACGCTGTTTGCGCTGGAGCACATGCGAGATCGATATTGGCATAACATGGCAATTCGTATCCAGAGAGTGTGGCGCGCGTTCTTACGTATTCGGATTGAGGCGGCCACCAGGATTCAGAGAGTCTGGAGGAAGAAGAGAATTGGTGCAGAATTTCTCTTGCTCAGAGAACGTGGCCACAAGGTTCTTCAAGGTCGAAAGGAGAGACGAAGATTCAGTCTTCTCGGCTCCCGTCGTTTTATGGGTGACTACCTAGGGGTCAATGCCTCTGCTGGGCAAGGATCGCGAATTCGCAATGCCGCTAACCTCCCTTCGAATGAGCAGGCAATTTTCTCATGTCGAGGGGAGCTTTTGGAAACCAAATTTGGCCGTTCGAGTAAGCTAAGCCCTCGCATATTAGTCCTTACAAGAGCCAAGTTTTACATTATCGCTCAGCATCTTGTGAACAAGCAAGTGCAGGTAGCTATCGAACGAGCCGTGCCTCTTGGGGCTATCAAATTCGTCAGTGTGTCTACCTGTAGAGACGATTGGTTCTCATTGGGCATTAGTTCTCCGCAAGAAGCTGATCCTCTTTTAACCTGTGTCTTGAAAACCGAACTCTTCACACACATGCAGAGCGTGATGCCTGGTGGAGGGTTTACGTTAAAGATTTCTGATGCGATTGAGTATGCGAAAAAGCCCAACAAGATGCAGTTGGTAAAGGTCATAAAAGATTCAACTATGAGAGAAGACTTTTACAAGTCCGGTGCTGTTCATACGACCCAAGGGGAACCACCAAACTCTGTATCAAGGCCATTACCTAAGGGTAAACCAATACCTGCGAAGCCCTTCACGAAAGGAAGGCTCATTAAGCCAGGAGGACCAGGAGGACGTCCCTCGAAACATACCAACACTACTAGAAACACAAAACCTGTTGCTCAACCGACGCAATCATACGGTACTCCTTCAGTTGCAAGAAATGTTCCGCCTGCTCCTCAACCGGCACAGTCTTACGGAACACCTGCAGCTGGACGAAGCGTTCCTCAAGCAGCAACAGCGAACATCCCTATGCATACAAGAAATACTTCATCCGTTTCATCTGGCCGATCCGTACCTCCTCCTCCACCCCCTGCTCCACCGGCCACTGCCAAAGCTGCTCCAACTCAGCCCCAATATAAGGTTCTTTACGAGTTTGCCGGGCAGAGTGAGAACGAGATCACAATCAGACCAGGCGATATGGTCACTGTCCAGAAAAAAGAGACCAATGGTAAGCACTTCGTCTTTTCTTATACTACATTAGCTAACATCCCCAGGCTGGTGGCTTGTCAAAACACCTGCAGGAGAAGGCTGGGCACCATCAGCATATCTCGAAGAAGTAGCACCACCTCCCCCACCTCCTACCATCCGACCAACTCCTCCTCCACCACCTCCACCAGCGGCAAAGACAAACGGTGCAAACGGTGTTCGTGGCAAACCAACACCACCAGCACCCCCCGCCAAGCGTCCAGCTGCCGGACGTAAACCAGCACCACCGCCGGCACCGAGAGATTCGGGGATGAGTCTCAATGCGAGCGGTACTGATAGTGGGAGGAGCACTCCTACACCTAGTCTCGCGGGTGGTTTGGCTGAGGCATTAAGAGCGAGACAGAGCGCAATGCAGAAGGGCAAGGACGATGATGATGATTGGTAGATGACTCCTTCCTACAATGATGTTAACACGACTCAGAGAGTGCCCATATGTCGACGCGGTGGATGTTTCCAAGGGGATATGAATACGGCGCGTCTGTACGTGCTAATAGATAGATGAGCGATGAATTCGATGTTTTGCTGTTCAGCATGATGGCTGAGATGTTGAGGTTTCAAAATAAAGTTTTGAGATGTGATGATTGCTAGCGGGGGTTTTTCTGTGGCGCGGATAGATTTTGGGATCGGATCGGATTGACGAGGTGGTGGAGCAGAGATGGTAGCAACATGGCGGTGTGGCAGAGATAGATTGGGGTGATAGATAGATTTCGGGATGTTTAAATTGTATAAACTTGACAGCTGTTCGGTTTTTATGCTTTGCTTGCATGCATGTGATGGCTAGACAAGATGGGTTTGTTTTACAATTACCTGTTTGTCTGAAGGAGTAAAAGAATCTGTGAACCTGTGATTTCCTTCAGCTCTTACTACGAGGATAGGACAAATCTCTAGTAAAATTTGCTCGTATCTATATAGTTTCAGAGGGGACATGTGTTCAATATCAGGTGTAAATGTAATCTGTAACAGGTATAGACATAGTCACAATCAAGCAGCAAGAAAACTCACATCGCATTTCAGCGTGGAAGATATTCGACACCCATCATAATCTTATTATTCATACCATCTCCAGCCCCAGGTGCACTAAATCTTCACTCTCCTATTCCGTCCCAATATTAGCTATCGGCCGCCCAACAACCCAAAGACGCGAAAAGCAACCCAACAGCTCCAGCCTAAAATGGCTATGTCTGACTTTCACGCAAGTTACTCTTGACGTCTGATATGTGTACAACGAGAACCTAGCTTAGCTCCCAAACTCCCGCCGCAATTGAATTTCCCAGGATCGAACGTATGATGTACATGACAAAGTTTTTTGGTGCAGATGAAAAATGAAAAAGAGAGCTGTCTATTCACAAAAGAAAAAGGGTTTAGTGTGTGTGACCATCGTGTTCTGAGTGGTCGTGCTCAGGGTCTACCGCTGCATTTGAGCAGCATCCCTTGCTTTTGCAGTCGTCGACGCATTCTAGTAGGCAGTCGTCATCCATACGACATCTTGGCTGGCCGACTATACCATCGAGACCCATTCCGGTGGCTCCATCGAGGGAGTTATGGTCGTGGTCTTTGTCGGTGCAGAATTCTGGTTGTATAGTTGCGCTGTGGATTCCGAACTCGTGGAGACATTTTCTCGCAGCTCTTGCAAGCTCCATGTACTTTTCACCTCCCGCCTCGCTGATGGGGAAGGATATTTGAATGTGCATGGATGCTACGAGTTGGGTATCACTGAGCTGCCAGATGTGAACATGATGGCAGCTCACAACTCCAGGAATATCTTGGATATCTTCCTTTACCTCATTAACGTCGATATGATCTGGAGTTGCCTGAAGAAGGATCCGAGCGCTAGCGGCTGTGAGTGGAATTGTTGATTTGAGGATGATCAAAGTAATGAAAAGCGAGACGATAGGATCAGCATAGTATTTCCCAGACCATTCGGTAAACATGATAACGAGGGCCGAGACAATTACACCGACGTTTCCAAGAGCATCTCCAATGACGTGAAGAATCATGGCATTCATACCCATATCAGCATGATTATGGCCATGGCCTCCTTTGCTAGCTTTCTTAGGTTTCTTGTGATTGTGGTTGGCGTGTAATGAATCGCTTCTCGTTCCTCGAGTGCGAGAATGATTGTGCTTGTGAGTATGGCTGTGGCTCATCGTCCCATTAGATTTGCCGTTTGAGCCATTGATTAGTCTCGATTCTTCCGTTGCTTCCTCCTCATCGTCATCAGCGACAGCCTCCTCCTCCTCGTTCGTTTCGCTGTCACTCGAATCGTGAGGTCTACTGGCCTCGATGATTTCTTGTCTGAAACTTGCTGGATGAATACTAAAATCCTCAATGCTCGTAAATCGTCCACTTGTTCTTCTTCGGTGCTTATTCTTGTTTGGTGACCTATATGTGTTTGAGGAGTTCGACCCGCTACCATGCTCCCCAGAAAATCGAATATGGCTTGATCCAGTCTTGGCTTTCACAGCATCTGCGTAAGATTGGGCCTCCTGAACATGAGAATTTTCGGCACCATTTTCGTGGCTATGGGCATGGTCCTCGTGCGAGTGATCATGGCCTTCGTGTGCATGGCTATGGCCTTCCTCAGCTGCGCTAAGGTCGTCCCCGTGAGAGTGACCGTGATTCTCCCCAGGTCCATGAGAATGGCCATGCCCTCCCAAAACAAGGAATCCAACACCGTTTGACAATAGACCCAATGATCCAACAATCAATATGAGAAGAGGGTTGCCAATTTCCGGGGGTGATACAAGACGTGGAATGGCTTCGAGTAGGATCGATATACAGAGCGCTATCAAAAAGACAGCATTGAAGAATGCACCGAGAAGCTCAGCTCTTAACCACTAGAAATAGTTAGTTATCGACAAGGCAAGGAAGGCTCTGGCACTGGGAACCCTCACCCCGAATGAAAACTTATCAGTTGAAGGTCTCTGGGCAGCCTTTACAGCCCACAAACCCACGGCCAGCGAGATTATATCGTTCAGCTTTTATGTAATTAGCCTTGATCGCTAAATTGCTGCGTGATTTCCATACCATGTGAAAAGCATCTGCCATCAACGCCAAAGAACCAACTGCTAACCCTACACCGAGTTCGAGTACAAAGAATGCGGCATCAATCCCCAGCATAATGCTAATCCGCGTTGACTTTGAGAACCCCATGGCGGATGAATATCTCGTGAAAAGACTGCTGGATGGACAATGTGCTCGACGTAGATGGGGGGCTTCGAGTTCTGCGCCAAGAGAGATATGTTCACTTTTCTCCCGTCGAGGCAGCCCGCCTGAACCTGCTGGCGAAGACAAGACCCAATGTTAGGTGCGCGTAGTTATCGTCGACTTTAATTATCGTGTTTCTGCAGTAATCCACCAGTTGACGATTCGCCTCCACTTGATTCCGTAATCGGACGATTATTGTCGAGTTGGACGTTCAGAATACGAGATGCGCCCGCGCTTTGTGTTTTTGCTTTTTCTTGTGTTCGCAGGAAATTGAAGTGATGTGGAGGTTCCCGATAGAATATGTAGGAATAAAGTATTTGTATGGACTCGACGATAAGGCTTGCGGCGATATTTGTTGTCGTTGTTTTGATAGCAAGCCGAGGAGGTCAATCCGTCATCCTGGCGCAAAAAACGGGCTGTGGCTTGCCGGCTGCCGAAGTCTAAAGGGACGGGGCGAATAGCACATGAATTACAGTAGCACGATTAGTCATACCTGGCTATTGAAGACATCACATGAAGTTGTTGTTTCCATGACACCTAACGTTCCATTGTATACGAAGTAGAGAAAAAAACCTTTGTATGCTCAATCGTACATAGCGACGGAATTGAGTGTAAAACAAACTAATGTTCCAAGTGGAAGCTTGCTTGGAAATTGGATTCGCCACAGGTTGAGACTTGTTGGTACAACAGACTTCAGAAATACTTTAAAAATATTAATTCTAGCCTTGAATATCTGAAAGTATATATTTGTTCAAAAAGCACAAGGCAATATTAAACATTGTGTAAGCTCGCCAAAACCCACTGACCTTCTCCATGTATCCTTGTCTCTTCATCAACTCTTCAGCAGCCTATATTTGCCAATATGCAGGAACCCAATCCAACTCTCGCTTCCGTATGAATGCTGCCGGGTGCAGTAAAGAGATATCCACTATCTTGGGTCTCCAAGATCTGATTGCAAGCCCTCAGCCTATGTACTTCGGGTATTTCGAGGCGGCTAGCAGCGCCGTAAAGAGCTTAAGCGCATGAATGCCATTGAATGTTCATCAAAAAGATTGGGTCATCCAGATAGCAAACGGAAAGAACCCGTGTTCTTTAAAGCAGTATCTTCGGCTCCCGGTTACGGCAAGGATTCTTGATGAAGACAGGTTGCTAAAATCTCTCAGACTTTCCATCTTCCTTGAAAATGCTGCGAGGTTTACCTGCAGCAGTGAGGATAATAGCTCAATTCAACTGACTAAATTATGTGTTTAGATGAGGTAAGATCCTCTTTCAAGATGTTGACGGTCACAAGAAGGACCAAGAATATCAGAAGCAGCTAAGCATATCGTCAGCCCTAAGAACAAAGTCCTCCCTTCAACATAAACTTACAAGAAATATACCAAAAGCAAGTGCAACGATCTCAAACCCGCCAGTGATAGCCTTGCCTCTCACGACTGCATTTTGAGTTCTCCAAGTTCTGAAGGCTCCAATCAGTAACGTATAAATGGCAGCTCCTTGACAGATGCACGAAAGTGGTTTTCCAAGAACATAGAAACCAATGGTTGGATGAGGTTTCGGCGCATGCTGGAGTCGGCTTTTCAGACCGTCAGTCAAGTCTAGGAAAGGTTGAGCAGCATACATACAATAATTGGGCAACCACTATACCCATCATCGACAGTGCAAGTGATGTCCTGAGATATCCCAAGAAGGTCCTCTCTAGCGCTGTAAAAATTAATGTTAGCGACTCTCAATTAATGTTGCTTCTGAGATCGTATAAAATAAAGTATAACCAAATATAACCAGAGGGTGAAACGGTCAAGCTCGATTACGATATATAGTATTATTTAACGAAGATGAAACCACGTTTGACAGTCTTGTAATATCCCGGGAGTTACCTAAAAATCATGAGACAAGATGCTCGAATGATGCTCCAGAATGCAGATGGTCGAAAGGAAAGGACGGAAGGAGGACTTTCAATAAAATATTGTTTCAAAGTCTCCACAGAAAAAATGCTTGAACGAAAGAAGACGAAGATGGATATAACTGCAGGAACAAGCTTCAATATAAAACATACCCAAATGATCTCTGCAAGTACGATGGTCTACGGTGACGCTGATTTGATGTCGCCAGAAGCTCCTGCAAGCAGCGGTGAACTTTCCTGGTAAAGATGTAACTTTTTCTGCACGAGTTGGATCATCGCTAAGTATATCAGTTGCATGTGCTGTGGAAGCACGAGAGTAATTGCGTCTCAGCCGGGCCAGTTCCGTATTTCCTCGCTCATCTTCATGCGTTGGATCCAGCGATTCGAAATCGCTGCGGGAGGCTGAGTTCTCTCCTTCTGCCGCCATTTCAGGACGATTGAATTGACATGTGTCTATGCTAGTGACATGGATCCGAAATGTTGGTGCAATATGGTGTACCTCAAAGATCGATGTGACGGCTACTCGGGCGATTCTGGCTGAATCTGGAAAACGGAGAAATGAAGGTGTTGATGCGGTTACTCATTCATGTCGTCGAGATAAGATTAGATCGCTGACATTTAGTGGCCCATCTAGCACGATCATATGAATGCGACTCTGCATTGCGTCGGTGATGCTCGGTTCACGGCGACCGTTTCCTGCCAGGTGAGGTGAGGTCGACACGTACCCAAGGACGATGTCGAGAGGTGGATTTCAGCAGCGACCCCACTCCCCTCACGATACTCGACGGTTGGGTGCCGGTAACGTGGAATACAAGGGAGGACAGCGCCAGGGTCATCTCTCGTTGTCACTCGACAAGCTTTGTTTGTTTGGCTCGTCCATGTCAGGTCTCGGCTTCTTGAACTGTTGATTTTATAAGTAGTCCTCCTATCGCTCCGTCAGCAGCTCACGAGTCTTATGAACTGCAATTGCAACATATCGGAACCCGCCTCGGAGCGCCGGACCGGTTTCCGGGCGATCGCCCTCTGACCTGCTCTTCGCTCGTTCTGGACTTTTGTACAAGCCGTTTCCTGAGACCATTGTTGCTTCAACTCTTCGAACTGAATCGACACCTTCGCTGGCACGCATGTGTGCATATGCATACTTAAAGCTGCTATTGACTGGACGGGCGGCGTGCATGTTCGCCTCCAGACTTTGCTGTGAAGAAGGAATGATTGACAGTCAGGTCATGGTTTCGGCCCACGGCCAATGGCCCTTTGCAGCACAAAGCTCGCCTCGAAACAATTCAAGAAGGCTTTCTGCAACACATATCCGGTCATTGAAAGCCCGCCTTGTTGCCAACGATCTACCTCGCCATTCCGGTGCCCTGGTTATCACGGAGAAAAGGTACATTAACTGCTGGTACTTCGCCTGGGTCGTCGTCTGTAAACCAGGATATCAAGAGCCTCGCGAGGACGGTCCGCCAATACCGTTGTGTTCCTTAAGCCTCTCCACTCTCATGTTCCCCCTCCATCGTGTCTTCGACATACTCTGTCCTCCCATACCCCCGAGAATCCCCACAACCCCAGTACCGTGAGACAGACGGGAGAATACCACTCAAGCATGTCTGCTGCTTCTGCTTCCAATAGCCATGACTTACATGAGTCTGTTCCATCGGCCAATTCGGGTGTCTGTACTTCCCACTTACTGGTGCAAGGTACGTATTATTGCCTCCTCTCCTAGTCCGGCGGCCGTCTGGCTCAACGCCTCAATTGTATTTCCCAATCATGTCTTCTCTTTCGTTCATTCAGCCATTATGCCCGTAAAAGAACAAGGATCTTTACCAAAGTTCTCTGCCGTTATTGGAGCCTCTAAATGCCTACGGCGGAATATGGCTTGTTTATCCGTAAGAAAGGTGGACTTCCATTGTTGCAAGGCAGCTGATATGCTTGGCTTTTTTTCATGTGTACGAAGTGTCTTAGCTATATAGAGCTGTCTTCACAGAATTTCTTGTGCCGTTAGCTGAGCGCACATAGTATCATTTGTGTTGTTCCCGAGCAGTCAATCGCCGTCAGCTAACTGGACCACTGCTTTGCTTCACCCACCTTGCAAACCTTGCCACCCATAATCAGCTTCGATAGAACATTGGGAGCTGGCACTTGATAGCACATTCCTTCACAATTCCATGGCGGAGTCGCCAGATAGCCAGAACATGGATCCAATCTTTGATGGCAAGTTTACTGAAGACTCCGAAGGCCAGTCCACCGCAAATACCAACACCACACCGAACTCGGAGCTCTCACCACCAGATAGTCCGACGACCGAGCATGCCGAATTAAACAAGACTGATGCGAGATCTAATTCTCGAAAGTTAGCATCATCGCTTTCTTTAGAAGAACAGGTAAGAAATGTTGTAAGTCAGTCAGTATCAGACAACACTAACTGTCTGAAGGTCTCTCTCTTGGTTGGCGCGGATTTCTGGAGGTCGAAAGCTATTCCTGAAAAGAACGTTCCAGCCTTCAAAACTAGCGATGGCCCAAATGGCGCTCGTGGGGCGATTTTCAAAGCTGGAACCAAGGTACGGAGACAGGTATCCATGAGGAAGTACCATACGGTAGCTTACTCTTACTTCAGGCTGCACTTTTTCCTTGTGGTGTTTCTCTAGCTTCGACGTTCAATGCGAAGTTACTCTATCAAGTCGGACAGCATCTTGCCGATGAGACAAAAGCAAGATCAGCACAGGTTCTTTTAGCACCCACTGTATGCCTACACCGTGGTCCTTTGGGTGGCCGGAATTTCGAGTCGTTCTCAGAAGACCCATTCTTGACAGGCCGACTTGCCGCACAATACATTAATGGATTGCAAAAAAAAGGAATCGCGGCGACAATCAAGCGTACAGCCCTAGTAAAGTCTCCGAGGGTTTACGTACTAACATCAAATAGATTTCGTTGGCAATGAGCAAGAAACAGAACGGATGAAGATCGATTCTATCATCCAGGAACGCGCTCTTCGAGAATTGTATCTTCGACCGTTCGAGATGGCGGTTCGAGATGCGAACCCTTGGGCAATTATGTCCTCATATAATCTCGTCAATGGCGTTCATGCGGACTCTAATCAGCACACTCTAAAGGACATTTTAAGAGGCGAATGGCAATATGAAGGGTACTTCAATACCGAAAATGCGGTTTCATTGCTGACTCGTATAGTATGGTCATGTCCGATTGGGGAGGAGTAAACTCAATTGAAGAATCTATTGAAGCTGGCTGCGATATTGAAATGCCACAGTCGTTGAAATGGCGTGGAGAAAAGGCTATCGAGGCTGTCAAGAATGGTTCGTTAAGCAAAGAAGCCGTAGAAAAGGCTGCCGCCAGTGTTTTGTACCTTGTTGAACGTACCAAGGGAACGGACATGTCCGCCGAAACTGCGGAACGAGAAGATAACCGGGAAGAAACTCGAAAATTAATTCGAGACGCAGGCGTCGAAGGTCTCACTCTGCTGAAAAATGACGGCAACGTACTCCCGATTATACCATCACAAAAGAAGATTGCTGTAATTGGACCAAATGCTAATCGAGCTATTGCTGGAGGGGGTGGAAGTGCCAGTCTCAACCCATACTACAACACGCTTCCATTGGATAGCATCAAGGCTGTGCCTGACAGAGAGGTCACGTACTCTCTCGGATGCCATACTTGGAAATGGTTACCTTTAGCTGCTGACTACTGTACAACTGCGACCGGCGAGCAAGGAGTAAGTCTGGAATTCTTCGTGGGAGATAAATTTGAAGGTCAACCGAAAGTCACCCAGCACAGGACGAATACGGATCTTTTCTTATGGGACTCCGTACCTTTAGAAGTTGGAAAAGAGTGGTCGTGTTACTGTAGAACTAAAATTACGCCTACGACTACTGGTCGACACACCATCAGTTTTTCGAGTGTCGGTCCAGGACGTTTATATGTAAACGGTAAAGTCGTGATAGACTTGTGGGATTGGACTGAAGAAGGAGAAGCTATGTTCGACGGATCCAAGGATATTCTCATCGATATCGATCTTGAAGCCGGCGTGCCTGCTGAAGTTGTCGCTGAAATCAACAATGAAGTCCGTCCGGTTGCACGGCAGAAGCATGCCAAATTGACGCATCATAATGGTGGGTGTCGAATTGGCTACAAGGAAGAGGATAAACAAGATTATCTCCAAGAAGCTGTAAATGCGGCCAAAGAGGCTGATGTTGCGGTTGTGATTGTTGGACTTGACGAAGAATGGGAGTCTGAAGGATATGACCGCCAAACAATGGATCTACCAAAAGATGGAAGTCAAGACCGACTAATCGATGCTGTTCTCGCAGCAAATCCAAACACAATCGTCGTCAACCAATCTGGGTCGCCTGTGACTATGCCCTGGGCCGATCGAGTACCTGCAATTCTACAAGCATGGTATCAAGGACAAGAAGCCGGAAACGCCCTCGCAGATGTCCTTTTCGGACTCCGAAACCCAAGCGGTAAACTTCCAGTAAGCAACCCAAGCTCCTCTTCACGGAGTTACTAACATCCCAGACCACCTTCCCCAAACGTCTCGAAGACAACCCAACCTACCACAACTGGCCCGGCGAAAATCTCAAAGTCCTATACGGCGAGGGTCTCTACATCGGCTACAGACACTACGACCGCCTCAACATCACCCCGCTGTTTCCCTTCGGCCACGGCCTCTCCTATACAACCTTCTCCTACGGCACGCCCTCCATCTCCGCCACCACCCTTGTCGACGGCGCAAACCTCACACTCACCATTCCCATAACCAACACCGGCGCCGTCGAAGGCGCAGAAAGTGTGCAAGCCTACATCCACGACCCGAAATCGCGGCTGCCGCGCCCAGAAAAGGAGTTGAAGGCGTTTGATAAAGTGTTTTTACAGCCGGGCGAGACGAAAGATGCGGTGCTAGCGCTAGACAGATATTCGGTTGGGTACTACGATACGGACTTGAGCGCGTGGATTGCTGAGGAGGGAGTCTTTGATGTTTTGATCGGAGCGTCGAGTCGGGATATTAAGTATGTAATTTGTTTCTTTGTTTCTGAGTATTTTGCTAATAATGTGACCAGAGAAAAGATTTCGTTCGAGGTTAAGGAGTCGTTTACCTGGGTGTTTTGAGATGGATTTGGGAATGCCGGGGATAGACAACAAGCAAGCTAGTCTGGTTTTCTATGTTTGGGTAGCTATTGAGAAATTGAGGTGAGTTTTGGAAACCGAAATTTGTGCAGCTTCGATAGATACGATACGATATGGTTTACGGCTGAATAAGATGAATTTCTGAAAATATACAAATCTGAAAACGCCGTTTAGGATATATAAGTTATGTACTTATTCACGCTTCCGCAATCCCAAACTATCTTGATGATAAAGCATTTCTATTCCTTCCCAATGGCACAAAATAAAACCCCAAGCACCATTTCACCTAGTTCCCAAGAGTGACACTATAAACAAATTTCTATGTACCTATTTGCGCGCCTTCTCGCCAACAATAGAGTCCTCGTCATCGCTATCCAAATCCCCAATGACGTGATGACTAGGACTTCTCAGAGCGCTTCCACTGCCCTCACTCTCATCATCCTCATATAACTTCTTTTCCTGCTCATCGCCGCCCTCATCGTCGAAATCGCCGTCGGATTCATCTTCACTGCCAGCGGCAAATGCATCGTAGAGCTCTCCGGCTCTTCTCTTGCCGCCTTTTCCACCACGAGTGGTTTTGCCGGCGCCGTTGAGACCGTCGGCTTCGTCTTCTTCGAGAAGATCGAATTCCCACTCGTCGCGGGGATTGTTGCGGAGACGTTTGCGGCGGGCCATGAAGAGGTAGATACCAAGACCGATGCAGAATGCGAGGATTAGTCCGACTGCACCAAGGATCCAGACTCGTGCTTTGTGACCGATGCCGAAGGTTGGAACGAAAGAGGGGATCCAGGTTGATGGAGAAGATGTTGCTGCTGCAGGGGAGCCGGTTGGGCTAGGCTCTACTGTTGGCGCGGCGGTTTCCTCTTCTTCGACTGGAGCGGTGGGCTTTGTTGGGCGGTCGGGATGGTCAGTAGGGTTGACGAGGATGCTAGTTTTAGACGGCGCAGGAGCCACAGGTGTGGTGCTTGCCATGATAGTTGTGGTACTGCTAGCGATTGCGTCGTGATCATCATCGTCTTCATCAGATGGAAGTGGGAGCTGAACGGCTTTCGAAGCATCGATACTTTCGCCCCAGAGCTTGAGATGCCAGTCGGTGAAAGTACCGTTAAATTCGTTGACCATGGTGTCCTTGACCACTATTGTCCATTTACCAATACCAGCTTCGCCCCTAGTTCTTGTTAATACCAAAAAACGTGCAACTCAGTAACAAGAATGCTTACCAGTGAACAACAGACATGAAGGTCCAGTCGACATAGCCCTCCGGCGCGTTATCTAGTCGACGAGTAACTGAAAGGTGGCTGACGAGGTTATCTGGGCTAATCAAGTCGACACTAATGTCACCTCTTCTACCGTGCTCAACATTCATGGTGACTGTTACATGCTCAAGACGTTCAAGATTGGCTTCTTGTAGCATTTGCTTTGTAACTTCGAAAGACACGGATAACCCTTCATCGCCTTGAGGAATGGTCTGGTTGACGTGGATCCATGGCGAATAATACCAGGCCTGTGGCTTGACGTTCTTAAATGTCTTGGCTGCTTCAATCGTCGCCCACGTATCTATCTTTCCATATCCAAAAGTGTGACTGAATTTTCTTCCAATAGTAGTTGTCTGCCACTCTCCAGTATCCAAATCAATCGGCAAAGCTGTCATCAAAACCAAGTATTGCATATCTCTCCACGATAGGTCTGGTCGAATTTGTAGAACAAGTGCAAAGATACCTGCTGCAAGCGGCGCTGCAGCTGATGTACCACCGTGGCCAGAATAACATTGGTTGGTTCCCACATCAGTAGTGTGCTAGGATGGTTGTTAGTCCTCCGTTTTATTTGGGACTACATCATAAAACTTACAATCGCGTCTCCGCTTCCACTACTATATGTGACCACCAGTTGCGCAGAGCAGTGCTCGGAATAATATGGATGAAGTCCTTTTCGATCAATCGCACCCACGGTAATACTATAAATACTGTTGGTGTATCCATCAAAGTTGCAGTTGTCTTCATTTGCAGCTCCATTTCCAGAAGCGAAAACATAAATTGAGCCCAAACCCTGTCTGCCATTCTGCACCGCATTCAACATTGCACGCTTAATCAGAATACCAGGGGCATCCATGGATCGTCCGTCATCTGGCGGACCCCATGAACATGAGTATATTTGGTTGCGTTGGTATGCGTAATTCATGGCAATCGCTTCATCCGCATCTGTAATCAATTTGGATAGGATTCGGATTCCAGCAATCTTCGAGTCCCATGCAACTCCAACACCGCAGACATTGTTCTTCACTGCTGACACTTCTCCGGCACATCGTGTGCCATGTCGATCGTCTGACAATCTCGGCTTTGGTTCCTCAGTATGGTCGTTGAAATCGTAGGAGCCCTCTTGAAAATAGTTATCCTTCAAATCGTCGCTATACATATCCAGCCCATCATCCACAATGGCCACGGTTGCATTGTGACCAGTGATACCCTGCATCCATACATCGGTCACATTGACATCATGGCCAACTTGCACTGGATTGTACAAATGCCATTGTTCGTTGAAGATTGGATCTGAGATTTCCAAGGCCTTCATGACCTCTTTCTGCTTCGCGACTGCAGCATCTTCCGGCGGAGGTGCTTGCCGTTGAACAGGACTGGCATATCCTGCTGGTGGAGGGGGTAGGACACCTCTCTTCTCCATTCGAGGCTTCAACTTTTGCTTTCGGGCGAGTCTGACATTATCGAGAATATCTGACCCACCGATTTCTCGTTTCCGCCTCCTCCGTTCTTTCAATGCTGTGTGTACGATATCATCCTCCTGTTTCTCGCATGAGAATATATGGTGATCTGCCAGTTCTCCGAGCTGCCCTTCATGTGTCAGACCCAAGGAAAGTGCTACTTGTGATGGAGCGATGTTCGAATCAAGTTGCAGAACATAGTAGTCCTGAGACTGGTAGTCTCGAGGCCGAAGCTGTGAGGCTGTTGCGAATGAACATAAGCCCAGCAGGCTTGCCAGCGCGTGTAATCTCATAACTAGCTGTGGCGACACGGATCTCCCCTTGAATTCCTCAGTCCTGCTGTCGGGCGCCTTCTCCTCTCCAAGTCTTTAGAAGCGGTTCGGATTAGGAGTTGCGCATCAATGGGGATGTGGAAGGTGTGGAAGGTACAGAAAAGTAGCCGTAAAGTTGAGTTGCGTAATTATCTTCCGCGAAGTCGCATCGTCCGTAAGAATCGAATGGGTATAAAGAGTGTTGTGAGTCGATAGGGTGAATCGTACTCGAGAACAAATAACGAAAAGGTTGAAGAGCCGCGCACGAGTGAAAGCTTCGATGTATATGGACTGGATTTCTGTTCAACCGGAGAGATGTGGCCTTGGGAGTTTCAAGCACGACGGTCGCTCGACAAAGCGCAGCTCAGGGATCGAGCGAAGTTTCCACGCCCCAATCAGGAGCCCTGCCGCGCTGTCAAAGCCACTGTTTCTTCCCCACTGAATCCGCTTCCGACGTCCCTGCGCAGCCCAAACGCTCCTTCAACACGTGCCGGCACTTGAAGAGGTCAGTTAGTTAGTGTGCTATTTCGTACTTATTAGGTCAGGTAGGAAGCTGGATGGAGGGTCTCTTTACGTTTCAACATCAAATATGTTTCAGGTGAATTTTGTATTTTAACATCTAGGTGGTTTTGTTGCTGGAGGCTTACGATTCCGTTTACACTATGAATACCCGGCTAACGATTTACAGAGAACTCAGTCCTTCTGACCAAGATGAGTCTGAAGAGCCCGACTCGGATTATTGTCCACGATTCGAGCACTGCGTGATCCCTTTTTGAGAAATAGAGCAATAAATGAGAACAGGAAACATTTATCCACTTACCGTAAACTTCTCAAATATAACCTCATGTTTTCCTAATCGAGAATGGCCTGCTCAAGAACCACTTTGCACGGCATCGGGACGATGCGAGCATGGTTCGTAGCATTATGGCCTTGGCACCTCAGGCCACCGGGACTGGACCCCGACAGCACCTGTGGACTCGACACTCCCGCCAAGCTTCACTCCATCATCATCCTTGGAATCAGCCACGGAATAATATAGTTTCGCTGTCCAACTTCTCGATGCGCTGTCCCAACCTCCTCATTCGCGCTCAACGAAATCGAGGAGGCTCTAGTTGTGAAATCTTCTAACATCTCCGCATCATTTGCTTCACTAGCCTATATTCTCCCGCAGCTAATCATGCACCTCCAAGTTCCAGCTTCGTTCTAATCGCTATGAATGGCCAGCAATGCTCTCCGGCGCAAAGCAAAATTGATATCAACAAGTTCGCTCATCTGTGACCGGAACCCAATCTTACGCTACTGACGCCCAACGAGACTTGAAGCAACCTTGTGTTACCATTCGAAGCTCTCCTAGCATCCTAATTGATTTCGGGAACCTACAGAAAATCACTTCTGCTGCCGATTTGCAGTTATCGTCAATTGCACCACAAGCGCCCATCGGCGAGCGCATCTAACCCACACGCGCTTTCTAGAAAAGGAGTCGCATGTCTGGCACGTACTGGGGGAATCTTCCTCCCCCGAAAATTGTTCGAGGTGATTCCCTTCGACGCGAACGTGAGATGGCTGTTCCAGAAGGAAGGAACGACCCTCGGGGAGCTCCAATCAAACAAAATAGACCTCCAAAACAGGACTTGGACGCGATTTCTCCAGTGGGCAGGAATGACCAGCAGGTTGAAGCTGGCAATAGGGGTGATCGATCTTCCAGCCAAAGTCAATTTCCTTCCTCTCACCGCCGCAGTCGATACAGAGAC
Source organism: Glarea lozoyensis ATCC 20868 (assembly GCF_000409485.1). NCBI lineage: Eukaryota > Fungi > Ascomycota > Leotiomycetes > Helotiales > Helotiaceae > Glarea > Glarea lozoyensis. Next base: position 1,372,308 of record NW_007361004.1, on the reverse strand, counting down.
TCAATCCAAACCGAAGCGCCCACGGTCTCTACCCAAAGTCCGTTTGCATCGCCGACGGATTCGAGCTTTGGAAGAGGTGGATTGGCTCCAAGACCACCCTCCTTCCCATACGAGGCGACAGAGCCGGCCAGCAACGAGTTTTCGGAAAAAAGAAGGAGGAGAGAGAGCAGGAATAAAGACCAACCCTACGAGGGCAACGGAAGCGCTGCACCACCGCCTGCAGCTCCAGACGTACCTCGAGCTCCCCCAGTGAGTTACAAGCAGCCGTATAGTAGTGGTCCTCCCAATCGAACGAGGTCGAATCGACGGTCCGAAGGCCCCATCAGTTCCAGTCAGGGCGTTGCTGCTGAATACTATGCACGGAGAGGAAGCGTCGGTAACGGGAAAAGCCATTCGCGACCAGATGATCTGGAATGGGACCCTCAGATACCAGAACGAATTGATGCTTCGCATCATCGAAACAGGCAAGGTTCTTTAGGCGCAGAAGGAGACACCAAACAACGCAGAGAATGGGCTCCAGATAGATCACCTTTACAGAGACTGGAAATAACACTGGATAGTATTACCAAGGAGGAGAAAAGAGCAAGAGTTGAGGAAGCTGAACGACTAGCCAAAGCTGCTCGGAACGGGGAAAAGCCAAAACAGAACTCTGTTCGATTTCGAAATCGTCCGGTTGCAAAGGGCACCGAGACGACCACTAAACGCGAACCAGAAGAAATGGGGGGTGGTTCTCCTGCACGAGATTTGGGGACAAGGCAAAAGGATACCGCATTGGTCCAGCGAAGGAATACTTTGGAGAAGCAGCGCCCAGCTCCATCAAATCTACCCAAAGGCCCGGTTCAAGTATTCGACTATCAGGATCCGGATGAGGCAGAATACTTTTCCCGTCGAGACAGGAATGTTGTTCCCGACTGGGGACAAAGTACACGCGATCGATCCTCTATACCAGTTGGCGCCGCTGGTGCCGCAGCCGCCACTAAACTCGGCAGGAGTCCAAGTAATAAACTAAAGAAAGATCCTCCAGGAGACCCGTGGTTGCACCGACGAGTTGATGCTGAAGCAAAGTACCAGGATATTGCCCAACCTCGGCCTTCAGTGTCAAATCAGCAGGACCGAGGAATTTCCAGGGATGTTACCGAGCGTAAAAATCGCCAGAATTCGGTAGACAGAGATGTGGATGTGTCACCTGTATCACCAGTCGAGCAGAGCAGGGAGATCAATTATGACTCCGAGGAAGATACGAATGCTAAGCCAGCACGCAGATTGAGCAAGATAGAACGGCTTACCGGGCAAAGGTTACCATCGGAAGTCTTGAGACCGCAGCCTCAAAATGTACAAGCAACTGAAACAGTCAAGGTAAATGGAACCAAGTATGGTCTTCCCTTCACAAAATCGGAGAACAATAGTCGCAACGTAGCATCACAAGAAGGGGGTCATCATATTCATAATCTCGTTCCTCACAGGCACGAAGATGTACCTGGACAAGGGGTGTATGTACCTTCAAGGCGTCTGGATGAATGGAAGAAAGGTGCCGTTGCGCAACTTTCTGGCTCTCTGTTGAATCTAGAGGCCGACGAGCAAATGGAGTTAGAAAAGGATAAGGCTTGGTGGGAGGCTGGCAATACAACGAAACGCCGGCGCAGTACGACAACTAAACAGCGTAGGGCAGAAGCATACGATGGAGAGTACGACGACAGTAGTGGTACGGAATTTCAATCTCCAATTCTCGAAAACGGTTGCGAGGGGTGTGCGGCTGAAGCTAGAGGTCACGGAAGCATGCGGAAGGTGATGACACTGATCAATCCACGATCGCGTCATTATCTTGGGTATGACAGAAAGGGGAAGAACATGCAGGGCGCTGCTAGCAGCGAAGCTCTGAATGTTCCCAACCCTGAGGCTGCTAACCTGCTTCAAGTCCCATCTCAACTACCAGCTTCTAAGTCCAATCCGGATTTTTCTCTTAAACATGTCCCTTCTTCTCATCATATAGAGCATTCGCTAACCTGTCCAACGCGGGCCATCCGCGTGCGCCCTGATATAGCTCCAACTAGATTCAAACCCCCTTTGTTCTTGAAAGCCGGCCCTTCATTGCGATATTGTGGACTTCGGCGGGAGCCTGCACCTTCCCGTTCGGTCCAGGCATTGACTGGTATCAGAAATGAGCGAGAAATATGGAGAGGTAGTGTTATGATTGTAACACAAGATGAGCACTCGTCTTACGAGCTGGCGCCGACTTTGCGACTCTTTCTACAGCCCATGGATCTCCTGCCACCGCCACCATCACAAGTTGATGGGGAGGGACTGGCACCAGAATATGTCGATCCGCTTGCTGGCCTTCCAAAAGTGGGCAGAGATGGGAGGACTCTATTTGTTCGACCTGTGGAAGACCTCGAGGAAGGCAAGGATCTGTCCAAGCTGGAGTCTAATGAAGGTCTGTTCGAGGCGGAGAGAAGCAATTTCGATGGGGCTTCTGAACGCAAATGCTCGAAGCCACATTACGATGGTGAAAAGGCCGGCAAATACAAGGAGGTAAGAGGTTTCCGGCTTCATACTGAACACGGTGCCACTTTCTGGAGGTTTAACCTTGAGATCGAGCTTCGAAACAAACAACAGAGAATTGCATACCGTATCAACCGTGGACCTGCTACTGGTTTCTGGGTTCCAGCTCGTGGCGAGGCCATGAACATCATGTTCCATAGCTGCAACGGCTTTAGCTATGGCACAGATCCAAATCCCTTCAACGGCCCAGACCCGCTCTGGCGAGATGTGCTTAATAATCACCAAACCCAGCCATTCCATGTCATGCTTGGAGGGGGTGATCAGATTTACAATGATGCAATTATGGAAGAAACAGTACTTTTCAAAGAATGGACTCGGATCAAGGATCCACATCACAAGGAACAGGTCCCTTTCACGCCTGAACTTCAACAAGAAATCGAGTCCTTTTATATGAATCGATACTGTATGTGGTTCTCCCAGGGCCTATTCGGTCTTGCAATATCTCAGATTCCTATGATAAATATCTATGATGACCACGACATTATCGATGGGTACGGATCATACCCAGATAGGTACATGAGGTCTCCAGTCATGCGAGGTTTGGGTGCTATTGCTTTCAAATATTACATGCTATTCCAGCACCAGAGTAGCATTGATGAAGGCGAAGAGACTGAACCCCAATGGATCTTGGGTGAATCACCGGGACCATATATGGGCGAAGTCAGCAGGAGCATTTTTACCCAACTTGGCCGGAGTATTGCGTTCCTGGGGCTTGATTGTCGTACCGAACGAATGGATGACGAGATTGTCAGCGCAGAAACTTACCATAAAGTCTTTGATCGTCTAGAGAGAGACATAATCAAGGGCGAGACACAACATCTAATTGTATTGCTTGGAGTACCTGTTGCCTATCCGAGAATGGTCTGGCTGGAGAATATACTGACCTCAAAAGCTATGAACCCCATCAAAGCTTTAGGAAGAGCTGGTCTGCTGGGCAAGAACCTTCTCAATCATCTTGACGGTGGTGTAGAGATCTTAGATGACTTGGATGACCATTGGACTGCTAAACATCACAAGGAGGAGCGTAACTTTTTTATTCAAGAATTACAAGATCTCGCTGCTGAAAAATCAGTCAGAGTAACCATCCTAGGGTTCGTACTGACTCGTCTTTGTTGTAATGAAAGCTAACGTGGGTAGTGGTGATGTGCATCTTGGCGCCATTGGACAGTTTTATTCAAATCCAAAGTACGGACTTGCTAAGGACAAAGATCATCGCTACATGCCAAACATTATATCTTCAGCAATTGTCAATGCCCCGCCACCGGACACACTCGCCGATGTTCTCAACAAACGCAACAAAGTTCACCATCTAGATGCAGATACTGATGAAGACATGATTCCGATATTTACACACGATGTTACTGGTAAGCCAAGGAATAACAAATGCCTCTTAAATCGCAGAAATTGGTGCTCAATCAAGATGTATGATCCTGAGTTATCACCACCTCCCACTCCTCAAACAGATGGAAGCGGCACGCCTCCACCACCTCGAGGTGGCCTATTGCGGCGATTATCTACTTCGAAGAATCGCGATCTCGGTCCAAGGTATCGACCAGATGCCTCCGCTCCGCCACTTTCTAGTCCGGGCTTCTTTAATCGACGTCCTTCGATAGCCCGTCGTGGTTCCACGGACTCTCAACGACCAGGCATGTTGTCAAGAACACTCTCGCTCACTAGAGGAAGCAGTTTATTCCGCAGGAACAGTAAACGGAAACCCGACAGTGGAGGTATCAATGGTTACGGCTCAGACAGTGACTCTTACGACGATGAATATGACGACGAACCTAGTGAACCACGCCGGGTTGGTCTACGTGGTGGTGCCGGAAGCCCTGATCAAGACAGTTATTTTCCACGAATGGATCAGCCGTCCGGTCGGGATCCTGAGAATCCGGTCCAAAGAGCTTCGACATCTATCGCAGGTGCAACACCACAGAAAGGTTTCAATAAACGGCAATTCCATCGAACTCCTACTGGACTATCACAAAAGCAGCGCAAGGCTGGGAATGTTCAGGTCAATCTTGAAAACGGGCTAGACATATGCCTCAACGTTGAGGTTAGTCCGAAGGACCCAGCAGGAATCACAATGCCTTATAGGTTATTAGTGCCAGCACTCTGGTATGTCGAGGAGATAGAGGGCGAGGCCGCTGCTAAGGTGCAGGGTAATCTGGCTCGCTGGATCAGCTTCGCGAGGAAAAAGAATGGTAGTTGATAATCTTGCGAGGATTGGTCTTGCTACCTGTTTCAGATTTTTTTGGACTTGTCAAGAAAAAATGGATGTTGAAGTTGACATAGTAGTTAACTTGACGCGTCATGTAATGGTATACCCCGTCTGTGTATGTATCACTATGGCTCGTTGCTTCAAAAGCATACTTTTCGCTTGCATAGATTACTTAGACTTTGTCAAAATTTAAATATTTCTTCCTTAATTTGGTCTACTTCTGGGTAAAAGGAATTTCATTGATCCATTACACCTATCACGTACACTGATGCTAATCATTTTTAGTAACACAAACACATTTCCATGTATACATGACTACTAGGTCGGATAAACGCGTATCAAGAAGCTAATTGAATATTCAATTTTGGCGTTTCAGCTCTGGCATAGCACCGCAACTCTTGTGCAAGTTCTAATTCTGGCATCAGTTTGAAATGAGGTGAATGCACGAGGTGAATCATATCGCAATGTTTTTAGCGAGGAACCAAACATACCACCATCACTTCACCTTCGATCGAAATCACGACACTCCAAAGACTGTTTAGATTTCATCTGAAGGTGGATTACGTTGCTTTGATCCTCTTGCTCACCACATTCCCACGCCTCATAATTGGCTCGCGACTATACGCGTTTACATGAATGATTTCCCCAAGACAACACTACGGTTTACCAAAGATATTACCGTCACAACGCCGTGTGCCAGCTCTAGCACCACACAGTAGCACGCATAATATAATGGCACCCTACCCAGAACTTCTCTGGGTCTTTGATGCTCTCGGGATCAACCCCTCCACCGCGCCCCCAGGTTTCGAAGACGGCTGGATTTCCTTCAACGGCCTCAAACCCACTGAATTCATCCCCGCGATTCCACCCCAATACCGACGCGAATTTCTCGACAAGCGCGTCATCTATGTCACAGGTATCCCCTCAGATGTCGCGCCGCCAGCAATGCGCACTTTCTTCGCGCAGTTTGGGAACGTGGATAAGTGTATCGTGGTTGTTGATCTGAAATCCGAGGTCTCGTTTCGCTGGGTAGTTATGGGGTCACAAGACGAGAGTAAGAGGGTGCTCAAAGGCGCTCATGGCGTGGCATTTAGGGAGTGGGAGGGGGGTGAGAGGAGGGTCTTTGTGCTGAGGTGTTGTGAGGCTGTTGGGCCGGATGGGCATGTTAGGATTGATGGGAAGGGAGGGGTCGGGAAGAGAATCTCGGAAGATGAGGGGAGAGGTCTACTGGGAGATGATGAGAACCAGGAAGACAATACTCATCGTCATCCTTCTCCTGTGATTGCTAGGGTCAAACAACCGACTCAACCGCAGGACAATGCAGAATCTCAGGAGGCAGACGTGTCAAGCAATAGAGAGGGTTCGGACAGGTCTGAGGAACAATACGAGGAGGGTTATGATCCGGACTATTGGGAAGTAGATGCCCAAGAAGAATCTACAAAGAAAGACTCGGAAGATCCAGATCTTCCTACTGTTGTCACGACACCTCCCGAAGGCTTCGTTACTCAAGCTTCTTCATGGGCCAATATTGCAGGAACTGCAAACCCAAGTCATCAAGTCATCAACATTGCACTTGCTTCCAGAGGCCCCGGTGGCCCACGGCTAAAACCTGTCGGTCGAATTCCAAGTATATCAGCTCCTCGCGGAGGAGAATCTCACGTCCAGACCATCCGAGTGGTTCATCTCCTGGGTATACCGAACAATCTCAATCTCCAAGATATCTCAAACGCAGTAAAAGAGGGAGCACTTCGCGCCATTCGCTTTGGCATAGATGCAGAAAACGGAAGTCGTTGGGCTGGCATAGTATTCCAACATGCCAGCGAAGCAGAGACATTCTGGCAAGTGCTGTCACGCGAAAGAAGCGAAGGAAAACCAGAACGTTTCAAGTGCATAGTCGAAGCCGTTCGCGGCGATCCATTTCAACAAGACGATATCCTGAGAGCTATGGGACCTCCCACATTCGCAAGCCGCCGTTTAACAATCGTCAAGTCCAGGTTCTTCTTCATGTTTGGTGAGAAGAACCTCCGAGCTCTGTGTGAGAAGTTGGTTGGGAAGGAGAACATACAGTTGATATGGTTGTATAATGGGGGCAATGCAACGATTGTTTTTGCCGATGTAGAGTCGGCTATGATTGTCAAGGAGAAGTTGGATGATATGGCTGCTGGGAGGGGTCTGGCCAGTGGTCAGTCTGCTTCGACTTGGGAAGGACTGCAGACGACATTTTCTAAGGATCCTTGTGTGGCTCCTCTTGAGTTGAAGACGGCTATGCAATAACAAAAGTAAAAAGTCCGGTTGCTCCAAAAGTCCGTTTCAACGCTGGATTGATTCTGCTTCTTTGAAGCCTACAGTCGTCATTTTTGTGTTTGATTAAGTTAGGAGAGGCTTCAGTCGTGTTTTGATATAGGATAGCGGAGGGTATAGTCGTAATTTTCATAGCAACTGTGATGTACATTTCAAGATCCAATGGAACTGTATAACTCTGCGTTCAAGTATTTGCTTACCGTACCGGAAAAGTGTCCAGAGGTGCTCATGGAACTTCTATTGGTCACTGGTGACATGATGTAGCACACTTCTGAGATCAAGTACTCGAGTTTGAAGCAAGTTTTAAACATAATATAGGCTGTTTCAAACATACGAATTCAATGGGAAAAGTGATAGCATGTGGTTGAATTTGATTGTTGTTGACGCTCATGCTCGGTCGTCAAATATTGTAACAGAAAGCTACTAGGTGGACGTCCACATGTTGTAAGATTTGAGTATTCGATTTACCAATCGAAATTCTATCTTTCCTTGCCTAGAAGCGCTGAAATTTCAAAATTCAAGCAAGTAGTCGAAGCTTCGGCACCGACGCGAAAGTCGTCACTTCCTAAATTGGCCAAAATTTATACGCTAAAAGTATAATTTTATCAACCCAGAGACCATAACACATTACCGTCCTCAGACAAGTCATAAACTTCATTCTTGACCACGCAATAGTAATCGTTTCTGCAATTTGCATTTTATCTTCCACGGCTAGTAAGACCTCAGACTCGGCCGTCGGTTTTCAATACCAGATCTATGGTAACTGCAGAGGTTTCTTTTCATAGAGTCCTTATGTTGCACGCCACTTTTCAAGTTCTTCTTCTTCGGCTACACAATCTTTCAACCTTCTTTTCACTTCAACAACACCGCAACACAAGACCTTCTACTGCGCACGAACAATTTCAGCTACATAGACGAATACCTCTCTGATCCAAGAATTCTTGCTCGAGTCTATACTTCTCCTTCGCATTCCGATCAACACCGGGTTCAAGAACACAATTGACGATTTAATACCACAATATTCCGTTAGATATCTCCTACTTCCTAGCGGGTACATCACAACCTCGGATCTTGAACTTCAATAAGTCAATTTGACCTCACTTTCACGCTAGTTCTCTCATCATTGCTCAGTGCCTCTAGCGAGTATTTATTCCACTCGTGTAAGCCACATGCTAACCTTCTCAACATCAACAACCTCACAATTTTTAACACCGTTATTCAACACCACATACCACAACCTTGACATCTTTCCTCAATTTCGTGGTTGCGAACATGGCACCCATGAAGAGATCCAGTTCAGAAACCTCTTCGAGCCTATCGTCACCTCCACAAGTAGATTCCTCGACCTCGTTGACCGTTACCAGCCATGATGATCAGCTTCAAGAACCTTCTGCAAAGAAGACAAAGATCGTCAAACAAAGTCCTATCATGTTTATATCCCCCGGACAAGCGGTCGATACCAGCATCATCGTCTTTAACCAGGAGTTTCGTGTTAGCTCTGTGGGTCTAAAAGCAAATACGATGTACTTCCAAAAGTTCTTGGATCCTTCTAACGGCTCTACCAACAAGAAATATTCATCCAAATTTAAATACCAGTGGTATACAAAGGTCGAAGCTGATGGTGGTTGGTGTATTTCAAGCGCACCTGAGGTACCCATGAACGCTATCTTCAGTCATTGAGACATTGCTAATCTTCAATTAGGATCGTGTTAGTGATATGACTGCCTATATTGGAGACAGTGAACGAGAAGAAAAGGCTTTCCACAACCTTCTTCGAGCAGTTTTCTCCCAGCAAGCGGTAATTGAAGATGCTACAGACCTTTGTCGCTTAACCATATTGGCCGATTTCACTTGCTGCCTTCCAGTCGTTAAAAACTCGCTTTTTCAGACACTCATCAAAAATCCGAACTTATATGCCAGTATCCAGAAGACTCCGTTAGAGTTGATTGAGTGGGCACTTAAGCTTCGACACCCCTATCTTTTCCGAGAGTGTCTTATCCATCTCCTTGGGCCCTTCCATAACCCCCGATATCTAAAAGTTGAGAATCCGACCATATTCTCAATCGCAAGAGTGATTGACCAGCAGTTCAGAGCATATCTCTGTAATGTTCAAAGAGACCTTCTTGGGCTTATTCTCGAAGGTAAAGCCTCTGCCCAGTTCGAAACAGTCTGGCGCCACCATTTGAAAGGATCTCATGTCTTAGTGGCATCCACACAAACGAGAGTGATTTATTATCCAGCTTGGTTTCGAAAACTGTGTACTATAGATCATGCAAATGAGGAGTTGAATTCTGCAGTCAAGCGGATTTTGGGGCCGGTTTTGAAGAATTGCCTTACATTGGACGGGTCTGGTGCACAATCTGGCGAAGGCAGATTCCGAGATTACTTCCTCTGCTACGATATCCCAGATTCGGTGATGCCTTGGAATGAAAACGAGAGTGACTGGTGAGCCTGGTAGGAACAGTTGTTGAAGTTTCTCGCTAGTTATGCTAATTGTCTTCAGATTACCTTTCTGTAACAATCTACACGAAATTGCATCAAGATGCGTGCTCTGGATGGTTGAAACCGATGGTTTTGCCATATCGCAGCTGGGACTTCGAGATCATTTCATCATAAACATTGTTTATCCGATGCAGATTTATAATCGCTTCAGAGCAACACTTGCGTTTTGACATTCGGATCAATTACAGCATACAACTTGCCCCGTCCTCGGTGCCAGCTGTAGATTTCTGCTTCAGTTGAAGAGAGTTACACTGCCCATATCTTGAACAATCTCTTGACCTCGACACGACGATCTCGAGGCTAAATCGTTTAGAGGCGGTATCAACTTCATACATTTCATCGCGTAAATAAGCGGGGGAGGTTTTACGCATCATCAGTTGAACATAACAATCATATTACGGGAGGATATTTAGATGAGAAAAAGATTTAATGAACTATAAGCGCCACGAAATAAAAGTTATATGATAAACAATCAAGGACATTAGTGATCATGGATATGCAGCAAACTCAGCCCGCTGTACGTAAACAACCACAACTATGTCAATGTTTTGTGAACATGCCAGTGATGCCAACCATTTAAACCACCACAGAAAGCTTCAGCCACCCAGAATAAACACGAGAGTTCCTTGAAGTCTTGTTCCCATATTCCAGAATCAACCACTAATCATAGACATCACAAAACGCCCAAAAACGATAGAATAACATAGGTCTTACATCAGATGATCCAGCCCCTCATCTACTGGAACTTCCTGTCTAGTAAGTTGTCTCGGGAACTTCCCGTGCGGAATTCCTTCTTGTGTAACCTTGAATGTGAGATGTCGATTCTCGCTTACGCGGGCTGTTGAAGAATTGGTCTAGCCAGGAGAGGCGGGGTGTATGGGGGTGAGATGATGGTGTGTCGTGCTGCAAAGGGAGTGGGAGGGTAAGTTTGTCATAGGATTTGATGTTTGATGGAAGAGGAGGAGGAGGAGGGGTGGTGACCGAGTATCGTATGTTTGAGTATGTCAGAGGAAGGCGAGTGAGAGGGTAGGGGGATAAGGGTACACGATTGAGGAGGTCGGGTTGGACCACCATCATCGTGTTCTTTGTACTTCATTGTGCAAACTTGACACGCGGTTATGGAAGTTTGATAAGGTACGAGGTGACTTCGAGTACACAGGCTGGATTACAGAAGAGGGCTTTGTTGCGATTGGCCGTATCAATACCTCGAGTAAGGTACGGCTTATATGCCTCACTAAAAGACGGGTAGATGGTAATGGTATCAATTGTTTTTTTTGTTTTTTATCTTATAAAACTGATCTGCGCATTTCGGCGGCACAACTTGTGATTTACTAGACATCCAATTAGCACATCATAGATAGACGAGGACGGGATTTCAAACCTCTTGCTCAGCAATCTTCAACACTGCCTTTCCAAAATTCTTACCCTGAAGCATCCCAATGAATCCCTCAGCAGCATTATCCATTCCCTCCGTGACATGTGTCTTAGCCTTGAACGTGCCCTCCGAAAGCCATTTCGCGACATTCTTGTTACGCTCCTCCATATACTTTGGTCCCATATCCTTATCACCCACGATGAATCCGCGCATTGTCAATCGCTTGGCAATAAACTGGAACAAGTTCTTGATACCGTATTTCTCGGTATCGGACTTGTTGTAGTCGGAAATCATGCCGCAAGCGACGATTCGGCCGTGCTCGTTGAATGCGTTGAGAGCGGCCTCCAGTTGCTCTCCGCCGACGTTCTCGTAGTAGATGTCGATTCCGTCGGGAGCGAGACGGGCAAGTGCATCTGCTGTCTTCTCGTCCTTGTAGTTGAACCCCGCATCGAAACCTAGTTCTTTGGTGATGAAGTCGAGCTTCTCGGCCGAGCCGACAGATCCAATAACTTTCAGACCTTCGTGCTTTGCCAATTGACCGACAACTTGGCCGACAGCTCCGGCAGCGGAAGAGATGAAAATCGTCTCGCCCTTCTTTGGCTTGCCGATATCGTAGAAAGAGGAATATGCAGTGAGTCCTGGCATACCCATCGCTCCAAGGAAAACCTGGAGATCGAGGTTGTATGGGTTGTCAATCTTTCTCATCATGGTATCTGCAATCTGCTTTTGAACGACGGAATACTCCTCGGTGTTGATCATTCCAGTGACCAAATCTCCTGGCTTGTATTTGTCGTTGTCCGATTTAATAATCTTTCCAACACCACTGTTGTAAAATGGCTCCCCTGGGTTGTATGGTGGTGTGTAGGATTTCTTGTCCGTCGGCCGCATCTTGGCTCGCTGATATGGATCGAATGAGGCATAGAAGTTCTTTGTGGTGACTCCGCCAGCTGGAGGTGCTTGATCAATATCAAATTCGCGGGTCTCGACAGCAAGATCCTTTCCAGCTACAGGAAACCCTTGTGGGATCTGCTTGTAGACGAGAGACTTATTTTGAACCATTTTTGCTGTTGTTTCGGGTATCTAAATGAAATATGAAGTGTGAGGTATTGCGTTTGTTATTGCTTGTTAAGGGAAACGTAAATGGAAATGTCAGGTCTTAGTAGCAGTGATGGCAAAGTCTTAAATATAAAATTTAAAACGCCCGCGTCATAGGTGGATTTCACCTAGACTCTTCGATGACCAAGACCGCAGCCCACTAAACGCAGGGCATTAGGGTCGATGTCCGAAGTTTGTTATGGTTCGCATGTCGAGGGCTTGCGTATTTGTAAACATAATTGGAGGTGGTTGAAGTGCGTCCGAAGATGGCGTTGAGGAATGAAGAAATGGTATCTATGTGAGTAGCCGAGGTCCAATCCGTTCTCCGGATAGCTGCATTTTGACATGGCAAGTCTGCAACGGACGCGGCCCCTCCACGGGCCGAAGCCCTTTAAAGGGTATATCTCCGGCTGGGAGAATCCTGATGCAGATCTCGGTAGTACATGGCATTTGAATCAAGTCCCGATTTTGTAATCAGAAGATGGTCTTCTGACTCGAGTTTGTGAAGCTTGAGCTTTTTTGTCATGTACCTCGTACACTCGTGTCTGGTAAAAAACGTGATGCGGCGAAGCGACGCGACGTAGGTATAACTTCGCGTAAGGCACACCTTCAACTAAATGGATCTCGCGGATTTGCCAACGCTTCGAGCTTAGGACCTTGAAAATGTGGAATGACAAAAGCGTACGTGTACGAAGTATCACCAACCTCTACGGAGTTCACCAGCTACTTCTGTCAATTCAAGCGTCCATGTTATGATCTGGGAAATTGAATCGATACCAATTATTATGCCAATCTACAACTTTCTTTTTCATCCGCCAGTGGTTGCTTTGACTCCTTCGCTAACTGCCAGGTTGTAGAACTTCTTCACTTAGGTTTTGGTTATTAACATTTATATAGTTAGATGCGGCAGTAAATTCCTATTTCACTACCGGGCCAATGTAAGTTACAGCCATCGTACGTAGGAATTTAGATCTCTCTTTCGAAGAGCTCTGATTGAATTCCCTTTGGTGGTCGGAGCTCCGCCAGCCATTCCGAGTCTCCCGACTAACACTCCGAGATCCGAGAGCCGAATATTGGCACTTTTGCAATCTAAAAATACTTCGCGAAGCTTTCTCTCATCCATGCACAAATCACCTCTCCCGTAATATCAGTTTGGTGATCTCCATTGGGTGGCTGAAAACACAATGCGATCCTACTCCAGCCCTATCATACTGCGCCCTTTACGCCATTCAATTCAGCCCTCAAAATTTCTACCCAGTCACCACGACCACATCTGAAATACTACCCCGCTGCGCTGGCTGAAAAGAGGCACTTTTCAGCAATGATAGGAGATCTGGACTGTCGAGAGACGGTCCAAATCATACGGTATTTCTTGAATATCCTATCCAGATGAAGAAACGCCCACCACACCACAATCACACACGGGATCCAATCTCCCCAATGATCAATCAACAGCTTCCCGTCGTACGCATAACCACAAGCGGAGTGACATGGCGCTGACCGCACATGGAGAATTAGCGATGAAAAAGCATATCCTGACTGTGCCATAAGCGGCCCCAAACCGTCCCAATGTTGGAATGGTGGACATCTCGTGGCTCAGCTGGGTAAGCCATGCACGCCATCTTTCAATTTCTGGAAGACCTTCCAACGAATGCCAGCGCTTTGTTGTTGGTGATCTGGTACACATCAGCTCGTGGCCATGCAAATCCCACCTGCTTAGAGGTGTGAGGCTCTGAGACAACTCGGCCAACCCATATGGCTGAAAACGAGCCATGGCTTTGGTACATATACGTTCTGGTTGTCCCGCACTCTTGATGAAAATTTCTGCATTCTTTGTATGTTTATATAATTGTACATAAAGTCATCTACGTTACGCTCTATCTTACTATACCCTACTATTCTTTGATATTGTATATCAGTACTTCCTTCCACAACTTCAACCACCATCTATCCATCAACAAACCTTATTTGACACAAGCCATCGTCATAGATTTGTCTAGCTGAACCACCAGAAATCCTTCGAATTCTTTCTTCAACACTCTCCAAATCCAAATCACATTCACAATGAGAGGCCTCACCTCGAAACCCGAAGCAACATATGCGTCAGAGCGTACCCATGCAGAGTCATATTGGGAACGACTATTTGGGTGGTGTTGGCGTCCACAATCAGAAGCCACGGCACAGCCACAAGAACAAAATAGATATCATCACATACCAACGCACGCAGCATCATCTTTTATGAAGACATCAACGACGCCAGCTATGATTCCACCGATGGAGGAACAATCGAGACGGCAGAGAGGCGAGATACAGGGGCCGCCGGTTAGCGGAGAGAGGGATCCGAATCAGAGTTTGATTTAATAAATGCTCTGGGTCGACTTCGAGGCTTTGGATTTGGTGATTTTCATGGTGTTGTTGATTGTTGGGCGTATAAATTTTTGGGTTGAGCGTTTGGAGTTCGGATGTGGGTGGTGTCTAGGAATCATGTTGGAGAGCTTGGGTTCTACTTCCGCATCGGGAGCAAAACTGTCGATACTATCCCCGGCACGTTACCAGCCAATTGCCTACGCCTTATCAACGACCTCGCGTCTTGGTTCATATAATAGCCGAGAATTGTCATTTGTGTGGGTGTTCGTAGCTGAGAGTCATCGTCGTTATTGGCGTTCAAAGTATACGGTCTACACAGAATGTACTCTGTTCTGTGTATTTGATTATCCAAGCATCAGCGGAGCAGTACATAAATCTTAATCCAAAGCCAATTATTATCAAATCCCTCCATGTAAACCTCCCTACAAGTATCAATCCTCCGATCAAATTCCACACATCACTCCATCCAAACCCTCCAACTCACTCTCAAAAGGCGCACATCACCACCTCTTCTCCAACCGAACCAAGTTCCAGACCCAACTTTTAACACCACAACCTTCTAGAACTTCAATTCCCAACCGTTTCGGTGGTACACTGTATTCCCGCTAGATCCTTCATGATCCAATGTACGCCTCCGCTGTCTTACCATGTCTCAATACCTGACAGCTGTCACACCGTTTTAAGACAATTTAGACGACACGAGCCTCAAATATTGCAGACGTAAGCGGATGAGTACGAGTCGGGAAATACATCTTCGAATACACTTCGAACCTTCCCGTTTCTTACGCTGGATTTTCTGTGTTTTGCTGGTTTTGTTGACGGCTCGTGAAAAAGTCCACAGACGACTATGCAAGTTAAGTCCTCAAACCTTGTGTTTATTAAAGATAATGCTCTCGTATGTTTTGATGTTGCTTCTCGACTATTGACTTGATGTAATGTAGAATCGCTTAGTCTAGATTGATCCTTCGCTCAAACGTGCTTTCCTTGCGAAGAATCTAAGACGTCATGGCTACACAAAATTTTGTGCCACAACTTCACCTCATGGACTTGTATTTTTCTAGAATATTAAGTTAGACCTTAGCTATCCATAATTTATTTTGATTGGGTCTTCTTAAAGTTCTTGCACGGAGATAGAAGGATCAAGCACTTCCGAGATGCCCTTTTCTTCCCTAGAACAACTCCTATCATTGATAAGTAAAGGCGATTTGTTTTAATCGTCACAATTTATTTCACGTAACAGCGGGGGATATCAATGAATGAACTGTCGCTAATACTATCCATAATTGCTGTAGTTTTCTCAAATATACCATACACGTTTCCCCCTCTCACTGACCGTTTTCCGGCTCGACCATTGCAAGTGGTGCAGTCGGTCTATTGTGTTTCGAACAGAACCAACCATCATCCTGACTCTGATCACGAAAATCCTCAAGCTCACACCCCCAATACGACCATTTCGCAAGATCTCCCTTGTCCCAAAACACCCACCCAACTAACCTCAAGCATTTTCTTCTCGCCGCAAGAGTGACGAGTTTTCGACACTCAATCGGCACAGCGTTTGTGAGCCAACTCGACATACATAGTTGTTTCAAAGTAACCCCAGGAAATGGACTCGGTGCCCAACGCCGGGTTGCTGCGGTCGTCCGACGATGTGCTGTGGCGATAGGCTCGGTCATTGACTGCCATATATTTGCAGTGGAGAAGAAGCCGTGGTCGCCGCGATCAATTTGACTGAAACCACGAGAGCTGAGCAAAGAGAACACGACGATGTAGTTCGAACCAAAAGACGTGAGCTCCCATCCTCGGTCTGGACAAAGGAAAAGTGAGAGCTGAGGGAGACCTCTCATTTGGAAGGTTTTGGGAACTCTTTTAGGAAGTTTACATTCCCAAGATAGATGCTTCGAGTATACAACGGCAGTTGATAGCAAGGTGTAGATGCATTTGCACTCTTCTACTTCCCACCATTCGTATCGCTTCCAGAAATGTTCTTGGGCATCCAAGTTATCCTCCCAGTGGGGTATTAGCGTCATATTCGGGAAATCTGAAGTGTTACCAGGAGTGTGGAAGAGCTCGGAGAACAGTTGAAATCTTAAGAGTGCTCGTCGGAGGCGGTATTTGTCTTTCCACATCGACAGTGGTAGGATGTCTGGGGGACATGCATTGTCATCGAAAAGCTGGATGGCGTCTGTTGTTCCACACGCCTTTGACCATATCATGGGGCAGTACTCCACAAAATTGTCTACCGATTCAAGAATCCAGGCCATATACTCGATGGTTTCTGAGGACCGCGAAACGTCGGCTGGAGGTTTGCTCAAGTCGGCATTTTCGACATGATCCTGCAAGAACAATCGCATTTGAGTTCCATTCATTCTTCCTCTTTCTCGAGCTGCGATAATGGCGTACAGATAACATTGGAGCTCTTCATCCATCGTTTTTCGCAATATGCCACTGATGGTTTTGTCGAAGGTGGAAACGCATGATGAGGTCAGTGTAGGGTAGACGGTGCAAAGTCGCTGCAGTGAGCTGATGGAGTCGAGGTTCAGAAGGATGTAGCGAATGAGCTCTTCTGGAAGTTTTGCGAGGTGTGACTGCGTCCAAAACATTGCATCGAGGACTTCTCGGAACCATTGTTCGGCTATGGACATTGTGACAATTGTA
Organism: Glarea lozoyensis ATCC 20868; assembly: GCF_000409485.1. Classification (NCBI taxonomy): domain Eukaryota; kingdom Fungi; phylum Ascomycota; class Leotiomycetes; order Helotiales; family Helotiaceae; genus Glarea; species Glarea lozoyensis. The sequence continues at coordinate 1,355,236 of NW_007361004.1, read as the reverse complement.
AAGTAAGAATGCTGGTAATGATAATACTGCAGATTTCTCGCCCCGAAAGAATGCACAGTGACGAACTCGAAAATGAAATTGTGACTTTGGAAAGAAATGTTGAAGTGTCCCTGATGCATGGACGCGAACCTTGACAAAGGGAAGTCGCGACCGAGAGGCCTGAACTTGGGTTTCAGGATGATTGAAAACAAACATCAGTCATGAGAACGTTCATAGTTACACCCAGCAAGTGGACTTGTGGAAGTGATTCAAAACGTCGAGAGAGTAACAGCGTCGTAAAGTTTTCCTAAAAAGATAGTTATGTCTGAACATTAGAGTAAGGTGAAAACAACACACAGAGATCACCATCCATCCCTACTTACTGCCAGATATTTTCTTGCAAACACTGAACATAAAGATTGTTTCTTGCAGAGTATACTCCAGCATTGTATGTATTGCTTATATAAGTAGATACTTAGCATTTCGGCGTTAACAGACGAGTTGACAAACCAAAGAGGAGCTAGCAGAATGAAAGTATGATCTAAAAATTGGCATGGCCATGATATAAGGATACGTTACAAATTTCCACCCACCTCGGAATGATACGAACGATTAATAATCTCGTGACAATTGGATTTTGAGTTTTCGAAGCACTTAAAGACAGGTTAATTAACGCTAGTGCTTGATAAATACTGAAGACGCAATCTTGCTTACAAACTACATAGTTCAACATTTAGTTCTCTGGCATAGCTGGAAGACTATTGTTTTATGGGCCGCTATTTAAACACCGAGGACTCCCATCTGAGGTTTATGACCAGTTTTAATGTTATGAACATCTATTTTATTGTCGCACTCATTGTTTCCTTCTACGTCCTTTTAAAACCACAGAAAGCAATGTCTCAAAAAGCTCTTGTACTTCGCGAAATTGGCACGCCATTGGTTCCGGGAGATCGTCCAATCCCACAACCCGGCCAAAATCATTTGCTACTTAAGGTTCTCGTCGCTGGTCGTAAGTTTATATCTGTTCCTACAAAACCGCAGAGGTCTTAATCCTTACCCTCTAGTCAACCCTCACGATCAGAGAACTCGCGATGCTGGTCTTTTCGTCACGAGCTTCCCTTTTGTTCCTGGTAGCGACATAGTTGGCGAAGTCGTGGGCGTGGGCGAAGGGGAGCATTCTGAAATATTCAACATTGGTGATCATGTCTTCGGCCATACGTTCGTCAAAGATGGTGATGCCAATGACTTCAACCCTCTTCAGCAATATGCTCTCGCGGACGCGCGATTCGTTGCCAAAGTAGCGGATACAGGTCTATCCGACGATGAAGCATCAACCATACCAGTAATTGTGTTGGCGGGTTTCATTGCACTTTTCTCCAGCTCTGGTCTCGGTCTTCCTCCACCGTTCTCGGCTGAAGCAGCTTCTTTTGACTTCGCTGCCACCACTCTTCTGGTTATCGGAGGTGGCTCAAATACTGGAATGGCTACGATTGAACTGGCCAGGCTTGCAGGAATCAAACAGATCATCGTAGTTGCCGGGATTCGTAATGAGGCCGAGATAAAAACGAGGGGGGCTTCCCACGTGATTGACCGGCACGCCGGCGATGTACTAGGTCAAATCCGCGCTATCACCGGGGACGACCTGATCTATGCTGTTGATACGGTGAATCCTGGTCAGAAACAAGAGGTTGGCGTCGCTGCGCTTTCCAACTCGAAGAAAGGCACACTCATCACGCTTCGTCGACCTGATGGAGATTTTGATCCTGACCACATTGGTACGAAGAGCGCCGGTTATGAGCGTAGGCTGGTATTGGGGGTTTCAACAGGCCACCCAGAACTGGCAATGGGCTTCTGGAAGGAAGTCCCTGCATGGCTTAAAGATGGAAAGATCAGTTCAAGCAAATATAAGGTTGTGAAAGGCTTGGACGCAGATGTCGTGAACAAGGTTCTGGATGATTACCGAGATGGGAAGGGTGAGAAGACGAATGTCCACCCATGGGAGTAAGGACTGGTTATTGTTGGTTGTGAGTGGTTGAAGTCTTGATGTTCTTGTAAATGAGCGTTGTTAAAACAATTCTTCTTATCACATTGGCTTTAATTAACTAGGTAAGTCGGCTTGAGGTAGATAACTTACCTATTCATAGCTTCCATTGAAATCGTTAGGTGCACCAGTGCTAAGCGAGCCCTCCTGTCAACAGTTTTCTATAATTCGGACGTTTTTTCTCCTTGGTTTCAATGTTTCGAGGTGCGCGAACTTAATGTAACCTGCACGAGCATCTGGGAAAGTAGGCGCATAAAACATCCGTCACAGCTTTACACACGCCAAAACCAATGGAATTTTCAGCAAGCGTCACACGTGACACTATCGCATAGCTAATGCTCGTACAGTTCGTCCCGATTGGGAAATCCAGCGTACTCGCTAATGTCAAATGGGTCTGGAATCCAGTCCAGCCACTCGCAATCAAGCCCCTCGCAATTTAGAGCATATCATTTTTGTTGGGCTACCACTGTCGATAAAAGAGGTGGTAGTTTTAGGAAGTCCTCGTCACTGTGAGACTGTTAGCACGGAGGTTGAAAATAGATTTCTGGTCCCAGCTCAAATTGCCTGATACGAAAGCAATACGAAGCGTCGATAAGATGTATATATCTAAGCATTGTGATGCCCACTAGCCAATACTTCTTTTGCTATAGTTCTGTCATTTCACTCTTGGTGCCTTCATTCATTTATACTACATTTCCTCATAGTCAAAAAGCTTCGTATACATTGACAGCCTACTTCATCACTTTCCACAGTAATGGGCAGCCAGATTTTGCAACCCCGAGGTGAAGCTCCCTTCGACCTTTACCCATACACGCCAGCAGCTGCACCAGGATGGGCGTTCCTTGTGCTGTTTGCAATTGCTGGAGTGACACATTTTGTGATGATGATCCCATTACGATCATGGTACTTTGTACCTTTCATTCTAGGGTGTGCTGGTAAGTGAAGACACCTGGTAAAGTTTTGGTCTTGCTCTAACAAATCCAACAGGTGAAGCTGGTGGTTATTATGGCCGGGCGTGGTCTCACGAAAATATCCGAAATGGCAGTCCTTACCTCATTCAACTGATGTTGATTCTTGCATCAGCACCACTCCTCTCCGCAACGATATACATGACATTAGGCCGTTTCATTCGAGGTCTGGAGGCAGAAGATAAAGCTGTAATACGACCAAGTTGGACAACGAAAATATATGTCATCATCGACATTGGCAGTTTCGTTTGCCAGATGGCAGGCTCTGCAATGCAATCGAGTGGAGATGCCGCAGGGGCCAAGTTGGGAAACAACATTGTCATAGGAGGATTGGCTTTTCAGCTGGCTGCGTTCGTTGGCTTTGTGACTATGACGATGGTAGTTCACGTTCGCTTGAACAGAGACCCTACTGTCATTTCGAGGCGCCCACAAATCAAATGGAGGCGGAACATGTACAACCTGTACGCCGTAAGCTTGATGGTCTTCGTGAGGAGTGCTTTCCGTCTGGTGGAGTTTACAGAAGGGCCAGATGGTACGATACACAAGAGGGAGATATTTCTCTATGTATTTGATGCAGCGCTTATGTTTGGAGTTACTGTAGCAATGGCTGCTCTGCACCCGGGGTTCCTTCTTAGAACCATCCGAAAGGACAAGAGTAATGCTTTGGTTTCAGATGGCAATGACTCGTATTTGCTTCAAGGCCAGTCTTTTAAGCAAATTGATTAGATATGTTCGATGATTCGGCTTTGATGTATCTGGATCGAAGTGAAGGTTTAGAGGAGTGGTCTCCAAACAAGAGTTATTGGACACAATAACATAGATTTTTCCAAATAGCGGTTCTTCAATACCCAGTCTTTCCTCGTACTTGTTGCAGATGATTATTATGATGACTCTAGCCGTGGCTTAACAAGTAAAAAAAGATAGAGTAGCTAGAACTACAAGTCGAAGAAGAGAAAGCAGAAGCTAAGCAAAGAAAACTAGTACACGTTCAGAAGTGCCGGCAACTTGACTTCAAGTTGTGATAAAAGAGACAACTAACGACGTGAAAGAGCTGGCACAAGAAGTGGTCGTAATGAAGGGGAAGCATCCAGGACAGTAATTAGATGAAGCTTTGCACCAAACGACGTTGAACATATAGACCAAAGAGTTTATTCGACATATGACACTCGCTAAGTGATAGCAGAATGCGGAACTCTCGGGACTAAATGACCAAAATGAGCCGGTATGTACCACGGTAGCCGCCGAGATATGATCGGGGCAGTCACCACAACCATATTCCGGCGGTAACAATAATGTGCATGTTGGGACTGAAATACACATGTACGAGGGATGTGGAGAAGCGAACCGGCAGAGAAAAGGGTGTGGAAGATGTTTGCCGCACAAAGCTCTGAGTGCCTCAGGCTTCCATGACTCTCGGCCTCGAGCTATCTTTATGCCTTTGTGCTGATCTCGCCTGCGATTGGCCACTCTACCCCCCAGGTTCCCCTTCGCCCACCTCGACGCTGCATGTAAGCGCTTTCTCTTCACATCATCCCCCAATGGTCATTGGGCGGTTGTTCTCGACCAACGACTGCACACCATCACCCGCTGAAAGGATGTGCCTCTTCATAATGGGGGCCGCCCCTTCGCAAAGCCTCTCTCACCTCTCGAAGCTGTCTGTCCATGTAAAGCTTTCTTGCGACGACGACGACGTCGATTCCTCGACATCAACGACCGACTGTAATTGTGTGCGCCAGCTCTCGTCCGAACCGCCAGCGACTCTCTCATCCGCAGCTCGATTTCCCGTGCAACCTCGTTGATCGAGACCTCTCGGCAGTCAGCAATCATGTTCGGAATTCGGATGCCACATTTATCGAAGAAATGGAAGAATCCACGAGTGTTCATCGGTCTGGTTATCCTGGAGTTGGCAGGAACGGTAGCAGCGTTGGCCTTGTTTGGAATCGCTTCACCGAATTTATATCGCACGAAACTGTGGCAAGCGGGATCAGATCACGGCTTCAACTCGAGTCCAAAGCAGATACTATACGCATACGCAAACCATAGACCAATACCGACAACGCCATTTGTTTGGTCGCAAGCGTAAGTTGAGACCGCGCAGATGGAGTTGATAGATGTTAACGACGGATAGTCTGACCGATTACAATGTCGCCATTTCCGTCCTCTCTATGTTCATCATGATCGTCAAGGTTGTTATGTTCTCTCTGCACATATGGTTCCCGTTCTTGTCCGTCATTATCAATGCGGTTCTTACGGGATTGTATGCTGCGAGCTTGTACGGCCAGGCTGGGCCAGACAATACCGATCCAAAGCACCCATCTAGCAGTGCCTGGTATATCACCCAGAGCTGTGACTTTGCGAGCAAGGTTGGAGCTCGTGGCTATTGTCTGCAGGCCAAAGGTGCATTCGCAGTTACCGTGATCATGACGTATGTTTGGTATTCCTGCTCTGTTCCTATCCTAAATCTAACGTTTTCAGGGCTCTATTCCTCGCCAACATGATCTTGTCAATCTGGTGCTTGATCCCCACTTCTGCCCAACGAGCAGCCGATGGAATTGATATCGACGACATGCAAATGAAAGGAGGCAACAATTCTGACAACAACTCCGATTCTAAATTCGAAATGAACGTCAGGACGAATGCTGTACCATTCACCCCACGAACTCTGGCATTCAACACCCTGGATCGTCAACTTCCACTACGCTCTCAACAAATCGAAGCCGAGAAGAAGAAGGGAGGCAAAGCACCACGCTTTGCATAGGTGAAAACAATCTTACATCTGACGGTTTTCGTATTTGAGGAGTTGTATTTGAGGAGTTGGAAAGCGGAGTGTATGATTTACGGTATCACACAATTATTTTGACTTAATTTATCTCCTTGATCAGGGTTCGGGGGGTGTTACATTTCATATACTGTTTATATAAAAGCTGTCGGATTTATGGCCCAGCTACAACCCAAGCATGGCATAGCATGATACAGCGCTAAAGTCCGAATATTACAAGAAATTACTAGTAACCATGTGTAGTATCTGACTCTCTTTTTATGCTGGCTATATTCTCGACTAGGACAGCTGTTTAAGGAATGGTAAGTTTATCGGAATTAGATACACAAATATAACACTTCCAGTCGCTCGAACTGGCTTCACAACCGTCATGTATACGTTTTTTTTCGATCTGAAGTATATATATATATCTCTTCAACCATATCTACATACAGACTAGATAATTTCCCCCTGCTTCAATTTTTTCGTCCCCATCAACGACAGTAATTTCACCTCATGTTTCACTCGCGGAACCAACGGTTTGATCTCTCCTCCCTTTAGCACCTCTGGACGCTTCAGCCCTAGTAATTTTACTTCGTGCTTTACGCGTGGTTTGTCTGCTGATTTCGGCTCGTCTACTAGTTGACTTTTTGGTGTGGTAGGGAGAGTTTGTGTGAGTTGTGGTTGTGCGGGTTGAACAAGTTCCGGTTTTATGACCTCTGGAGTAAAGGTCTGGATCTCTGCTTCTACCGTTGCCTCGAAGGAACCGGTATCTGCGCGTGTTCGGACTGATATCTCGTCGTTGATGAGGTTGAGGGATGACAGAGTTGGGGTGAGGGTGTGTGGCTCATCTATTTCGGTTTCGTGGTCGGAGGGTGAGGAGTCGGAGTCGTAGGTTAGGGATGGTGGGTCTTCTGGCTCTTCTTGTTGTTCGTTATGGTTTTTTGCGAGGTCGTTTTTGTCTTGTCCAGTGCTTAGGATACTGTGATCGGTTTCTTCTAAGATGGAGTCTTCCAAAATCGAGTCTTCCAAGATAGACTCGTCCAAGACCGAATCTCCTCCCACATCTTCCTCCCCAAAAGTACTTCCAGCACTCCTCCTTTCCCTCCTCTCCCGGACCTTAACCCCCGCCCTCCCTTTCTTCCTCGGCCCCATCGAAAAAGACATCTCAGTCCCATTCGGTGAACCACATGTACTCCCCTCGCCAGCAACCTTTCTCTCTCTCCTCGCTCTCTCTTTCGTACCTGCTCGATGGTTCCTCCTATGATTCTTAGGATTCCCATTATCCTCTTGCACCGATACCGAACCATTCGATAGCTCCTCTGGAGTAGTGGCCGGTGGGGTTAACGAATCCATAATACCCAAAAAAATCAATAACCAAAAATACACGAAAAAGAAGTAAATACAAGAACCCAATAAGCGACCAGCACTACCTTACCCTATCTTCCCAACACAAAAACCAAAAAATTAAAAGAAAAAAAAGCAGAAGTGGTGGTGCTGGAAGAAAACTGTACGCATCTCGGGGAATACTCAAGGTAAAACCGCCGGGGTTTCAGAGACGTATCTATTTGTGGTTTCAATGCTATAGGGCCACACGGATTCTGGAGTATTCAAACATACGACGAGTTGGATAAGACGTGAGGATTCTTGGGTTTGTTTCGTTGGTGGGGTTATATGTGAGGTTGGTGTAAGGTGGTGGTGAGAGGGAAGAGAGTGGGGAAGGGGGGTGGATCATGTGATTTGAAGATGTTCGCTTACTTTGCTGCTTCAGAAGAGGACAACAGGTGGTGCACAATGAGTCTGTGTGATTGAGGGCTGATTTATGTTGTTGTGAAGTTCTGTACCCTTCACCTCGGACTAATTATAACACATTTCAGGAAGCATCAAAGACTATCATCATAGAAGAATAAACATCATAATAATTGGTATAAACCCCCTCTCACCCATCAATGGGACACCTAAATTCCCTCCCATCAACCACCAACTCCCCCTCATCAACCTGCACCGCCTCAAGACATGCCTGATGATAAATATGTCTACAAGCCAACACAACCAGCGGTCCCAAATCCTCACCCTCACTCTGTCCGTCAATCGCAGGAACCTTCCCCTTCATGCGCATTCCGTCAACGATGCTACTCTTACTAGTAGTCCTAGTATGTGCTTTCCCCTTTCCGCGCTCCGCCTGACTACCCGCCAATTCTGCCGTTCGTTCTTTCCGACGCTTGAGGTCTGCTGCTTGTTTATCTTCCCATTTGGAGAACACGTCGCCTGAGACGCCAGGACCCCAGACTCGGCGACCGCATCCTTCGCAGGTGGATCCTCTAGGCCGCCAACCCCGTTGGCGGAGTTCTGTGGCGGATTTGACGTTGACGAAGAGGTCCTTTTCAAGAAGACGGTTTGAGAGGCTGAGAATACTTTCTTCGTAAGCGTAGGCTGAAAATATTGAGGCTAGGACTGCTCGAAGGTCACTGAGATTGGGTGATGATATGGAGGCTCGAGTTAAGAATGCTCGTAATATTCGTAGAAACGACAAGTTGGCTCCAGAGGGCGTTGGCGATGATGTTGAAGAAAGTAAAGCTGTGAAGCATTGCTGAACCAGAGTTCGTGACTGGAATATCAACTTTTCACTATCTATCTCAGCAGAACCGGATGTTTTGACGTCCGATAAACTTGCTGAGATTTTGCGAGTAATCTGAACGGCGACATCGATAAGGTCTAACCACAAAGTTTCATCTGGAAGGAGTTCATCATGAGGGCTTGCCTTCCTTCTGGTCGGCGTAGGAGGTTGAAGAAGCTTAAGCTTCTCTTGCCCTCGACAAAGCCATATTCCAACGCCTGTGTATTTTTGCAGAGCGTCCAGAAGATCTTGAGCGGCTTCTCCTACTGGTATTGACTGCATGTCTTCATCTGAGCCACTCAACAGTCCTTGCAAGGTCGATTCAAGCTTCCTGAGGTGCTGGATCAGACGACTCATGGCGCTTTGTAGCTGACCATCCCTGGCCATCAGTACTACTGCAGCGTCGACCACACCACTATCCTCCATATAAGGTAGGATTTTCTCGAGTCGCAGGTCGCTCGCTTGGACGATTCCGACATAGTCAGCGACATGCGTAGGATCAAATTTACACATCAGCTGTACATATCGCTCTGTAAACTGGGTATGTGGTGATGGTTTTACAACTCCTGATTCCCCAGTCCCTGGTTGGAAAATAGTGTGCAGATAGGTGTATTCAAGCTCAGGATCTTCAGGCAAAGAGTCAAGAAACTTTTCATGCAATGATGCTGCATACAATTCAATAATCTGAGCAGTCCTAACAGCATCGAGGTGGACAAGGTCACTAGCATGAGCTTCCATGACCTCGTGAACATCTCGGATTTGTCGCTTAGTCAAGCCAGAGCGTGGTCGTAAACAATCAGCAATACAGTCGAAGACCTCCTCTTGATTTTCAGGGTCGTCAAAATATGCTTGAACCAGTTTACCGAATTGTTTGTCCGCTTTGTAAGTGCTTTTGAGCACTCTGTAGAACCCAGCTTTTTCAAATGACGGCAGAAGAGTAGCCATATCTGGTGGGTGATACACTGAAAGCAAGTATTCCGCACTCAGTTGAGCATCATCGGCCAGGTCGTCACCTGGATAATTACATAAACCAGTCAAAACCTTGTGTAAAGCGGATCCCGAAAGCAGGAGGTATTGTGGGAATTTCGGAAGATTCCGAGCTATAAACATATCGAGGTAAATGGTGTCTTCAGACGCAAAGTCGTTTGCATTCATGACTTCCAAGAGGATTGTGACAATGTACTGGCGATTGACCGATAGCCCAAAAATATACTCCTCTGGCATATCTCGGTTTGCTCCACCATTGACCACTCTCTCAGGGGTATCATTAAGGAATGAATCTTCGAAGGCTTCGTTGAGGGTGCTCAGGAAACTTGGCGCGTCGAACTTCAGAATCATCCTTAGGTATGGAAATGATGGCTCGTAGTCCTCGCTTGGCTGTGTTAAAAATGGCTTTCCTGTCGCTTTCGGCCAGGTGATTGTTTGGCCCGAAAATATGAACCAATACAGTTCTGCTTTTGCATTCATGGCATCCTGATCATCAAGAGCGTCGCCGGTTGGGTACACTCGTCCAGTAAAAGTATAAGACATATATGGAAACATCTTCAGAGCGTTGACCCCAAATATGGGATCCTCCATTAGGTCGCCATTACTGAAATAGTCACCATTCTGTATTAATGGCACAAGAAGTGCTAGAAGATCGATGAGAGGCGTAATGTAGTCCCTCAAGGCCTGATTGAAGACGTATATTAGGGCATCGTATAAATTGTGTTGTTTGCAAAGAGTCGTAACTTGGTCGATATCAAGTGTCATCGTTTCCATATGGCAGATCATCTCTTCAAGCCGGCTTTCCATCCCTTTACTCACATAGTGAGTAATCATGGCTTTCACAACTCCAGGTGGAACAATGATGATTTTTCGCTCTAAAATATGAGGTTCCAGGGTTTCGAGAAACACGCCCTCTTCTTCGCCATCCTCGTACCACTCGTATGCCTCTTCAAAAAGAAAGTCAAGATCATCTATGCTGAGACATGCATCAAAGCAAGCTTCTGCCAGCTCTTTGAGTTTGTTCGGGCTTCCGGCTGTGGCCCGCTGTTTCTGCTGACCAAATGCAAACTTTAGTGAAGCTGTCATGATCTCAACCAGCTTGTCTCTAACCATTGTATGGCGTAATGTCGTATCTTCTGGTAAGCCAATAGTGAGCTTGTCAGCATCGCCTGTGTAGTAAGATGTCGCAAGCTGGATGGCACCGATATAATCCCCGTCTTCCATTAGCGATATCAAGCGGTCCGCCCAATTTGATAATGAGCCCACGGAAACGTCATTGAATCCGAGCAAGAACATACGTCCTTTGTAAGCCCGGAAACTCATATAAAACGCATCTGCCACAACTCCGTGCATGGAGTCGTCTTCTTCGTCCAACTGTTCCACCAGATTGTGAAGTTGTTTTGAGAAGATATCTTGATGATAGATGTGCTTGTGGACTAGGTCAAAGGCCTCAGTCATTCGCATACTATAATCTTCTAGAACGATGAGCCGCTGAGTGATTGTGAGAACTGTAAGAACGGATCTGCTTAACCACTGGACTGCAACAATGGCTTCCTCGGCTTTCCATCGGCTGCGAGGTTTGAAAGTCAGACTTGGCGGTTTATCCTTATCGGGAGACTCTATTTCATCTACATCAAGAACAGTCAAGACATTCGACCAGCAATATACCAACTTTACCTTTGATATATCACTTCCAGTTTTCGGGTCTTTGACTTTCAACTTGACCGCTGGAAACCATGCTAGACATCCACTCATAGCACTATGAGCAGCAACTTCTTTTGGCCGCGAGGCTTTGTGTTGGGTTTGGGCAATAGGCGTAGTCGATACAATAACCAGCAGGTACGGAGTCAACATAGCGGTTAATCCAAGATTATCGGTTCCTCTCTCTACATTTCCAAGTGGAAGGGGCGCAAACGCGAGCACAGTACTTGGTTTTCGAGCTTTGCCAGAAGTTGAGACATCACTAGGGTACCGTCCTAGGATTCTTGTCGTCCTCACAGAACGTCCTACTGACCCCATACCTCTTGTCGCCAGATGAGAAAATGCCATTCCACGGTCGTCAGCGGAGACAACTGCAGTATGCCGCGTTCCTAAAAACCCCAGATGCCTTATCGTAACACCTGGGATGTGCCCATCCAAAGTGCGGTTTACCATCTGAGGAGCTTGAAGGCTAGGTATATGTAGAAACGGACGAGCTGCTTTAGCAATCTCCCACGTGAAAATACTGCCATTCGCATGACCTCCAGCAACGATCAAATGATCTGCAGAAATAGCAACAGACGTGATAGCTCCAGACTCGACAGCTAAATCTGTCAGCACTCCACCTTGTATTTGCGATTTTTTGGAATCCTACCTTTAGTGCCAGGTCCTATTATAGACTTCAGATTTTGGTGATAGTCAAAAATTAATATTATTCCTTTCGAAGTGCCCAAAACAATCGAGGCAGATACTGATATACAGGTTGGTATGCCGAAACTACGTTTCCCAACTTCGGAAAAAGCCTGGCCATTCATCTTCTTGAGTTTCGTCCATCGAATCACCTCCCATGGTGGAGATGGAGTGTCTACGTCGCCCGCGTCAAGGGCAATCTGGCTGCTTACAGAAACTTGACGCCCATGACTCTTGAGATATGCTGGTGTTGGAGAGGCTGGTCGAGGGATAGAAAGGGTAGAGCTAGAGAGACGGGATTGGAATCTTCTATCAAAGGGTCGGAAGGACGGGGTTGGACTTTCGAGGCCAGGACGAGATGCCATAGACGGAAGGATGCTGCTGCCACCAGGAGACGATAGTACAGAGCCCTATATTTTGAATCAGCATCATTCCATGGCCTTTGGTGTATTACGTACCTGGACAGACGGCGAGTCGTCTGGTATTGACATGACAGATTCCATGGGGCTTTGTACACCCCTAGGTATCGCATCCAGAGAGCCATCTTCTGACGTACTTTCCAGGTCTCTGGTAATCTTATATCTATTCGTTCCATTGGTCACTTTCTCTGGTGTTGATGGTCTTTCTTGTTCCTCCTGTAATAGCTCGGATATGCGACTCCCTTCAACCCCCAGCTGGTTGTCACCATCATCAACTGTGCCCGAACCATTCCGCGCTATATCCTGAGTGTCTCCATTGATCGTAGCCTCCTCACCTCCACTGTCACTATCCGCAGAAGAAGCGCTCATCGAGAATCGGTCATGTTTCCAGGATTCGCGCGAAATCGATGCGGCGCAGTACGCGGACTGCTAAGATGTCAACTTTTCAGATGGACATTGAACCGCAGAGCTTGACAAGTATATGGAAGTTGTCGAGTCCTCTTGCCGTCGCCGTAGCTCTCGAATGGGCTGAATGGTGGTGTATTTACCTGGGTGGTTGGATAGGTACGATAGAGCTCTCGCTTACAGTCGGGCGGATCAGACGTGAAGACTTAAGAGCTTCTTGGATTATTCTCAGACTCTCAGGAACTCCAATGACCAACTCCAGGGTATTGTACCACGTATCGAAAACAACACAATTATCGTTGTAAATAGAAAAGGTAGCCTTACGTGGTGGCACAACTACAACATCATATATCCAATCCCAGGAAACTTGACGCGACGATGGATCACGGAAGCTTCCGAACCTTGTAAGCCAGAGCTTCCCGAGTTATCTATTTTAATCCTAGGATCTTCTACCTAGACTTGCCCCAAAACAACAACCTCTGCAGCATTTGATGCTATAAATTACAACCACTCGCCATGTCTTCAGTAGGACCTCAATTACCACCTCACCTTGCGAAACGAAAACGCGATGACGACGAACCTCCAAACTCACCTCCGCGCAAAGTCCAGGCTGCGACAGCACCAGAGAAACAGGTTCTAGGACCAGCGCTCCCACCGTCCGCAAATCCAGATGAAGTAGACATTGGAGATAGCTCAGAAGATGAATACGGGCTATCAAATCCTTCTGCGAAACTATCGGAAACATCCTCAGCGCCGAAAGTTGCTGGTCCAACTTTACCACCTTCAGTCGCGGGGCCTTCTCTACCTCCCACTTCCAACCCAGACGAAGTTACACTCGACAACGACAGCTCAGAAGACGACTACGGCCCATCAATCCCCAAGCCAACCTCCGCGCCTACCCACAAACCACCCCCCAAAAGAGTCCTAGGCCCCGCGCCCCCTCCCGCCTCCCTCTCCGAACTTCCCTCCCACCCCGCAAACGACTCCTCCTCAGACGACGATGACTACGGGCCCGCTCTCCCCCCCGCGCCTGGCTCCCGCGAAGAAGCACAATACCTTCACAACCTATCCCTCGAGCGCGAAGCCCTCGCCGCGTCTTCGTCCATGCCCAAAAAACCGCAAAGAGACGAATGGATGCTTCTCCCTCCTACCTCTAGCGACAACACTCGCGCCGACCCGACAAAACTAAAAAACCGCAAATTCGCATCCGGCAAAGGATCACGCGCTCCGACTGAAAAGGGTGGAGGGATAAGTACACTATGGACTGAAACGCCCGAGGAGAAGCGAAAGAGGTTGGAAGATGAAGTGTTAGGTCGTACAGAAGTAACGCTCAACTCTACATCCAAGACCAAGAGTAAAGGGAAAGGAGAGAGCGCGGAGGATAGAGCGACGGCTCAGCGGATCGCGGCGTATAATGCTAAGAATAGGGGCGAGAGTCTACTAGAGAGACGAAAGAGGGAGGGGGGTCAGAAGGAGGAAGAGGATGATCCGAGTCAGAGGGGTTTTGATCGGGAGAAGGATATGGCGTTAGGGGGCTTGGGGCGGATGGAGAAGAGGGATATGGTGCGGAAGGCGGGGGAGTTTGGGGAGAGGTTTCAAAAAGGGAGCTTTTTGTGATGGAATGGTGATGGAGTGGGACTAACTAAGAGAGGAGATATTGAGTTGTGGATTTTGGTTGGAGATGAGTTTAAGTACTCTATAGAATATATACAAGAAACACATACACGCTATCTACAATCAAACCCATCCTAACCTACTCACTTGAAGATTCAAAAACACATTTACCATTGACACATCCTGTCATGTTAATAGCTATCTTTCCACATTATATTTCGCACATCACTGTAAGCTAGGACATCCCAATATCCAACCTGCTCTCTTCTTTAAATAAAACTATTTTGAGGCGATTGGCAGGAAACCTCTGAAGTTTCTATCAATCTGAACACTCTCTCTTCACACTCTTCACTTACAGGAACCCTCACATTTCCTTTCTACCTACGAGCCCGCGACCGATTCTACATTCATAATTACTATATATGTGTTTCGAGAAAGGGTAGAGACTGGTGCTAGATGGGGCAGAAGACCAAGATATAATCCAGTGTCTGAACATGTGACATCCTTGCCGCTACTTATATTCATTCCATTCAAGAACATATATAACCACTTTAGAAGCGCAGCCTTATAAACGTGAGAGCATCAGGGGTATCACCAAAAGCCAGAAGCATACTCCCCTTACAATCTCACATATCAAACTCAGAAACACAGATATCATCTCGCAACTCCATCCCCTTCATTCATAATTTGTAAAAAAGCTAGATAAATAGCTAATAAAAAGCACGCCGCAAAAAAATACACAGATATCATTTCGTATTAATCATCTCAACGCACCACCCCCGCCTCCAACTGCGAAGGCGTCGCCGTCTCAGGAGCAGCTTCCACCGGTGTCGCAGCCGCGGGACGATTCCTTCTAAATGGGTTCCATCTTCTCGATGCCGTAGCGTTATCCCCCGTTCCAACTTCCGGCTGTACATTCGCCTGTGCTCTCCTCGCTCTCCTAGCATTGCGCGATTGATCCCCCGTAGTTTCCTGCATAATTCCAAAGCGGCCTCCGATAGCGCCAAAGCGTGGGTGTCCTCGAATGCCAGTCCACGCTGAAGGAGGTTGTTGTACCATGTTTGCCTGTTCTGTTCTCCGTCTATTAGAACGACCAGAACGCTCAGGCTCGGCTGCTTCGCCTTCAGGTCGGGGCTTGGGAGTGTAGTAATCTGCTTTGCAGAGTGGACAGCATGCCCGACGGCTAGTCAACCATGGATCTAAACAACCAGCATGGAATGCGTGACCACATGTTAAGCCACGGATATCATCGTCGTCCTCCAGGGTATCAATACAAATCGCACACGAATCTCCAGGGTTAGTGAGGAGTTCCGGTGGTACAGCTGTGTGAATATGGTCATCCTCGTCGTCATCATCTAATTCACTGACCGCTGTAGGCTGTTTATCAACAGTGCTTGCGGTAGTCTTGACCTGCTCCAAATTGTTTTGCTCTTCGACAGTGGTTACGGCATTATCCTTCTCGACAGCCTTCACATCCATACTCTTGCGGTCCGTGGTAATTATGGCAGGTGTTGGCTCGATTTCGGACGAAGCGGTAGCAGGTCGGGTATTTACAGAGTGCTTAGTATCGACAGGTGAAGAAGGAACAACGCCGTCAACATCTCGTAAACTTCCAGGTCGACTTGATGGCGCATTGACACCTCCGCTCGTAGATAGACCCTCTCTGGCCCTTGCCGCGACCCAATTCTTATACTTTGTCAATGGAAATCGATCATTAACCTCATCCATCGTCATCAATTTCTTTTCCCTCCGTCTGCGATGCGGTCGGGTTGGCATATTCTCGAGATTGATCGGATCACCGTCTTCTCCGTTTCGTAAAGCCCGATTTCTCGCATTATAGCGAAAGCAGTATTTGACACCGACGATAATCCTTCAGCTCCAGTCAGCAAACGGACAGTCTCGGAGGTGGCAAACTATGATGGACGATTACTACTGACCATAAATTCGTAAATACAACACCAAAACCTAATGCTACAAAGAAGAGTAATGGCGAACTGGTCGGTCCTCCACCGCCAGAGCTCGTCATGGTTGGTGTGGGAGCGGGAACCGTCGTCGAGACGGTCTGCGACTGCGCTGCAGTTGGACTGGGTGTGGTTTGGGTACCGCCCAGATTTCTCGCGCTCAAATCTCGTTGTAGGACATGAAGCACCTCGACCATAAGTTCATTGACGACCATCTTGCCGGTGACACTCTGTGATGGGCGTGAACGGGCTCGTACGTACGACGGTTGTGTCGATTTCGGTTCGCGGCGTAGCGAAAGGAAGGATAATTGCACGAGACGACTCTCCTCCTCGCAGACGGTTGCGGCTTCAACTTCCTAAAGCGACCGAAAACCTCCTCACGATACTTGATGGGCCAGTGTCGTCGACGACATCCGGTTGCGTTGGGTGGTGCTTTTCACTCGTGGCCGCCGTCGGAATTGGGGAGTGCACGACAAAGGAGAGCTTGTTTCGTGTCGAGCGGAAGGAGGTTGCGCGAGGATGTGGCGGGTGTGGGCGAGTGGTGATGGAGATACAGGGCGTTTTAGGGCGGGTCTAGCTGGAAGGTGAGCCCGAAAGGAAGCAGCAGCAGAGTAAGAGCGCAGTTCGTGCAGCGAAAGCGAGGGCGAGGACAGTCAAATGCGAAGCCGTGGATGATGAAAACTCCGGATGGCTTCTTTAATTGTTCTTGTAGGAATGGAGATGGTAGAACAAGACGACACAGAGGATGACGCTGTTACGGTTGATGTTTGGTGTGAATGGAATTGGGTGGAGGCGTAGATAAATGGCGTGGTACCAAGTATCAGAACTGGGCACAATAACAGAGTCAAGAAAGACGATTATTCCAGTTATTCCAATTTGCAGAGTGAATAATGCTCGTGATACGATTGTTGACGGCGATGGAATTGAATGTCACAGCATGGGAAACGGTTCGAGGACATTCAGATTGGAGAGGGTGGTTGACAGTCAATACCAACCCCGTCATGAATCCCCATGAATCCGTCGTAGCCGTCCACCAAGTCCGAAAAGGTTCGGATTTCTGGCCGACCAAGACCACCACCAAGACCTCCTCACTTATCACATCGCACCTATCGCCTAGCTGAGAGGAGGCAACTTGCTCGACAAAGGCTGCCCAGAGCGGTCACGCCAGGATCGCATGCAGCTGTCAAATGTCCAAAGAGGTCGACTGATGTTCGTGTGATCAAAACAAAGCCAGGCTGATTACACGCCTTCTTACTCGCTCTCTCTCCTCTCTCCAAGCACCCAAGCCACGCAGCAAACGTTGCTGGTGGTGCAGAAGATTCACTGCCTTGGCGGAGGCCAGACCTGATCTTGGATTCTGATCCAGATACGGATGTACTGGGGATGTGGAGTGGAGCGGTCATTGATTCTACGCGAGCTTGCTTATCGCATTTTTGAGGCGAGCTATTCAATAGACTAAGCAGGAATCTTACCATATATTATTGCAGTTCTATGTGGCATTTCAGATGAATCCTTCATTTCAATTATTCAATATGTTTGGGGAACCATGGTATGAATAATAACTCTCTCCACCGCAGATGTAACCGCAATTTGGTACTGTACATCGTACTTCCGGCTCATCTGGATCCAACCACCCGCCTGCCATCTTCACGACAAACCACCAACTTTTAATAATGGATCTGCGATAAAGTCCTCTTTTCATCCTACTGCAGGAACATATGATGTGGAGAAATCCCAGTTGATTCCAAATTTACGCGAGGGCAAAGAAGCTAAAGAACGTTCTTATGGCTGCACTGAAAATGGAAGGTGTTGACTTATTACTGCGGCTTCCTTTGTTGACACCCATGGATGGGAAGGTAAGCAGTTCGGCTTGAGTAAGCACTTACTATTTGCGAAAGACAGCCCAATATTCTGTCTGTCAGAAATCTTGATTTAAGGAGGCTGAGTATCAAGCCTTGCATATCCGTCAGTTCTACCAAATCTTGCCAAAATATCCATCCAGAGATGAATATTGTGGTTGGGTGTGTGTGGCGGGGAAGGCTCGGCTTTGAAAGGTCGAAAGTTGATTTCTTGATCGAAAGAAACACAACTTTACGCTTTTTCCTGCCACATTCAAAGCCACGTCGTTTATGTTTCTCAGAACAAATCTACAAACACGAGGTGCCGTGTATTGTAGTCCGACATCCCCAAATCTCAAAATGGTCCCACTTGTACACCCGTTCGTCAAATCCACGCTAACCGTCGATCCCCCATCGCCAATCTCAAACCCTCAAACTGCAGCGCACATGCCCAAGCCGACACTTAACCGCACCTCATCACCGCAATAATTCCATTTCCCCCTCCTATTCGTCACGGCACTCGTATCCATTGTACCATACCTCCGCAACTCGTAATATCACAAAATAGCTTCTACTCGGATCAACATCGTTCCGCAGTCACATTTTATAACAAGAAAATAATCTTTCGGGTCCCAAGCCATGCCTCCCACACAACTTCCCGCCTCGGGAAATCCCCTGTACGTGCCGTGACTTTACACAAATCCATCACGAGACTAGCTGCTAACACAGCACATGTAGTGTATTCTTTGACATTACACTAGGAGGTCAGTCATTTTCTATCCATCTTTGTACCACCAACCAATTTCTTATCACGTGTTACCTACTCGAACAACACAGGCTGTGAAAGTAAGTTACTGAATAGGAACAGGCGAACCACTAGGTCGTGTTAAGTTCGAACTGTTCGCCGATGTAGTCCCCCGAACAGCAGAGAACTTCCGGCAGTTCTGTACGGGTGAGAGTAAGAATCATCTAGGACGGCCGCAGGGGTATAAGGGGAGTAAATTCCATCGGATTGTAAGTTTTATATATCCTGCTAAAATCTTCAAATTTCGCCCGTGAGCCTTTTTTTTGGGGCTGGGATCGGGGATGGAGTGGTATGGCTAAACGAATGTGATAAGGGAATAGTACTGATGTGGTTTTAGATCAAAGATTTCATGTGTCAAGGCGGCGACTTCATAAATGGCGACGGAACAGGCTCGACATGTATCTACGGCATGAAGCAATTCGAGGATGAAAACTTTGTCATTAAACATACTGAGCCAGGTTTACTTTCCATGGCCGTAAGTCCTTCAATATCCCCCATCACTCCCTCTCCCATTCATCACTCCCTCCTCCATCTCCCCATGCTAACATCCCATCACCAGAACGCCGGCCCCAACGGCAACGGTTCTCAATTCTTCATCACCACAGCCCCGACCCCATTTCTAGACGGCAAACACGTGGTTTTCGGCAAGGTGGTCGAGGGGATGGATGTGGTGCGCAAGATGGAGAATACGAAGACGGGGTATCGAGGAAAGGATGTGCCGAATTTGGATGTGGTTATTGCGGGGTGTGGTGAGATGTAGGGGAGTGAGTGTGAGGGGGGAGAGTGTGAGAGGGGATCTACTAAGGATTTGATAGAACGACGTGTGGTAAAATTCGACGTGTTTCAAATCTTCCCAAAGCAAAAATATTTACACAAGAATTCATACACATCCATCCATAGCCTAGAAGAAGTGAGTTACAAAGAACCGGTCTTGAAAGTTCAACATGAGAAAGGAACAATCTGCTCTTTACACGAAATACATGAGAAGTAAGCACCCAGGTGGGCCAGGTCACAAAATGACCATCTTGGAACAACAGAAATTTTTCCGAAAGTAAATCCACAAAACGCAGACCAGTAGTAGGCGGGTTTCCAATTCAAGGACTTGCATCCTCCTCAAGACATCAGGGGCGATATGTTTACGAACAACAGTCCAAGTTCTATAGGGGTCAACTTCTCCTCCCAGCACCTATCACTTTAGGAATACATGTGCTATGTTGGCTGCATTCAATTTTCAAGATAGCTGATACATGGTAGAATTACTGTTTTAGAGAATGCGAATCTTGGAGAGGAAGGGTAGGGAAGTTAATAAGCCTTTGTGATTGATTGATTGCGAGTGTACTAATTATATCTTACTCCGCAAAAACGATAATAATGTAACGAGCAAGTAATTACACTCTAGTAGTAAAAGAAAGAAATACTTAAGTGACTTACCTAATTATAGATGTTTTCGATCTGCAAAAAAAGGCAATTCCACCAGGATAAGGTACTGCTACCAGCATCCTCCTGGAGCCGCTGCTATAACACTGCATTTCTAGCTTATAATTAGATTTATATAATGTCAATAACATAGTGCCTTAACCCTTCTGCGTCAACCAGCTTCTCAACATACTCAGAATCCTCAATTTGAGAATCAGCGATTTTTACTGCATTGTCAAATTCCAGCGTTTCATCCTGCCAGAAGAAACTGAATTTTCCAACCCTGTAATATTGACCAGTTCTTTGGCTCGTCGGCTTAACGATCAAACCACACAGTCGACTCCACGAGTCATACATAACAGGTACCACATACGTGTCAACTGACATACCTTCAAACAAGTGGAAGGAATCAAATTCAGCGTAAACCATAATTGCCTGCCCAGCTACTAGAACGGAATCACCACCTTTGCCGTATACGAACCGTGCATGAATAAGGTGTTTACAGGAGAGACGAAGATTTGCGCTCAGCGTCTCTCCAAATTGATCAGTAGTGGCGTGGGTGATGCTAATCTCTTGAACTTGGGCACAAAGGGTGACAGTCAGATAAGGTACATCATGGCAAAGGCTGATACGACCCCCTTTGGTGTCTATTGAAGCCCATGACCACGATGGGGCTGTATAAGGTAATATCCTTTGGCCGCCGCCTGAACTGTACACCGACCAACAAAGCTGGATTTCTAGGTCCTTCTTCCACATTCCAGCAATGTACTGGTCCTTCGTTGTCAATTGTATGAGCCGAGCAATACCTGATATTGCAATCAACATGTCTTTGCTATAGGTTAACTTCGCGGAAGAATAAGCTGACACTATTTGATGCCAGTTCTTTTCTGTCAGTGGTCTTTTCGCTATATGGAAGTACTGGGATAACTTCGGTGGCATTTCCTCAGGAAACGTCTCGCATAAGTCTTTTTCATGACACTCCCAGAAGAGCTGCGTCCTTGTGAAATGTAGAGTGCGACGGGCCAGAATACGCTCTTGCACTACCCAGCATCGTTTCGCTAATTGTGTGTCCCGAAGAGACATACGAATATTTTTCGGAACGCAGTCGTACAACTCCTCTTTATGGTTTGCGTTGACTCGCACCTGACATCTCCACAAGTTACCACGATTGAAGAAACATCCTGCGGCCCCATTAGGAGCATCAGATGCTGCAAGATTGAGGCTAGAACCACCATACACAGAGCTCATTAAGGAAGATTCTGCGGCCCAGTCATCGGGGTCGTCTTGTACAATGCACAAAGAATCGATCCATATGTACTGAAAGCCCAAGTATCTTGCCGCATTTATAGCTTCTCGAAACGTCTTTGGTAATGTGTCCAGTGCGATACGTTTCTGGAGCTCTGAAATCCTTTCCTTTGTCAAAGTTTCAAATGGCATAGATCCCCAGCAGTGACTCAGGGTAACATACTTAGGGAATCCTTGTATTTCCTCTGAGGCGCACAGTCTTATACATTCTTCTTGTATAGAAATAAGTCGTGTTGGTAGTCTCTGATTCTCAGATGGATTGCAATGCTTGTGAAATGCTAAACACCTGTCTAGCCAGACCTTTGCTATTGGTAAAGCATCTTGGGTGCTAATCGATGAGCTGTGTTGCGAGTCATATAGTGTAGCTATAAGACAATGTTAATGAGTTCCATGAGCTGATTATAAAACAGGTAGATGCAGTTATGACCAACCTTGACGATGCGTAGGAATTAAATTCACTACATATTGAACACAGAGTGGTTCTTTCTCATCCCAATCATCATACACTCGTAACACTCCGTCAAACCCCCCTAAAAATGGCAATATGAGGTTTATTGTCCAGAACTTTTCTCTCACTTTAGGGCTGAAACTGAATTTGTCCCCTGTTTTCAGCCAAACAAACCCTTTCAAAACTCTATCGTTACCGTCATCGCCATAATCGCCTTCCGCGACAAACCTACCAGTGTAGAGAGATGAGTAATACGGTACGATTTCGCTACTATCAAGCATGAACTGTGCACACAGCCCGCAACCAGCATCCGCAGATGCTTTGAGGGCACGCTCGTCAACGCAATGTGGAAGACGGCTTTCTGCAGCCATGGAAATTTCTTCCCAGTGGCTAAATATGTTTTGACAATTGAAACAGAGGTTCGAAAGAGGCCGCTCCATTCTATTCGGAAAGCTACAACAGCTGTCTTCTGTCTCATCAGTAGGCGCATCGATCATCTCAGCATTCTTCCTGCCTATCGCCCAGTGGATCTGTCCATTACCCATTTAGGTGATATTCTACGCCACGCACATGACCAGGCCGAATCTAGAGGCTGAGTAAAATTTAGCGAACTCGGACTTATGTAGTGGTCCTCTAATATAGACTAAGTACTCCGAAGATTAAAGAAACTCTATTAATCGTAATTAATAAGTATAGGGATATAGCCGAAACGGCGATTAGTAGCGTATTTAAAACGGCCGAGAGTATAATAGAATATAGCTATTTTCTTCTTAACAACTATTTTCCTTAGACAGAAATAGCTAAACAAGGGAGTATTTTAAGTACAAATTCGTAAACCCCGCTATGAAAAAGGTTGTAACTAGTATACTATATATTTGTCCCGTTACATAGTGCGTCTCTACACGCAGGGACAGACGTTACTCTACTCTACTCTACTTATTTCTTACACTATATAATTCTAGTAAGCTAATAACTACACTCTCGTCGCAGTCAAGCTCATTGGAACCCGATTTAAGTACATTAACAAAACATCACTCACGTCAAAAGAATATGTTAATTCAAATTTAACAAATTTTATAATATTCCACCCCACCAGGAGGTTTTAATATCTATATATGTACTGTGATGCCTCTTTTAAATTTTCCCAATCCTGCAATGCAATGCCGCTTGTAACGATCGTACTCAAGTGGGGTATCTTTGCCAAACAAAAACAAACTCCTCATAACCCGTTCGGCACGCTCAATCGATAAAACAAGAAGAGAAGAAAAGTAGGCACAAAAATCTCAAACGCCTCTCGTTATCCATGCAAGTGTTCACCAAACCGCGGGGTATCATCTATCTAAAGTCCCCCTCAAACTCCAAAAGCGCAAAAAGTATAAGTCATGGGAAAATATGCAAAGAAGAAAAGAGAAATTGTATTCAAGGGGTTTAGGCGTTGGCCCGACGGAATCTCCCAGCAGGTCTAGCAGCGGCAGAAGGCGCTGCATTGGCAGGGTTCATCGTGAATGGAATGACTGAAGGACGGCCAGTTGGAGCACCAGTGGGTTGAACGACGGTGAGGAGTGTCGATGGTGGTGGAGAAGCGCGTCCAGGACCGCCGGTGACGTAGACGCCTCCTGTTGGAACAGATGGAGCTGCAGATGGGACACCTGGTGGCCCTTTTGGAACTGGCGCACCAGCAATCGAAGAAGCGGCCGGGGCAGCACCATCGCGGGTCACGTAGACCGTAGAAACTGGTACTTGGGTGACGGTTACGGTAACGGGCCCATTAGCAGGAACGGGTACGGTGACTGGACCTTGGACAGGTGGCTGCACTGCTGAGGATTGAGGCAATCCAGTTGGTTGTGGAGCAGCGCTCGATGCACCTCCTTGGTTGGGAACTGCAGGCTTTGCTCCATCAAATGGTGCAGGGCTGGTTGAGGCTTCGCTGGTAGGGTTTGCGAGGAAGAGATTCTTCATCTGCTTAGGAATCGCTCGGTTGAGGATGTCATTTGCAGCTGCACCAGTATCCGAGGCAGGTTGCGATGTCATGCTAATGTCCATGCAAGCAGTATAGAGCTCATTGTTGGCTTGTTTTCCTGAGTCCCCACCCATGAGAGCGTAATCCCAGACCCAGTATAGAGTGTAATCACCGCTGGTTCCTGCGTCTTCTGGAAGTTGAACATCTGTCTGGCAAGGAACCTCCGACTTGACACCAGATTTATTAGATCGGCCTACCGAAATAGGTTCGGAAGGATTCATCTGGTAGCACTGGCCGTCATCGTAGTATCTTGTTGCGATAAGCTTTCCTTTCTTGTCTCCACCGGTGCCGTCGATGTTCCATTTCTTGTGGATTGCGTTGAATGTGAAAGAGTCGGAAGGTGTCTTGGTGCCATAAACATAAACGGTGCCGTTTCCGAAAGGTCGTGGACCGGTAGGCTTAGTGACGTGACCGTTCTCCAAATACTGTAAGGCGATAAAGTCTTTAGGTGCGGCTTCGAGCTTTGCGTAGGTTCCTTGACTTCCCGACTTTTGGGTGTCCTTGCACATTGGAGCGCTATCGGGGATTGTTGGCCCTGTAAGTCTGTAGACCAATGCATCGTCATTGAACCCGGGACTTCCTCTTGCTTTGAAACCTCGTTGGTATCCTGGTGGTCCTACGAAGCTGCCGCTCGGGGAAATGCGGCGTAACGATTCCATCCAAGTGTGTGCGTCGACGGTGTGCGAAGAGCTGAGCAGCGTCAAGACTGCAAGAGCAGCTTTCGAAGTGAAAGAGACTCTCATGTTGAATCGAATTGGTGTTGTAACTGTGTTGGCGTTGTATGATGCTTTGTCCAGAAAGCAAAGTTGTGTAATGGCTTGAGTCGTGTAGATCGCGAAAAGCTTTGGGGCAAAGTAGTTTGTGTGAAGCGGATATGGTATGAAGAAGTTGGAAGGGAAATTAAAAGTAATAAGTATCCGTTAACGAGAACAATGAATCAGGCCTGCTGAACAGAGAATAAGAAAAGACAATGGTATTGTGTTAGCGAGCCATGCCAATCTGGAAGAACAATGGAATAATCTCGAAAGAGAGAAAGGACGGTGACAATAACAATGACAAAGAAATTTGGTGAACAAAGAGACGTTATGAATGAAAAGCTCTGAATGAAAGACAACACTAAGCGCGACCAGAGGAAAATTAGGACACCTTCGACCCAGCATTGAAACAATCGACCTCCACCCAGAGTCTTCAAGAAACATTTGGACCTGGCCGGCATACTTGCTGTCGACTCACCAAAACTTTTGGTGATGAAGACGACAAGAGCCTCGACGTCCTATCACCAAGTCTTAGCGAGATTTTGGCCGTTTCGAGTTCCTTTGGTCTGGGGTGCAGTGGGGATCCCAGGGGTCAGCACGCGACGCGAATTAAGGTGTGCTTGGCGGACACCTCTGTCAACCTCAAACCCTAACGAATCAAAGCTCCGAGATCGACGAAGATGAGAATCAGACGAGATGCAGCCGCCGCCGCACGACCACCGCGAGAAATACACACGCTGCGAAGAGATGAGGCTCCACGTCCACCCAGAGTTCCCAATGGACATGCATGATTCGGATCGACTGGCTCAGAAGTGTGAAGAGAAGCGCGAAAAGCAAACATACGCGGCCAGCGAATGGCTTCGGGTCCAGGAATAGGCTCGAAGCGCCATTAGAACAGCTCTAGACTCTCTTCCACACCTCGCGACCGCGACCACAGTGCTGGGAATGTTTTTGAGTTCGTGCTCTGGTCGTGGCAGAAGAAGGAGAGCCCGTTATTCATCTGCCATGGGTGCAAGCTCGGGGGATGCGCCCTGTGAATACGCAAGCAGCTTGGGCATGGAGAGAATGGCCTGTATCAGATCACTCTCCTGTGTCCAGCCCACCCGCGTACTAGATCACAATCCAATCTTCTGCCAGAGCCAGATGTCATGGTGATTGTGCTTGCCCGATCTCAAACGTTGTTGTAGGTTGGCACCGTTCGTGGTCACCTCAAGCGGGGTTCGACGTCCACAGCTCGAGTTGTGCATTGCAGACGCATTATTCTTCTCGATATTCCCCGAAGCGGTCGCATCCAATATCTTGGGAGGCGAAGAAGCGGTTCAGACCGACTGGACTGTCAACTAGGATGGGCGATTGCCGATGGTGGAGGAGAAGTCTATGCTTCCATGGCGGGATGTCCCAGAGGTGTTTCGAGTTTGGAGGGCTCGCAACGTATCGGCAAAGAGGTGGAAGCTAAGGTGCATTTCCGTGAATAAACATCCGCCCTATCTCCCTCTGGCCAGTGTCTGTTCGCCCCAAAGTCAAAGGGCAAAGGAGAATTTCATTGTTTCGATCAGCGTTATGGATTGATGGAGAATGGAGCGAAGCAGAAACAAGACTAGCTCTAGTCCGATAGGATATGCGCTAGTATGGATGTCACGTGCCGCTGACCTGTTTCTATTTCGAACTTCATTTGGACTTCACTATATCCGATCTTCGTCAACATACAAGTTCAAACTTCGGATGACCTTTGATATTCCGATTTTCCCGGTCAGGTATCAATACTCATTAAACGAAATATTAATTTTGTGGCACCGTTATACCTTGCCATCCCAACGGCCATTTCGGGGCCCCCATCTACGTGCCACAAACTGCTGTAAGCAAACCTTATATCTGTTGGTGTTCCATCTCAATGTCACGATTTCCACTCCATTGGAAAGTTGTCGCCTTACACTGGACGAAACGAATTCTATCAATGGTTGTCCTTTGAGTCCTGCTTGTGTCTGCTCATATCCCCCCTTGATACGTGTGCACAGTGCGTTGTGTAGTCCTGCCCAGTGGGCCGGTACCGACGTGTCGGCGGTAGTGGGATGACCTCCAGATCATACTACCGTCCTTCTCACACCTTTGAGGGGAAATTATTGGTCCTTTATTTTCTTCTTTTAGGCTAGTGACCCAAATATCAGCCGGACTTTTATATTTATGGTCGGTCAGTATATTTATACACAATTTATGGGCAATTAGCTGGCTTGAATCGATTTAGATTCTTGCACATAATGTCAATACCTCTTAAGAATTAAAGAGGTCTGAAAATTTGCAGAGCTATATGACCACTTGCAAGTTGCGATCTATCCAGTCTTGAGTATATTAATGGATAATATAAAGTTTCAGCTTGTCTTAGCTTTCAGGCAGACTTTTAATTTTAATTTCTGTCAGAAGTCGTCTTCTTGTGATAATCAGAATACTATTCCTGCTACTTTCATTCGGTAGTGAGCACTTCTGCGGGTCTAGAGCTAACAATTGCAGTCAGGTCTATCAGAAAATGGCCAGGTCATTGCCAAAAACTAGTTTCATCTCCAAACGTATCAACCCATCGACCTTCCTCATAATCGAAGATGATTCATACGGCGAACAGCCATACATTTACGTGAAGTTATATCCCAATCATATTTTCGTTACCGATACTGGTTGCAACAGTCCACGGTCCTCGAAGCCTAGTCTCACCTCATTACGCGAGTACATCGAGACAATTCCTCTCCCAGATTACGACAACAAACCACTCAACTCGCCTGGTCCAACACAGAAACAATACGTGATCATCTGCACTCACTGTCACTACGATCACATCCTCGGCATCCCCCAATTCCTCTCCGCAACACCACCACCTCTCATCATCGCCTCTAAAGCCGGCCAAAATTTCATCACCCACAACCTTCCCTCCCACTCTCTCTGCAAATACATTCCCATCCCGACACCAAAATACACTGTCACAAACTGGGTCGACTACCTCTCCACCCTTTCAATCCCCGGTCTCATCCAACCCTTCCGAGTCATCTTCCTCCACACCCCAGGCCACACCCCGGACTCCCTCTCTTACTACGACATAGACACCCAAACCCTCTATACCGGCGACCTCTTCTACACCCGGCACCCCACCCCGCCTACCCCATCCATCGCCGTCCCACCCGCTACAGGCGCTATAATCTTCCCGGTGGACGGAAACTTCATCACTTACATGTCGACCCTCGACCTCCTCCTCTCTTTCATCCGGCACCGCAACAGAATCCTCAAATCTCAAGCAGAGCTTACGCCCCCCCCTGTTCTGCGCGTGAAATCTTGCTGCAGCCATCTTACATACAATGTCGATGCCGAGACGATTGTAGAGGGGGTGAAAGGCTTGTTTGAACGGATCATTAGGGGAGAGGTGCCGAGTAGTGGGAAGGAGGTTCGGAGGGGCGTAGTTATGGAGCTTTGGGTGGAGGAGGGAGGAGTGTTTAGTGTGTTGGCGCCGAGCAAGTTGGTTGATGAGGCTAGGGAACATTTTAAATGATAGCGTACATGTATAGCCAGCGAATGTTATCTAAATGTCAATAAAGTCTCTGATGACATTTAGCTTTCCACGGTGTAATCACCAGGTCGCCCATCCCTTAGTTGACTAGTTTAATTATTCATTTAGCTAATTCCTGAATATCATCGTGAACCTGTGTGCAGAACCTTCAAGTCCAAGTACTATCATTCAAATTAATCAGATACTTATTTTACTGTTTCAAAAGACGATTTGCCTCTTTCTACCTATATCTCTAACTCTAAGCTGAAATACTCTATAATATCTAGAACAAAGTATAATAGGCTTGAACGAAGAACGATTTTTATCTACTTTTGATGTTGCACTATTCGCTTAAACTTCTTCTGGTTAGGGGTTTGGTGCAGATGACAATAGTTGTTAGTGAGTAAAGCACTATATGTCTTTTGAACTACCCCCGGCGGTATCGTACTGGTAATAATCTTTATGATGGCAGTCGAGAACACGATGTTCAATTGGGACCGGGTGAGGAAATATTTACTATCTCCATTGTATTCGGTTAATATCACCTTTCTAGATAGACTTTAAAATAATCTCATGGTCAAAATTACTTACCCACTCGATATATACGTTGAGTTGATACAAGGAAGTCTGCCATTTATTTTGTGCTTTACGAAGTGGTATTTCAAATTACTTGAGTAAGTTGACTTTACAGAAGGACATCACCCAGCTACACGCAGACACAAATAACATCCAAAGCAGCGATGTATTATGCCTCACCTAAAATCTACAGCAACAACCGGGTATATCTACATTCGCAACCGTCCAAAATGACAAAAAGCAGCATCTCGTTAAATCCATCGCATCTAAACCTCATCAACACAAAATGTAAAACTATAACATACGCCGAGAACTTCAACGCTTTCAAAACAAGATGTGAAATCTAGGTAACTGAGAAAAATCTATCGACCGAAATGTTTCTTCTCGAAATATCGTAAGAAGATATATGAGATGGCTGAAAACGTGAATGCGAGCTCGAAACCAACGTCACCACCGAATGCCGCTCCGCAGAGTTTGCCAATTGGACCGGTAAACCACTGTAATATGTTAGTGAGTGAAGGTAGGTGAGGAACCAAAGGAGGACTTACAACCTGGGCCATACCCAATACAGCGCCCATCGCACCAAAACAGAAAGCTGTCATCGCTGCGATTCCAGGCGGAAGACGACTTGGAGTCATGTAATCCGCGACGTCGTATCCTCCAAACCCGCGCTTATAGATGATGTGCTCGCTAAGCGAGATACCTTCGTAAATAGCGAGCCAGTATCCAATCACCAACATGAAGTTCTCAAGAATAGACTCGAAATGATCGTATCCTGGGATGGCAATGGCGATGTATAGGCACGTCCCGACGAACGTCCAGATAAAACGGGGGATTTGCTGGGATTTGCGGGCGAGGAGTTGGAGGGTGAGGGAGACGGAGTAGATGTTTGGACAGTTGTTTGCGATAATTGATAGGGCGAGGATGACGAGGCAGAATTTGCCGAATGTACCGAGTGTTGGCACCATTACTGCGGCGAGAAGACCACCGATGCCAGAGCTGTGGTAGCCGTCCATGTATTCGTTTTCACCGCCGTTGATGGACATGGCGGAGGCTACTGCGGCACCAAGCATTTGGGTGAAGAGGAGGGGGAAGGAGAGACCTGCGAATGTCCAGAGGAAGATAGCTTTTCGGGAGCGTCCGACGGGTTGGTAGACGGTGTAGTCTGCTGCGAAGGATGTCCAGCCAGTTGCGAAGCCATAGACGGAGGCGGCGAAGGAGAGGGCGGCTCCTGCTTCGGATTTTCCTACGCCCATTGGGATGTTTTGGAAGTGGCCTGACTTGGCGAATTCTCCGAGGACGATCATGAAGATAATGAAGCATGGGATCCAGGAGTATCGCTCGTAGGTGTGGACGATTTTGTAGCCGAAGAAAGTGATTAGGAGGGTGGAGAAGGCAATGACCAGAATTCCTGCCCAGCCAGGCATGTTTCCGTTCACTGCATTGAAGAGTTGGGCGCCGACGATTACATTGACAGATGACCATCCGATGCACGCTAATATGTTGAAAACAGCAACTAAACTTCGTTAGTATAGCTTTTCAGAGAAATTTCAAGTAGTACTTACTGATTTTGACACCATACCAACCGAAGAAGAAGCGACTCAGAACCATTTGTCTGAGGCCAAAGCGAGGTCCAAATGTCGAGAAGAAGCAAACAGGAGTGATACCTAGGATATTTACGAAGAAGATGATCAAAATGGTATCAATGAAACCGAGGTAGAAAATAGGATATGCAAGAGCTCCAATAGCGAAGGAAGAGACGACCATATTAGCTGAGAGCCACTATTCACTTATTAGCTAGCTGGTCATGTATGGAGTTGTACGCATAAAACATACCAAAGTCCCTACTGAAGACATTGAAGAATCCGTTCGCTCATCCTCAGGAACGCGCTCGATACCTCTCTGCTCGACACCGAATTTCCCTGCTGCTCGTTGTGCTTTAGCATAGAAGCTATCGCCAACAACAAATGTTTCTGCCGCAACGGCGCCATCATCTCGATGTGATGCCGCGCTATCATTTTCAGATGTCGATCTCTTCTCTGGCAAAGCCTCGATATCCCCGACAGGTCGTTTCGAAAAGACACCCATTTTCGATAGATAAGGAATGTGTTATAACTGAGAGTTGCGAAAAGGTCCTACAACCTGTCGACTAGCGTTCGTTGCTCCAGCAGTGACTTTATACTCTAGTTGAAGGTATCTATGGAGAGGGTTGAAGTTGAAGACAAAGATTTTATTTATACAAGCTCCTAAGTGGCAATAAAAAGCAAGGGTGAATGGTGAATGGGTTGAATGGGGTGAATGACAAGGGTAGCTTCGAGCTGGCCGCTGCATGCAAGTTCAGGTCCGCCAGCGGACGATACCGATGAGGTCGGCGAGTGGAGTGAACCGAGAAGCACCCCAGGTTAACCCAGAAGCTTGATAGAACCTAGAAGTCTTCTATCAGCCACTAAATTGTCAGATAAGAATTGACTGGATGGCGCTTGTGTGGCTTGCGTTGGTTGTCACAATTCGTCAGCTGCTCGAAAGTAATGGGGTTGATACAAGAAGGTAGGAAATGGGCAAGCCAGCAGATAAAGTTACCTCGTATGCACAGAGGGACTAACTTCTCTATATACTTCAGTCGTTGGATACAATGAGGCCCAGGCAAAGCGATTTGCCATCTCAACTTAAGATTTGAGGTACGAACCAGTGATATCGTTCCACTCGCCTGCTGTGCAGCTGGGAGGTAGAAACAACTTCAGTCCCAGTAGCCATGAAATGTTGTAACTTGTACGCCACCAGTTTCGTGTAGCATGACCTATACCATGACAGCTTGAGTAACGAAGCTTATTTGGACAAGCTTGAAGCCACGCCCGGCTGGTCTTGCAATCAGTGCTCAATACTCGTGTCGGGTTGCACGCAACTTTCCAACATTGATATTGATATGCACGGGCATTTCAATAGTGTTTGTGTTCTGGTCAGAGAATACTTCATCGTAAGGATCAATGATGCTATGCTCTTTGTGACAAAATCGCTAATCCAGGAGAGTTTGAGAAGGCTATTGAGGCCTGGAGCTGGATCTCATCGAGCTGATCTGAAGTCAACTAACGAGGCCAATGAGTGCACTCTTAGCCGACTTCGACGGGCTCTAGAGAACTATATCCGCGACACTCTCTATGCATGGCAATGCCGCTGTCAGAATCAAACAATTCTGTCATGAGCTACGCGCCAATGTCCACGTGCTTCTGTACTTCGTTGAGGCTTCCGTCGCACCGTAGAGTCGTCCTAGATAGTTGACAGAACTGTGAGTATCCGTTGTGCGACTGTCCTCAAACGCCTCAGAAAAGAGCATATTGTTTTCCTCCCAAATCAGTGGTGGTTTCGATATCAATTGAGGTGACGGCCGAAATCGTTTAGTCATTGGAGAAGAAACGATAAGAGCTCGATAACAAACAACATCAATGGCCGTGTGTTCTCTATCATTGGATAAAAAGAAATGCCAACAAGAAATGCAACCATCTTCGACGAAAGAGGACAAGCTTGTCGGCTCTGACTTCTTGGTTGAGCTCTGGCCTGTAGCAGATCCCCTCGCTTAAGTCCATGCTCAACTCGCCCGTCCGGTTGACGGCCACTTCCTTCTCCCCACAATTCAGCCATCAATACCACAATTGCACACAAAGAAAAGCCAGAAGCTTATCCTTCTTGGATATCGATCTTGCGATTGTTATAATTAGACAAACGCATTGTCCTATCCATACGGGGCAATACACATTGCTTTTCTTCACTTGCATTTCCAGGCCGGTCCCCGCCACCAAGGACCACGACGTCGGGAACTTGCACCATCAACCAGGTATCAGGGGTTTTGTTGACAGACAACGAAGCTCTGTTTTCGAGATGTTTCTATATTCTACGAAAGCAACTTTACTGGTCTCTTGATTGCACTGAGAGCTGCGACACAGCAGTAAGGAGATATCTCTCATGCTGTTCAAACGGACACTGCGAAACCTTTATACATCTGTACGCATTCTACACGTCAATTACGAATTCTCCGATGACGTGATTGATCATGTCAGGCATAGTCATTTGGCTGATTGTACCTGAGGACGGATTCCGATATGTCGGCTTGTACAATCGGTTTTGTCCGAGAATGTTAACAAGGCCGTGTACGACCCTCGGGGAAAGATGTCAAATACTTGAATACTGAGCCACGACTCGTAATCAACAAAGTTTGTTATTTCACCCAACTCAATGAGTCCAGGTACATCTCGACAAAAAGATTCTTGCCAAGTGGTAATCATTATCGTCGTGAGTTACACGAAGTAGAATTTTCGAGCTGTACCATCTATTTACTTTTTCATATCGACTCTCGACATCTTGAGCTCTGCTGTGGTACGCTAGGTGCATTTCCGAGTCCTAGAATGTTCAAGATGCATACAAATGCAGCATCGACTGTATTCATATCCAGAGAATTGGTCGACTGACCCCACCAGAAGACACAAGTGTCACCGCTGTAAGCTCCCATGACAGCTGAGACCATACTTGTAAAGGCACATGTCAGAACGGTCACAAAAATCTTCATTGTGACAATCTCGTGAGCACCGCATGGACCTGCTGTGGCAGTGTCAGATTGTGTCTGAAACTGTTTGATAGGTGGCACTGGAAGACTATAAAAGGCCCAGTACATCTGCTACTTTTTGGAACTTTTGTTCGTGTGACTTTGGCGCACAGCTGCATGCATCTCATATGTTGTGAATTCTCTTTTCGGCGCCCGGCAACCATCCTACTTCCCTCGACTCTCAGGGGCAATGGCTGTTGAATGCTGACCCTATAGCCTACAACTCCTTTCCCAAAATGATTGCTTCACCCATACCAGCACAGAATTTCTCCTTAAACGCCCGCAGAACCCATGACAATATCAACAGCGCGAATTCCAATCCATCCCAAAGACCTCCAATTCTTATACTGGACACCCATTCTTTCTCGCCTCCTTAATTTTCTGTCTCTGCTCAATTGTATCCGCAATCTTATCCGCCATCTCCGTTCCCAGCGCTCTAAACCCATTAATCGTACCCTCTCTATCCCCGTCCCCAAGTTCCTGACTCATCTTGAACTTCCCCTCTATCCTCTCAACCTTAATCTCAATCCCAATAATCGCCTTCTTCAACAAATTGATATAATTATCCGGCGCGTCATTCACGGACCACGCTTTCTTCCTCCCCTCCTTCCCATCAAAACCCATCACCACCTCCTCAGTCAGAATAGCAAGATCATCCAACTGCTTAGTGAGAAACTCGTTGGTGGAAGGGTGTTTGGTGTCGAACATAATAGACGCAGTTCCGTAGATCTGCACAGCCGAGTAATTCCACGTACTCACCACCTTTCCCGTCGCTGGTTTGGTGGTGGTATAGAATTTGGGCGTAACATAATGATTCGCCGGTCCATTAAACAAGATCATGACTTCCAGATCTAATTTATTCGGACCTTCTTGCTTCCCCACTCTTACTCCCTGATCGTTTTCAGTAGTCACGGATTCTATGAGCGCCTTTGAATGCGGGTTCGCTCGAGCCATATGACCACGGACAATTCCCAGGTCTTCATTGGGCTCTTTTGTAGTGAAATCTGGAGGGTTTGATGGTGCGTCGAAAACCCATGGGATGTGTGAAGTTTGTATTAGCGGGTAGTTTGGTGATGAGATTGCGGTGGTGAGGATTCCAAGGGGATTATCTTTGATGAATTTGAAGAGCGTAGGGAGATGAAGTTCTGCGTGGTCTTTGCGGAGATACATGGTTCTCGATTGCTGATTGTTCAAAGATATCTGCGTTGTCCAAGTCGATGAAAGTATTGAAAATTCGTTGCGAGGTCGAAAAGTGTGGCGATAGATGATTCGGCTTGTCCGAAAGAACATTGAAAGGGATATGATTCTTATAAATGTGAAAGAAAATATTCTCCGTCTCTAATAGTTCTCCGCCTTACGGTCTCGACTCCGCAGGTAATCCGTCTAGATTCTTCTAAGTATTTCGCAAATGACTTCCTAGTACGTACGTCGGGGGTCGGGACGTTAATACCAAACCACAGCACCGATCTCGGCATGGCCAATCGGTAGCAAAAATATGCACGAAAAGCTGCTCCCAAGACCATCCAGAAGCGCTAGAAGATCTCTGAAAACGTAACGCGCGATGTTTGATGCACATTCTGCCCACGTTGTCGGATCTCGGAATTCCTCTTATTGGGGCGGAGTTCAGGGGTGGGGAGAAGATATTTGACGGAGACGCCCTGTCGGATACAAGATGTTGCGCTTGAAAATTGTTTTTGTGGTTCAGGGTCATTTTGTTCATGAGAATTCGACTGAGTATGAAAATTGAGTGAAGAGTAAAGAAGAGTCAGGAAATTGAGGGAAAGGTGTAGAATTGTGGGATTTGATAAAGTGGAAGGGCTGGAAAGGATTTTTATTAAAGAGCTGGTAAGTATAAAGGTTGGCTATCTCCGAGAAGACTTTATTAATGAGATATAGTTCCTGATACCCTCTCAACCTCACATTTAAGCATCATTCTCATCTCACTCACTCACTCACTCACTCATCTCACTCACTCACTCATCTCACTCACTCACTCACCACCACCGACCAATAAACCCATCACCTCATTTTCATCTCAACCTCAAAATGCATTCAACCACAGACTCATCACCCACTCCTCCCACCCAACAACCCACCAAAAAGATCTCCTACGAACTCCGTCCCGCAACACCCGCCGATGCCACGCAAATCTCCCAGCTCGGCAGCAAAACCTTCGCCCACACATTCGGCTACTCGCTGCCCCCCTCGGACCTCGCATCCTACCTTGAAACCTCCTATTCCATTCCCTCCATAACCCGTGAGCTCACCAACCCATCTATGCAATACATAGTCGCCGTGTCCCCCTCCGACGCGTCCCAGATCTACGGCTTCGCGCAACTAACGTCCGGATCTTCTGAGCCTTGTATCGATGTTGATCCTGAGAAGTACCCCGAGCCGGTCGAGTTGCAGCGGTTGTATGTGGGTGTGGAGTTTGCAGGGAAGGGTGTAGGGAAGGGGTTAGCGAGGGAGATTGAGCGGATGGCGAGGGAGATGGGGAGGAAGACTTTGTGGTTGGGCGTTTGGTGAGTTCTATTTTATTATCTTAAGATGTGGTGTGAAGAGGTGAAGGAATTGGCTAATGCGATATAGGGAAGATAATTTGGTGGCGCAGGGGATCTATAAAGCGCTTGGATTTGAGAAGGTTGGGAAGCATGATTTTGTGATGGGAGAGTGTGTGCAGACTGATTGGATTATGATGAAGAAGTTGTGAGATGTCGTTTTTGTGGTGATGGTAGAGGTGATTTGAGGCGTGAAAAATGTCTGGCGTGAGCGAATTTAAAAAGGTCGTGCTTTATAGGGTCATGGAAAGGAGTATTTTTGCATATCTGCTGGTTAGTAAGGGTAGTACGGCTAGATTAAACTGAACCAAGAGGGAGCATAGAGAGGAAAGGTCGAAACACTGGGTTGTTTTAGGAGTTAGGAAGATAGAAAGAAACACAGAGGGCCGTAAGGTTTTCATATTTAGTGGTATCACCCAACCTATCGTCATCCGCCATACCAAGTCATCCTCCCTATGTATAATGCAACGTGCCTCGCACGATGCTTGAAAATATAATTACAAACGCTCTCCTCCTCTTCCATGCCCTCTTGTCTCAAACGCTTGCTCCCCTTATACGCTTCCTCAACGTATCCACGAAAATAGAGTCAACCCGCTGGCTCATGAAGCCCGAAATTAGAAGATACAAAGTGTGCTGATTGACATGCCAAAAAATTTGTGCTCGAGTCTTTCGACTCTTCATCCTTACGCCGTGAAAATTGTTGATTCCCTTTGCGAAAAACCCAAACTGTGACCCCGCCGTTTGTTCGTACTCATGCTCGTAAAGAAGGATAAGACATTACGTTTCTTTGTAGTGTAGGTCGAAAATGTGATGCCAATAAGCCCCAGAGCGTCAAAAATCAGACGCTATGCAAAATAAATGGATTTGCTTCTTCTTCGCGAAGAGTACAAAAGTCGATAACCTCCTCATGAGTAATCTTCGGTTCCATCAGGGCGGCCTTGTTGCTCGCCATCGATAACATCAACTCGCAAGACCAACTCCTTGGTTTCACGCGCAATTTCGAACGCAAGAGGTGGCAAAGACTGATTCCAAGCTCTCCAAGCTCTCTCTCCCTCCTCGTCATCTCGGCCCGCGTTTGCGATTGACTGGCCGGTCTCACCTGCTTGCAATAGACGTTCTCTGCAGCTTGATAGCTTTTTCAAAACCGGTTCACTTTGTGACCTTAATGGGCCATTTCCCGTAGAAGACATCGCTTCCTCGGTAGAGGAAACAACATTGCCTACATTTTCAGCAATGGCTTTAATTTGTCCCGAAATGACTTTGATGCCCGCATCGGATCGGATAGAGGTGACAAGTGACTGAATGTTCTGAACCAAAGAAGCAGTCTGATCTTCCAGGTAGATCTATATGCAAATTAGCTTACGGAAAGGTCCAGTCTGATGTGTGAATCTGTACCTTCAAGTCTTCGACATCAGTGTCTTGAGTTCTAATGCCAAACCCTGTCCCCATTGGTGCCGGAGGTGGCATTTTATTGCCATTCATGAACCCGTTCGCCAAAGGAGTGACCAAGGGAGTAGCCTTTGAGCTCTTTGGTCGAGACATGGCGGACTCGCGCGGTGAGTTGAGAGGGCTGTACATGGAAGACTCAGCGCTCATCCGTCCGTTTCGCAGACCTTGAAATGGGGGTGGATTGTTTTCCTGTCTAGCATTTGGGTCTCGGACTGGGAAGAAACCAGTACTGTCAACTGGGTCTAAATTTCCGTCATCGTCATCCTCAAGTTCACCGACTGGTGTTGGTCTGATCTTGACAGTACGAACAAGCTCGACAACGGATGCTGTTAAATGTGAGACAGCAGCATCAAGGATGGAAACGGGAGAAAGGCCGTTTGCAGAAGCGAAATTCTTCGAGGCGGTAATCAAGTTGTTCGCGGTGGCTGATACTCTGGCCTTCAGCTTTGCCTGAAGTTGTGCCATTTCGTTGGTGGCGGGCTGAGCTTGGTCTATGTCTTGAGTGATGTTCCGAACATTGACCACAGCTATTTTCATGAAATCGATGACTTTCGCGGGTTCCTCGGTACGCGCAACTCGTAGAAGCTCGTCTATCGATATCTGAAATTTAGTGACATGAACATCTTTCACTAATCCGTTTTCTTCCGTGAAACCGCTGTCTTGAATGAATTTGGCCACGTCCGGCTGTATGGTGAGGCCAATCGAACCAGCACGCATAGTTCGTAGTTGTGTTTTCGTCCTGGCGTACCGATTTCTCCAGTCTCTGACCTCTTCTTCCAGCTTATGAATAGTATTTGTGAGCTGCTCCTCTTTCTCATAAGACGATCCGCTTCGTTCAGAGAGCATGCGCATTTCACGGAGGAACTCCTGCGCCTCTTGCCGAACCTCATCTGTAACACGCTGCTGCTCATCAAGTTCCGCGCGAAGCTCCTGATTTTCGCGCTCCAATTCTTCGGCATTATTATCAAGTCCCCGGTTCCCTCCATTTGCTCTGAGCTCCTCCAGCTCCGTCCGTAGATCACGCTCGTTGTTTGCCTGCTCGGCCCTCAACCGATCTATCTCTGACTGAAGGTTGCTATTTAGGTTTTGTGCATCAGCAAGCTTACTTTCCAGGCTTATCCGCAATTCCGAAAATTCTCTTTCTTTGGTAGTCAGAGTCGCTGCGCGAGATCTCTCCGTATTCAAGGCGCCATTCAACTCATCATCTTTCCTTTTCAATGTGTCTTCCATAGTGTCAAGCTTTTCACGTAATTCTGCTACTTGTGACTGATAGTCCTCTATGAGCTTCTTGTCGGTCTAGGACCTCCGTTAGCCAAGTTCGTCCTGAAATCATCAAATAAAATATACCTCTGAACTACTCGGGCTCTTTTTGCTGTCTCGTTCTCTAGCAGCATTCTCAAGCCCAAAAGCGTCGCCATCATCATCTTCCTCGCCGCCAGTCTCGTCGTCTTCTACCATCGTACTTTTGTTTGGTACTAGTGTGTTACTTTGAAATGTCTTAGGTGTCGGGCGACCATAATCATTAGGTGGTAATCCGGGTGATGGCGGTATTCCTAACCCACTATTCATGCCAGGCCGCGGTCCATTTCTTGACTCACTTCTCATCGAGTAACCAGCCACAGAACTTGCGTCAGAAGGTCTGCGCATTCTTGGTACGCCATTCACAGGCGTGCCGTTACCACTTCTACTGGGCGGCCCGCGCAATGAAGCAGGACTCCCCATACGACTAATATCACCAGCAGCAAAC
Organism: Glarea lozoyensis ATCC 20868; assembly: GCF_000409485.1. NCBI lineage: Eukaryota > Fungi > Ascomycota > Leotiomycetes > Helotiales > Helotiaceae > Glarea > Glarea lozoyensis. The sequence goes on along the minus strand of NW_007361004.1, from coordinate 1,316,062 downwards.
CTTGGAAACCTCCTCTCTAACTCATAAAAGACGTCCGTCGCAAGATCTCGAAAACGAGGGGGAGGTAACGTGGAAAGCTTCTGTCTTGCCTGATTTCGCTTAGGGTGGAAAGTGTCCTTTGGTAATAGATATGGAGGTGGTCCGCCTTCTGGTGGTGGGCCATTTGGATTCCTTCGTCCTCCCTGCTGTCTACGCAGAAGTTCGTCGAAAACATCTGTACTAAGTTCTTGAAATTGTACTGGCGACAATCGTAGCAGCTTGTCCCGCGCTCTATTCGGTCGTGGATTCCCTTTCTCGTCCCGCAATGACGCCGCTAGATATCTCTTAAGAGCGACATAATGCTCCGAAAGTGAAGCTTCGAATTGGGCGTCCTTCGCACTCCTTCCACTCTCGCTCGTGGCATATAACCCGGTTCCCACGCTCGATCGCGCGATAGAAGCTGGAGGTGAAGGTCCGCCAGGGCTCCCGGAAGAGCCTCTTGGTGGAAACCCTCCCCCATTCATCGTACCGTTAGATCCACTGGATATGGGCGGTGAGGCGAGTTGTCCGCGATTATTCGAGAGCGGACCGTACTGCGGTTCGTCGAGGTTCTTGTATTGTGAGATGCCTGACCATTCACTGCCTACTGCAGAAACTGGTGACAATGGGCCATTGCGACCATTCATGGTCGGAGGCTGTCGTCAAGAGGAGCGGTCGTCTAATTCGGGTTGGCGTGCTTGCCGAGGCCTATTGAACGGGAACCAAGTCGCAGCACATTTGCTAACACTCAAGTGTAGACTGAGCGTTCTGGAGAAGTCGTGGAAGGATTTGGTGAGCGTGCAATAAAGTCGAGTGGTTGAAACGTCGAAAGGTACAAGGGGCTGTCAATGCGAGAGTTGCTGGCTGGCCCGCATGAGGTCTTGAAGGGGCTGTTTGGTTGAAGCGACTAGGAACCTTCGACTGGTAAGGACCGTGGGATCAAGACGCGACACCGTCGAGGAAGGACACAAAGAGCGTGAGAGCTATATGGATGGTAAGGGAGGATTTTCGAGACGAAGTAATGTGTAAAATGGTGATTTTTCCGGAGCCCCTTTGAGTTTGGTTGTGGTTGAAGGCGCGAAGCGGCGCGTAAGAAATTACCTCCGGTAGGTCGGGCATTCGATAAGGTCGAGACCCCAAGGATGTCTGGGAGTTGCGAATGATGCCTCACTAAACAAGAATAGTTATGGCGAGAAAAGAGTTATGAGGACGAGAATTCCTAGAGTTGTACAAAGTATTGGGTTCTACAAAAGATATGAACAATTGTGACTTCTGTGCACTTGATGGCCGAAAGGTGCATCCGACATTGTCAAATTTAGCACCTCGAACTAGAACCCAAGGGCCCCGGACAGTGGACAACAAAAGGGGTACTTTATTGGCCGAGTAGCAAATCCAAGCATGGAGATAATTTCGAAATCCAGATCAATTTCACTAGTAAAGGAGCTACGAAATAGACTACAAATACATATCCCGTGGAATCGCGGACTCGCATTCGCACAAGGACAAAGGTACACCCGAGACATGTTTTCGCACCGTGTACAATGATGTGGGCCATGTCATTGCCCGTTGTACATGGATTGAAGAAGGGTGTTGGCATGTTGCTTGTCTGAGCTTGTCCAAAGCTTCCAGAAGAATCATGCTTTGCCGCTAGACGAAAATAATTTCAAGGATTTTGCTATTGCCATCTTGAGATGAAATAGCAGCTGAGATGAATTCAACACTGGAACAGGACTCTGCGTTTGATGCCTTTTCAATGCGTGTAGGGAAGCAATTCGTGCTACTCCTCTCAAATACTTGTCAATCCAGTCTCATTATTTCCTAAAGAGGTAAATCGGACGTAGAAACAATTTACTGCACTATAGCGAACCAAGGAGATCCTCTAAATGACGGTTTGGTGATAGCGACATATCCTATAACGCCCTTAAGTTGGGTATATCCTTCCAACGCCAATCGAAAAACAAACACAAAGGTCAGTACTCTAAAACCACGCCAGTGTCCAGACTGCCGGAAGATTTGGCCATCTCTCCTGCCACTCTCCGATAATCTCCGGTACGCGTTCATCAAAACTCGATCTACTAGAAGCACTACCGCTGTCAAAGCCGACTGGGTTCAGTTTCCGCTCTTCCGCTGCAGCTTTGTTCAAAGAGTCAGCAAGATCTAAGATGCCTCTACCGCCAACAAGAGCCTCCTCGTGGTTATCCTTGATATCAACGTTGATGACATGAACTGGCCGATTCAAAGGCGATCCACGATTGAGTAGATCATCAATCACAGCATCCCAACAGCGCTCTTCACAAGTGATAACGACGTCTACAACACCACCCTCAACTCCTTCGCTACCTTGGTCTTTGGCGTGTTCTAGCCTGGGAATTCCCACGCGCCAATCTTGCCATCTCTCAGGCCCCCATTTAACATCTCGATTTCTCCCAAGCATGTTTAATATACCGTTTGCACGATACAGTCGGGCGTCCTTTGATTCCAGCTCCTTATACATGCTATCATATGATGTTTTGTTAAATTGATAAACATTTGGCTGGGTGATTGATGGACCTGGTAGGCGGACAAGAGAGCCGGTGCCAAAAGATATCACAGGATAATTGGCAGCGGCAAGACGAAGGTGTGACTCCATAGATCTGTGGCGGTCGATATGTTAAAAGACCAATAATGTGGTCTGGCCGGGTCAACGAAACGTACCTGTTGTTGTTACTAGCACACACAGTGCAGAACTTGAGCTTAAATCCGCCATCTGCGGGCCCTTCTACATTCTGTCCAGAGCCGTTCGCAGGCTGAGGTTGTGTTTGAGCCATGTTGGAAGCGTGTTTCGGTAACCACGACGTGATGTTGGTAGAATCAAACTATGGTTTGGCGATTTGCAGCAATATTCTGCAAAATCCCAGCTCCTAGGCTACTAACCGGGTCAGCTTGGTACTCGGTGAAGGTTGTAGTAGGCGGAGAATCATAAAAGAAGGGATCAGGAATAAGTTGCGTAAATAAGATTTTGTCATCATTAAAAATAAGACAGCTCCAATATAAAGAATTCATCATGGTAATAAAGCGAAGGGTTGCACAGGAGGAATACATACCACTTGTCATGTCATATCCGCGCGCAAGATCCTTCCATGATCAAGTCAGAAGCGCGTCGAAGTGTGATGGTTTGTGGACGGAGGTGTTTGAATGCGGCTAAAAATCGAGATGTGGTTTTGCGGCGGCGTTGTGGGAAAGCAAGCGGTTGGCGCTAAGGGAAACTACGGTTGCCGACTTTGAGCACCTGGGCAATTGGAAGGTCTCATTGAGAAAAGTCGCGTAGCGATCAGCGTTCAGATACACAGATGTTGGACAATTTTTGTCTAGGAAAGTGCTGGTGAGAATCCCAAGAATATCCGATGTTTTGAGTCACGTATCAAATAATAGATCTTTTTTAAAGCATGTTCGAACAAAGGTTAAGATCAACCAGACCGGGATACCGGGTAGACAGCAAATGTGGTGCTGGGAAACGATTTGTGAGTGAAGATACTTGGTTTGTAATGGTGTTTGGCAATTTTTCTTTCTTTTGGAAACTTGCCCATCTTTCTCTTATTATGCTGATTTGCTGTGGATTTTTTGCTCGCCTACTTTGTGGTTGCTTTTCTTTGAGCGGCAATTTGTTAGAAAGGTCCATTTCGTAAGCACTTCATAATGTCCAGTAGATATGAGAAATGCTTCGACAATCTTCAGCGGGTTTTATATATGCCTAGTCGTATAGCTGAGATGATTCCCTTTCGCCAATCTGCATTTCCTCTTATTTGATCACTTATCAATCTTCTAGACACGCACGCGACTTCCAGGTTGGCTCTTACTACCTCAGGTATTACTGTAGCTGAAGTGTCCCGAATGCCACCAATATCAGCCAACATATAACTATGAGACGAAGAAGAACTCTTGCTCCGGAAAAAGAAAAGCTTTCTGCCAAAAGTCTATTCCCAACAAATGAAGTAATCAACCATTGATGCGAGAACCGAATTTATACCGACCGCATTGCATTATATGAAATGTGGCACATCGTCGAACCCTTTGTTCCCATTCTTCTCCTCACCTATGCAGCACGAATCCACGATATATTGCTTGCTCCGCAGGTGTTTGTCCCCCGCCGTACCGGTCAGAACCAATGGAGCAAGCGCACATACTTGTGATTCGCCAGACGCCCCATCTTGAAACAAGCTAACGTACCGCTGGAAATAACACAGGATAATTATAGATTTAGACGATTGCGCTTGCTTTCCTTTGGGATGGGATGGCATGGGGAAATCCAGAAACAATCCAACTGCAAACATAACGTGGGCGGCCGTGCCTCTTTCATTCTGGTATACGTACTTTCTGGACGGAAGAATAAATACCATCTGCCACCCTTCGAAGAGAGCAACCTTCCACTTTCACCGTCACGTGTGAGTCCGAGAAACAATCGCATTCTCGCTCTGCGCATAGGCGCGGGGTCCTCCTGGTCGACAGCAAGCAGAGGCTGGAGGCGTTTTAGTCTCGGCGCTTCTACAACCAACACAGTCGCACACCACATCTTTTCCCCAGAGGAGACGGGGACGGTACCTCTGCCGCGACACCGAAGACACCTTTTGCTAGCTCGTTGCCAGTCTGCGATCCGAAAAAGCTACATTCTCAGCCCGCCGTGCGTGAGGAACTTGTCTCTCCCACGGGAAAGGATCACCGTTCAAATCTTCGAGTCGCAAAGGGCCTTGTCCGCTTCGATTGGGTGGAGGCAGTGGGGTTAGGCGCTCCTTGTGCGAACAACTTCAAAAGATCAGATCTCAGAGTGCCCTGGCCCTGTGTGTTCGACAGAAAACTATCAACCTTGCCTTCTTTCCAGTCAGGGAATCCCCGATCCTATTGCGACTCTCATCGAGCGTTTGCGCGTCTGTCGCGTTGCGATTCACACCGAGTCGAGCATCCATTCCTTGTTTGAATAAGCAATCTCCGCGAGCTTTTCGAATTCATACTGCATTATCTCTGTGCCGGATTTCTACGCTCTACCGACTCAACTCCTGTTATACACCCTCTATCCGCACTCTAGCTTGCGCCAACTCGAGTTTCTCATCTGCAAACCCTCGTGGCTTGCTGGCCAAGCTCCACTCAGCGTTGGGAGTTTTGCATACTTTGCGCAGCTGGACGACGCCCTGGTGAGTGGGTGGCAGGCTCCAAGATATAAACATGGCCGCAATCATGTCCCCAAAACTGGATACAACCTCACCGCAGGCCTCTCCTCCATCCCCACTCTCGTCTCCCTCATCCAACCCTAATCATCCGCCATTACCTCCTCTAATAACATCGCCGAGTACGCGAAGATCTACGCTGCAACGTCCTTCTTCATTCGCATCCAAGAACCGGCTCTCACAATACTCAGCTTATTCCGGCCCTTCACGTTCGCGGCCTCCCTCTCACATATTTCCCGTCTTTCACTCCAGTCTGGATTATACCCTTGTGCGAGATTTCGCATATCCATCAGTGCACCCTATGCACTTCGGCCCTCCTCCCGAATCTCAAATTCCATCAGGACTATCTACACCAGCAAGCGAGTCGCAGAAGCGGTTGTCGGATCCTGAGGTATCATGGGATATACCTGGCAGCTTTCCATTGAAGAGTGGTTGGGCTCCAGGGTCATGGACTAGCGAGGGGCTGAATAAAGGCGATCAGCTGGCACCAATACATTTTGGCGATGGGCCTCCATGGAGTGAGGACGAGGATCTCCAAAGTCCCGTTGTTGTCAGTTCTCGCCATAGAAAACACAAGTCATCCGGCGGAGGGTTTGGGGGTGGGTCAGGACGGGGCAGAGGTCGACACGGAAGAGAAGAGGGGGAACGAATTGCTAGCACCCTCAGCCGAGAGCAATTTGACCACGATAGACGGTATTTGCTAGAAAAGAGTGGTGACGGAAGTGAACGATATTATGTTAATCAAGGAGATGAGCCCAATGGGCCAGGTGGAGAGATTATAACATACCCTCCAGACCGAGCACAACAAACGGCACAGGGACCCCAGGCTCGAGCCGGTCAGAAAGATTCTCATTTTGCAGGTGTGCTCCCCAGCAGATCCTATACGGACGAGACGGGTCACGATTATCGATCAGAATCGGACGCCTCCAGTTCGGCATCTTCGCCTGGCATGACTCGGCATGACGAATCGCGATATTCGCGAGACTATCAGTTTACGATCGCTTCTCCAGATGAAGAAATGCATGGTAAAGCGGTCGCTTTGTTTGACTTCGAGAGAGAAAACGAGAATGAGCTGCCGCTAGTAGAAGGTCAAGTCATCTGGGTATCATATCGGCATGGCCAGGGATGGCTTGTGGCTATGGATCCAAAGACTCAAGAAAGCGGTTTGGTCCCAGAGGAATACGTTCGGCTTTTACGCGATATCCAGGGAGGTTTAAACAGTTTGACCGGAACCAACGATCAAATGACTAGTCCTGTCGGTGGGGATTCTGGCACACCGACGCAGGCTGAACACAATCAAGCATTTGGCCATACACCAAGTTCAAGCAACGGCAACAACGGATATCCTCAGCCGATTGTATCTACCTTTTCAACATCCTCAAGGGATCTACACCCTTATCCCCAACATTTACTTGGAACTCAAGCAGGACAAGCTCCTCCACAGGTTATCCACTATCATGGTCAGCGAGGTGGGAGTCAAGCTAATACGCCAACAATATCAAATTCACACGAGGGCTCCAGCGACCGAACTAGTAGCCAAGATGCTAAGTTGAGGAAAAGCCAGGATAGCTCGAATTCAACGCCTATCGCCATTCTCCCTGCTGCGAAGCTTGAGCCTTCAATCGAAGTTCAACAGCCCAGCAGCCCTGATAGCGACACCACCGAAGAGTCATCAGACGAAGACAAGGTGGCTCAAAAGTTATGATCTCCGAGGTTCACGTATGAAAACTCGCTTCCAGTTTTGGGCCAATTGGACTGGGCGGCCTCCCACAAGTTTGCTTATACTGGTGAAATTTTCTGATTTGGGTTTTGCGTTTCCAATTTCACATTCAATACCCAGATTCGTCGGCTACATATTTTTGAGTTAGACCGATTGACACCATCGCTTGATTCGATTCCAACCTCGTTATTTGTATTAATCACCATTTGTGGCAAAGTTTTGGATTCTTCTTTTTTTATTTGAGCGAATTAGGGGGTGGTGCATATATGGGTTATGAAGTTTATGAAGACCAGAAGTTTTAATTTGTTTGGACCTTCTAGTCGATTATCTACAATTTAGGGGGTTTGGTTGGGGGAATGTGGTCTTACTATTCTTGCATAAGATGGGGTATGAAATGATCTGTATGAGTTGGAAATGGATTAGGAGAGGAGTAGAATCATGTGGAATGGGGAATGAGTTATGAGTGGTGAAAATGTGAGGATGATAGGAGAGATATTAAAAGAAAATTATTCAGTTGTGTATGTCGAGTTGTTTCTGTTCATGTTTATGATTGAAGATGTGAGATTGATAAAAGTGCTTAGTTGGCTTCATTGACGTCGATATGTCCTCGTATGATCATTAGATATGGCAAGTGGGGCAATACAGCCCTATGGATTCCAACTACATGCCTTTACCTACCATTCGTCCTCCAACAACAACATTTACCAACAGATCATCTTCCTTTTCCCATTCCAAAAGACCGAGATTTTCTCTTTCACAAAAACCATCAGCACAGTAATGCTCGTTCTACAGCAAATCTTATACCATCTAATCGCACCCTAAAATCTACATCGAATCTAACCCCTCCAACAACCCCGCGCAACATGTCTCAACCACAACCACCACCAAACTTCAAACCGGCCCTCATAATAGTAGACGTCCAAGAAGACTTCTGTCCTCCAGTAATCCCCCTCTTCCCCCTACATATCAATTCTGTCTGACAACCCTAGAACGGCACCCTCGCCGTCCCCAACGGCCGCGACATCATCCCCCCGATCAACACCCTCCTCACCCTCCCCTTCCCCCTCAAAATCGCAACGCAAGACTGGCATCCCGCAGACCACATCTCTTTCGCCTCGAACCACGCCAACAAAAAACCCCTCGAAGATACGATTGAAGTCGTTAATCCGCTGGATACCTCTGAGCGGTATGACACGCGTCTTTGGCCCGTTCACTGCGTGCAAGGTAGTCCTGGTGCGGAATTCGCTGAGGGGTTGGATGTAGAGAGGGTTGGGAGGGTGGTGAAGAAGGGTCAGAAGAGCGAGGTCGAGATGTATAGTGCGTTTTATGATCCGTTGAGGACGAGGGTTTGTGATAGTGGGCTTGCGGGGGTGTTGAAGAAAGAGGGGGTAAGTCATGTGTATGTGACGGGACTGGCGGGGGATTATTGTGTTAAGGCTACGGCGGTAGATGCTGCTAAGGAGGGGTTTGTCACTTTTGTGGTGGAGGAGGGGGTTAGGTGTGTGGATCAGAAGGGGTGGGAGGGTGTTAAGGAGGAGCTGGGGGGGAAAGGTGTGAAAGTTGTTGGGATTGAGGGGGATGAGGTTGGGTGGGTTAGGGGTTTGAGTGTTTGAGTGCTTGAGAATGGAGGTGAGAGGGTGTCTGGTGTCTTGACATTGGGATGATGGGGCGAGATATAATTGTAGGAACAGCTAAATGGAGTCGGATTCTGTTTTGGAGTATGGAGTATGGAACTTATATGCCAGCATGTTTATCGTAATACCCTGGATCTCATATCTAAAGAACTTGCAGCTCAACATTTTTTGATCAGCGTACCAATGACAACTAGGTTATATTTCGCTTGCAAGATCTCAAAATACCTCGACTCGCGGTGGACGACATAGGTAAGTGGCCGTCAAAACAAGCTGACAAAATATCCATTATACATTTCGTTCATATTCTCAGTAAATAAGAGTCTCCCGACTCTTTTGGAACTATCAAAGCAAAAGCGTAATTAATCCAATTTGATAGGGTACTAGAAAGATAGAGACTAGGATTATCTTATCAACTACAAGCCATACCATCCAGAAACCCCAAAGTTCCCACGTTAAACCATCATCTTTCCTTGATGCGGAACTTACCATACCCCACGCCGTCATGATGCTCAATATGACATGCATATACGACTGCAGAGTTCAGATGGTGCGAATCGCTCTTAAGTCGTCGATATGGGAGGGGTGGTAAGATCTCACTGCTGTAGCAAGGAATTGTTTGCCAATGGAAATCAGGATGCGAAGTGACGAATATGAATGAGACGGATGGCAGAGGCTGATTGAGTGGCTCGTATGTGTTGGCCAATTAGAGGTTTCTACCTGTGTCACAGAAACAGTCAGATTGCGGTTGCTGCCGGTGGTTGGCGGGGAAGTGTAAGACTTGAGATGGAGGTGGAGATGGGGAAAGCATGTACCATCGATGATCAAATATATGAGGTTGAGAAACTTGAAGTATATGAAATTCAGATCTATCTCCATTTGTTTCGCATGAGTCTTACAGTTTGAGTGCAATCTTCGTATCTGCAAAACTTTGGAAACTTATTATCACTCGACTCGACAATTGAGGCAAGTCCCTAGGTAGCCCCACAGCGAGGCAGCAAGTTATAGGAAGGTCACAACCTCAAATCTTCATATCGTACGCGTAACAGCGCACATGTGCTCGAATCGGTGGTGCTCCGCCTCTTGTCAGCACAAATGTATTGAATCGTCGAAGAACATATGTCGTTCTCATCACCTGCACCTAGAGTCGCACTGAGCAACGTCACGGCGGTTGGCGCAGACACAATAAACCCTTCTACTATAGGCATCTAATAAAACTCAATGCACTTAGTCGTACGGGCATCTAGAATACTTGTCGTTCGCTCAAATACTCGGTGTCGCTCTCAGGCTCGAATACTTATTGTTGCGACAGGTAGGTACTATACCCACGAAGTATCTATACTAATAAAGAGTATTGAAGAGACGTCAAGTATTCGAGATTTAAGCGAACAACGAGTATTTTCTTCGTTTCGACAACGAGTATTTGAGCGACGCGAGTATTTCGAGCGATGATGAGGTTTTAAAAGTTGTTCTAGATTTCACTACTGTACACTATGTTAACTCCCGTACATATACTTCGCTGATAGGTTAGTTGGGCGCCAAATACAAAGAGTTGGATGCAGCATACGTAGTACTCCGTAAAAGGGAAGAAATTGATTAGTGCCGTGGCGATAAGCAGGAACCGTCCATCTCCCGATGTACTGCCAGTGGGATGGCAAAGATTAGGTGCCTCGGGAGGATCCTTCACCGTCTGTTGATGATAAAGTATCGATATTTGAGAGTGCAAACCAGAGCAGATGACTAGTATTAACGAAACATGATTTGTAGGAAATCAAATCTGTACATTCGTAGAACAATACTAGGCGCAACGTCGAAGAAATTCCTGTGTTCTAGTCTTTCTTTCAACGGCCCAGCGGCCTGGATCCCCCTTTGACGGTGGCACGACATGGCCTGCCAAGAGAAGCACGCCCCCATCCCAGCTAAGCGAAGTAAGTTTCTCAATAATCCTGGCCGCAAGTTTGAGTAGAAAGGAATCCACCAACCCCTACTATTTGGGTCGAGTCAACGAGATTCGTACATCCTCTCCTTTAATCAACGTGCTCGCCATTTCGTTTTCTTGAACTGCAGTGTGTGCTCGCGCTTCAACAGCAATTGAGTCGCGCGTTTTATAGGAAGAAGAAGTGCAAGGAACGTTCTTTGGTCGGTCACCGTCGACACCGCCAACCCACTGGAATCGCCGCTTGGATAAGGAGGTACGTCGAATTCCGCACGTTAAATGGCGCCGCGCTCGGGAAATTCTGTGTGCTGTACGATAGGGCTGCGGCTTTGAGTCTATCGTTGCCCGCTATCAGGTGCCTGCCATTGACGGATTTGATCGAGATCTCGAGTGAGAGGGCGTGGTGGGCGAGTTCTATGTTGGGGGTGTTACTCGAGACTCCACGCCCTTCACGCTCGCCCTCATAGCAATGGCACCTGGCAGTTGGAGTGATACGTTTTGCTACTATTTTTGCTATACAATTCCAATCAAGGCTAACAAATGGCGTTTTTACAGGTTGATCGAAAGCAGACCCCTCCGCCGTCCGCCCCTCGATGGCTCTATAGAAAACCGCACGACCTCTCACAGATTTTCAACATGCTGGGCTCCTACTTCCTGCGATCGAAAGCCTCCAGCGGCACCACAGAGACTGCCGCTGGTCCAATATGGCTGAATAAAAAGGTCACTCCTCTACTACAAGCACTTTCATATCGAGCTTGCCTCCACCCAATACACACCATAGTTATTGTCGCCTTTTTCGCCAGTACGACATATATGGGACTTTTACAAAGCAGTCTTTTTGATGGTGCAAAGTCCACTGTAGCCGGTCGAGCGGATTGGTTGTCTCTGCAAGAAGGCAGTCGCCAATTGAGAGTTGGGAGTGAGACGGGATGGAAATGGCAACCTAGCGATGTAGATACCCCGGTGGGACAAGGCGTCGACCACTTGGCTCTTTTGACATTCGTATTCCCCGATTCTTTCGCCGCAAGCTCTCCCCAGACCGCCCCTCTTTCAGACGCCATCCCGTTACCACAAAACCTTTCGGTTACCGCACTGCCATCGACTTCGAATTTCCTTTCTCCTATATCACAGGATAGCGCTTTGGCCTTTTCAGTACCATACGCAAATGCGCCAGAGTTCCTTGTTCAGGCACAAGAACTCCCAAATGCAGGACCTGTGCCCAAGAGCGAGGAGCGTTATGAAGCGGGTGCTACGAAAGAGCATAAGAAATGGATAATGAAGGCCGCGAGGGTCCCAGCAACTCGATTTGGAATCAGGGTTTGGGTCAAAAATGCCTGGACCGCATTCGTGGATCTGCTCAAAAATGCTGAGACTCTGGATATCATTATCATGGTTCTCGGTTACATTTCCATGCACCTCACATTCGTCTCGCTCTTCGTCTCGATGCGCCGTATGGGATCCAATTTCTGGTTGTTTGCTACTACGCTATTTTCATCCGTGTTTGCCTTCCTTTTCGGTCTGATCGTCACCAGTAAGATGGGAGTTCAGATGAACATGATCCTTCTCTCCGAGGGTCTTCCATTCTTGGTCGTCACAATTGGATTTGAAAAAGCCATTGTCCTTACCAAGGCAGTCTTATCCGCTTCCCTGGATACACGCAGACCACAAGCCGACAAGTCCAAGAGAATCGAGAAAAAGTACGGTATGTCGCCAACCTCCATTGGATATGCCGTTCAGGTTGCAATTGGTGAGAAGGGTTATGAGATCATCAGAGACTATGCTATTGAGATTTGTATCCTGGTTGCCGGTGCGGCTTCGCCCGTTCAGGGTGGACTTCAACAGTTCTGCTTCTTAGCTGCTTGGATCCTCTTCTTCGACTGTCTGTTACTTTTCACTTTTTACACCGCAATTTTGAGTATCAAACTCGAAATCAACCGTATCAAGAGACATGTTGCTCTCCGTCAGGCATTAGAAGATGATGGAATTAACCGAAAAGTTGCTGAAAATGTCGCTCAGAGTGATGACTGGCCGAAAGCAGATGATACTTCGGGTGCTCGTGAGACCACGATCTTTGGACGAAAAGTTCGGGATAGCAGCATCCCAAAATTTAAGGTTTTGATGGTTGGTGGATTCCTCATCATCAATCTGCTCAACATCTGTACCCTCCCCTTCCGGGGTGGTAACAACAACGCCGCATTACCAACTGTTACGGGACTTGCGGGAAGCAGTATCCCAGGTGTGGTTTCTTCCCCTCCTATGGACCCATTCAAGGTCGCTTCGAATGGGCTGGATTCCATTTTCGAGTCTGCCAAGTCATTCGACAGATCCACAGTAGTCACGATTCTAAGTCCGATCAAATACGAGCTCGAGTATCCATCAGTGCATTACGCTACGCCCTCCAAAGGTCGCTCATCTTACCAACAGGACGGAGATGAATTCAACGAGTACGGAATGGGTGGGCGTGTCGTCAACAGCATCCTCAAAAGCTTGGAAGATCCTGTTCTGTCAAAATGGATTGTTGTCGCTCTTGCTTTGAGTGTAATCTTGAACGGCTACCTTTTCAACGCAGCGAGATGGAGCATCAAAGAGCCTCTTCAGATGCCACCTCATCATGCGGTTGATGCAGGAGAGCTTGATCGCGCAGAGAGATTTAACAATTCAGCGTCGGTACCAACTCTCAAGCTTCCAGCCATCGACCCACAAGCTAGAGATGAGCTGCAAACTCAGCCTCCTACACCCGCAACCACTGACGATGAGGATGACTTGGTCATGTTCAAGAAGCCATCTGAAACTCAACTTCGCCGAACACAATCGCAAATGGAAAAGTTTATTATGGAAAAGCGTACCCATGAGCTCAACGACAGAGAAATTGTGGAGCTGTCCATGCAAGGAAAGATACCTGGCTATGCTTTAGAGAAGACCCTGAAAGATACTACTCGAGCTGTCAAAATTAGAAGATCCATAATCTCCCGGACAGCTGCTACAGCTGAAACAACCAGCTTGCTGGAACGATCCAAGTTGCCATATGAGCATTACGACTATGACCGCGTTCTTGGAGCTTGCTGTGAAAATGTTATTGGATATATGCCGCTTCCAGTTGGCGTTGCTGGTCCAATCGTTATTGATGGGCAAAGCTTCTTCTTGCCTATGGCTACAACTGAGGGTGTTCTTGTCGCCAGTACCAGCCGTGGTGCTAAGGCTATTAATGCTGGTGGTGGTGCAGTTACCGTTGTCACTGGAGATGGCATGACCCGTGGACCTTGCGTTAGTTTCGAGACACTTGCGAGAGCTGGTGCTGCCAAGAATTGGCTGGATTCAGAACTCGGACAGACTACAATGGCCAACGCTTTCAACTCTACTAGTAGATTTGCTCGATTGCAATCTATCAAGACCGCCATGGCTGGAACCAATCTCTACCCTCGGTTCAAGACGACTACTGGAGATGCCATGGGAATGAACATGATCTCAAAGGGTGTCGAACACGCTCTTAGTGTTATGGCCGAAAGTGGGTTCGAAGATATGGATATTATTTCTGTCTCTGGTAACTTCTGTACCGATAAAAAACCAGCTGCTGTCAACTGGATAGATGGTCGTGGAAAGAGTGTCGTTGCCGAAGCCATTATCCCTGGAGACGTTGTTAAAAAGGTTCTCAAGACAGATGTCGACACGTTGGTTGAGCTCAACATTGCCAAGAATCTTGTCGGTAGTGCTATGGCTGGAAGTATTGGAGGTTTCAACGCCCATGCTGCTAACATCGTTACTGCCATTTTCTTGGCCACTGGTCAGGATCCTGCGCAGAACGTTGAGAGCAGTAATTGTATCACTCTAATGAAGAAGTAAGATTTCCTCAGATCCTTTTAATTACATTTGCTAACACCACTTTCAGTCTCCGCGGCAACCTCCAAATCAGCGTCTCCATGCCATCTATCGAGGTCGGTACCTTGGGTGGTGGTACCATCCTCGAACCCCAAAGCGCGATGCTTGACCTCCTCGGCGTCCGGGGTTCTCATCCCACAAACCCAGGTGACAATGCCCGCAAACTCGCCCGTATCGTCGCAGCCGGTGTCCTCGCCGGCGAACTCTCCCTCTGTTCAGCCCTCGCCGCTGGCCATCTTGTCCGTAGTCATATGGCCCACAATCGAAGTGCGCCACCCACCCGAACCAACACACCAGCTCCCTCAGGCGCCCAAACACCTGTCTCAAGCGCCGTATCTAGCATGCAAGAACGCGCGGGCCTAATCATGTCTCCGGCAGCTGTGAGCCGTGCTGCGAGGTAGTGGCAAGGGAAGAGCTTGGTTTAATGGGGATAGGGAAGGGGCAGGCAAATTTTAATATGTACAAAGATATGCATAGAGCATTCCGTATTGGGAGTTTTTTGAGGGGCGTACATAATAAGTCCCGTTTTTATACTTTCCTCTTGGGCGTATCTTTTTTTGTCGGGGATGGGGGTTTAAAGAGAGAATAAATAAGCATGATATATATTTGATAACCTGATTTGAAAAACCCCTGGGTGCGAGACTTGAAGTAATGGGAGATCACTTATGAGAGTTGAGTTCTGTGTGTCCAAAACTAGAAAATCGAGATAGGAACAGAAAAGGGGGCTAAGTAGTCAGAGCATTGTATGGTCGTTTGGTTAATGTTCGAGTAAGTCACTGACTAATCACGAGATAGATGAGAGTGAATGTTCTTTACAGTTACTTCTGGCTGTCCTCATAACCTAGGACTAATCCATCCAAGTCGCTAAACCATATACGCAACTCGATGCGGCGTTTTAGTACCGGCATATTTACCGTCCACGAGACATAAGTCCAAGTAGCCCTCCATTATCACATCCACCTCACACACCCACCATAACACTAGCATTCTTATACCACCCCAACAGCGGGTTCTCCCCATTCTTCGTCTCCGTCTCCTCGACGTACGCCCATCGCTGCAAGAACTCCTCGTGCGACATCACGCGTGTGAGTTTTCCGGTTAGGAAGCGGTACATGCTTTCCATGACCCGGAAGTCGGTGGGGAAGAGGATGTCGAAGTAGCCTTGGTGGACCTGGTGGGTTATTAGTCGGGTGTGGAAGGGGAGAGAAGCGGAAGGAGGAAGGGGGAGGGGGAAATTGGGGGCTTACGAGAGGTGTAGTCACGGGCACGGTTCGACGCTGATATCGTGTTTGTACGACGGGTGCGTTTATGCCTTTTATGGTATCGGGGAGACTGTGGAAATCACTCGTAACAAGCCGATGATTCGGGAAATTCTTCGCTAATACATCGAAGAACTGCATTAACCGCGTAGGAATATATTCCGGCTCGCTCAGATTCGGAGAAAATGGCAAGCGGCGTTTTATTCCTCGGATAAGTTTATTTTGGTTCAACGGATGCGGGTATCGTCCGTCTGTCGCTGCGTTACGTACGCGTAGAAATCGGGACGCTACGGGGTCGAGCGTGGGAGAGTAGAACTCGTAGAATTCCCCGTTGTTGTCTATGAGGACTTGACCTTGCAATGGGGTTTCAGTGATAGGATCATAGCGAATTGCGTCGTGCGCGAAATTATCAAAGACTTCCATGGCGAGAAAGAAACACGGCTCCGGCACGGCTCTGTCCCAGTCAAACACGGATTTATGTATGATTTCTATCTTGGAGAAATGACCTTTCGAGTTGGAGTTTCGTAAGATTTGCTGGGCTTGCAGTTTTGCGAGGTTCGAGGAGATCTCTATGATTTTGAATTTCGTGCGGTCGTAGACGTCCGGTTCGGTGTCGCGGATGTAGTCGAGGATATTGAGCATGAGAGTTCCGTTTCCGGCGCCCATCTCGTAGATTATGAGGTCGTGGTAGGGGTATTGTGATAATTTGTAGTTGGCGACTAGATATCTTGCTATTGATTCGCCGTAGTATGGTCGAAACAATTCTGTGGGCGTATGCCAGAGTTGCCGCGTCTCGTTTGGTGATTTGAGGTCTAATTTATCTTCGAACTCTGTGTATCTCTGCCCTAGCAATCTGTGGAATTCGGGCTCGTCTTGGAGCTCGTTGAAATTGAATGGGTCTCCGGGTGTGAAAATTACTACTTGTTTCGAAAAGTACCCATATGAGGGATTGTATAAGGAGTCTAACAGAGGTCAATTGGGGTAGGTAGTAAACTGCATAGAGGGCCGGACCTTCAATGAAGTCTCGTGTCAACATCTTCACCCTCCTCGGTCGTTCCCTTCGGTTCCGTAACTGGTTCGCCGTGACCATTGGGTATTTCTCATACTCCTTCGACATGTCCTGAGGGAAGACATCTGTCCTCTGCTGCCAATGACTCTCATTCCTTGGGGCATCATCATCTTGTGTATTCCTATTCGAATAGCTTCTAACCTGCGTGCGTCGAGCGCAAGATATCCGAGGTGTTGGGCGCAGTTTTGGCCGTCCAGCTTGACAAGCGCGATGTGTAAATAGCTGTTTAAACAACCTCGAGATCAGAGGGGAGTCCATGGTGCTGCCCTCTCTGTTGCCAAATGCAGAGTTTCGATGTGGTTGAAGTCGTGATGGCCCAAGCTTCTACAGATTGGCAGGGGTGTGAAGCTTCATATGTCATGACTTTATTTTGACATCCGTTTCAGAAGCATGAGAAATTATGAGAGCAGGTTTAAGATCTAAGCTGAGATGATCGAACAGTAGAAAGATGTCTATGACAAACCACCCAAAAGCCTACGGCAGTGCAGCCGTAGCAATCGCATTTGTGGCTGGTATACTTGCGACCTTGGGCTTCAAAGACTTTTACCCAGATCTAGAACGCAGATATCAGCGCCGACGAGGTCAACCCTACAATCCCGCAGACTCACGACCAGGGAGCACATATCTTGCAGCCGCGCCTCTGAGTCTAGAAGACCACTCCAAAAGTGCAAGAAACTCAAGAAGCAGCTTGCCAGCGCCACCAATACCAGAAGGTATAGAAGGATGTATCGGCAACACTCCACTTTTCAAAATCAGGAGTTTATCAGAAGCTACGGGGTGTTTGATTCTTGCCAAGGCTGAGTTTCTGAATGGGGCTGGGAATAGTCCAAAGGATAGGGTGGCGTTGAATATGATCAAGATGGCTGAGGAGGAAGGACTTTTGACTCCTGGACAGGGAGATACTATTTATGAGGGTACGGTTGGATCAACGGGGATTTCGCTGGCTACTTTGGCGAGGGCAAAGGGGTATAAAGCTTATATTTGTATGCCCAATGATCAGAGTACTGAGAAGAGCGATTTGTTGACGCATCTGGGCGCTACTGTTGAGCGAGTTACTCCGGCGCCAATTACTTCGACTGAACATTTTGTCAATCTTGCTAGGACGAGAGCAAAGGAGCATACGAATTCAAGTGGGACTTCTAGTAAGGGATTCTTTGCTGATCAGTTCGAATCTGGAGCGAATTACAAAGCTCATCTTCAGACTACGGGACCTGAGATTTGGCAACAGACCGGAGGACATGTATGATCAAACTCATCGCCTCACGACTTCGCTTGCTAACACATGTTTAGGTAGACGCTTTTGTTGCCGGTGCTGGAACTGGTGGAACAATCTCAGGTGTTGCACTGTATTTGAAGCAAAACATGGGCATGAGCAATGAGCTCAAAGTAGTTCTCGCAGACCCAGAGGGAAGCGGTTTGTATAACAAAGTCAAGAATGGGGTGATGTTTTCCAATACCGAGAGAGAAGGCACTCGTCGACGACAGCAAGTCGATACCATCGTAGAGGGTATTGGGCTGAACCGACTTACCGAAAATTTCGAAGCTGGAAGAGAGTTAATTGATGATGCTGTCAAAGTCACCGACATTCAAGCATTTAAAATGGCGAGATGGTTAGTTGAGAAAGATGGTATCTTCGTTGGAAGTAGTAGTGCCGTCAATTGTGTAGCAGCGGTTGCTACCGCCTTACAGATGCCCAAGGGGAGCCGGGTTGTTACGATATTGTGTGATAGTGGTACCCGACATCTCAGCAAGTTCTGGAAGAAGGTTGGTGAAGCTGGACTTGAAGAAGGACATGACCAAGATGATTTGATAGAATTGCTTTCACTAAAGTAATAAGATGAATATAAGAAAATAATCGCTGACTTCCGTTCGTAATAACGAATCTATCAAGACCGACATATGGTGCTAAATAATGCTGACCGCTACGGACTAAAGTAATACTCTCAAGAGTTGTTCTCATCGTATTAGTAGAGTACGCCACTGACACCTTGAAAGAAGAGAGTGACACGCTCTCTTGTACGTTTCTATCAAGCCACTCAACGCATTGGATGATTGCCCTGTCAAATCGAATCTATCCTTTGCACTCTCCTGTGCAACCCCCTGAACTCCAAAACCATCCTCAAAGGTGAGCAAGAAAATAAATAGGCAGCATTGAACGAAGATTCAAGAGAACTTTTCTTATTAGTAATGTATCCGAAAACGACAGTAGATTACTTACCTTCCAGCGATTACCACAGACTGTGCACTCACAGAAGGTAGTCATCGGTTCATCAGCACTTCTAGTTTGTGCTTGACTGTACGAGACTTTCTTTTGTCCACATCTACCACATCTCAAGGCATCACTGATACTCTTTTCTGCCATCGGAACCTGTGCCATTTTCATGTTCTCGTAATTTAGCTTCTTATCTTCCTCGATTCGCTTGGCAGACTTCAATTCGTCGTGTGTCATTACAACAAATTTAGAAGGAAGGATGTCCCCAGATAACACTTGAATACCAAGTTCCCTGTTGTCCTTGTTCTTAAGATTCTGGAATAGCGATCGAAGTTTCGCTCGGTAGTCTGAGTTGTCGCCCTTGTGAGACTCGTATGCAGCTTTTTCGACTTCCATTGCCTTTGCGATAACCTGGGTGGGACTCGCATCCGACATGAAAGCCAGTCCGTTGTATATTAAACCAATGCAGGCATCGCGTGTGGGTACTCCGGTTCGTTTCGTGTCGACCTTATCCGTTTCCCAACGTCGTTTGGATACATCGCCGGTGTATTTATCTCCTTTGGATGCTGGTGCTGGCGAAGAGGTGGCCTCGGCTTTTGGTGGCGATGATCCTGACATTTTCTGTTTCTTTGCTTCGGCTTGCTGGATCTGAACTGCCCTTTTCCACTTTCCAATAACTTCGGCAGCAAGTCTAGCGATGTCTTTGTTCTGGTTGCCTTTCTGTTTCGCAACAATCATACCAGCTTTTGTTGCCTGGATAAGGGTTAGTCTTATTCATGCTCTAGCATGCTCAGAAGACAACATGCGTGCTTCTGGAATGTGTTTGACAAACACAGGACATACTCTAAGAAGCTCCTCCGTAGGCTTGACATCTCTCTTCAACGTTTCTAGAATTGTGATAGCTGCCGGTGCCGAGTCCTTATCTCCCACAACCTTCAACAGAGCCTTGAGTTGACTCTCCAACTCTCTCTGAGCCATGCCGGTAGCCATTTTGTGTGCGATTATATTTCGGCGTTCGAGGAGTTCAAGTCCAGGGGTTTCCCATATGTTGTTGGCCTGGAATGATGGGTCGCGCTTGTTATGAGCTGCAGGATACGTGCCAGATATGTAAAGCACCGATGCTGGGTTGCGGCTGAAGTGAGTGGTTGCTCGCTGGATAATATATCACCTCGGTGTTGACATTCGCGATGGAAGCTTGCTCGCAGCCTCATTCTGTGGCGGTGCGGCCCAGCGAGGTGGACCCGCTTTACCCCAGACTTTCGAGAATTTGATGCGGTTGCTCTGACATGCGACAATCATCTCCTGTCACTTCAACTTTGAGTCACCTTTTGTCGAACTAGGCGACGCGATCGAGGACGCGGGACGTCCCCCAAATATAACAAAAAATCACATCGAGCAGTAGCCGCATCTGCCATCCGCAATCAACCCAGAATGATATACGACCTCAATGTCCCATGGACATCATCAACCCCGCCAGCTACCCTCTCCCGCACAATCAACTTCCTCAACTCATTAGGCTATGAGACTATCGCGCTTTCACACTTCTTGAACGCTTCCTCTCTCCCCTCCCAAATTACCAATCCAATCCCTCTCAGTATTCCAACACCTCCAAACACCACCATACTACGAAGATGCACGCTCATCCTTTCCGACCCAGCGCAGAATCCACGGCTCACAGCTCTTGCTCAGGCATTCGATATCCTAGCCCTACGACCTACAACTGAGAAAGCATACTTGAGTGCTTGTAATACGATGCCTGAGATAAGCATTCTAAGTTTAGATCTTACACAGAAATTCAGCTGGCATTTCAAGCCGAAGCCATTGATGACTGCGGTTACGAGGGGGGTCAGGATAGAGCTGAATTATGCACAAGCGACTTCAGGAGATTCTGCAGCTAGGAGGAATTTCATAAGTAATGCGATGGCGATCATAAGGGGTACACGAGGGAGAGGGTTGATTATTAGCAGCGAAGCGCAAGACGTTCTTGGGGTTAGGGCACCGGCTGACGTGGTAAACTTATTAAGTATTTGGGGCTTGGGGAGTGAAAGAGGCGTGGAATCAATGAGTGGGAATCCCAGAAGCGTGGTTGTTAATGAAGGTATCAAGAGGAGAGGCTTCAGAGGGGTTGTTGATGTTGTTTATGGTGGAGAGAGACCTGCTTCCGCAAGCAAGGCGAAGGAAAATGCAAATGGAAATGGGGAAGGTAAGAAAGGAAAAGGCAAACGTAAAGTCGAAAATGGCACACCGGAAAGTACACCGCCTCTGAGCAAGACGCAGGCAAAGAAACGACGTCTCGAAGCTTTAAAAGCGTCAAAAGAATCATCTGCTACACCAACACCTAGAGATACCCCGGATGCCGCATCAGACAGCACTCCAAAATCAAAAGCGCATGATTAAACCAACATAATTTCTCAGTTTAAGTTTTTGTTTCAGAAGTGAACGATATCTACAATATTTCAGCGCCCCGAGTTCCAATGCAAACCCCATCCGATACAACTTCCCAGAGCCTCCGGTCACCTGTGACTTCAACCCTGTACGAAATAAAAGAAACCTATTTGCTGACGCATACTTGGTATAATCTAAAGAAACTTCAATATACACAACCCATTTCATCAAATCATCCATTAAGTAATCACTCCTCCTCGACCTGCTTCACGCTTGAACCTTTTATTGAACAGCAATAGTGGCTGCCGCCAGACTTCCCAACTGCAGACTACTCTCCAGTTTGAACGTACTGATATTAATCGGATTGGGCTGTGCGGGTGCTGCTGCTGCTGCTGGCGTAGCTTCGGGAACAGTTACTGGTCCTGGAGTCGAAGATACAGACAGCGAAATGGTGGAAGATGGCGCTACTGCTGATAGAGCTTGTGGAATTGGAATCGTGGGGAGACTCTTTGAAGATGATTCGGCTACTGCTGAAGCTGCAATAGCACTAGATGGTGCTAAACTGCTGGGTGTCGGACTAGATGCTACCAAAGTAGCTGGAGGTGCTCCTGCAGGAATAGCGCTCGATATAGCGGGCACAGCAGGAGGGGCAGCACTTTGAGCTGGAGCTCCTGCTGCTGGAACGCCAGTAGAAATGAGGGGATCGGTCGTCAGCGCTTTCGATGGCCCGGCGGCGCTCACAGGACTCGCAGCTGCTTGAGCACTGGATATAGCGGGCGTAGCAGCTGGAGCGGCGCTTTGAACTCCTGCTGCAGGCGGACCTTGTGAGACGATTCTGGCTGTGGTGAAAGTTGAGGCTCCTGGGATTTGCATAGACGATGCTGCTGGCGGGTTCATAGCAGCCATATTAGGGATGGATCCTGCGCCTGCCATGACATTGGAAAAGGAACCTGCGCCGCAGAGACATTGACAGTCACATTGGCCGTTTGCTTGCGTTACTCCGGTCCCAGAGGCGATGGCTCCTGGAGCTCCCACGGCTTGTGATTGGACCGCTATTGAGTGATGTCAGTTAAGAATTCAGTATGCGATATGAGACATCTAAGGAATCTTTATAGAACTCTATAGAACATGAGAAAGTGCTCTTACCAGCTGGAGTGGCCGCGGCCGGTTGCCCTTTACTAACAATATTCGCTGTAGTAAGTGTCGCCGAGTTTATAGGAGCGGCGGCGGCAGCTGGATTTCCACTTGGTACTGCTCCTGGAGGAGGATTTACACCTGGAGCCCCGGCCGCTGGTGCTGGTTGGGGAGCTGGATTGGGTGCAGGCTGGGCTGCTCCCGGTTGGGCTGCTGGCGCTGATGGTGGTCCTTGCATAGCAGTGGTGAGAGCCACGACGGGAGCGCTTCCTGATCCAGCTACCATTCCTGCTGGTGGGTTTACACCTGCTGCAGCAGCGTTATTGACCGTAACAGTAACCATTTGTGTGACCGTCAGTGGAAGAGGAGTGACTGTAACCGTCGGTGGTGCACCTGTACCGAATATTGTCGTGGTGAGAAATGACAGTTGTACAGCACTAAGGTAATCAGCATATGCTTTATATGAGCATGAAATAGAGGTATCCTACGGGTCTCCAGACGCTGCTGCTGCCGCCGCCGCTACTTGCTGGGTAACTGTCACAGTCTTCTCTTCCGCCGCAGGACATGTACTGTTTTGTGCTTTATTACTATTTTCCGCGGCGGTGATTGTCTTTGTCACTGCTCCGGCGGCGACAAGAGATATACTTGTTGCTCCAGATCCAGCCTTTGCTCCTCCGTCCAAGGCGCCTAACGCCCCCAGAAGGTCTTCTAGTCCTCCTCGCACATTTAAGTCGGCCTAGCGAGGGTTAACATCTACAAAATTTGTTGTCCAAGGTCACCATACCTGCGTCAAGCCAGCCAGACCAGCTACAGCCAACGCTGATATCCTTAATAAGTCCCTCATCCTGATATGTTATAACTTCAAACTTCAATACTGGGAGCCAAGCCCGTCGAACAAACAAATCTTCGAAACCAAAAAGCTTTAAAATTCCAACAGTCCAGCCGTATAATTTGAAAGAGCGTGTGAATCGAAAAGAGCGTGACCGGCACTTACAGAAGCAGAATCGAAAAACAGCAGAACATACAGAAAGAGCGTCCAGATGGTATGAAAAGGGAATGGAAACAGGTGCGGGGCGAGCTACACCGTGCGTAAGGACGTCGGCGCTTGTACAGGATATAAAATCGCCCGCGCAAAACAATGACGCTTCATGGATCTGTGGAATGGAAGCAAAGCATAGCGAGAAAGGGAAGATAGAAAAGCAGCCCCATCGCGCCATACTTGCGTGAACGCGTATCCAAGCAGGCGTTTCGTGATACAGAAGACTACCCCGTAATTCTCGAAATGCATGGCGTAGATCAATGGCAGACGACTCAGCAAGTCAAAGAAGGCGAATGTTTACCGGACCGCCAATTCTCTACCAAGACGATTTGTCTCATGGAAGTCTGAGAATTGGCCTCTCACACACAACCATACTGGCTCTTTGAGCAGGTGGTGGCTTGAGAGATGCCGAGCAGTCGATTTAAGAAACTTACCGGGTTTCATTAAGCTTCCAGCGAAGCGAGATTACCCCTGAAAGAAAGCTCCGAGCGAACAATGCACGGGTAAAAAGAACGAGAGACTATCTTCAAAAGTCTTGCGACCATAGAAAAGTATGCGCAAAAGAGAGACATTTTCAGCATTTCTGATCCACCAAGAGCCTCAGACTTGGCTCCGCCGATCTGATGCCAAACATTGTCTGTTCGTTTGTGGGGACCCGAAGGCGTTGTTTCGATTGGACTCCCAGGTCAACACCTTCTCGCCTGATTTGTTTATACTAAAAACAATGCGGCAGTTTGCATGCCGATCGGCAGAGCAGCAAATCATCTTGATCTTACTTCGTCAGAGAGGAATCTGATGGCTGAAATAATATGGGTTGCTTGCGAGCTGAGTCGGTTGTCGTTGTTATCAATTCTCGGGCGTTTGCCTCCCGCTCCCGGGCCGACGGCTAGTCCCTCTTCTAGTTCTCGAAGAGAAACATCTCTTTCAGTAGCACATCATCAGTGCTCAAAATGATTCGGATCACTTCAAGGGACAGTATAATCACAAGCCTAGAAAAGATCCGATTGGTAAGTCTAGCCTACTCTACTTTTGTCTATTGCTTACTCAATCGTCCTGCCCTGTCGACTTCCAAGTCTCACGCTTGCTCTTATGTGGTATACACAGGATCCCACGATCATTCCTAGTTCCGGTTCTAAGAAAACATAGCAAAAAAGCAAAGGATTCCAAAGCTTTACGCCTCTTTCTTCTCGACTATTTCATTGTTTTCGTCAATAATCGGCAAATCCCATTCTGGCGGCAGCTCCAGCTTATTCTTCCTCAACCTGGACGATATTTGCCATCCAAACAAAACAACTGAAGTTAGCAATATCGTCGTGAGGAAGTACAACCACACCCATCCCGACACTATTCTTCCAGTATTTCCTGGTTGAAAGTCCCAGAAACTGGCGCTGAAGAGGGTAACGACGAAGGTGCCAGGGAGAAAGACGAGTGTGACACCGGCAATGACCTGCATATCTGTACCATACTGGAGGGATTGTTTGGCCATTCTAGTGTTCAATCGACCCTCATATACCGCAAACTGCGAGAGCTTCAGGCTGACATCGTTCTGGTATTTTGATAGCCTTGCGATCCGAAGGTTCAACTCGTTATCACGCTGAGCAGTAAGTGAGTAGACCTATCAGAGCAACTTAGTACATGGACTCGCATCTCGAGTAGGCTGTTTTCATACCATTTGAACTTGCGCCTGTGCTACATCTTTGTTATAGTTGTTATGCTGACGCTCAGCCTCCAGTACCTGATCAATATAACTCAAACGCTGGAAGAGGATGTCTATCCCATGCTTTCTGGGGAAAGTAATCCCTTTACTGCTCAAATTTTCTAGTTCTTTTATCAGAAAACTCACAACTCGACTTTGTGACGCCCAAAGCTGAGCGACTCCAACAATCGAAGTAGACAAAGCCGTCAATTTGCTCGCGAACTCGACGAGATCCAATGGCTGTCGATCTCCATCTTCGATACGAAGTAGTCAGTCTTCATGGCGCTTTGTATTCTCAAGAACATTTCTAGATGTTTTCGATTCATGTCTATCAAGACGGATTTGGTCATATCTGCAAGTGCAATACCTAAAAAGAGTGGGTTATCGGTGCATCCTTTTCTCTTGTGGATATATCTCTCCAAAAGCACCACTTGGTATGGGCGAAGACCGATACAAATGGCATTTGCGGTTCTGGAATCCGCATCATAGGTTATTGCAAGTGTACATGCCCAGTCCCAGCCCCTGTCGACTCGGATGATGTAGCATACTAATTACTACAATCAGCTTGTGGCCTGAATGCTTAAAATTGCAGTTATACTTACGTTTCCTAGAAGAAATCACACCGTTGGTTATCGATGGGAAAGCTATAGCTCCAGACCACAAGTCGCTGCGAGCTTCGAAGCACAAATCTGGAATATTTCATTCATTTAATAGGTACTCCTCCAAGGCATTGGCGCCTCCACTCGCTTTAAAAGGCGACTTTGGTGATAACAAACTGTCATCGTCGTCAAATCAGCAGAGTTACCATTTGCTGCTACAGCTTACAAGCTGAGCCTCCATTTATTCCGCTCTCCTCCGGCACTATGGGCGTGGAGCTTCAACTTGACGATTTCAATAGGTAAAGTGGCTTACTCTGAAAAGGTAGTTAAACTCACTCCGTGTATCATAGACTCAGAGCTACAGGTAAGGCTACTGCTGGATATACTAACTGCAGACTTCACATTGCATGAACATTTTGATGCAAGAGATAGTGTTGAAGCATCTCATCTCCTCGTATTTGAATGACCAGTGCGTTTTCTCCTTCTTGTTCTGCTGTCGTGTAGCTTAGGGTTTCGGGATTTTCATCCTCGTGGTCAATTTCTCTTTCATCTACTTGCTCTCCAGTCTTACCAGCTGCTGCGTTTGAGTTTTCTTGCACCCATGAGAGCGTACGATCCGACTCAATTTGGCAACCATTTATTCTCAGCATTTTGAAGAAGAATGGCTGCAAACAGACTGAAATTAAAATATGGGAGGAGATGGATATGAGAAGGCTGAGATGGTGCTGGGCGCACTGAGCTGAAATATAGGTAGCCATGCAGGTGCCGCGAAATTTGTCTGGCCAATCAGAGACCCTCATACATCTACATGATCGATGAATTGCTAACAACGTCTATGCGTAAATACTGGAATTGCCATCGAGAAGGTAAGCGTATAAGTATGTTCTCCCGATAACGGTAGAACCTCAAATTCATACCTAATCAGCAGTCACAAGCCAAATGCACTGCCACACGTTCCACTGCTCAGTAGTTTATCAAGACTCCATTACATTAAAACCGAATGGAGTGGTCAATATGAGCTTTCTGGGTTTTGGGATTGTCTTGAATTGTTTGGTTTTATCTCTCGCTGCCACTTGCCAAGTGACCGTTCAGTAACCTGAAAGCAGGTATTCATTGATTTCACGCTTCACTCGAAAAGTCTAACCCATCCCGAAATAGAGGCGAAGAAGTGTCTTTATGCCAGATAATAGAACAAAGCTTTGAGATTTTCAGGTCGATCTATTTACTAGTTCGTCGACTACTACTAGGTAAACTTGTTGATAGTTGACAGTTGACGATCGGCAGCAGGAGATATTCTGCCTAGATAACTAACTTTCTGATTAGCAGTGTTTTCTGTTGGAAATACGTCTCATATTACGTGGTTTTCGATTGTTCAAGCTTGATTTTCCAAGGAAATGTATTCTAGAGATCGTAATTCCTCAATTAGTTCGAGGTAATCAAGTCGTTGGGTCGTGGTTATTTTACCCCTGTCTAGCGTATAAATTATGGGGATCCTGCACGACGTTCGACAAATGAAAATACAGTCAATTGTCAGCGCTCCACCGTTCTGGACCCTCGAATTACGAGATTGGTTGGTGTCGGGTAACCCATGGACCAGCCAGAGACTCCCTCTGACATCTCACATCTGCACGTACATACGCATACACTGACCGCTGCCTTCATCGGTCATCCTGTCTGAAGCCGATACTTGGACTCGAACACCTTCCTCGTACAAAAGGAAGTCCATTCAATCACGAGACTTACTTCCGTCTCAGAAGAATCTTGGAATCACACAACTTCAGGAGTGAACTCCGCTTGGCCAAGTGACTGGAGCGTCAAGACCACGCCGCAAAGACGAGTTTCCGACAACGTCAGCCGCAAAAAGATATATAATATCTGGGGAAAACATATCGATTTCACCCTCCAATCTTGGACCACTCGGATCGGATCCTGACCACGCCATTAGACACCCAGCGCTCCGACTGAGGAGGGGGCGGAGAGGGGAGGGGAGGAAAAGCAGTGGCGTGGATTGGAACTGGCTACCGCCACAGTATCTCCAGTTTCTTCGCAGTCATTCAATCTCCCGACCTTCAATTTGGTCGATACACTCTTTGAAGGAGTTTTCGAGATCAAAATAACCTCGAGGCGACAGGGACAACGTCACGTACCTGCAGGTATTCTTGGCAGTCATACTCTTCGGGGACGACGTCGTGTTGGGAGGCTGTGATCCGTGGTTGCCTCACCTCACTCGTGGATCCGGGACATTGTATATCATCATTTTTGCACAAACCCGTGATCATTAGCATTCTCTGGCGACGAAGAAATATCTTGTCTACTCATTTTAAAGCGACACGCGGCGACTACTTTACGCAGCTAATCACCATTGGCTAAAAATCTAGTTGAATTTGGCTCGGAGTTTTGGACCTTAAGTTGACCACAACTTTTTTCTCGGCGTCGTGGATTTTATTAAGAGGGATCTCGTATTGCTCTCTTTTGGCGTATCACCAAAGCGACGAACGGTTCTCTAGGCTTGGCGTTTTTTTACACGGCTTTCACTTATCTATGTCCTGCGCATATAACACACATTTGGTGTCTGACTTCAAGTCGGGTCGCTCTCCTCGCACAATGAGCAACAAACATTCGGCAACGCCACAGCGGCGCAAAGATACTTTTCACGTTCGTACTGTTCTACCTTCCAAAGAGCCATCGAAGGAGGATCTCGAATTAGCCCAGCATCTGATAGGCCATGCTCAGGGAATAAGAGGCGATCCTAACGCGCAAGATGGAGAAACTTCGAGGAGTACACCTTCGCCAGCATATGATGCTTCGACCCCAGGGTCAACCAGTCCGTCCGTCCAGCGGCTACGAGAGATTGCTTCGAGATCTAGCTCGCTAGAAAGAAGTCAGCAAGATTCAGCTCAGTCTCATCAACGGGCTCAGTCCATTCAGTCCGATGCTGTTCCGGCAGGTCAAGTTTGCAGGTCAGTCCTTGACTTTAAACTATAAGATAAACCCTAACAGTGGACAGTAATTGTGGCACAAGCCGAACACCACTATGGCGACGGTCGCCCCAAGGAGCTACAATCTGCAATGCGTGTGGTCTCTATTTGAAAGCCCGCAACGCTGCTAGACCTACCAAGCCTAGAACTCACTCCTCAACTGCGACTCCTATCGCTCAACGAACTCCAGAACCAAGAGCTTCGCCAAGTAGTGTTGCGCCAAGCCATACTGCGACTGGAGCAACCTACGTTGCTGCAGATCAGACTTCCAATGGATCATGTCCTGGTGGTGGAAGATGCAATGGAACTGGCGGAGCAGAAGGATGCAGTGGCTGTCCTGCGTTTAATAATAGGGTCTCCAAAAGTGCACACTTCACATCATCACAGAATCGCCAAGCTGCTGCGTCTGCTGCCGACTCGCAAAGCGATCATCCAACGGATGCGCCGTCGCCCATTGACGTTGCAGCTCTCAGCATTCAGTCTCAGAATACAACAGTCGTCGTAGCCTGCCAAAACTGTGGCACTACGATTACGCCACTATGGCGCAGAGACGCAAGTGGCCACACGATTTGCAATGCTTGTGGTAAGTGATTAGTGGACTCTGAAATTTACAAAACTGACTATGTAGGTCTTTACTACAAATTGCATGGTGTCCATAGACCTGTCGCAATGAAGAAATCCGTCATCAAGCGGCGCAAGAGGGTTGTACCAGCTGGAAAAGATGGGCAAACCTCAGAAATTGACGTTGCAAGTAACATGGAGTCCCCAGAATCAGATCACCCATCGCCGGAAAGCCAAGAAACCCGTGGCACTCCCAACCCTGATGGGTCGATAAACCTTGGGTTCCGATCTCGTAACGAAGTTCGCACACAGCTACCTCAGCCTACCTCAATAGCGAGAGGTGGGAACGATCTCACGGCTTATGCCTCAATCTCGAACTCGAGTAGTTCATTCGAACACCCTGACTCGTTGAGCAACGAAAATAGACTTCCACCGATGGCGGCGTATCCGTCACCTAAGCCGGGTCGACTTTCCCTGTCACCTAATACATTTCTATCGCCTTCACACAAACGGTCTTTCTCTACCTTAGAGACAGAACAACAAGACACCACAAACCTTGATCCTAACGCTCAGCCCAAACGTTTGTCATCTATAAAATCGATACTCAATCCTGGCAGTTCGGACTACCTAGACGCAGGAGGCAGTGGAGGATCGGATCGGCTAAGTCCAAATCGATATTCCGCGTTGAACAGCCCTAGCTACGGAGTCAGTCCTGCAAACAGCGGAGAAGGCAGTCACGAAGCTACTAGTGATGGGGAGAGGAAGAAGTTGGAAAGAAGGGAGTTACTGCAGCGGGAGGCTGAGAGGATGAGAGAAGCCCTCAAGGCTAAAGAAAGGGAATTGGAGGAAATGGAAGAGTAACTGATATGGCCTCAGAAAATGAGTCCTGAGCGGATGATGTGCAACTTCCTTTTCTCGAATCGTGTAGGCAAGGAGGGTCAATGACCTGGACAGGTGTTTTGGCGTCAAATTTACGAATCTCAGATGGCGTTACAAAATTCTCGCTAGTGGAAAAAGATATGTACACTTAGACAAGGCGTTTTCTTGAATATCTTCACACAACTGGGAGCAGGTATATCCATAGGCGTCTCTCCAGAGTCGTGCTTGTTTGGACTCAATAAATCATAACTGAGAAATAGCGTTGAGCTGTTTTCCGTCTCGTATAATGCTTGGCTAACAATAGTCATTCTGTGGTCTGTTAATCGGGTTTTGCATTACGTGCTAGTTGCCAGCCTTTTATTGTAGCGGCAAAGAAAATGCGGTCCGAGGCATCTAGGATACTAGTTGGAAATGTAACTTGCGGAGTGAGTAAGTATGTGTAAAACGACTACACTTCTATAAACTGACCCGCAGTCTCGTACAACTTATTTCCACCCGCTGAAGAGCTTTTAGGTGTTAAGTTATTCGGCTTCTTATGTTATTAAGCTTACTACTTTAAGAGAGATGAATAATCCTCATTATTGTTTGTTGTGTGACAGGTGGAATTCGAAACTACTTATTCATTGCTCAAGGAGAGGCACTGTGGTGGGTTATTAGGTTCGTATTTTTGCTAAATCTCTAAAAGACGAAAAGGACTTAAAAAAAAACTGTTTTCTCGCTCATGAGAGATTGCGGGGTTTTTTAAAATGTGAAGTCTGACCTTTTTTAAGACGTTTGTTTGGAGTCTGATTAGAAAGTGCATCTTGTGTTAGCTACACAAGAATGAGGTCTCTTTTAATCGTGAAATGAATATAGTTTGGAACAATTGTGTGTAAGTGTCGTGATGTTTTCGAGGTTTGTTGGGAATTAGTAGTAATATATTATAAAATATAAATTATGATAAAGTAGCGCTATTGTGGAGTAGTAAAATAGTGAAAAGACCTTAATATATTAATAGAATACTCTATAGGGATAATATTCTTATATCTAGTATATAATATCTTATATACTTACTTTATAAGCTTATTATAGTAGATTGTATTAACCTTACTCTTTTACTTTTTAATAAAGTAACTTCACTTTATCAAAAAAGCGACTGTAGTCTGTACCCTAGTAAAGCCCTTTTTTCTTTTCTTTTTCCCCATTTTGCGGTGCTATTGTTACAACTGTTTTTTTTAACCTCTCTAGGATATTGAAATATCGGGTTCGTCAATTCAAGCCAAGGCAAAGGTGAATTCGTGTTGTTGATTTTTAAGTCACAACAATTCACCACATTTTAGCGCGACCAGCATACTTCATTGCTCCAGGCAACGTCTTCATCTGGTCACCTGCAACTTCAGTCCTCAATTATCTCTCATAAACTGGACCTGAAACATGGCGCCTTCGAAAAATCAGACGATGTCCAGTTGGAAGCAGGCCGCGAAACTGTTCTTCTGTGTTGGCACTCCTGACGGTGAACCTTCAACCACAATCAAATCACCTGGAACACGTAATGGCAAAGATGCGGTTCTTTCGAATTCTAGGATCAGAAAGCCGATAGATCGCAGTGATTTGACCCGCAGAATAAAAACACAGGAGCAGCGCGATGGCAAAGAAGGGAATTCCTCGGTGCCAGAAAGCAAGATATTCTCGAGCAGCAATGAACTTATCAGCAACACCCAATTCGCAGGCGAATCTCATAAATTCCCCTTCATGAGTTTACCAGTCGAGATCCGTCTTCAAATCTACGATCTACTGCTCGTAAGCCGGCTTCCCGGCTCTCCGTGTGGAATTCCAGATGCTGTCAGGAACACTAATCAGATGAAGATTTCGCTAGATAAATTTCACAGGCTTTGGGTTGAGACGATGACTGCAGGTATAGTACGAACCTGCAGAGAAGTATACAACGAAGCGAACCCGATACTGTACTCGCAGAATGTCTTCCAAATTATCGAACCCGAACGGGTGCTTCAATACATCACCCAGATCGGTCATTCGAATCTCAAGTCGCTCCGATATCTCAATTTCTCCGTCAAGTGGGATTCGAAGCTCTCTTCCTGGCTGGAACTTCTTCACACGTTGGCTGAGGAAGCAAGTGGATTACGAAAGATCGAAATCGAATTCGGGATCAACTGGGACTTCCCATTCATGATATGGCCTGTCAGGGAGGATTTCAAGGGTTACGGAGTTTCTCGTGAATTTATGCATGCATTGGGAACCATTCAAGGATTGGAGAATTTGACTGTTTCGGGGTTCTGGGACGCAAGCTGGCCCGAATACTTGCAAACGAAGATGGGTTGTCAGGTGGAAGCCATTGTTGGTCGTTCCCAGGACGGGCTTGAAGACGGCTTGAATGAGTGGCAACTGGGGGCTTTACGCGCATGTAACAAAAGGTACTCTGTTGCTTTCTGTTACTATCAGGGGGGAGTAAAGGTTTTGTCTTCAAGTGCAGCTTATGATGGGCAGTAGAGTCGCATGAAGAAGGGATAAAAGGGCTGGTACTACATTTGGCAGGAGAAGGTTGTTTTCAATACACTTAAGGTCAATTGAACCAAGTAAAGAGGCACCTAATATACAGCAAGTGGACGGCACTACTGAGAAGCGCCTTAATTCCGCAGAATCAATTATTATTGAGTCTACTCTGTTCCACCCCCTACATATCACATCCTACAGAACAGCTTCTATCGTGAGCTGAGCTTCAACTACCGAAAAGATATCCCTTACTTTTTTCTTTGTTGCCCAATGTGAAAATTTGCCGATGATCAATTAGCACTCACCAACGACGTCACTTCTTTTGTAAACAAAGAGATCGCAACCCACGCGGCAATTATGACGGAAGCTTGGGATGAAGCTTTATACGAAAGGGGATAGCTTAATCATATTGATGGTTAATGAACCGAGGTTATAATTATGTTTACTTTGGGAAAGTCTTCACTCTAGGAAAGGCTTCTGTGGCGAGAATGATGACTTCCGATGTGTTGGCCATCAAGCGTGCAATGTTCTTTGTAGAGAGCTCGGTCTGAATATTGTAGTTGTTCATGTGATATATTTGTAGTCTAGAAGGGGAATGGATAGGAGTCACTGTGGTGCGTGAACAGATCATGAGAGAAGATATTCTAGTGAATGCTAGTGAATACTGTTAGCCATGTTATGAGAAGTATTATTCAGGAGCTCAAAGCGAAGATCACTTTGTTTACTGGAGTTTGTCTAGAAAATATCTTTATTCACTACATGAACCTCACCTACATGTACCAGTATTGATCTCCAAAAGTGAAATATAATATTGGAGAAGAAGACTAGTGGCTTTGAGAGCCTTTTGCCAGTATCGAACTAATATAGTGGCAGGGAAAAGATGTGAAACCATTTATCTTAATCAGCACTCGATCTTTGACGGTCTCATTTCCCACAGAAGCGATATTACTATTTCCCAGCAAAGCATGAGTAATTAAGTCAGAGGTCTTGATGCCAATCTAGGAAAGCTCAAGGTTGATCAAGTGATCCCTTCAGCCAACTGGTGATCTTATACGGTTACGACTGATAGACTCTACAAAGTTTTTTAGGAAGATGATATTCTAGTGAACATTTGAAGAGATATTTGAGTTTTGAATTTCTAACGAAGTTTCGTTTACATTTTCAATATTTGTTTTCACAAAGTTGTCGCGGAGTTAACGCGAGATTGTCATGAACTTGCTCCAAAACCACGACTTATATCATACCTTGCTCACCATGAAAGTGACTTTCTTGCTGTTTAACAGTTCGTGTGCTCAAATTCGGCAAGATGTAGCGAATCTGGGAAACCTGGGGACGTGAATACCATTTCAACCTCAATGAAAAGGGAACACCTGACCTAAACCTACTCATTACTCTATTGTTATTGGACAAAATACGACACCACTGTACCGAATTAATATTATTTCATCTGCCGTTATTTCCTAACTACCTCCTTTGTCTAATTCACAGCGTGAATGAAGGGTAGGTGGTTGTAGCTCGGCGTAATCGTCGGCTCTAGTGTCCATAAAAGCCTTCGCTCTTTCCTCTTCTACTTTGAATCCTTCAACCTTCAACAACATCAACCAACCAACCCCGACCACCTCATCTTCAACCATCATTCCTTTGATCTCGGTTGAAAGACAACTTCTCAGGTCAAACAATACCTTCTTCATTCTCTTAACATCCGACACAAGATCGGCTCGCCCTAGATCCTAGTAGCCACAATGGCAGGTGCACTCACTGGTACCAACGATGTCTCGCGCATCGAGGCTCCAGTGACCTTGAAGGCATACATGATGTGTGCTTTCGCCGCATTTGGTGGTATCTTCTTTGGCTTTGACTCCGGTTATATCTCTGGAGTTATGGGTATGCCCTACTTCATTCACCTCTTCACTGGTATTCCGATCCCCGGTGCAGATGCCACTCAAGAAGTAAAGGATGCTTTCAGTCTACCAGCTTGGCAGAAGTCTCTCATCACATCCATCCTCTCAGCCGGTACCTTCTTCGGAGCCCTTATCGCTGGTGATTTGGCAGATTGGGTAAGTCACTTCGAACTCTATATGAAAAGCTAGAGACTCGAACTCTATATGAAAAGTTAGATACTTGATACTAATGTGCTCATAGTTCGGTCGCCGAATCACAATCATTGCCGGATGTATCGTCTTCATTGTCGGTGTTATCCTCCAAACTGCAAGCACTAGTCTTGGTCTTCTCGTCGCTGGACGTTTGATCGCTGGTTTTGGTGTTGGTTTCGTCTCGGCAATCATCATTCTATACATGAGCGAGATTGCGCCAAAGAAGGTTCGCGGAGCACTCGTATCTGGATATCAATTCTGCATTACCATCGGTATTCTCCTCGCATCCTGCGTCGACTATGCCACCCAAAACCGAATGGATACAGGCTCCTACCGTATTCCAATCTCAATTCAAATCCTCTGGGCTCTTATTCTCGGTGGTGGTCTCTTCCTCCTACCCGAGTCGCCTCGTTATCACGTCAAGAAAGGTAACCTCGACAAAGCCGCCCAAACCTTGACCCGTCTTCGTGGAGAGCCAGAGGGATCCGAATACATCCAGCAGGAACTCGCCGAAATTGTCGCCAACCACGAATATGAATTGTCAGTCACTCCTCCTGGAGGATATTTCGCTACTTGGATGCATTGTTTCAGTGGTGGCCTCTCTAGACCATCTTCCAACCTACGCCGAACCATCCTTGGAACCTCTCTTCAAATGATGCAACAATGGTAAGTCACGCTTCCCATCGCTGAGAGATCATGGCAACTAATAACTCACCTTAACAGGACTGGTGTCAACTTCATCTTCTACTTTGGCACAACCTTCTTCCAGGAGCTTGGCACTATCAGCAACCCCTTCCTGATTGGTCTCATCACAACTTTGGTCAACGTCTGTTCTACTCCCCTTTCTTTCTGGATTGTTGAACGCTTCGGAAGACGTACAATTCTGATCTGGGGTGCGCTGGGCATGTTGATTTGTGAATTCATCGTTGCTATCGTTGGTGTGACTGCCGGAAGAGCAAGTGAAAACAACCAGTCAGCCGTCTCGACCCAGATTGCATTCATCTGTATCTACATCTTCTTCTTCGCTACTACTTGGGGCCCTGGTAAGTTAAGATAATCTACCTTTACTTGGATACCGCTAATTTACTACAGGTGCCTGGGTACTCATTGGTGAGATCTTCCCTCTGCCAATCCGATCTCGTGGTGTTGCTCTCTCGACCGCTTCCAACTGGCTTTGGTAAGACTTCTTTCTATCCAAATTTGTGGAGAAATGCTAATCCATTGACAGGAACTGTATCATTGCTGTTATTACTCCTTACCTAGTCGGAAAGAATAAAGGAGAGGCCAATCTTGGATCAAAGGTCTTCTTCATCTGGGGTTCGCTCTGCACTGCCTGCTTCGTCTACGCCTATCTGCTTGTTCCTGAGACTAAAGGTCTTTCGCTCAAACAAGTCGATCGTATGCTTGAGCAAACTAACCCACGAAACAGCGCCAAATGGGTTCCAACAAGCACATTTGCGGCAGAGGCCGGAATGGTCAAGCAATCCCACACCATGACCGCAGCCGAACACAAGGAAGCAGGTCTCGAGGCAGTTGAGCCAAAAGAGCCTCACACCGCAGTATAGGTGCAGAGAGATCTGCACTCCCCGTTGTTTTCCTTTTGCGATACCCCACATGTTCTTTCTTGGCTTAGGGGAACACAGAAAGGCATGTTAGCCAGACTCAAGTTGATTTCATGAGGAGGCTTTTCATAAGCCCTGTTTCGCGGACTGATGGGACGGAGATTGGGTTGTTATATGGCGGCGTGGTAATGGAGCAATGAATCTTGGAGGAATGCGATTATGCCCGGGTGTATTTTGAGCATATTTAGTTGAGCGGAGATAGCATATAGGTCTGGATGGGCATACTCTTAATTCTACGGTAATTTCCGAGAAGTGTGGTTATTATGACTAGTGAGCCCTCCCTGCGTACTCGTGCCGTGACTTGTTAGTATGTCGCTTCCTAAGTAGTCCAAGAGCACACACAATTGTAGAATGGCAGGGAGGGCTAAACAAGATAATAATTAGGTTCCTGTACAACGTAACGGAGTTTCAGAAGACCAAAATAAGAATGGCGGATTTCCTCTTGACACGAGACGGCGGTTTGTCTAGTCATTGGGCTTATTATTACTTCGTTTTCGCGACATGCGATTCTCGATCTTGAGACGCCCAGGCGCGACGTATTTTAACTCACCTATCCATTGGTTCAGAAGGCACATTTCTACTTGAGATTTCGGTTGCTCTCCGTGATAGTGTAGCAAATGCGAAGAGGCTAATTGGCTCAAGGTTATTTCAGTCACCTGAGATGGCGAAACGATAGAGCTGGTATCGACAATTTAGCCTGGATATTAATTAGCAATTATTCCTTCCATACAAATGTGCTTGCTGAACATAGGCTACTCGTATAGATGAAGCCGCGAGAATGCAGATGTGTGGGCAGAGGAAAACTTCTTGCTTTTTTTACGAATACGACATTTAAGATGTCTTGTTATTTGCTTGGACGTGGAGAGCCATTATACAGTCAGAAGGCGAGCCCATTATAGAAGAATTAAATGCAACATCAGTATATAC
Source organism: Glarea lozoyensis ATCC 20868 (assembly GCF_000409485.1). Taxonomy (NCBI): domain Eukaryota; kingdom Fungi; phylum Ascomycota; class Leotiomycetes; order Helotiales; family Helotiaceae; genus Glarea; species Glarea lozoyensis. The sequence continues at coordinate 1,278,740 of NW_007361004.1, read as the reverse complement.
TTTCATTATAACATACCATTTATCACTGCCGCCATGAGAGTTAATTCTATATCAGGCGTTGTCGTCGCAGCCGCCAGCACAGTCGCAGCTCACGGCTATATTGATCGATGGACGATCGCCGACAAGAATTACACCGGATACAACCCAAGTATCGCGCCGTGGGTATTCGATCAAGGCAGTATCAGCTGGAGAGCGTGGAATACCGATACAGGGCCTGTATATAGCAGCAACCTCAACACTTCGGACATCAACTGCTCGATCAACGCAACGAACGCTCAGATAGATGCGCTGCCCGTCGAGGCTGGTGGTGTTGTAAACTTGCACTGGACGGAGTTCCACGTTTCCCACCACGGTCCTATTTTCTCGTACCTAGCTGCTTGCAACGGAGATTGCGCAACGGTAGATAAGACGCAGCTCAAATGGTTCAAGATCGCGGAATTAGGTCAGACCTCGTATGGTGTGGGCGGTGGCACTACAGGCGAGTGGGCAGTCGACAAGCTGCGCGCAAATGATGGCAACTGGGCTGTCACTATCCCGTCCTCTATCGTTGCTGGCAACTATGTGTTCCGGAACGAGATCCTCGCGCTCCATTCAGCGTATGATGTTGGAGGTGCTCAGTTTTATCCTCAGTGCGCCAATATTCGGATTACTGGTAGTGGGAGTGTGGTTCCTTCTGGTGTAGTAGGAACAGAGCTCTATGATGAGAATGATCCAGGTGTGCATTATGGTATCTATAACGATGAGGCGAAGCCGGTATATGTGCTGCCTGGGCCTCCGTTATGTAAGTATTGCTTCCACTAGATGTGTAGCAAGATGTTTAGGCTGACAAAAGAGATAGTTACTGGATGATCCGAGTTCTACTATGCGTTCCTAGAAAGAAAGTTAGTATCGTAGTCTGCGAAGAAGGTCAGGAGAGTTTCTCAACTGTGTTGCAAAATGGTAGGCCCAGCTTTCAATCCACGAATGCCTCATGTAATGAACGACCATTTCATTGATGAGTAGTGTTTGGGATGAGTGTTATCTATGATAATGATCGGTATTTGCTTGAGTAGATGACCAACCAATTATCGTCTAAATCCAAAGAATGCCATTCATGATAGGGCTCCTGTCGCTCCGTAATCATGGTTAACTCATAGGTGCTGCCGGTAATTGTGTGTTTTGTATAGCTTAAGATAACCTGTCTTAGATGATCCAGGCCAAGTTGTTGGGTTTGAGGGTGCACAAGAGAATGTTCCTCTGTGAATAAAAAAATGACGAAGGAGTAAATCATGCCCATATAACCTACAGATACTAGGGAGAAGGAATAATTGCTTCTGGCAACAAACCGCTTATTAGAAGCAGAATCTCTTTATCAATATTCTGTGCTCAGTGGGATGATTCTAACTTCGACAGAGTTGATACCTTGAGGGTAATCTGATCGTAAGATAGGGAGGCCGTAAACGGTGGTCGGAGTTTACTGAAAATCCGATCATATTACCCTGGAAGACCTCAATTCTTCAAATAGAAAGAACATTGAATTCTGGTGTACAAACAAATGAGATGAGAATTGTCATGAGATGAAGGAGAAGCGAGACATCTGCGGGCAGCCACTTCATGCGCGTGAGCTTGGACACAAGGTGAGCCGAGGAACCGATGACGCAGTTCTCAGCGACAAAAAGGTCCTCACTTCTTTGCAACGTTGAGATTCAGGGACCGCTGGGCAGGGGAACGTGGGGCAACCAAGTTGTGTAATTAAGCATTTTTGACTGGTCAGTTTGAAGGTTGCTCGAAAGGGGATTATTCTGGATTTACCGATGAACAAGAGGTACAGTAGGGCATTGATCGCATCAGAATCCCATGTACTTCGAAGTAGACTTTTGTTATACATTTTCCGGATCGTGCCGTGTTCTCCAAGGCGATTCTGCGGAAATGTGCATACAAAACTGACAAATTAAGACATTATTGATCACCAGCCCCGGCCACTCACGCCTCTGTCAACTATTATTCAAAAACCTGCTGATTGAGTTCATTGCGCCGGACAATCATCTGAATGCTACATCTGAGCACTTACATTTCATTATCAACCACGAGAGAATAACGTTCCGCACACGCCTTAAACGGCAGGAGAAACCCAATTCGCGACATATCCACCACGCTAGCGACTTCAATGTGTTGATCAACCAGCATACCAGCAGACTTCCTCCAAACATCCTTTATGCGAATAGTTATTACCTTCTTATATATGGATCGACTGCGCACATAATACCCTCGCCATGTCTTCACGAAGACCGAGTTCTGCAGACTCGAATTCGAATCGAAACCTCTCGATCAGTCATGCATCACATCCTCACGCACCCATCACCCCAAGTGGCTTGCGCGAGGCACATACACTATCTGTCTCGCCGGAAGAGAGAAGATACGGTATGAACGTGGATGGTAGTACAGCTCCCAGCAGCTCGAACGCCTCTCCCTTGACATCTCCCGCGCATCCAAAAAACGATCCAGCGGAAGACGACGATGCCCTACATGGGACGAGATTCAATGGGCTGGACCACAACGAAGATAACGAATCTACATCATTGCTGAGGAAGCAGTTCGATTTTGACACACATCCTGTACACGCGGGGCCATGCGATCATGGCACTTTCAGTCCCCGGCTGGAGAGTAGGACAGGGAGTGCACGAAGTAGTAATGACTATGGATTTGGCGGCGCTCCAGCTCGTGAAAGACCTGAAAATGGCGAAGGAAGCAGCACTATATTTGGCAGTATGCTTGAAGGAATTGGTGTTAAGAACGGACCAGGACCTGTGGGCAGGAAAAAGATGAGTACCACACGGTATTTAGCGGAGAGACATGGCGTCAAAAATACCACCACAATGTACGCCCTAATCTTCCGAGCACACCTCTGTTTCCTCTCTATGGATCGCTGCTAAAATGTTGTTGCGCTATAGGTATTTCACTTACTACATCCCCTTTTTCGCTTGGATCCGGCAGTATAGATGGGTTCATTTACAGGGAGATTTGGTCGCAGCTCTTACGATGGCATCGTTTTACCTACCAATGGCTCTGTCATACGCTTCGAATCTGGCACATGTGCCGCCGATCAACGGCCTATATTCTTTTGTATTCAACCCTATTATATATGCGATACTGGGTAGTTGCCCACAGATGGTGGTTGGCCCAGAGGCAGCTGGAAGCCTTTTGGTTGGAAGTGTAGTCAGATCAAGTATCGACAGCAGCGAAACACCCGAATATGACGATTTAATGCACGCTCGAGTCGCCGGTATTGTCACTGGAATGGCAGGAGCAGTAATATTTATTGCTGGTCTGACCAGGCTAGGTTTTTTGGACAGTGTTTTGAGTAGGCCGTTCCTCAGAGGATTCATCTCTGCTATAGGATTTGTTATAGTTGTGGATCAATTGATTCCTGAGCTAGGGCTCGCAGATTTGGCGGAGGAAGTTGGAGGGGTTGCTCATGGCAGTAGTATTGACAAGATTAGATTCTTGATAAACAATGCACATAGAGCCACGGGCATTACAGCCGCTGTCGCTGGAATAAGTTTTGTCATAATAATGACGTTCAGGTGAGTATTTACCCCAAACAAAAGAACCAAACTTACGCCGTTTGCTAGAGAATCAAAGAAACGGCTTCAACCTCGATACCCAGCAGTTGCGTATTTTCCTGACCGATTTATAGTTGTTGTTTTATCGGCTGTCTTGACTTGGCATTACCGATGGGACGACTATGGCCTGGAGATATTAGGCGAAGTCAAGTCTAGCTCGGGGGCTACATTTCCCTTTCACTGGCCCTTCCAAGTCAGTCAATTGAAACACGTCCGGGAGGCTATGGGAACCTCGTTCCTAATCGCATTACTGGGCTTTTTTGAATCGTCTGTAGCTGCCAAGAGTCTAGGTGGCGGAGAAGGAAAGGATCAGATCCAAGGCATCGCATTGAGCCCGAACCGAGAACTGGTTGCTTTGGGTGTAGCCAATCTTGTTGGCGGTTGCTTTTGTGCTTTGCCTGCATTCGGTGGTTATGGGAGAAGTAAAGTAAATGCCAGCACTGGGGGGAAAACGCCCATGAGCAGTATTTTCTTGAGTATCATTACCGTCATTTGCGTCATGTATCTTCTACCGGCATTTTATTATCTTCCGGTAAGCTGCAACCAGACAAACTTCCAGGAACGCTCTAACAAACTCCTAGAAAGCAGTGTTGTCTTCCATGATCACAGTTGTGGCCTGGTCATTAATCGAAGAAGCTCCTCACGACATAGCTTTCTTCATCAGGATAAGAGGATATACTGAATTAGGCCTCATGTTAATCATTTTTGCCGCAACGATTTTCTACTCGTTAACATTGGGAATCGCTATTGGGGTAGGATTGTCGCTGCTGTCCGTTATCAAGCACAGCACCAGACCACGGATTCAGATATTAGGAAGATTACCCGGCACTCATCGATTCGAGAATGCGGAAGATAACCCTGATAAGTTAGAGTTTATTGAAGGTTGTCTGATTGTTAAGATTCCTGAACCACTCACGTTTGCCAACACCGGCGACTTGAAGAATCGGTTGAGGAGGTTGGAATTGTATGGAGCAACAGGCGCTCACCCTGCGTTGCCTAGGGTGAGGTCGCCAGAGCACAACAAAAACGTCATTTTTGATATACATGGAGTTACGGGATTAGATGGGTCAGGCACGCAAGTTCTGTTCGAGATTGTGCGTAGCTATCGCGATCGGGGAGTATGCGTCTTTTTCTCTCGCGGACCAGTAGAAGGAAGTCCCATTTACGAGTTATTTCGCCGCAGTGGTATCATCGACATATGCGGAGGTCCGGATCATTTCGTGACGAACGTTGATTCGGCATTGCGGCTTACTGAATTGGAAGAGGTGGATGAACAAGCGTCCCAGCACTCAGCCGTCAATGCAGGTGCTGCTTAGAGGTCACAACCTGGATATAATATTCTGCGTAGCAGCATGGTGGTAAAATCGCATGTAAGTATTATGACGTCTTGATGAATGCGATATGTAAGTCTTTAAGCGAAAAGCATTGCTTGGTGTTGGCATTCAGAGATTGGGCAACCTTTCCATGGATAAAGTACATATCTGGATATCAAATTTATATCCTCACAGCGGAAAAATCGTGTCCCTCATGGTTATTGGCTTTCTAAATGATTAGTTAGGTTGAGCACTTTGTGATCCATTTGCTGATGAGTCTAGGCCTTAGCGAGGACCTCCCAATACCCAGTAAGATTGTCCTGCACAACCACATTTTCTCTGAATTAAATTTATTCGACACTCATCCGGCACTACTGCGATCCTGATTTGAGCATGTCAAGGCCCAACAATGCCGATCCAGGAACACCCATTAGCGTGTGAAGGCTAGTCATTAACCGAGAAGGTAATCTGTGTCGATCTCCAAGCTTCGACCTCAACTCTTTGCTCCACGCTCCTACCCTCACACAAACGACCAAGGAACCTTCCCGTCACCAAAAGCCGGCAACGCTGTGGGTTATCTGCATGGAGAACTTTGTGTAAAGATACCACTTCAGTTTCGCATGGAAACATGCGTCAAAAACAGCCTCAAGTGGGCAAGTTCCCGCCGATTCCATATTGTTGTCGTATTCGTAGCTGAACAAGAACGTCATGGATTTCTCGACACTTCCAGCAGTTCACCAGGCGATATCGCAGAGATCGTCCAACCAGATATAAAATACGTATCTATTTATGTATCTTTATAGGGACTACTCTTCGAGCTCTGGGTTCAACATTCGTCAGCAGTCGGCGATGTAAATCCGCACTTACCGAATCTTGCAGACACTTGCGATAGGGACTTTATGACGCGTCGACCTCTTTCCGCATACATTTACTTTAGGGTTTGAGATATGCTTTCAGTCTACCTTAGCAGCATACGTTGCGGTTGTGGCTCCTGGTACCGCAATTAATTCGTTAAGATCTTGCATTTGATCAGCCTATCATATCCCTGAATCATGTAATCTGGCCAGCAATTATTTGCTAGCACGCAATGTCAGAGCATGTTGATCTCCTTTGATTTCCTTCTTTTGACCGCATTTTCGCGACGATTTCTCTCTGAAGATATGGATGAGAACAGGCTAAGTGGCTAAAAGGGTTTAGATTCATCCTCGCTTATGTATGGCCTCCTCGATTTTGGTTCTTAAGTCAAAGATTTGCATGCTGAAATGCCATGCATGGAACTATGCCATGTTAATAGTGGAGGATAGCTCCGGGATTCCCCAGTGGGAAATTGAATTGTGTTATCTGGGGTGTACAACCCTGGGTCCTTTGCTGGTTGGTACAGATGATATCCGCTTTCTCACACAAGGCTATATGCAGTGCTAGATAACCGAGATACGCTCTAACAGATCGCGGTTGTGCTTGAATCTCAATTTGCTATTTTCCAGGGAAATTCAAGAGGCAGATATTCAATTGGGTTTGTGTGGCTGGATTTTGATTGAATGGTCCGCTACGCCAAGTTAGGATTTCTCTTCTTCAGGCGTACACGTTTCTGTATACCATGGAATTGTGAGTGTCTACTGCCGGATGGCGAAATTCAATCAGGTTAAAAAGAGCGGCAACCGAAAAGGGTCGATCATGACTCTTTTCGGAAGCTGAGTCCTCTAATTCAAGCCTCGAGCCTCACTGTCTTCCCAACGGAACTTTCCTTTCTACTGTTCCATGTGCTCGATCAGGACCCTATTTCCAAGCGGGTGCTCCCACATAGGCCTCGGTTGCTTTTGCTATAGAGTGTCTATCACGCCACTTGATTAACATGGCATATGGAAGTGTATCCACTTATGTCGTCGGTACATCGCTTGGTTCAAAATGAATCTACCGACCACGACAGCACCTTTGAAGTTTGAAACGTTCTAGCATTGGCTAGGGTCTGGGCTTCTATCTTCATTATCCTAGCTGGCTGGGTGAGAGAATATATATATATAATGTAATTCAACAGAACTCTTTGATTCAACCATTCATTGCATTGATAGCTTCTTTTGCGTCAATTTCACTTTCGTTCTTGGCATATACAATCACTAAAACTTCAAGATGGGGTTCAAAACTGTTTTTGTTGCTGCTCTTCTATCAGCTAGGTATGTCAGTCGTATAATTTGTACACTATGTGAAGCTGACCATCTCTACAGCACAATAACAGAAGCAGCACCCGTTGAGGTCCCAAGAATCAGCTCCATAGCTTTGACTATAGCTCCATACCCGACTCTCAACATCACTATACCTGCTCTTCCAACTGGCACGGGCTTATTCCCATTCCCACCTGGCAGTGTCTCTCATACCAGACCATCCTTCACAAGACCGACACACACCAAGCCAACACACACCAAACCTGTACATACAGGAAAGCTAACATGGGGTAACCACGAACACGGAGACTCAGAGCATGATAAACGCGAACCTCAAGGCTTTCCAACCGGTTTGCCTACTGGGCTACCAACCGGTTTACCTACTGGAATACCAAGTGGATTTCCTACTGGAATTCCAACCGGACCAAAGCCTCCAATCGTAACGGGTCCAAAACCTCCAACCAGTCGCCCAACTCCTCCAAGCCCTCCAACGGTATGTGACTTTCTACTTTGTTCTCACACCCAAGCTCCTACTCTAAGTGGCTGCGAAAGAGTTCTATCTTCAGACACTCTTCTTTCCGCTTGAAACATACAAATATTTATGTACTAACTTCTTGCAGGGGCGTCCAACCGTGTTACCTCCTCTCCCCAGTGGAGGCTTCCCACCTATCCCAACTAGACTCCCCACAGGACCAAAACCTCCAATCGTAACAGGACCAAGACCACCAACTGGCCGCCCAACCCCGCCAAGTCCTCCAACCGGTCGCCCAACAGCGTTTCCACCTCTTCCCAGCGGAGGGTTCCCACCTATTCCAACTGGACGTCCTACCTTCACTGGCAAGCCACCTACTTTCAGCCCTAGACCTCCGTTCTCTAGGCCACATGGGAGCTGGAAGGGAGAACCGAAACCTTTCCGTCCTGAGCAAGATTAGGGGAAGGGAAATTGTAGATACGAGGATGATTTCATGATGAGCGAGATCAAATTGGAGGAAAAAGTAAATGTGTTGTCTCCTTTTGGTGGAAGTGTATATAGGCCGTTCCGTAGACTCAAAGTTTGGTCGTTAGCCGATAGAATTTGTTGGTATTGAGTGATTCAAGTTTCTTACTCAAGTGAATAAGTATGTTATCCCTCAAAATGCTATAACTTTTGGGAATCTGTCTCATGATAAATTAGCAAGTACTCATTCTAATCTACCAGGATTCTACAATTACTCTAACTGTTTACATTGCGGTCTATATTACAGAAATGGTCCGTAATTCTTGTTTGTAGACTTACTAGTAATTTTAATCTCTTAATTGCTTTAAACAACTATTCTTCCTTCAGAATTACGAGAAAGTGTGTCACAAGCACCCTTTCCTTTCGCTATAAAACGTGACCAAAAACGGCCAACAACTACAACAATCTCACAGGTCTTGGCCATGGCTAATATGTAACTTTCAGTGATTACCCTGTCTAATTTCTTAGAAAGATGAGAGTCCTATAGGTTTCCGCCGATTGTTTGTTGCAACGATTAGAACTCGAGGCTTCTACTTGTAAGTTATGTGTGAGATAACTCACAGTGTGCTCAGCTCACAGTATGGTGAACTCAGAAGGTGGTGGTTGTAGTTGAAAGTGTCGGTCAATTCTCAATATAACCATGGTCTAAGACCGAGAGAATCGTATAAAACTTGACACATTTTTAGACTTTTCATCACCTCATCGCTCACACATTCTCCAATAAAATAGCTACAATATGCCATGTATGAAGTCTCTCGGATTCACAAAATTTTATTAGGGCGAGTGAAGAGACACAAGTAGTCTCTCCCACACGCTCTTCTTACTTTTTCCTATCCCTTGCTCTACTCCTTTGACCCTCTCTCTAGAGCTTTCCGCTTGTTCTAGATGTATTCTTATTCTCTGATCGAATCTATCGTGGTGTCTTTTTATCTGCAGCTAACATCTTCTGAATAGCCGGCCTATTTATACAACGATCCCACCAAGCACTCACAGCTTCGCGACTGACTATGATCTCTCCGTAACCACAAGCAAAAAGTCTGTTGATCAACGGGATGTAATAGATGTCTACGAGGGCGAAGTCGTCTCCAGCCATGTATTGCTTATGCTGTAAAAGCTGTTCAGCAACGTCAAAGAACCCCTCTAACGCCTGCACTGCAGTTGATACAACAGCCTCATCAGTCGGCAAGCCCATGAACTTCTTAACAAATTTCTCGAACCCGATTTTACCTGCGGGTTCTGCGAAGTAAAGAGTCTCAACACACTGCGCCTGGTCGAACAGCGCCGTCTTTTCGACGTCGGTATTGAGAGGTAAAAGCGGAAAGTCGTATTTTGTTGCGAGGTACTTGCAAATTGCACGACTTTCGTGAAGAACGAGCCCTTCTGCAGAAGTCATTACAGGGACTTTACCCCATGGATGACGCTTTTTGTGTTCTGGGGACTAATTGTAACAGTATTAGCTTTAACGTATACTTACAAGCAAAGTGATACATTACGCACCTTTTGCTCGCCCTTGTGAAGATCGAGGAGCACGAGTTCATAGTCTGTAAAGCCGCCTTCAGCGAGAGTGAGACGGACACGATCTGTGTTTGTCGAACCGCGCGAGCCGTAGAGAGTAAAAGCTGGCATTTTCGAGTTATGGAGTAGTTTCGATTGAGATCTAAGAGCATTCGTGATCTTCAACATTCTTGATTGGGTTTAAGAGTTCTTAAATACATATTTTGACAGAGATCTGCTGTCACTTGATCTGCAGAGGGAAAGCATCTTTCTACAAAACCAGCTAGTGCTACGCACGAAGCTCAGTGCCTCGAGCATGAAGAGATTATCATGATGGAGTATTGCGAGGCGAAGCGCAATCAGCTGGGTCCGGATGGGGATGATGCCCAGGTAGTTCTCCACTCCCAGGTTTCTGGTTGGTGGGTTCGCTTTCAATTCTAGATCGGGCCTAGCGCCACCACTTGCCCCCACAACCTCCAGGGTCATAAAACGACTTCAACTCATTCTTATTACAACTAGTTGATTCGTCTGCTCGGATTTTTTGCCTAATTGCTAATACTTGTTGCTTCGACTGTTCTGTGTGTTTGAGGTTCTGAGGTCCTGCCAAGAATGGTTGGGAATGCAATCACTTGCAAGCGGAGGAAGGTGAAAACTGGTTGTGCCACTTGCAGGTCAGTCATAGCAGAAAAGACCATCGTAACTGGTCTTTAGTCCAAGTCTGTGAGCGTTTAACAATCGTAACTGGTAGAATGGACAAGGACTGACCTTTTTGGACAGAATTAGAAGGGTCAAATGCGACGAAGCCAAGCCATTCTGCCAGAAGTGTGTCAATACTGGGCGCACTTGTGACGGCTATGAGTCCCCTTTCAGAGTCTTAACTCGTGAGACCATTAACGGCGGCAACACTGCCGAAATCAAGCTAGTGTCTGGCTTGCAACCCGTTAGATCCACCTTTGCTCAAACCACCCCTAGAGAAATCGACCTGCTGAACCGATACTTTTCTATAAAGACCATATTCGATGTAGAGCTAGGCTGTGACCAAGAAGCCAGGCGAATTCTTGAGGCCAGTCTAGTTGAGCCATCTTTAAAACACGCGGTCTCGTCTCTTAAAGCTCTTCGGGAAGATCTCGAGACTACCGGAGACTGGCCCGCATCATTCGCGCAGCAAACCCCGAGCCATAACAATGGGCTCCGCCAGTACAACCTGGCTTTAGTTGGTCTCGCGTCCAAACTATCTTCTCTTGGCCCTGACAGTTTGGATTCTGCATTACTTTGCTGTCAGGTTTTCATTAGCATTGAGCAAGTGCGGAAAAATTACTCTGCTATGGCTCAACATATCATTCAAGGACTCAGGATCATGCACGAGTACCGTGCAAGGCCATATCTTGATGCGGATAATAACATAGCATCGGCACACCATAGAAAAGTACCACTTCTAGATGTTTTTGTCATCAAGATATTTGCTGCACCCTGTAAGTTTGCACAGGCTCCTCCAGATGTCGATACAAGCGAGTCGGCGCTGTCATTGGATAGGAATTCGCCGCGAATACAGCATTTCGAAGCTCGCAATCTTCGTACCATTGCACCCAACATGCGATCAGAGCTTACGAGAATCGCCACATTAACGCTCGAATTTCTTGACCAAGTGTCGCGAGTGGAGTCGACAACAGACGCTCTCCAATTGCTAACTGAGAGAGAAGTTCTACTAAACTCCTTAAAATCCTGGCTTTTCGATCTTGAAATGAATCACACACATGGCTTTCATGATCTCGAACCTATTCCAGTGTGTTTCTTACGCTTGTTTCATACGATTTTGAAAATTGCGCTTCTGGGAGCCCTACAATTCTCACCAGATACACATACGGCGCTGTCGACCGAGTATACGCAGCTGCAGACCTTAGCAAATAAGGTCAATGAGAGGCTTAGAACATATACAACCTCCTACTGGAACAATGCTGGACGGAAATAGTGCTCCCTAACTCTGTGATGTCTACGTCTAGTATTGGAATACTCATTGCTCAGCCACTCACCTGATCTGTGTTACTTTACTACTTACCGAATTTTCGACATATTTGACGAGCAGCTGAGGCGGAGAAGGCCCAGTAAAATGTTCAGATACGGCTCAGTTTAGCTGGACACAATTACGAGAAGGAGATTATCTTACTGTTCAAGCATCCGTCAGATATCAGGCGACTTCCAGTAACAGCGCACAGAGCGAACAGACCAATAAGCGTCTCTGGACTAGCCCCCGCCACAATTAAAAACATTCGCTCTTCGGTATTGTTCTACTTAGCTGGGTTCGGAATGCCGACACTCCTCTATAAGAAAGCCGTCGAATTTCTTTCCGCACAGAAGGATGTTCGACTATTCAAATACACCTCTCAAAATCACAAACAATGCATTTCCTCCTGCTCGGCGCGAACGGACGAACCGGCCAGCACGTCCTATCCACATTGCTCTCTCAAGGCCACACAGCCGTAGCACTAGTCCGTACCTCTACCAGCCTCACTCCTAGGGATGGTCTTACCATCGTCACCGGCTCACCACTTTCAAAACCCGATATACGTAGCGCTCTTCTCGCAACACCTTCACTACCGCTATCAGCAGCCATTATCACATTAAACACAGTCCGCAAGTCTGAAAGTCCTTTCGCGGCTCAGCTATCGCCTCCTCGCCTCCTGGCTGATTCTTGCGCCAATGTTTGTCAGGTTCTGGAGGATGCCGGGATCTTTCGAATTGTTGTCATGTCGACGGCGGGTGTTGGAGATTCGTGGGGCAACTTGCCGTGGTTGAGCAAGGCGTTCTTGGGATATACTAATGTCAAGTTCGCGCTTGCGGATCATAATCTTGTTGATGAGGAGATTCGGTCGACGAGGATGGAGTGGACGCTTGTGAGGGCTGTGAAGCTTAAATTCGACGATGGGAAGTTGACTGACGCGAATATGGGTGTAAGAACTATGGATAGTGATGGCGTTGGAATGAGCTTGACCGACAGCATCAGTGTTAGTAGTGTGGCGAGATTCTTGGTTAAAGTGGCGGTGGAAGGTCTCTATGTTAAAAGTGCAGTGGTTGTGGCCGAAAATATGTGAGCGGAAACTTACTAGACGAGAAGCGATGTATGTGTAGTAGAGAACCAAAGAGTATGCCCCAAGGCCCCGTTGGAACCACAACCACTTTCTCCACACATCACAACCTCTTTAGTTACATGTGTCCTTAATTCAGACACGACTAAGCTAGTAGAGTGCCAACGAGCTCACCTTAGTGTAAGTTGAAGTAAAAACATTCAATTACCACCAGGCTTCATCACATCAAAGCGACCAAAGTGATAGGAACCTCCAAGTATGATAAAAATAAAGGTTGCTTTCTTAATAATCTTAGTTAATACGCATATTAGAAATACTGTCTAACTCCAGAGCGCAGTGAGGCCCAATTGTCGGTGCACACCCTGAAAAGCCTGTGGTTGTCGTTTTAAGGACCTTGGCCCTTGCTCAGCAGCAGAAATTACTCTCTAAGTGACCCTGGATGGTCCTCAAATGAAGCACAGACTCACTGCGCTCTAGGAGCTAACCAAAGGAGATTATGCAAGTTCTTCACTTGACTAAAGTTAGCTTCTTATGGAAATATATCACTTTCTACCGAGACGGATCCCGTAGGTCTTGTACCCCACTGATTGACCAGTAATTGGAAAACAGTCAAGCCTCAAGAATAGCAAAGCACAAGTTTAATAAGACAGTCGTTTGCGTAGGAGGATGGTCAAAAGGGCAAACTAAGGCATCGCTATTTTTCTACGGCGGACAAAATAAATGTCAGTCACCTATCCCCTATCTTAATGACCAATCATCCAACGGGTACTCCTACAGTAGTCCGAGGAGCTGTTTTGAGAGCAAAGTACTCGTCATAGCTCAGCGCTGCAACATCACCCAGACCGAGTTCAACTTCGCTGTCTTCCTCGCATCCGACATCCACGCCGTCGAATTGTGTGCCTAATCCAATCAAAGACTCAAGTTTCCGTGGCGAGACCTTGAAAACAGAATCATGCGCCGAGTAGGTAGGTCGCAAGGACCGCTGTGTAGGATCCATGAAGAAATGTGATATTAAGGGCTCAATGGCAGTCGGTAACTGATGGATTGGCAGAATGAAAGCATCAATGCCTTTGTCTGTCAATTGCCGTATGTTGGTTTGTACGACAAGTGAGTTGTTGGTGAAGGGACGGGGCCGTCGAAGAATAATGGATGGCACACATTTGCTGGTCTCGAGGTTCGAGTGGTAGTTCTTCGGGTGACAAACATCAGGACGATGATCTAGCAGTACTGTACATAGCGAAGAGTCTCGTCTCCATGTTTCTAGAACTGGTTATGGATTAGCAGTTTTCACACGAATTGAGATGCAGTTATGAATGAGCACTCACGTTTCCACCCCAATTTTTGATTGAACAATGGTGAGGATTTTCTAAGGAGAATGTGTGTGATGAAAACCAAACCCAACATAGCAGAGAAAACTGCCACAATGATGCTGGTAGTGACTGATGAGTTTACCATATAAGGATATGAAGTCTTGCTCGTTGATATGGGAACACACTGGCTGCCACGATTCCAAGGCATCGGAAATAAAAGCTTCCAGCAAGAGTTAGGAGCTTCAAAGCTAGTCTGTGGAATTTCAATTAGAGATTGATAATTCAAAATACATGTCAGCTATAAGTTATTGAGCATTGAGCAAGAGTTGTATCTTAATAGACCGGAACATTTGCGAAAACGAATGACAGAAAACACGAGGGGGGTCTGGTTAACCATGAAAGCTGCGCCATTTCCCAGAATCACCCGCCATTAATTTCTGTGGTACTATGGAAACTTGTGCTAGGTATTGAATAGCATCTCTGGCAGATTAGAAGTCCTCGATTGGCTATTTCGACTGGATGGAGCTCTTGCTGCTTGAACCGTCCGCGTATCAGCAAATCAGCTGGCACGTCAAGGCGAGCACTTGCATGCCCAATACGGCCAGAGCTGCGAAGCAGGGCGGCAGCCTCTGCCACAAAGGGAAAGAAGCTTGCTAATGATATGCAGGTCAACTGTGATAGGATCCATACCGGAGTTGATGATGTTGATGGTGGTCAGAATCAGCGCATCTCCAAGGTAGAAACCCTCCGTTTCCCGCTAAGCCGTTTCCTGTACCGCAGCCCTGCATTTTGCCTGCAGCTGACCCAGCTGACAGCGCCGCTCTACTGAGGGAGTAATGTGTTAGAAGTCTCCGGGAACTGAGTTTACCATTAACATTAAGCAGATAAGTACAGTTAGTTAGTGAGACCTGTGAATCAGACGAGTATCTAAGATTTGCTTTTTCTCTCTTTCGATAGCATTAAAATCGAAATGTTTTGTTAAATAAATCGAATAAATATCGTCTGCCGCGGGGCGCCCGCTTCCCAGCTGCATGACCAGTTCGGGCCTAGCCTGCCGTCCTTTCCACTTTGCCTCACAGCCAGCTCACAAACGCGTTCAGCTCTCACATCACAACGAAGACACGACTCCCGACGGTCTTGACGTCCTCCACAACACATTGCATGCTCCCAGGCGAAGTCGAGCCGAGCAGAATGAGATGCTGTCAATTCTGTGTATTACCAGAACTATAAATGAATCATGACAACTCCCGCCGACGTTAGCACCGCCATGGACGCGCATGCCGTGCATTCATCGAGTGATTCCGAGGCCAGGCTGAAATCTCTCTTGGACCAGCAAGCTCTGATACAAGCCGAGATCAGGTCGTTGATGCCAGTTGAAACGGAACCTAATTTTCAAGCGGAACTGGTCATGTTGAATCACAAGCATAAGATGCTCAAGGCCACGCAGGAAGAGCTCGGTAATTGACTTGATCTACTCATGAAAGTTCTCATTGTCTAACATCTTAGGCTTCGCACCTGTCGTTTTATCTGAAGCCGAGGAGTGTAGAATGCGCCAGTATATGTGCGAATGCATAGAAACGGCTTGTTTACATTCAGATGCATTTTCGTCGATACCAGATTTGCTCCAGAGGGCATCTTTGCCGTTGAGGTCTATACAACCAAATGGCTTCGATGACTGGCTTCAGCTGAACGCTAGTAAATATGACCTAGTTCTCAAAACCCACACCAACTTCCCAAAAGCCACTTCATCCCTGAAATGCCTGTATCCAACATGTATCCATTTCATTTATGGCTTTGCGACATTCGAGCACTTGGAGTTGCACAATTATCGAAGCCACCCAAAAGACACCCACCCTATGAAGGAAACCACTTTTTTCCACCGGCTGTCTTCTCCTGTTTTGCACAATCCTCTCAGGACACGGGAAGAGTCATCGTCAAACTCGAGAATTTCGGATAGAACTTTCTCATTCGTGCCGGAGTATCCTCAAAATCACCCGCAAGACAGCACGGCTATGCATTCACCGAAGCGAATTCGGCTCGCTCAAGATGAGGATTCAAAGCTTCCTTCGAAGGAATTAAGCTCAAGGCAAGTTTTTCGGAACTCCAACGAGACAGATAGTTGGCCTGCCATCAGGTCACTCAATGAACTGCCAATCTACCGAAATATTGAAAAAGGCAATCATGAACGTGGTTCAACTCGTGAAGAGTTAACCACTCCAAAGTACACCGAAGTCCGGCAGGACCGGATATTTTGCCCACAGTGTAATAACCATCCAGATGGATTCCGAGGTGAGCACGAACTACGAAGACACCAAGACAGAGAGCATCGCGCCACCATCAAGAAATGGATCATCATCGACCCCAATAGATCCTCGGAAGATGAGCCTCAACCCATTCTACCTCTGTCGCGATGCAAATCATGTAGCGAGCAGAAGAAAGGGTACGGCGCATACTACAACGCTGCAGCTCATCTTCGACGAACTCATTTCAGACCGAAAGACCGCAAGGGTACTTATCTAGAGAAGGAGGAAATTGGGCGTGGAAAGGGTCCGGTCGATTGGCCGCCAATGTCGGTTCTGAAGCACTGGATGAAAGAAGTTGAGGTTCCTCAACAGGGAAGCCCAGGAAACTCCGATGATGATGATGATGATGGTGTGGAGAGCGAATTCAATATGTCGACACCAGGGCCATTGCCCCCGAAACCTTCAGTCCCACCAATACCAAGCACATTTTCATCCGTCAACGCTACTTCCATTTTTAGGAATTCCGCTCCATTTCACCCTTTGCAGCCCTCTCCTTCGTCATATGTTCGCAATGGTATTGAGGCCCCCTATCCACCAAATGAACCTGGTCGGCGGGATCGATGTCCTTATCCAGAATGTAGTAAGGTGTTTAAGGATCTCAAGGCGCATTTGCTTACGCACCAAAATGAAAGGCCAGAGAAGTGTCCCATTACGACTTGCGATTATCACACTAAAGGATTCGCTCGAAAGTATGACAAGAATCGACATGCACTTACGCACTATCGGGGAACTATGACCTGCCCTTTCTGCGCAGGCTCAGGAACTCCAATTGAGAAGACGTTTACCCGAGCAGATGTATTCAAGCGCCATCTTACTGGTGTTCATGGTGTTGAACAAACACCTCCAAATTCGAGAAACAGACCTGAATCAACCCGGAAATCGGTTCCATCGGGCCAAAATGGGAAATGCTCTATTTGCAAGGTATCCTTTGATTCGGCGCAGATGTACTATGATCATCTCGACGAATGCGTTCTCGGCGTTATTGTACCAGAAACTATACAATCTAAGAGCGAGAGCTTATCGACAGCGGAATCGAGTACAGCGTAAAATCAAGCAACCACCAATGATTGTTCATGTTTACAGTGGATGAAACAAGTGGAAGTCGGAACATGGTATTTATTCGATTAGATTTGCACAATATCCTTTTCTTGGTCTAACACGTTCAGTAATTAAGATCTTATTAGATATTTTTGAGGCATTTTCAGAACAGAGCATATGTATCATCCTCCATCTGGACATGGAAGTGAGTAATACGCTTGGCATGCTTGTTTTTTCACCATGACAATTTGATCAGAAATCCATCTGCTTTTCCAAGAAAGGGACTGTTGAGTTGATGGTGCATTCCTGGTTTCGATCGGATACCTCTGCAGCAGCACGCCGGAACTCTGCACTTGGCGGAAGGATCATGGCCAGTCAGCACCTAGAACTTCAACACTGAAGCGAGGAAGGATCGACTCGCGGTACGCAGCCAGGGCCAATTGTTTGAAGTATTATCGTGAAACTTTTCATTGACTTCGAGAGAGTGATCCATCAGGAGTCTTTGGTAACCCTTGCTTTACCGTTTACACAGTGTAATGGCGGGGGAAATGAAGTGTCTCCCTTCAATATAGTTCGTACGTCTCGTCGGCCGCTGGCACGTGGAAAATACTCGAAGTACAATGGCTGGACCCACGTGATGTTTTAATCCTGGCACGTGTTTCCCGAAGCCCTGACTGACGCCCTACGGGAGGCCCGCACTTACATTCCGTTCGCGACGGACTTGGTTCTTGAATCTTACAACAAACCGTGTAAGAGTTATAAGTTTACTTTCTCAGGTACCTCGCAATCGAATATTTGCATACATCTTCATTATTCTCCTGCTTCCTTGGTTAATGAACCCCATTACTTCACTGTCCTTCCTATTTACTCCGTGGAGGCTAGCAATGGCTTTCGTGCACTGCCCACGACCAGAGTTCCCGTCTTTACAATAAGTAGTGACAAGGTGACAAGGCCGATTCGAGAACTGCCCGAGTGACTGTCGCCGCAAAGGGGCAGGGCAGAACTTGTAGCAGGCAGCCTTGTGTCGTTCTGTCTCAAACCAGCTACCTCGTACAGGTTCTGCACCACAAACAGTCTGAATATCCCCCTGCGTCACCCTGTACACCACGGAGGCTGCTACCTCTTACCCTAATATTATTCGCTTTTTCACCTTGATCTATTACTTATCTTTTGCTCTGACTGTTCATGATTTTGTTTGTTTGTTTCTTTCATTTTTCTCTCTCTAGAATTTTGTCAAGTTCGAGCCATTGATGCTCAAGACACTACTACAATTTCACGACCCCACCCCAAAGGTTCCTTAGGATTGCACGCGGATCTTCAGTACACCCGCGCTCAGATTTGTAAGGGCTGTATCATGGCCACTCATGTTGTTGCTCCCGTGAAGAATATCCTCAAATCACTGGAGGTAGGAATCAAGCTGGCAAAGAGAACCGCGAGGGCCGCAGATCTAGCTTCTCGAGATCAGGCTTTGCAGATATTTGAATCCGCTAGATCGTTACAAAGTTCATTGGAGCGGACCTCAAGAGCCATATGTGATGCCTACGAACAGAGCGCCGAAGTATGTGGAGAGCCTTTTGCCCGAGCCCTCCTCGAAAACAGTAAGTGATCATCATATTCGCCTGGCAATTAAGTACTAATATTCTTTCAAGGATCAATACAAGCTCAATTTAAAGAACTGCGTCTCGATCTAATTGATCAACTTGATAGGTGTCAGGACTTCGACGAGGAGCCAGACTCCTTCGAACCGAATGCATTTACGAGTCTCGACCAGGAAGCCCAAAGGTGTCGAGACGGGTGTCTGGGCATGTTCTCAGAACTACGCGATCAATACTTCCATAACCTACAGTATCAACAGCCAGGATTCAACACGGTGGAAGATGTTCACAGGCAGCAAAATATGAAGCAGGAGACGTATGGGCATTCGAGGGGACATTTTCCATTCACACCTGATGATATAGCGCATTCTCGAGCTGGTGCTAAATCCGCAAACTATATTGGAAACTCGCGTGTCGAATTGGAATCTCCAGTCACGCCAAATCTGTACATTGCGCCGCTGATGCTTAAAAACACTTGGGCCGTTAGCAATTCGTCGTATGGAGTTTCTCCGATGCATCAAATACCCCCCACACAGTTATCGAGGACCACGTTCCCAATAGCAGACGCAAAACCATTGCCTTTGATACCAAGAGAAATTGAGCAATCGCCAACCAATTCAGATGATTGGTTTTGGGAAAAGACGCAGCAGGTACAGATCTTGCCCCAGGATGAAACAAAAGAGCTCTCATCCTTTTCGCCGACTTCTATCTATTCGAAAGGTTCCATGTTTTCTCCTGCTACTCCATCCACCATGTATACGCTTATCGAGAGCCGATTAAGCGATGAACATCGTATTAGTGATGCGTTCAGCGATGATAGTATTCCGGGCTATTCTCTAACCTCAAGCAGAGCACATTCACGGCTTTCAAGGAGTAGCTCAAGTGGGTATGACTCTTTAGCGACAAGCCAGCTTAGTCAAGTCCAGTCTCCCGAGAGCACCCAAAGCCCGACGACGAGATCCATTCAGCTTGATCGATTTATTCATAGTCAAGACAATCATGCTTCTATCTCTCACAAAAGTCTGCCTTCTAGCCCACCACCTAATGGCTGGATTTCGGATAATATTGATCGTTGGGCGACACCGACAGAGCCTCCTCCGTATAAACGTCAGAGCTATGACCCCGTCGCTTCATCTGTGGATTTTCCGAGAACCGGTCCCTTCGAGGACAATGATCGCAAAATAGAAGTTATCAGTGGACGAATGCCGAAAGCGATGCCTCCACTGCATGAAATCAATACACGCGAGAATTGGCCCTCGTCTGAACACATGAAGCCGCCGGAGACGCCTCAGGATGCTCGCCGAACGTCGGAGAATATTGAACACTGGGGGCCTCCAGCGACAAGGACAAGATCTCTTGGTCTTGGGGCTGAAATAGAGTCTGGACTCGAGGTTGTGGTGGACATAGATCGTGACAACGAGAAGATGGTTGTATCACAGGAAGAAGATATGCCTGCATTTGTCCTACCAACATCTACGGCATCTACCAAGTTGATGGACTGCCCCATTACCCAAGATGCTTCATTCTATCGGTTTGGCGGTTTCTGTGACGGCGCTCAATTGATGATCAGAGGCGAAACAGGGTTCAAGGTCGTGAAACGGCCGTCGGTAAGTTGAGCTCTTGCATGAGAAGGAACATACTAATCACATTATAGGGACATTATAGCGCGACGGTCTCTGCGCGTTGTGTGAAATGTTCTTACGAAGTAGGATGGAACGATGTGGAGAAGGACAGGTTAATTTCGCGTAAGTTTTATGCGGATTTCATATCATCTAAAGCTTATATGTTTAGGTGACGGTATATACGGGAACAGCGGAATAAGGTGGCGACAAAAGTTCATCTCAAAATGCCACATCAAAACAGGCTCCATTGAGGAACCGATGTATGCTGTTAGTACCCCTTGACTCCATATGTGGCCGCAACTAAAACTCATTAGTGTATATTCTGTATCGAGGAACATCAAACCGTAGAAGATCACGACGCAACTGTTTTCTTTTCGGTCTCCCAGTTATTCCGTCATCTGGCAAAACATCCCCGTCCGCTGCCAAATGTCCAAGGTATTACTACTATCTATGGAAAACAATCACCCGACGTTGTTGACTTTGATATACATTTCACGATGGCGGATCCTCTGTTTCCAAAATTCAGTATGTCTGAAATCACGACACAGGTTACTAGCCGAGCCATGGGTCAGGCCACTGGCACACATAACCCAAAACCTACGGGGAGGAATGCACGAGACCCTGATGGACAATATTCTCTACACTTTGCGGTTGGCGCAAGAATCGTGGGTGTCACGTTTCCCGACCGGTTTGCGGGACAGTGGTGCGTTGGATATCACGACGGCGAGAGAGGTAGTTTTCCCACAGAAAAGATTACGCTGCAAATGCCCGCCAAAGAAGATGTTCTTATGAATGCTCGAAGCAGTCTAACAGCGATTGCCAAATGGGACTTCAAGCCTAAAGACGCGAAAGATGGAGGCTGGTTGAAATTCAGCAAGGGAGATCGGCTGGTCTGTATTGGCTATACATATGTAGACCAGTGGTGCTGGTCTGGTCAGACGTCTAAGGGGAAATGGGGACTCTTTCCTTCCTCCTTTGTGAAAGATCTGAAAGATATGGCTTTGATGCCGGACAGTCGGCCGACGACGGCAAGATCGTCATCGTCAAAAAGCGGTTTCGGCACTATTATGGGGATGGGGAGGAATAAATCAAAGCATGAGAGAAATGGAAGTGTGAGGAGTGTTTCGAGTACTGGGAGTGGGAATATGATGCAGCCGATGCCGGTGGTGAATACGGTGCGTTCCCAAGCTGAGCAATGGGCTAGTTTGTAATGTATGAGATTATGGACTTTTTATGATCTTTGGAATTTGGGGGGGTATATACATGGCGGACACGTATCTATGACATTATACTTCAGTGGCGCAATTGTACACAAGCATATGGTGGTGAGTCTTAAACACAACAGCATTTGATGTTCCGATCAGCCAGAACGTGTTAAGGCTATTTGTTGCGTGACCAAGGAGGCCTGCTGTGAAACAAGCCTTCGTCAATGGACTTGACACAGCATCGTATGTTTAATTGACTAAGTTGACACAATATCGTGAATTTTGGTTGTTCTGAGTGAATAATGCCTTATTGAGATCAATTTGGCATCTCATGACTAAGTCTAAAGATCAGTGGTTCTGTATCGCTTTTCTAGTTCCAGATTTGATACTCGATCCTTATATTACAGGTTTAGCTACGGAGTTTTTCTACTTCGTATAAGTAATTCAGTAACGTAATGACTTCAATTGCTGTTGTATATTTAACTATACACGTACAGTATATTAAGCGCAAGGGGACCGAGGGCTATCCAGTGGTCCCGGTAACACGACTCGCCTGTTTGTACGTGTGACAACTTGCTAATATCAATACAAACAAATTATGAGCATAAGTATCGAGTCATGTGATGCCATCATGATATGCAATGTGATCGGTTACGATAGGTAGGGAACGTCATTTCGTCGCTGGCAGGGCGTGATCCATCCCACCTTTACTTGCTGTCTCCAACCCCAATTGGGCTGCGCCAGAGTCCAACATACATGCCTTTAATAATATCATATAAATTCATAGGCCCTCGGGGAAAGTTTGGTGTATAAAGTACCTGGTTATTTTGTATCGAAGCTCCATTCGCCTGCCACCGGTTAACTCAAACATTGACTCAATTTGAAAGGTTGCATACACTGTACCATTCGCAGAACGAACAGTAGCACATTGCAAATTCCGCAAAGAGTAAAGAACCTTTTCGTTAAGCCCCAGATCCAAAAATGACGGGAGCGAAGCACGTCGTCTTCGACATAGTTGGTACCTGTGTCTCATTCGATGCCTACTTTGCTGCAATAGATACCGCCATCGGTCAGAAATTGCATGCCAACACCATCACCCCGAAATTCTTTGGATACAGCTGGATGACCGCTGCAGAGCTGGAGTTTACATTCCTATCCGTCTCAGAGCGCTACAAGCCGTATAAGGAAGTGCTCAGATCTACTTTTTTCCGCACATTATGGTTTGCTGGCGTACAGGAACCGAGACAAGTTTTCACCGAGGAAGAATGCAATGCTTGCGTTCAAGGTTACTCTGAGTTACAACTGCGAAGCGACACCAAAGAATGCTTTGAGAAGTTAAGAAACGCGGGTTTTACGGTATGGTGTCTTACAACAGCAGACACCAAGCGAGTTCAGGGGTACTTTGAAAAAGGGGGAGCGGTTATGCCAGCCGAGAATATTATCAGCTGTGATAGTGCTAGTGGAACGAAACCTGCTTTATCTGCGTATCGTCCTGCGCTTGAAAAGCTTGGGGATGATGGTGAGAGGTGGTTCGCTGCTGCACACATGTGGGATGTTTCGGCCGCTAAGAAAGTCGGGTTCAAAGGAGCGTACTGTTCGGTGCTCGAAAAGGAGTCGTGCATTGAGTTGTATGATACCGAAATGGACGTCACTTCCGACACTTTGGTCAAAATGGCGGAGGGGATTATAGCTGCGTCTTCGTGATGTATGGATGAAGGATACGGATCATGTCATTGACTAGCAAGTAACACTGTGAAAACCTGGAAGTCCTGCGAGAGATAACCATCAGTAACCTAGTAAGTGATGTCATAATCAGATCATTAAATTTGATGCAACTACAACATAGTCTATTAAAAGATTTTAAATGGTGCTTAAATAAGTTTCCAGGTACTCGAAGTGATTGAAAAAACATCCGATATTGTATGAAATTGATCGACTAGTCTCGACGACCATTATCTTAACCACCATGAGACGGCACAACGTCATCACTACCATTAAGTGATGATAATTGATATCTGAAACGATTTCTCGGTTGGATCTTCGGTACACATGATATCTTGTATCAGTGAGGTCGAATAACCGTGGATATTTCGATTGGACTTAGCGGCAATTTACCCAATCTCAGCTTTCATGCCTACTAGGCCAATAACTTAATTCAAATTCATCAGTACCAATAAAGCAGACATGCACTTTGCCCTTTGCCCTTCGCCCTCTGCACTTTGCACTTTGACATGTGTGAACTTAGCCTTCTGCATGAGAGTGTTCTCATTGAGCCATTCTTGTTGTGAGCCAGTGATGATCATCCCATCTTCCCAACCTATTGGGCTTTTTCTTACTTGTTTTTCTTCATTGCTGCCTGAAGATTTCTCTACCCATTGATTCTTGTTCGGCAGTGAATGAGTGAGGAATATAGCAGGCCGCTATTTAGCAAATATCTATCATTAAGACATGCTTTCTTGGCAGGCACGATTGGAGCAATGATATTCAATAAAGACATACAAGCGTCTACATGACTTCATAGCACATCGCTGGGTGTCTTTACTCGCTTGGTATTGCATACAAATCGCAAACTCGGGGTTTTCCGCCAAACTTTTTCTCTACACTGTCTATATCAGCTATATGCTCGAGTCAGTGGCAAAGAGCATTTGGACGACCTATCCCAAAGCAGTCTACCATTCAATTCTGTCTGTATCACTCAAGATAAATCTTCTCGAGAAGAGAAAACGGACTGCTGATCAAATGGTCTAGACTCGGAAGATCACCTTTTACTCAGTCAGCTGTAATCAGTTTAAATGGACTTAAAGCAAATCCATTGGCTCGCATGGTAGAAGTTCTATTGTAGAGAAAATCAATTTTAATCAGTTCATATTTTGGTGGCAAAGAACGCTTGTTAAGGCTAGTCTCAACTCCCTCCACATGTCGGGTAGCAACAATGATGCAGCTTCTAGACACAGCAGAATTAATATCTGCACTTCTGCGCCCTGGAAGGCTTTTACTTTACATCCGGCTCTGCACTCTCTGCTCGAAAATGATCGAAATTGTCCAAATCCGATGATTCTGCAGGAAGTCGATTGCACCGCTTCTTCGTTTGCAATAAAGTCTGGGCCATCATGGAATTCCAAGACAATCTTGTATATTAACTCAAGCAGATTGAGAGGCCCACGAGGTGCTCATCGAGCCTGAATGCACGTTTTTTGGTGGCAAGCGAATGCATTCCTACGTCTTCAACCGTTTTTAATCAAAGAAGAGCGTCAACTTATGCTCGTAGACGCTGCGGGGCTTTCCTGCATTCACGATATGCAGGACTGTTAGCTCTTGCCCCGCCACTTGTGTAATCTCATTTGTACAGTCCATGTGCCAGATAGCCGTTGTGTTAATGTACATGTGTTTTGCCTTTGGAAGTTATTATTGAACCTTTGTCATTTACGCATTGAATTGTTGGAATTTAGTCCTGGTCAAGTCAGTTGAAACAAGGTACGAAACGACATTGTTCTGAATAACCTAGCCACTAATCAGAAGCAGCACAGCCAATTGCATAGTGCGTTGATTTGATCTACCGTATTTGTATTTCTGATCCAGTAAATGCTTGTCTCACAGCCAAGGTCGTTTAGTCAACCAGTAGAGAAGAGAAGTCCAAAGTAGCCATACTAGTCAGGACGAACTTCTTGTAATGTCTGCGGCATTACCCGGCTCTGGCACATTCCACATTGCCTAGCTACTAGCAGAATACATGAGGGTATCCACGTTGCGGAGAATAACGCCCGTGTGGTGGGACAACATATGAATTCTACTTACAAATGGCGATCATTACCTCTTGACTGTCTTCCGAAAGTTTTTACCCATCTGGTGGTTAACGGCAATAACGAGAGTAATCTATTGTGCAGCATGCCAATTCTGGGGTAGTGGATACCAAGACCGTCAAAATCTCCAACGTTCAGCCAATTCATGTATGCAATTGACCTGATTCCCACATTGCCATTCTTTCCGGTAGAGCAAGAATTCGCGGGGAACATGGGTGTATATGACCTGCATATTCGTTCCTGTGTCGTGGGACGCATACTCTGATGCGGTATGATCTTCGCTCGCTTAAGGGTTTCCTACCCCCCTTTACTTGCCCCGCCCTGAAGATCCAAACTGAGAGAAACGTGTGCTGTATGATGACGATCTATTCACATTTCTCAGAACCCAACGCGAATCTGCTGATACGAGTCGAAATTCCTCTGTTGTTTCTTCCATGTCTCGACCACGAAGCATATTAGCGGACTTCTCCACCACTAATACAGGCTAGCTGAAAACATGGATGTCCCAGCTTTCGTTGCCTTGGATATCGTATAGTTCTCAGTTGATTCCTTGTTATCGTCGCCTCTTCAGTAAGTATGGCCCCATCACCACACCATGTATTTCACGGACTTCGCGATGGGCAACACCACCGGCAGCAGCGAGGGTAGTATTTACTGCAGGATAATTTTGCTCAACCGACTTCGAGAACTGAGGGCCAAGCTTTCAATAAATGTAGTGGGAAACCGAGTTGGATGAATCGAGCAAGTTTCTGCATATGGCTTGCTACCTTGGTCATAGCTGGACGACGACAACGACTAGAAAGAGATCATGAGTTGTGAACAGGATGGTCCCATCCGAGGGAAATAGGTATAAATACCTCCCAGATTCCCGTCTGGAAACTCAATCCATCATCAAACACAGCACAATCAAAAACAATCAACACTTCTTTCAAACCACTTGAAAAACGCTTCAGAAACACTCAAGCACAAATCTCCTCGACTCGTTCAACATGCAGTACTCAGTCATCGCCATCATTGCTTCGGCATTCACTGCCAGTGTTATCGCAGTTCCCACTGGAGTAAGAAGCTCTTCCAGCTATTTTGATATAACTCAAACTGACAGTACGATAGGATACCACACCAGTCAGCTGTCCAGCAGCTCCTGTACCAACTCCAACTCCAACTGGGGGCGGCCCAACCCCAACTGGTGCACCAACCTATCCTGCCGATTGTGCTTTCACTTGCACATGGCCAGCAACCATTGAAATCCTCAACTGTGTCAACGTTATCACAGGAACAACGGTTGACATTCCCATCAACGCTCTCAACCCACCAAAGACCAAGAGAAACACTCCGGATGGAACCACCAAGAACTACTGCTGCAAGCCTGGCGGAACTGTCATCAGCGCTGCTACCTGTGTTGATATTCTTACTGGCGATCAAATTAGTGTCCCAATCAACCTTCTCAACGGTACTTCTTAAATTGTTGTTGAGTTTTAAGAGAACGGAGAGCGTCAGGCTTTCGAGTGGAGAACTGAGGACTGAGGATATACGACTGAGTGGCTGGAAGCCGACGGCAAGACTGTCATTGATTGTAGTGCGTGGTGCTTGATCGGATCAAAGTGTGGTAGTTTAGTGTAGTTACTTGCTTTGTATGAATGACAGGTCTTTCTTTATAAAAAGTACCGTACGTGCAATATTTATTATCAGGTGATTCGTCCTCCAAGGATCAAAATATTATGACAATTACTGCTAATCAGCCACTTACTGCCAACAAGGGTATGGTACTTCCAATTCTAGAGACTGCTCAGTCCTGATGAAACTGCCTAGTCCTATTTCGCTTGGAGGAAGTTTACAACCAGAAACTTTCTCTCCACTTTGTATTTTTGGAATTATTTATATCCCATACCGAGCCAATGTCTTACATACCTGTGCATTTGGTTCTGCCCAGTCCTTCCCTTGATTTGAAATCATAGAGACCAATTTAACCTATCACAACTCTCTATGCCGTAAAGGAAAAAGAGTCTGGAATTACAAAAATTGACACTGGTGCTCTTTAAATAACGCTAATGATCCAGGAGCCTCCATAAGTGGAAGGCAACTTGGAATCCAGTGCCGTGGAAATTGTTGAAAGTTTACTTCTAGACTAGAGCTGAGGACCATACATGCAATAAATCCGACGTATTGACATAGCTGGAATGTAAATGGCAAGAACATTGGAGTCGAGACGGTTGTCCATGAAGTACTTTACGGGATCCAGTAAAGCTATCGGTGTGCATCCTCGCGGTGGACTGGCTACATATGTCGTAATCAGCCATACAGCAGTCCTAATTTGATCAAGACACAATGTCCTATTC
The DNA here is from genome assembly GCF_000409485.1 of Glarea lozoyensis ATCC 20868. Taxonomy (NCBI): domain Eukaryota; kingdom Fungi; phylum Ascomycota; class Leotiomycetes; order Helotiales; family Helotiaceae; genus Glarea; species Glarea lozoyensis. Next base: position 1,250,883 of record NW_007361004.1, on the reverse strand, counting down.
TGCCAATTATGTTCAGTAAATGAGACTTTCCGAGGATTCTTTAACCTGTCAGCACCAAAACTGTCCACCAACGCTTAATCGAAGGAATTGCTATTTACAATCTCCACTACGATGCGTCCCAACAGCAAGCCAACTACTCAAGAACCAAGGTGTAATCTACCTTACCACCTGCATTCCTCTCCCATGCGAATCTCTTATCTTGCAGATTGTCGTTGATCGGCCGTTATCACGCAACAGCCCCTACCCCCTGCCCACACAGTGGTACCACACAGTTGGAAATAAAGACCCATGTTGGTCATTACAATCCTATTTCAACGACATCTCTTTGTTTGGGAGCAAGTTGGCCTGGTTCCTTCTTCAGTTTCAAAAACAAAACGGGTACCCTGGAGCAAATTCCTTCATGTTGAGAGTGGAAACATTTAGTGTTGCAACATTAAAGTTTTGCCGGTGGAGCAGACCTCGGCACCGAGATTATCAACTATCAACTAAGCAGCAGTTGACCAGCAGTCGCAACAACCCCGCCCCCAAACCAACCAGAGATGATAAAAGGCTCGAGGGAAGGAAAGGGGTGTTGGAATAATTGTGTTACCTGAGCTCAGTTGGTACCATCGACATCAACATGGCCTTACCGAGAACCTTGTCCAAGCCCATACGAGCACGAATCGAAAATGTCGTATTCCAGTCCGCAATCATCGCCCTTGTCCTGAACTACCTCCCTCGTCTCTCCGAATACATACCATATGGCTTCTCTAGACAGGCGCTGTCTGCGATTCCTCTTGCAAGGAAGTTGCTGAAGATTCTGTGGGGGTTCGCTATTGTCAAGAACCTAAGTGGAATTGCGTCCCACGTAGCTCTTAACTCATGGAAGACGAATGAATGGAATGACGAACAAGAAATCGTGGTGGTGACGGGAGGTTCAAGTGGTATTGGTGCCTTGGTGGTTCGCGGATTTGCTGAAAGAGGCGCGAAAGTTGCGATTTTGGATCTGCAAGAACCAAAAGAGTCGTTAGGTCAGTGAAACTTCCACTTGCAGTAGTGCCCTACTAACTTATAACAAGGTCCAAATATATCATTCTATAAGTGCGACGTTACGTCCTCTTCTGAAATCAGCAAAGTCGCGACCGAAGTTCGATCGAAATTTGGCGACCCAACCGTTTTAATCAATAATGCTGGGATTGGTTTCGCAGAGACAATACTTGGAGGAACGGAAGCACATCTTCGAGCCACGATGAATGTCAATCTGCTCTCGCACTTCCTTATGGTGAAAGAATACTTGCCTTCCATGGTAAAGAGAAACAAGGGACACGTGGTAACGGTTGCAAGCATGGCAAGTGTGGTGACAATCGCTTCGAACGTGGATTATTCTTGTACGAAGGCGGGTGTGCTTGCGTTCCACGAGGGCTTGAGACAGGAACTCGACTACAGATATAACGCAAGGCTTGTAAGGACGAGGTAAGCTCGAGTTTTTTTTTCTCGCTAGAATAGAGATACTGATTGACTCCAGCATAATACATCCAACTTGGGTGCGCACACCATTGACTGCTCCAATGGGCGGGCACTCAGATGAGTTAACAAAGGGTATACTCGAACCTGAAGTGATTGCAGATGCGATAGTTTCTCAAGTTGTGAGCGGTTACGGAGGCCAAATATTCTGCCCACCAAATTTAAGCCTCATGAGCGGCATTCGAGGATTTCCACATTGGTTGCAGGAGTCTATCAGGGGAGCACAAAAAAATGTGCTTCAACTATAATTTCAATACTTTGATAGCTCTGAAATCATTGCCTGGCTCGACTTGGAAGAGGTAAGTCTTAGTAATAGTCTAAACGAACCGTAAATGAGCAAACAACTTAGCGAGAGTATTCCAACAGTGGAGATTGTTTGGAGCTGACTGCATAATGGATTATGTTTCCGCTTATGCAGTAGTCTACACAGGAGTTGGAGCAATTTGAGGCTCTCTTGTGATGGACAAAAATACTTGCATTCAGAACACAACATTTGCTCGATCAATTTGACCGGATATCATATATTGTGTCAATTACTTCAACTAAATGATACCTCGTCGAGCACTATTTGGGGAAATCACGATCAAAAGTGACAAGTGATCAGTATCTTGTGCACTGCGAACTTTGCGAGGCTCTCAATGAAACGCCAGCTGAAAACCAACTGCAAGCCTTCTTCATCACCTCTTATTACTGGCCACAGGAATATAGGAGACGGAACAGTCACGGCAACTCATTCGTTGTCAGAAATGCTGAAGCGAGAAAAGGAAATATGCTTAGGTTAGCGGGTACGATTTAATGTCAGGGGAACTCTCGGCTCTCAGGGGTAAATTGCGATTTGACCAACGAACGCTGCAACAGCCGTGAAGGACATGCCATTATTTCCAAATTCGTCCCATCTTCCCCGCAAAATAATCACCGTTCCTGTCTCTTCCCTGTCTTTGCTGCTGTTGCTCGCCCCCCGGCGGTTCCACCAGCCAGCTTCTCCCCATGGATTTCATCCACAACGATGCAGCATTCAGAAGATCATGGCCAGCGCTAAGGCTGCATTGGGCCGGATCGCCTTCCAACGTAAACCGCCCTTCCCCTATTGCGGCGCTCAGCGCCAGAATACGAGCCAAGTCATTTCCTTTCACTTCAAGCCTTGACAATAGCGAGTTGTCCAGAGCCCGTGCAAGCCCTGGAACAGCCCAAAGAACGGCAAAAGCATCAACAATCATGCTGACATCAGTGGAGCTGCCGTCTCCTGACTCCTGAGTGGAAGCTGGGAGCCTCTGAGTCTCTCTCTCAGAGCCAGCTATTTAGAGGTCGAGGTACCCGTCTCTCTCGTCTTCTTTCTTTCCTCCTCATCCCTCTCTCAAGCCTTTACTTGACCACATTCTTTTTTGAATCTTTGATTCAGTTACACTCACTTACACTCACTTACAATACTAATTCCATAATCCCAAACTTCTCCCTCCCAACTTTCAAAAACCCCCAACCAAAATCAAAATGAAGGCCTCAGTTTTCTCCCTCGTCGCCGTCGCGGCCGTCGCCTCAGCTGCTAGCAACGACACCATGGTCACCTCAACCATTCTTGCTACCTCCACCTCCACCATCCTCTCCTGCGCACCAACTGTGACCAACTGCCCTGTCGGTTCCGTCACTGAGGTCGTGTATGCCACCACCACCATCTGCCCGGCAACTGCTGTCTACCCACCAGCTCCTCCAGCCACTGTCACTCCTCCAGCTGGCCCATCCACCAAGACCTTCTACTCCACCAACGTCTACACCATCACTTCATGTGCACCAACGGTCACCAACTGCCCAGTCGGCAAGCCAACCTCCACCGTCTACACCTCCACCGTTGTCTGCAACGGCGAGGCCTGCACTAAGCCAACAACTGCTGTTGCTCCCCCAGCCTCAACTGGTAAACCCTCCTCCCCAGCAACATCCGCTGCCTCTACCTTCACCATTCCTCCCCCAGCAGCTACTACCCCAGTAGTTTACTGCCCAACACCAATCACCAGCTACATCACCGTCACTGCTTCCCCAAGCGTGCCAGCCGTCCCTGCCACCACACCATATGTCTGCCCAGGAGGTGCTAACTGCCCTTCAGCTCCAGCAACCACCGTTGTTCCAGTCGTCTGCCCAGGAGGTGCTCACTGCCCACCATCCACTGCCGTCCCAGCACCACCAGCTGTCGGCACCGGTGTCCCAACCACCCCATCCAACGGTACTACCCCAGTCCCATTCACTGGTGGAGCTTCCGCCCAAAAGGCCGGTTCCATCTTGATGGCTGTCGGTATCGTCGCTGCCCTCTTGTAAATGGACTGAGCATCTCTGATGTGTATGGGTCATTGGTGGGAAAAAAGGATTATGGTTTGGAGTATACATTCTGAGTTCCGGATATCACGATAGAACTTGGGATCAAGCTTTTGGTATACTTTTGTTTTTGGGGATTTAGAACGGGATTAGTAGTAAGATAATAGGATTAATGTATTTAAATGTATACATTGTTTATACATAAGTTCGCTTCATTGGCCATCCTCTCATTGTGATAATAAATTCATAACATATCTCGAAAAGAAGTTTTTGAAAGGTATTATTAGCTAAAAACATTAGACGAAATCCATCTATTTTTGTTAACTCGACCAAATAAATGAAGTGTTTCGACAATCCAACACTTCGTTTCCAGCGACTCTCCAGCAATAAGCAAACAGCGAGAGGTACCTGCAAGTTCAGAAACAAGCGGAGATTAAACGCTTACTCTCGGTTCGATATTACTCGCCAAGTTTATGCGGCGTGGCGGCAGATCCGAGTCATCGCTTCTGACTGGCTTTCTTCAGACGAAACGCTTCCAGGCTCTGAGGTCAGAATTGACCATGTCAACATGTCTTACTTAATGTGATTGCTGTAAACTTCGCCCCTTTGGTCCGCCCTCACGGCCAGCAAACCAATCGGCTTGACGGCATCATTTTGGCTGTTGAGGGCATGTGATATTTTATTGCGAAGCGCCTTGCGGCTTTCGTATCCTGTCAAACGCAAAAGCTATGGGGACAGGCTACTCGTAAACAGAAGAGTATAACTAGGTAAACCTCGCGTTCGAATACTTTTTTAAGGGCTACCTGCAGGTGGAAGTTGTCAATAGCTAAGCGAGGTGAAAAGGGGGCACTTATATGGTAACGATCGATAACGAAGATTGGGTTTTATCATTAGTAAAATTACACCTAGTTTCGTTAATTGCTAACTCCGAAGATTCTCGTAACCTTAAGAAACTCGGGGAATTATATTCTATAATGCAATAAATTCAGCTCTGGCACACCTCGCAGTGGTCAATATAAGTAACAACAGCCTCGTCCGAACTTTTACTTAGTTCAAGGATCACGAGTGTGCAGACGGATTATTTCTTAAAACTTGAGAGGAAATGTACGAACCTTTTCCAACTTGATTACGAACTGTACACTACTTCGTCAATTTGATTAGATAGATAATAAATTTCAACTGCGCCTCATGCTGTTCACTGCAAGCTTATTTGTAGATGGTCAATGATGAGTGGCACAAAATGCAAAGCTGTCCCTCTCGTGTTTTCCTCAAACAACGTAGAAATGGTCAAATTAAGCACCTGAACCTATCGACGGTACCGTTCTTGACCTTTATCACTTGAGCCGGGTCAACCAAGGGTAAAGGGTAAATAAGGATGAGCAATCTCGACTTCGGAATGAGAGTTTGTGATACCTGAGTCGTTGCTAATATACATACTCATTTCTAAACATTGTGTTTCGTTGAGCTCTATCCGACGTATAGTTACAACTATCAAAACTTCCTTCTTTCTTACTTACTATTACACCTGTAGTCCAAATTTCTTCATTCTCTGGATTTCCCACTAGATTTACTTCTCCTCCGCATTCATTCCAATCCGTAAGTCTCTTCCTTCATCTCCATCATAACTCGCCATGCGTCTAAGTTATACCAAACTGTCTCGGAGTGAACCCTGCTATTTGCTGGTAATCTTCCTACCACTTTCTTCAATAGATCACACTCCACGCTATAAGGTCTTGTGGTATCTTCCAAATTCACCGTGGATCTCAGATATGTCATATTTTCTTAGAGAAATTGACGGAATATACGATATTACCACAAATTGATTGGCCAAATATGTCGTATTTCGACTGTCATCTTTCCTGCATCATTCGGGGGTGTCTCGGACGAGTGAAGGATATAATACTACGGCTCGTCATCGTAATTGGCGTCTTGAAGATGTCATTTCCAAGATTGGTGCATGCTGAATCGGCGTACTCGACTGAGTTAGGCGAGTTCTACGGAAGTGATGCCGCAGGCTTCAAGAATATACCAAACTGTCCACAGTGCTACACGACCATTATTGATAACGCAGATACGTTGCTTCCGTCGCTGATTGTTATATCCCGATGTTGCTGATCTCCTATTCAAGGCTTAGTTCGGTGTTCAACTCAATTCAGCTCAGAACTCCACAATCGCTGAAATGTTGTGAACGATATTCAAGGGTTCCGCGTCGTCGTCTTATTACTCATTCTCGGCTCACTACTCAAACTCGTCGTCTTCTGGACTCTGATAACGAAGGGATTAGTCGCCTTATCGTCTTCTGGCAACTCTTTGCCATCGACAGTCTCGATCCCCCCATCAGCTTCATGTATCAGACTTCGAGTCCTGTAACACGAGACCGAAGTCCGTGGCTCGCTATCATCTATACCATCCGATTGCCACGGCCCATCCAGTCGAGAGAAACACCTGACGCTTTCCGACTCGTGCGTTGGTGGCAGTGTGTCCAGAGTATGCGAGACTCGGGAAGGGTTGGTGCCTCTGATGCTCGAGTCTAAGAAGGATTTGCGAGGAAGTGGTGAGTGGAAACGTGCTCTGAAGGTACTACAACTGATTTTCTTGAATAATGGCGTGAATAGCGAGCGCAGGGATGGAAGACAAGAGGCGATGAGATAGATCCCGGGTTCAATAACTGTCCACATGACTGTATCAGTGGCAGACCAGTAGAAGTCTCTGTCATCTCCCAGCTTTCTGAATATGACGAGACGGACAATTGCGGTGATTATCCCCCTGAGCATCTTATGTTAGACCATATGTCACTCTATACCAAATAGAAGGCGAACTTACATGCTGCCTGTTGCAAACGTAATGGCTAGTCCAATTTTCTGGTTTCGGGACATCTGAAGGTTCCATATGATTGGCAGTGGTAAAATAAAAATTGCAAAGTCTGTCCCAATATTAGGCAGGCTCATCATTGTGTACATCAGTCCTTTGTTCAGACATCTCCCTCCTGGAATCGTGGTATCCCAATTGTACGCGAATGGAATACATATAACCGTCGACAAGACCCAAGCAATCACCAAACAAATGACGAGTATTCCGCTTATAGCAAACGCAGCATATCTATATCCTTTGTCTTGGAAAAGCCGCAGGTACAGGCTGAGGATCGCGAGTTTCGGAAGCGTGACCGCCGCGATGTATAGGTATATGAGGGCCAGCTTTGACTTCGTGAAACTAACGACCTCCTCGGGTGTGACTACTTCTATATGATGGCCTAATCCCCCAAGTTTCGCGTATGCTGTGTCACAAATTAGAATTGCACCACATGCTATCGAGATCTCAGTCACTTACTAAAGCAAACAACCACAAGTCCTAAATTGACGATCAACGCAGCAATGATAAGATAGAAATCCGGTCCCTGTTTAATTCCGCTTTTGAGACGCGATCCAACGTATAGAGAAACAAACATAATCTCCATGGCAGCGAAAGCCACCGCCACATGAAGTAGCCGCCAACTCTGATCCGCAGCCAGATATTCTGGAGATAGTGTTGTGCTCATGGTTACACAAGTAGCTCGTACAACGAACGTTCAGTACCATTTCCAAACCTTGAAATCGAAGAGACAGGAAAGACTCACGGGAACCACTTCAACTTAACCCCTCCGCGCCATTTTGCTGGCCCCGAAGGATCGATACTCTGGATATTATGATGCTGACTTTTTGCCCACACTTTTCGACATCCCGCGATTGCGCAGCCCCCCTGCGCCGTCGTAGGATTGCGTTTGCGACACCACCACTACGGGACGGGACGCACTGCCAAACGACTGGCCCTACAAAAGTTGTTCATTATGTGCTCAATTGTGCATGTCAGCCTACTGAAACCAGCCTTATTCGCTCTTGAGACTGTTGTAAATAGGTCATGTAGCGTCGTACCCCAACCTACCCCTGCTTTTCATCAGCGGGGTGGTCAGCGAGATGTATGAAGTCAATAAAACACCAACCATCAGAATATGCAGTTGATGGATACTACTTCAGGTGCGAGTCGTGCTGCCTTAGGTTGATTAATTTAATTAGTGATGTGTGGGATGCGACACCCAAGGCAAATAGAGTCCAAGATATCTTATTTACCGAAACTAGTACGGGTTTTTTTTCTTAATTTTGTTGGAACAATGTTGTGTTTTCATTGCCACCTTATGCGTACGAAAATGTTTGTATTCGTCCAAGAAGTGTATTCCACAAGCAGTGGAAGAGATTCAGTGGGCATGATACTACTTCGATGAAGAGTAGCATCTAGAATAATCACCCTAGACTCGCAATAACTCAATTTCCTTGTCACTTAACCGCTGACAATTCCTTATCGTTGAACTTTCATTCCAATACGGAAACCATGTCCTGTATCAAAGTGTCCTTGAAGCAATATCTGCGTAAGTAGAGACAGATCGAGTGGCCTTCCAACCTGGCCCTGCGGGCAACAAACCAAGGATAATTACGCATTTGTGCGTACCAGTGGCAGAGAATTAACAACGCTCTGGGATCTTTAATCTGGAGAAGATGCTTGAATTCCGGACTCAGTCTGCATAAAAATGACATGAATTTAGTGGCGTTTGTGGAGTTGCATTCACTTCGAAGCAATGGTGCCAATGAATGAACGGCAGCGAAGTAGGAATTGCTCTTTGTGCAGGAGAGGCCGTTCATCTGGCATAGTTGGACAAAGTCCTGGGGAATGCCATTGATGCCGAAGAGCTCTTCGATGGTAACACCACCATAAAGGTGCAAATACTCGTCACGAATGGGAGCAAAGACGCTATCCGGCCGCAGTGGATCGGTTGCGTTCCAGACAGCTACTTTTCCGTCGCTCATATTCAACCATTCTAGGTCCTGTGTTGCATCTGAGGTAAACGGCCATGCATCCTCTGGCGTTGAAACATCAATGGACGTGAAAGCCATGATACCGAGGAGAGCCGCTGTGGCCCAAAGAGCATCGCGGTCATCTGGTTTGATAGGCAGTGACAACTTCTGGTGAAAAGATACTGCTGCCTGGCTCCAATGATGGATTTCAGTAGCTGTTCGTGGTGGAACTGGACGGGACATAAATCTTTCGTGATTTACAGTCAATGTCTGGACAGCATGCATGAGGTAAGGATGCTAGATATTATTAGATCATAAACATCCTGATGGGAAAAAAAGCGAAGTCGTACTGAAAGTGCCATCCTAACTGCAATCTCTTGGTACAGGTTAGCAGTTCGTGCTGCTCCGATGGAGAGGACAGTGCGTTCCTGAAATCTGTTGAGACGAGCGATACATTGTCGATCAAGGTGAAAAGCGGAAGTATGATCTGATGAGACGACTGGTGGGTATAGAAACTTTGGTATTGTGATACCTAAAAAGGTTTGCGAAGCTTCGTCTCCTCCATCACATCCAGCTAATCTGAATGAACCGGCTCCAGATGGTTGGAGGTCGGGAATCGTAGCATTGAAATTGCAAGTGACACCAAAATTTTTGCATTTATGACAGTTGGGTCTTGCTTCATCGCACTGTTGCAGTTTATAAGTATACGTCTTGAGCATGTTGGCATGACACTCAGTACCTTACCTTTACTCTGCGAAGTTTGCAATTGCGGCAACCTCGTCTAGACTTCTTATGAGGCTGGCGGTTGCGAGTTTCTTTCCTCCTTACAGGCTGGATTAGGGTCATGATATGAGCTCCAACTTAGGTTGCTGAATGATGCTAGGCTGGATGTTATGTCCAGCTGTGAATATTACTACCGGAGTTTTGGTTCATATAATTGTTGTCGGATTCAAGCTTATGTCCGGAGACACGATTATGACCACACACCGCCGCCACCCAACCAATCAATGTGTTCAAAGCAGTCGCGGTCAGCACCTGTCAGAGGATTAATGGACATTATCTTGCGACGGTGAGGAAATCAGCAGTCGAATCACGATATTTACTCAATCGAGTGGACAGAATATCGTTCGTTTATTCCATCAAGCCTAGTAAATGAGATATTTACAGTTTCAAACTCATAAATCATGTCCACTGCTGGGTAACGCCGATCACAAGGGATACATATATACGGAATTGATATACCAAAATAGCCGTATATCGTACGAAGCCAGTAGATGATAGTTGATAGATCATAGCACTCAGACGTACCTTGACGCAGGGAAGCTCCAAACAGAGAGTTCTAAAAGATATATACCTTGGACTTCGTTTCTTCGCCAAGTAGTAATGGACGTTGGTAGTAAAAGAGCATGGGTTGTGACTGTTGACCAGAGATGATTTGTCGGAGCAGTACTTGTTGTAGCAATCATATCGATCGGTGCTGTAAGATAAAGATGATGCACCGAAACGGAGATTCTTATGAAAGATAAAAACTGTTGGTGTTCTGTTCGCCTGCTTTAACAAACTCGGCTCTGCCCCGATGCTTACGCCACCAAAAGATACGAATACGCAAGTTGAACTGAGCTGTACCTGCACCCCACCATGTCATTCCGAGTGTACGGAGTACGGATGAGGAAGTTTTTGTCAAGAATATTCGCGGCTGATCAAAAGACGTGGTCTTTACGGCATCCGGAAGCAGAGATACGGACTGATTCCAAAGACATGCCACTATTCAAGACGTGTTTTGTCAGTCAGGAGAAATAATGGTACGAAAGGTTCGAGATTGTTGCCGGTCGGAAAGAACATTCAGAATGTGGACTGTGGACCCTTCTTGATTACTGTTGTGGTTTAGCGGGTGGGAATGGGTTACGTCTATTGGACATATGTCTCTTTGAAAGCGGATCCCATCGACGACTAGCGTGCCGGTAACTGACAGTCCGACAGGGCAATTATGGTGCGAGTGTGGTCGATGGCAAACAAAGCTTGGACCTCGTGGTGGAGCTGTAATAAAGTCTTGTCGCATATCCTCCTCAACAATCTTCAACAGACTGCTACTGCTACAAGCTACAACCACAACCTTTCGCTTTCATAGTGTCAGTCGCCATGGAGGCCGTTTCCTCAAATTCCACTATCTTCACGTCTCCGGACACCTACCTCGGTATATACAACGAACTTTCCAAGTACAATGTTCATTTGAACATTTTTGAGCGTCTCTGGGCGGTATGTTCAGCGACCCGATCGGTGGAAGTAAGCATGCTAATAGATTACACAGAGCTGGTACCAGTATATGCAAAACGATGTCCTCGCCACCGGCATCCTGAGCTTCGTCATGCACGAGACTGTCTATTTCGGTCGAAGTTTGCCTTGGATTATCATCGATCGAATTCCTTATTTCAAGAAGTACAAGATTCAGGGGCAAAAAATCCCCACGGTCGCCGAACAATGGGCATGCACCAAGCTCGTCCTGCTTAGCCATTTCACGGTCGAATTACCTCAGATATGGCTCTTCCATCCAATGGCGAAGATGTGCGGCATGGAGACGGGTGTGCCATTCCCGGCATGGACCACAATGGCCTTCCACATTGCTATCTTCTTCGTGGTGGAGGATACATGGCATTACTGGGTACATCGTGCAATGCATTGGGGTCCTCTCTACAAGAACATTCATAAGATTCATCACCAATACTCGGCACCATTCGGTCTCGCGGCGGAATATGCTTCTCCTATCGAAGTTCTTGTGCTCGGCCTTGGAACCGTTGCAGCGCCAATCGGATGGGTTCTCATCACCGGAAACCTTCACATTCTCACCATGTATCTGTGGATTATCTTGCGTCTCTTTCAAGCCATCGACGCCCACAGCGGCTACGAATTCCCTTGGAGCTTACATCACTTCCTGCCATTCTGGGCTGGTGCCGAGCATCATGACGTTCACCACGAACGATTCATTGGCAACTATTCGAGCAGCTTCAGATGGTGGGATTATGTTATGGATACCGAGTCTGGACCAGAAGCCGCAAAAAAGAGACGCGAGCGCAAGCAAGCCAAGCTTCAGCAGGCGCAAAGAAAGGTACAGTAAATACCGCGTCGTTGGGTGTGGTTGTATATAGAAATGCGTTGCATTAGTGACTGCCAGTCAATGTGGATAGGAGTATAGGGCACACTATGAGGGCGGAAAGAGTGACTTAATCTGTCCACTTATATGTGGTTTGGATGATGGAGGAGGCCTAGAGCTTGACTCCGGGAAATTTGCTATTCAGGCGTATGAGGGACACCTAGACTTTACGTAGAGCTGTTTGAACTTTCAATTGTTCACAGTTTATAATATTAATACAACACTGATTAAACTATTAAATTTCAGTTCTCAGTGCTACGTACGCTACACTGAATCAGATTCTCTCTCGTCTCACGAAACGACAACCTCCATGATCAGCTCTTCTTCTTGGGAACACAACAGTCACCCCCCTCAACCCCAACCCTCTCAACCAATTCTCTCTCCACATCCTGCACATCCACACTCTCAACCTCCCCCATCTCCCTCGCAACCTCATCACAAAACCTCGCCATCACCACATCCTTCCCAGATATCCCCGGCGGAGAATGCGTCGTCCAGCGTATGTACGCTGTATTATACACATTTGACCATTCCGGATGGTGTTTTTGCTTTGTGCATTCTGGTGCTACAGTGTTCATGAATTCCTGCGGCCGTGATTAGCTGTATGACGTGGCTGGAGTGCATAAGGAGACGGACATACCCAGCATTTCTTGAACCCTTTGAATTTAAAGGGTCGTTCGATGCCCTGGCCGTTGGGTGTGAGTGACCATTTCCCCGTGGGTTTTAGGAGGGGGGCGAGGGCTGCGGTGGCTTCTGTGGGTGGGTAGTTTGATGCGAAGATGGGCTGGGTGGTCATTTTGGGGGTTGAATGTGTGAATGTGCGGGAGATTAGAATTGGTTTGAGTGATGAGGATACAAGGATTCTCATTATGTTGTTGGCTGTTTTGGGGATGTTTTTTTGAGGGAATGAGATGGAGATATGTTTTCAGCAAATGAAGGGGTTCAAATTGAATTCATAAACCAGCTTCATCGTCAGGGCAATAGCATGGACAGTCATACGCGTTAGCAATTTTTACAATGTTGAATTGAATCAAAGATTGGACTCATATACGTTATCCTTTGGTCATTGACACTTTGTGGCTTATCAAGAACTTGCCCATCCAGCGCTATCATCATTTCCACGTTGGGAGGCAGCTCTTGGCGTTCATCTCAAAATCTCCTTGTAGATTTTAGTGGGGACGAGCCACCTCGTCAGGGTCTTCGGGCGATCGCAAGGGGAAATCGTACCAGTGGAAATCGCCTCATTAGTCGACCAACCTTTGTTTGTTCGGCGCAGTTGCAATTCAAACTTTTTCCAAGTCAGTCCACCAATCTGATCTCACACTATCCTCAACTCATAACAGACTGCTCGTCAATCCAGATTCAAAAGTCTGCCTGCCCAGTCCTGAATCACATCAACAGGGATCGAGCTTCACATGCTTTAAGAAAAAAGTCCCCCTCCATACATTCGCGAACGAACGAAACCGTCAACGCTCCCAACGATGGATTTACAGACACAAACCGCGAGAGAACAACGCAGAAGGCTACACCATGAGGCAGATGTCGTAGTCGTCGGTGCCGGGATATTTGGTTGCGCTGTTGCATTCGCGCTCGCGAAGCAGGGCAGGAGTGTTATATTGCTTGAGAAATCGCTGAAGGAACCCAATCGTATTGTTGGGGAGCTACTGCAACCTGGAGGCGTATCTGCTTTGGAAAAGCTAGGACTGTCAGATTGTTTGGAAGGCATTGATTCGATACCGGTGGAGGGTTACCAGATCGTATATTATGGCGATAGTGTCAATATTCCATATCCACCAGGCGCCGGTGCTACTCTTGATGGAGGCATAGAAGGGTCGAGGAACGAAAAGTCAGAACGACCAAAGGGCAGGAGTTTTCATCATGGAAGATTCATTGGTCAATTGCGAAGGGCTTGCGCAAAACAACCAAACATCACCATTGTCGAGACCGAAGCTACAGAGACTATAACGAGCACGAAGAGTCCACAGATCCTCGGAGTAAAATCTTTGACGAAGAACCCCGAAACAGGCGAGAAACAGGACGACTTTTACTTTGGCCAACTCACTATCGTCGCGGATGGCTATGCTTCTAAATTCAGAAAACAATATATTGGGAAGGACGTAGTGGTAAAGAGCAAGTTTTACGCCCTCGAACTGATCGACTGTCCGATGCCAGCACCGAACCACGGAATCGTTATTCTAGGAGACGCGTCTCCAGTACTTCTCTACCAAATCGGCACACACGAAACCCGAGCATTAATCGACGTACCAGAAAACACGCCAACAGCCGCCGCAGCAGTCGGTGGCGTGCGAGCACACCTACGCAATGTAATTCTTCCTTCCCTCCCTAAAATCGTACAACCCTGCTTCGAAGCTGCTCTCGCCGATGGAAAGATCCCTCCAAGCATGCCAAACAGCTGGCTACCACCAAGCACTCAAACACAACAAGGCCTCGTAATTCTAGGCGACGCTATGAATATGCGCCATCCCCTCACTGGTGGCGGTATGACCGTTGCATTCAACGATGTAGTACTCCTCTCCACTCTACTCTCCCCAGAACGAATCCCAAATCTCGGCGACACCGCCAAGATCACGTCCGCCATGAAGGAATTCCACTGGAAACGGAAAGGTTTATCCTCCATCATCAACATCCTCGCACAAGCCCTCTACGCTCTTTTCGCTGCAAACGACAAACAACTCAAAGCGTTGCAAAAGGGTTGTTTTGCGTATTTCCAACGCGGTGGGAATTGTATTGATGGTCCGGTTGGTCTGCTGGCTGGGATCATCAGACAGCCTTTCGTGCTGTTTTACCACTTCTTTGCCGTTGCGCTGCTGAGTATTTGGATCGTTATGCAGAATACCATGGGTTCGATACTTGGGATCTGGAAGTTCCCGCTTGCGGTGGAGCAGAGTGCCCTCATCTTCTGGAAAGCTTGCGTGGTTATCTTTCCGTTCATCTTTAGTGAGTTGAGGACTTAAGGTGGAGTTGAAAAGGGAATTTGTATATATATGACGAGAACTGCATTTTGGCGGTTGGCCTGTGTTTTAGCACGCGCTATCGAGTATAATTAATGCTGAGCGAGCATTGGGATGGTGTTTAAAGGATGTTTTAGGGACTTATACGTATACCTTATTAATAATAGAAATACTTCCTGGTATGGGGGAGCGATAATATTAACTTTAATGCCCTGTGTTATATCATCTTTTCAACACATACTCTAAAACACGAATAAGGGTTTTAAACCTTTGCATATAGTGTTGGGTGTTGTGTGTTCTGTGATGTTGGCTAGTAAGGGCTTGTCGCATATCGTACTAGGAAGGTAAACAGATGAGCAGCTATCCAAGAATAAGCTTGTCTTGATCTGAACCAGTGTCTGCAATCCTGGTGATGTATCTAATGTGTACAATTCATCTGGTGATCACAATCTTCCCCATCAGAAATTTATTACATACATTGTTACTCTCTTCTCGAATCTTCTTCTACCCAGATATTATTACTAACAAAAGGACATTATTCGTTCTAAGCTGCTCCAACACAACACTCCAATATAACCAGAAAACTAAAACAAATCATCAATCAATAAATTTACGGACTCTTGCGCTGACATGTGCGTTGCTACAGAATAGTTGCTCTAAATATCTACTCTTCCTGATTAATCATCAGTTGTGTATAGTAATAGTGATAATTATGCTTATTCTCTAAGTATTCGAGGATTTGCTAAGTATTTTTTACTTTGATTATTGATGTTTTGATATTTGAGGTTTGTTTGTTAAAAGAATCGTCGTTGTAATAAACTTTCTACTATGAATTATAAGTCACAACACGGATGGGGTTGGACGTATAACACAAATTGCGTAAATCCATAGTGTACCTTCATGAGAAACAGCATGTAAGTGAAGTATAGCGAATGGATGTTGAGATTACAAGGTAGACCAGAAGAGGGACACAGCTTGGATTCGCAAAGGACGAAACCGACCGGTCGTGTGATGATGGATGTTTGCCAGTGACAGCAGCTTACAGATACCATACCATAGTTGTATGCTCCTAAATCGAGACATGAATCTATTCACACTAAACACAGTCCACCGTCATGGCTCGTCCCCCTCCCTCCTTCACATTTCCCTATTTCCATCACTTGTCTTCTCGTCCCCACATTTTTGACACATAGTATATATTTTATAAAACCTAAAAGTGTTTCAACCAATCAGGTCAAAGGTCGGGTGGTGTAGTTGGTTATCACATCTCGTTAACATTGGTTAACATCAAAATACCGAGAAGGTCCTGGGATCGAGCCCCAGCCTGATCAAATCTGATACTTTTTTGCAATTTTTTTCTTTTGGTCAGTAGTTTGTTGCTGATCAAAATAAGAAGCAGGGCAGCTCGAATGTTCTTGACAGCTCTCGCGTATGACTTTCTGAGGAATATTTTGCTAGACTTATTCTTTTAGAGTGTGACTTTTTTCTCAAGGCGTCAAGTCTATTCCTTGCTTTAAAAGAATCACGATGATGCTTGCTGGCAAAACAATTCCAATTTCAGAAAAATTCGTTCAAAAGCTAAATATAGTTCTTTCAAACCCACACACTTCCTCAAACAATTACACGCCAGCCTCCTTAATAGTTCTATCTCTTGGTTCTTATCTCACCACTGTGGTGAAGACAAAACGATGATGCAGGTATTACAAACATTCTGGTAAAGTACCTGACAGCATCAGAAATTGGTCAGACTTATACATGAATATTCGTGCTACTCAAAGGGGAAATTCGAGTGGTAAGGGAGTTTTTGATTAGGGTTCTTGGTCAGATTATTTGGTGAGCTCCTTGTTTCGGTGGATGAATATGAGAATTGTTTTCCCCTGTACGGCGAGGTGTGCCGCGTACTTTTAACACCTTGGCATATCCAAACCACTGAGCAATGTATTGAAGCGGAGGTTCAGCATTTCGCTCGCTGTATATGTTCACAGGCGTTTAGAAGTTTGGCTTTGTGTGGAGGATGAAGAGTTATATGATATTTCTGCTGCTGCGCAACACACAGAAGGCTTGTGAGTTGAACACTCGTGTTTGAGAATGAGATGTGGAAGGAGAGTATCCCAGGTGACTGTGGTTTGACGAAGGAACGCCTTTCGTGAAGGTCGTAGGCTCGTAGTGACAAAGATGAGCCGCATTTGCTTGTGAGTATCCTATTTACTTAGACCGGGGCCAGGTATAGATAGGTACGGTGGATATTGACAATTCTCAAAATAGTATTTGAGAACGTCGGATTTACCCCAAGATAATAGATGAACCATTCCATATGTTGTCAACTTCGTCGAATGCTGTTCCGGCTGCCGCTCATAATGTCCACCACAAGGTATAGAAGATAAGGAAACAGCAAAGGCAAGATATGACAGCATGGGAAATGGTAGGAAAGACGAAAGTGAAAGATTCCTGAACTGTATGACAGCAGAGTTTTCCAGCGGTGAGCAGATAGCCAACTGTCTATCGACTTACTTTCGAATTATCTCTGATCTCATACATAGCACGACACCCAATAAACCAACTCACATGCAAATGCAACACACAACATCCAACCTCAACATTTCCTTATCCTTGACTCCAGAGCCGCATCTGACGTGGTACCACAAACCCATCGTATCGGTAGTTGCCACTATAAATAGGGTATACTGTTTGGACCTTATCTTAAGACGTCGATCTTATTGGATTTGGATGCTGGGATATAGATATGGTGTGTACTGCAGTGCGTGTTTGGTATTTGGTATTCGGGATTTGAGATCGAGACTGATAAAAGGCCAGGAATTGCAGTCTAGTGGGAACAGATAGAGAAATCACGATGAGGTAGTAATGTAAGCCTACCTCATCCATTCTCTTATCTACCATTTTCGTGCCTGGGACCAACCATTGACGCGCGGGAGGTCGGGATATGTCTCACTACCTCAAGCCGTATTTGAAGAAAGCTGATATGATATGTATGAGGGTACGTACCTCTGCATATTCCTCCTCCTGATATTCCTCTTCCTGGTATTAGTCGATCTCGTTGTGCAGATATTGGTACGAGCAGCAGGAGATTTGAATGATGGTTGGGTGCAAGATTGCAAGATTGTAATATTGTTTAGAGATAGGAGAATTGCGCGGCTGCAAAGAGGTGGGCCTTCTGCCCTGCCGTGAGAGTTGTCGGAGCATTGCACATATACCGGCACGACCAAGATACTGAGATGCGGCGATGATCTACGAGATTAATCTTGATTTCCTTGGCATGAGGTGTTGAGAATGAAGTCTGTTTTTTTGATGGCGTAGTGAAACCGTACCTGCAGAATAGATATTCTGATCAGCCTCGCGGCAATTGCAAAGACTCCAAGAGATGGTGGCTTTAGAAGAGACCTTGAGCACGTTGAGAATGAAATTCCGCCGGTATCACGGGCTGTATCGAAGGACGTCCAGAATAATGGATCGGATGGATCTCGAATGTCAAACCATCAAACACCACGACCTTCATGCGACACGGCACGGAGCCTTTACCAAGGAAGCGGATAGACAACTGTGGGTCCCGTAAAGTAGACCCGATGACGCTAGAACGATCCCTGGGAATATCGACAGGGAGGATTCCCGACTGGGCCGTGGGTGGGTTTGTTGGTGCTGTGAAACGAAACATGATAAGGAAAGTTTTTGATACCGCATGGCGAGCTTGTGCTGCTATCGGAAGACACAACGAGAATGGAAATTCATATTCGGATCGGAGATTTGGATCATGGTGTGATTTTGTGAAAGGAGACAGAGGACGGTGCATCTTCTGTTGCATTGTTATTCTTCGGAGGCAAGGATAGAAAATCGATTATTGATTGGGGGCTGAAGGTTTGAGTTGCGAGTCTGAGATTCTGGAACTTTGAATTTCGAGTTTTTGATGGCCTGCGATTGGTGAGTAAATCGATTCCAGATAAGGAAAAAGGAGACGAAGCAATTGGCTCGTAAGAAGACTGATTAGGATACTTTCACTTGTCTTTTCTCAAGAAGGTCAAGTGTGAAGGTTAAGTTTCCAGCGTATGCAATCTCGACTGGGCGCCAACTCTGGCTGAGCTGAAGCCTCCACGTTGTCAACGAATTCATTGAATTGGTCGAAAAAGAAAGCGACCACGATGAATTGAGAATCCTAGTCTCTGCGCTTCCCTATTCGGAGCAGCGTGTAAATCTAGTTCTCGGTGGCGGCAGTATTATTATGTCCGCCCTTTGAACAAGCCCCTTGGTCGGTGGTTCTCATGGCGATTGATTTTTGGAATAGGTGCTTGGAACTAGTGACTTTCACCACCATTTTTGAAGCCTTCCCACAGCACTGGTGCAGAGTCTGCTGCATTGCGAGTTGGGTTTGACAACGCATCAAGGAAAGTTCCTGGGACGGTGTGAGATCTAATTGTTTTGAACCTCTTAGGCTCTGGTCGAAGATGTCACTGTCGGTCGGGTAGAGGCTGCAACCGCAGGTGGTACCGTCGTACGAAAGGTACTGAGGAGATTGTGGTTCAGCCAGCAACCGGACGGTTTGTGACCTCGAAAGGGATCGTGGCTTTGATTAGAATGGTTACCATATGTCGAGGCCAGAATGGAGTAGGCAAGGTGCCGCCAAGCATTCGTAGTTTGGGGATAGTGCAGACCAACGATGCTCAACGTACGGTTACTAACTGTCAGTACATGTCTAGACGCAAGCCAAAGATAACTGGATAAGTCCCTCTGCTGTGTGAGTAGCGAAGCTTTGCTTTGTAGAGTAAACCGCGGCGAGTGGGTGATGATTTCCGGTAACATGATGATCGAGTCTGTAACTGGTGAACGAATGGTCAGAGCGAAGGCAGAGCGAAGGCTCGTCGTACCACCACCTATCGTGGTGACCATGATTATCGCCAGTCGCACGCACAAAGGCTGAAGCATCGGGTTTGTGTTTGATATGGCAAGGGCACGTCCTGATGACGATTACATCCCTTGCGCAACTCACCAACAGATCACCGCGAACCGCAGTTGACAGTGCGACAAACGAGAAGCATCTGCCGCGAGCCGTCCCTATCCCTGAACGCCATGATTCTGTTGAGCTTGGAGGTGTTTGCTTTGTACCAAGATTCTTGATGATGAAGCTTTTCGTATAGAATTATACACGTCTGTCTTGCACGATCACTCGCTCTTACCCACTCAGTGGATGGGATGGCTTCAGGCAATACGACGAGACTAAAGCACCTCGATTCCCAAAGGAAGTGTTGCTCGACGCAACGTCGTCCTACGGGCAGCGTGGGGGTTTGTTCTAGGACGCTATTCCGAGGTCTTTTCACGTCGGACAGCGTCTGCACGATGCAGCCAAGGCATTCTAGATAGAGAAGCTGGCTGCTGGCTCACCAGCCGACGAGAAGCAGAGGGCGACTGGCCGGCTGAGTCTAGGCTACATGAGGTAAATGGCAGCAAGTATGCAAATGCACGGCAGACACATCCAGTCGTCCCCAGCACGAAGTATTGTCTTACTTCTGCAACCTTCTCTCCACCGAAAGCCCACTCTGGCACTCCCCTTACGGCCCTTCCATCGCCTGTTTCTGAGCAGCACTGGAGTCTGGCGGACTGAGGTTTGAGAGCAACGGAGCGGGCCCCGCGCGGCTGGACGCAAAGCAGGGCATGGACGCAGAGGAAGCTCCAGTACGAGACAGCATACATATCTTCCAGCAGTCCCCAAGGCTGGACGCAAAACGAAACGCAAGAGTCAAGAACAAACCCAAAACAAACCAAAATAACTCGTATCCGATCTTTCCTCTCTCGGCCAAGTCCTAGTCCTGACACTAGAGCTATTCGACGTCCGTCCGCACCGCTCCTCACAACTATTTCTTCGGTCCCTGACCATAATTGACAGTCCGACTACGATAGATCGCTCTTCACGTCTTCCAAATTCTCCTAGGCCGTACCAAACAAAAGATCTCGTCTGGAATCTCCGTAAGTATGGCGCCCAGGTATTTCTTTGACTATCTAAATTCCTCCCATGGCCTCTGTGATCCGTATTGGTGTTTCTGGCTGGGGGTTTTCAATAGTGCCCATCACCACCAGAAAACTCGGTACCAGCACCTCGGATCGACGTTGCGTTTCTGGCCTAGGAAGCAAATGCTAAGACGCTCTAGTTTAGCCCATCTCGCGACCCAATTGAACCCACCTAGGCAGGTCTTCCAAGGCTTGTCCCCGCCCGCTGGTCAGTAATATTCCTGATTAGTGCGCTGTCGCGCTTCGATAAACTCCGCCATCGCCCCAAGCTACGACTTACAGTTTTGTCTGGTCTGGTCCCAACGTTCGAGAGAATTTAGTCAACACCTGCATTGCTCAACGCCGTCCAAGAGGATTAACCTCACCACCGTGCTCTCTCGCAGTAGTTTCTTGCTGCACCAGCAAGCAGCATTGACTATTTCACTGGCGCCCCCTCCGTCACTGCGAGTCGTTTTTCATAAAATACTGTGCCTCTCCCCTCTCCCCGCAACCAGGTTTCGATCATCACCCATCATCACCACTCTCCGTCATGTCGGTATTTTCCAAAATCAAGCAGGGCAGAAAGGCCGCCAAAGATCACAAGGCGAAGAAGGAGGAGGAGAAAAAGGAGAATGAACAGCCAGTGGCCAAGCAACCATACAAACACGTCCCGACACACGCCGCCGTCGATGCTCTCAGTGGTGCACCCTCTAGCTGGAAGGCCGAGGATCGATCCAAGATCAAGCAACATCACCAACGCCGAAGCCAGATGACCATCAGTCGCACCCAGAGTACCCTGTCGACAACCTCATACATCAATGCAGCGGCTGGCCCGAGCACGGTACCAGAGCTGCCACGCAACACCAGCTACGATAGTTACAATCCAACGTGGTTTGACCGAGGAGGAGATGTCTACCATGAGCCTGCGAGACGGCATCCACAGAAACGAGGTCACTCATACCACGATTCGGGAATGGGTGCCAGCATTCGCCCTTCCCCTCTCGCTTCCAATATTCACAGTGAAGGTAAGCGGAACCGACAGTGTGCTGTGCCGTGCCTCTTGTTCCCATTGCAACGTTGATCAAGCATATGCTGACTTACCTTAGATGTCTCGCCGGTAGAAAGTTCTGGCAACAGCACCTCGTCTGAATCGGATCATTTGGAAATTTCTCACGGCAAGATTCCACAACGACCTGCACTCGCCATTCCGGTGTCTAGTCACGTGTCATCGAGGGCCAATTCTTACCGACCACAGCCCATCAATTTTGGCGAGAAAGACATCTTCGACAGGTTGCACACCAGTACCACCCGGAAACTCGGCGAGGCACCACTCTACGACACTCCTCCAGCTCCAATCAAGAGACCCATCGTAGCCACCAGTCCAGTCACGGAGCAAAAACAGAAGAAGTCCCGGTGGAGCTTGATGGGAAAGAAAAACAGCGTTCCAATTGCAGCTTAATCTTACCCTCGTATCACGGCCGCATCATCTCAACAAAATGTAAACGTAATACCTGGCCAGCTGCAGCGTGGACGTTGTGGAATATTGAATCCTGGGGTATTATCCATCTTCTTTGCCTTTATCCTTCCCTGCAGGGCTGGGGAAGACCAGCATCATCGCATACTTGCATATATATTTCCTGCAACATCGAATGCGTTCGGTTGCAGTGCATGGCACGTGCAGTTTCTTATTTTGCAACCCTGCCATAGCATGTCTACTGCTACCATTCTCTGGATACACATCCAGAATACACACACTCATTTGCCATCCCTCATCCATTTTGGACCTCAGCCCCTCTAAATCCGGGGGCTATGCTGCTTAAGATGGATTGTTGTACGACGTCGACGTGGGAGCCACGATGCTACCATGCCGGCCTTTTTCCTTTGTTACACGGTAATCTCGCCAACGAGATTTGATCAGATGGTTCGTCCCGAGTAGGGAATATAGCCTCGGTGGCGGACACTTCAAATGGCTCCGAATTTTATGTAATTCTTGATTATACGTCTGTTTATTGACAAGGCGTTTCTTTTTAGATGGAATTTTAAAGGGCTGGGAATAATGCTGCGGAGTTTGATTGTTTTAGTGTTGGACAGATTGGGGTGGAAGAGATGGATGGAGGATATTCTGGCTGAACATGATGCTGGTATAGAATCAGAGATAGGGAATTGAAATCAAGATTCAGTGATACATTCCTGTTTGATCTTTGATTTTTCTTGCTGTCATTCGCCTCCAAGGCGTCATCTTCACTAATCCTTTTCCCCCGCACTAAGTACCGACATCATCCCACCTTACCTCGAAACTTCCCCTCCTCACTAATGCAACATCCTCAACCGTCGTCTCGGCCAACAAAACTCTAAAAGCCTGCTCGACACACACTCATGTATTTTTAGAAATGTGTCAAAGGATTTTAAGTTTTTGCAGTATGTTAGGATAAAAACATAGGCTTTGGAATTTAGTCGAACTTATAGAAACAGGAATGTCATTAACCATTGGAGGGGTGGAACTTGATATTTTGTATCCTTGTACTTCTGGCTCGGTATGGTGATGGAAGTAAAGGTGCTTGAGAGACGAAATAGATTGGATGAAATTGGGACCTGTAGAGTTTGATTGAGTCGAGTTTTTGTTTTAGATTGTAAAGGTATGTAAATGCGGAAGCGTAGTCTGCTTGACTGACTGATAGAAGCTAAGGCGCTCGGGCGTACAAGTTTTGTAAGAGTCTAGCTACTTGGTTTAGAGATGGGATGGGATTGAGTTTTATGAGGGAGGGTAGGACGTAGAATGACTTGTTATCTAGTACCTGAGATGAGAAGAGCTGGTTTTATCGTTTGTGTGATACTGTATCGCGGAGCTGGAATCTGGAGGAATTGTTGTGTGGTCTTGAATTGTTGGAAATGGGACGGATAACAAGTTGCCCCGGTCTGATGGGAGATGTGCTGGTATTGGATGGAGGTTGGTGAGTATACTATTTGAGTTGTAAATTGGGCTCGAGATACATGAGGTGTCTGTTCTGAAGAAGGTCATAAAGCTGTGGATGCTAATTTCAAAGCCCAGACGGTGGAGATTTTAGATTTAACGTGTAGCGAGAGGACTAAGTTTCTAGTGTTTTACTTTCTCCTTGAAATAATATATTTCCCAGAAATTAAAGTTGTGTTTCCCCACTTCTCTAAGGCGTATAAATACCGACCGAGCTTCTCATCTTCAACGATGTGAGAGTTCTTGCTAAGAGACCACCAATCTATAAGACACTGTTCTTCTAGAGCCAGCTCCTTATTCAAGTCATAGAACATACCTATTCCTTGTTTCCACCTCTCCTTTCATGTCAACTTCCCCAAAAAGTCATTTGTTTCCGTGAATGCTCTGGCTGCCATAAGTAAGTCATTCTCAAAAGGACATCTTTCTCAGTTTACCATCGTTTGAAATAAAAACTGCCAAACACGACTGGAAACGATGTTGAAGGACGTGCCAGATTAAAAGACTTGTCAGTAATATGACTTGTTTGATGGGATTGATCACGGTTCCTAGCGAATTGAAGGCTTTGTTTTCTGGACCCATCCCAAGTCAGTTAACACTTAAATCCGCCTACCTCTCTATGCTTCATATAATTCAAGATAATAGGGTCTTTGAAAGCAGCTGCCGATTGTTTTCTTTCATTGCGAAGGGGGTAAGAGCAAGACCACAACCAATCTGGCTGAGACTATGGTAGACGTTGTACCAGTTACCTGTAAATGCATTTAGTATTCCACTGGCTGGCCATGATTTTTTCAGAGGATAAAGACAGCAGCAAACAACACCCCAATCAAGCATTGTTGCTTCCAGGCCAAGCTCCATGGGTAACACATTGTTACTGCAACAGCGTATTACATCTTGAGGTTCGGACAGACGGGAAAGCCGAGGCTAAGGTCGTGGATGTGGTATTTTCACATGCTGGCTCTCTTTTGTCACTTCGGATCAGTTGCAGAGTACTGCATATATCAGCTACTAATTCCACCGCATCTATCGCAGATCATGACTTGAGAATCCGTCCTAACTCGTCAGATTCGGGGTTCGTAAATTACAGAATAGCCAATTGGACAAGCGTGTACTTTCAGGTCGTTAACCTGTAAGTTTAACACCGAATAGATACACAAATGTGTAGCTAAAGAAGCGCATGATCTACAAACATGTTAGCATAAACGTTGTACTGCGAGAGGTTGATAGACGTGTTCGTGGCCCTTGTTCTACTGCAGTCATGCTTCCTCACCACATGAAGGCGTCCACACTGCCACGTCTGATAGGTGCCAGACGTGCCTAGTATTATTACTCTGATATCTGCACAATTTTGCTTTCCAGAGCTGAGCTGAAGCAGGTGCTGAGGTCTTCAAACGAGGATCCTGGAGCACAGCCATGAAATGCTCTGGTGGGATGAATAGCGTTGTAGACTTATGGAGTTCTGAATGTCTCTGAAATCATATGTCTTCTGGAATGCAGTCGAATCAGCGAATTGGACTCGTTACTTTCACACCGGGAGCAAGACATGTAGATGAGCTATGCTGCACACGTCGTGTTCTGAATTCTGGAAGGTTTGGACGTTGAAGATCGAATCATTAGTTGGATTCGCGACACTCGAGTAAACATTGGAATCCAATCAATCTAGGCGCGTCACGGTTCGCACAAGACCTCAATCCGCCCGGCCTCGAACTACGAAACTCTATACTCCAGAGTCGGAAGATACCGAGGGATATTTCACGGGGTATAACCGGGGATTCCGGCGTAGACAATACGATGTGCAAGTGTCTAGACGTTCGGCTTGAGAATGAAAAGTGTTACAATTCAATTGCCATGTGAGTTCTAGAAAGTGCAACGTCTGCCTCTTTCATGAAAATACCTACATCTGAGACGAATGACGTTTGTCCGGTGATTGACCGGGCAGATAAAGATTAGAGCGGGAGCTAGCTAGCGGCGGCTGGAGCGCCAATCAACGCGTTCATATAATTAGGCTGTCACCCACTTGGGCACACCAGGCCGATCAAGTGGCTGCACACGTGACGTGATTGCATCTCGCCGTTGTTCTGTCTAACTCGGTCACCTAATAGTCCGTACGCATCGAGTCTCGATGTTCAGTATCTTCAAGGCGGCAATTTAGACGCACATCACCACTTTTCCAAGTCGACGAACCCCTCCTCTCTCGCATATCGAAAATTGCCGCGTTGTTTGTTTTGCCAAAGGGTCCCTAGTCAGTAGCGTGGCGGGCTGATCGCGTTCTCGGCCTGTGCTTTCGCAAGATCTGTTCGGGTCCTGAGGTGTGGTGTGCTTGGAACGGAACGCTTCGTACGTCCGGCTACAAACACTTTCACACCTCGCACTCAACAACCGCATCATCATCTCGCGACTCACTTACCGCCCGTGCATTCACGACGACGACGACGTCAATAGCACACGACCGTTAGATGTCCGCCGATTCCGTCTGAACCCGATTCCCTCGCGCGCCCGCTCCTGACCGACACCCCCTCGAATTGTTCGGTTCCGCGCGACCTCGGGCGCACAACCTCGAAAGTGGCGATCGTTCTCACGACGCAGACAGCTCCGCTCTCCCTCGAACAACACGCAGATATTGCGAGTACAGCCGCAGAAGCCTTGGAAGGGGAGCTACAACCGGTGATGATGGCACAAGCGGTGCCTGATCCCCCACCGAGCAACAAGAAGAGAGTCAAGGTTTACGAGTTGCGCAACAGCGACTGGTTTGATAGAGGAACTGGTTTCTGCACTGCAGAATTTACCTATGTATGTACTGCTTCATCGCTGCGCTTGCATACACCTTACCCTACTATCTCTGGAGACTTGGTGATGCGCGTCGCAAAGATCTGTTTAACTAACGTGCACCGTCTTGGCAGGATGAGGTCTCACGTTCAGATATCCCCCGAGTTTCTGTGCAGTCGGAGGAACATCCAGAGCGCATACTTTTAGAAACAAGGATATCTAAAGAAGATTTGTTCCAAAAACAACAAGGTAATGACGAAGCCTCGATTGCTACTTTGAACAGCGCTTACTGGTGTCACCAGATACCTTGATCGTATGGACCGAACCGACCACCAATGTGGACATGGCGCTGAGTTTCCAGGAGGCGGAAGGATGCGCCGCAGTATGGTTAGTGACATCCATCAGCCTTGCCTGTCGAGATTGAAAGAAGCATGAGAACTAATGGCAGTTTCATCTTAGGAAGTTCGTCAGTCTGATCCAGCAACGTTTTGTCACAGTGAACGGCGGGTCAGGTAGGCACCTCTGTAATTCTCCCAACCTATACGATTAAATCCCCACAGAGTGAAGTTTATTTGCGAGCTGTGCTAACCCTTGTAGATGATGCTCTGGACGACGATATGCCCCTCGACCACGTTTATGTTCATCAAGTTCAGTTGCCCGCTCCATCGCTTGGCAACCTAGGAGAAATCCTTGATTCTGTCAAGCACTGCAATAACACCAACAGTGGTCGGGATGGCCTTGCGAAGTTTGTTCATACCGAGGATTACATAAAACAATTATTACCTTTAGTGGAAATGGCCGAGGATATGGAAGACCTAGGAAGTTTACACAAACTGTGTTTGATCATGAAGATTTTCCTTCTTCTCAACGATAACTCGATCATGGAAATGGTGGTCCGCGATGACATGATTCTTGGTTCGGTTGGTGCATTGGAATACGATCCGGATTTCCCTAGCCACAAAGCGAATCATCGACAGTGGCTTAGTAAAGAGGGCCGATTTAAAGAGGTTGTGCGGATTGAGGATGATGAAATTCGAAGAAAAATACACACGGTATATCGCCTGCAATATCTCAAAGATGTTGTGCTTGCCCGGATCCTGGACGATCCTACCTTCTCCTGCCTCAATGGCATAATCTATTTCCAACAAATCGAAATTGTTCAGCATATTCAACAAAATCCAGCGTTCTTAAAAGAGTTATTTGGGATATTTGGCCCAGAGGAAACGAATCAAGAAAGGAGGAAAGAAGCTGTTCTGTTTATTCAGCAATGCTGCGCTATTGCAAAGAGTCTTCAGCCCCCAGGAAGAAACGCACTCTACAACAATTTTCTTGCACAGGGCTTGTTATCGGTCATTACCTTTGCTCTTCGTCACAGCGATGTTGCTGTTCGTGTCGGCGCTACGGACATATTGGTTTCCATGATTGATCATGATCCAAGTTTGATACGCCAGACTATCTTTCGCCAAATCAACGAAAAGCAAACTCCTTTGACCGATTCATTGATCGATCTTCTTCTTGTAGAAGCGGACCTTGGCGTCAAGGCACAAATAGCGGATGCCATCAAGGTGCTACTTGATCCGGGCCAACAAAATAGTGCTTTAGACCAATCAAAGGTATCGGGGGAATTCGGGTCTAGAAACAGGGGGATTGATGCGAAACAAGATGGCTTTGTGCGGGACTTCTATGACGATTCTGCTAAGAAGCTATTCAAGCCACTGGTAGACCTCAAGGATAGAGAGGACATGACATTTAGCGTCCATCAAGTCTCGCTGTTCATATATCTTATCGAAATTCTCTGCTTTTTCGTACGACAACACACTCATCATAGCAAATATTTTGTGCTATCCGAGAAGCTGAGTCACCGAATAGCTCAACTTTTGGCCAGTCCAGAAAAATACCTCAAACTTAGTAAGTACCTCGGTTTGTCGCATCTGATTTCCGCTAATTTCTCAACCAGCTGCTTTGAAGTTCTTCCGTAATTTGATAGGCCTCCAGGACGAGTTCTACAACCAACAAATGACTCAAGGCAAGCTTTTCGAGCCTATCCTGAACCTTTTGACGGAAACAAGTAACCGGGATAATCTACTAAACTCGGCTTGTCTGGAATTTTTCGAGTTCATTTCAGGTCACAATATTAAGAATGTGATGATTCATTTGGTTGAAAATTATCGGGAGAAGATGAAGGAGATTACTTATGTGGACATCTTCCAAAATTTTATAACAAAATATGACGACTCGGCAGGGTTTGATGCAAGCATGGAAGCATCGTTCTTAGAAACCGAAGGAAGCGAAACGCCCAAACGATCTGAGACGGGATCGAGACGATGGGACAATGGAATCAAAGACCTCGACGCAACCGAGGAGGAGTACTTTAATACGTCGGACGACGAGGAGGATTCTATTACCAAGTCAACTCGATCCTCTGTCAATGGTGCATCTCCGCTCACAAAGCCACTTGTCGACTACCCATCCGATGAGGAAACGGAAAACATCGAAATTGATGCGAAGACAGAAGCCAAAGATGCGAAAGGTGCAAAATCCAATGGAGTGGGGCCTCAAGATCTGGGGATTGACCACGATCTGCCTGCGATTGGCGGTCCTGGAGCGCCAGAACGACTTTCTGAGAAACGTCGCCGAGAGGAGGACGAGGAGGATGAGATTGGCAAGCTGTCACAGTCGAAGCGGCGTAACTCGAGTAGCTCGGTCGGATCCAATACTAGTAATACCAGTAATCCTCTGCGAAGAAAAGGAAACTTTAGTAAGCATGGAGGTGTTGCGGGCAGCAAACCAAACAAGATCGCCATCACTCTCTCGACAGCTATCAAAACGGGCGGGGACAATGGCAGCGAGGACAGGGGAAGTTGATTATCGATTTGGCTTTTCGGATTTTAATTGTCGCCAAAGCTGAAGGGTGTGAAGGCACAGCGCCCCGGCGTTGTATGGAGTATATCGGAGGTGCTGTTTTTATGATAAAAGCCCACTTTGCCGGCTATTGCTAGCTTGGGAGACATACGAGCGTTGGGAACATCTGAGATATTATAGGATGGTTTGCTGGGAAGCTGATTTGTTGTTACACTTCTGTATTATATCATGCGGATAGGCTGGGTGATGACAGATATATGATACCGTACTTCGTCGAGAGGCGGAGATACCATGATAACATCAAGCCAGTTTGATTGCGTGTGAATTAGTGGTACAGCAACTCCATTTCGTTTGAAGCCTCTGTTGTGCGTTGGAAACTGTTTACTTTTCTCTCATAGTAAAAAGTGCCAAACTTGAATACCTGTTATTTCTTTAGATATTTGTATGTTGTGCTAAACACAATAACGGCTTGTGGGTGTTCCAGCATCAATGCAACATATCCAAATGACCCAACATCCAATGAGCACGATCATCTATAAAACATGTTCTAAGCTTCTAGAACAATAGAATCTCCGGGACCAACCCAATTGACTTGCCCTCGTTCCTGCAGCCTCTCAAGCCACCATAGCGGGGGTCTTCGACATGGTGAGAACGGGCCCTTCCGACAGCCGCGCACCGCGTTTTGTCGACCGTGTTCATAATTTGGGTCAGCTTGCGCCGAAATCCAGATTACAATAACTGCCACCCCAACACTCCTTTTGATCCTATTCCCCGATTGAGATTCTGCCATAGAATATGTACGGGTGAATTGCGATATCGAAAGTTTTGACCGGCCTCATGCTGCACGACGATTCAGCATCTCGTATCCACCTATGAACTCGTGGCTTCCTCAATTAGGATATTGTTCTAATCCATAATTGAGATTCAAAATGTCGAACTTTGCAGATATGTTTTTGGGGGTGATCAACGGCGCAGTGGAACTGTCTAAAGATGCACCTCCATATATACTCTTCTCATTATTATTTACCACATTGATAGCTACAGGAGGCTTCGTAAGTAGACCCATTCTTGCCTGCAAATCAAAACTAATGACCAAAGCTGTACGGCCTGATATTCCTCCTCGCGCCAACCCCGCGAGCTCCTCATCCTTCCGAGAAGACATACATCACTTCAACACCCTCGGGCGATGTGACCCCTCCAAAACCACTTCCCTGTTGGCACGATGACTGGCTGGCACATAGACACGAAGCAGCGACTACAAAAGAGAAGGACAATGTGAAGCATACGGGAGCCATTGAGGGAGCGGAGGTTATGATGAGTGTGGTTGTGCCAGCTTACAATGAGGAGGAGAGAATGGAGATTATGCTCGAAGAAGCTGTAGCTTTTCTGGACGAGGAGTACGGACGAACACCAAGCAAAGATCAAAAGGCAAATGGAAGCGCTGGAAAAGATAGTACGAAAGGAGTGGGCGGCTACGAAATTCTAATTGTAAACGACGGAAGCAAGGACAAAACCGTTGACGTTGCGCTCTCATTTGCAAAGCGCAACAATCTACACGATATCCTTCGTGTTTGCACCCTCAAAGAGAATCGAGGGAAAGGAGGAGCCGTCACCCATGGATTCAGACACGTCCGGGGAGCTTACGCCGTATTCGCCGACGCAGACGGCGCCAGTAAATTCTCAGATCTCCGGAAACTCGTAAAAGGCTGTCAAGAAGTCCAAGACTCACCGGGCAGAGGTATCGCCGTAGGAAGTAGAGCACACATGGTGGGCACAGAAGCCGTAGTAAAAGTAAATCCCCCTCTCTACCCCAGATTGAACCTCACTAACAACCCCCAGCGCTCAGCCCTCAGAAACGCACTCATGCACTCCTTCCATCTTCTCCTTCGTCTCCTCACACCCCCCGCAACCTCCCGCATCCGGGACACGCAATGCGGATTCAAACTCTTCTCGCGTCCGGCGTTACCGCATATCATACCGTACATGCACGTCGAAGGCTGGATCTTTGACGTGGAGATGTTGATGTTGGCGGAGAGTGCGCCGGATGGGATTCGCGTTGCGGAGGTGCCGGTTGGGTGGCAGGAGGTTGGGGGGAGCAAGTTGAATGTTGTGTGGGATAGCTTGAGTATGGCGTGGGGATTGGCGATTTTGAGGGCGAGTTGGATTGTGGGGGTTTATAGGAGGAGGTGAGGGGGGGAAAGTGTTGGTTTTGGGTGGTTGATAAAAGGAACTATGGGGTTGGCGGGTGTATATAGGATGGGTGATTCGAATGGGATGTGTTTATATATCCCTTTGTTCCGAGGGATCAAGATTTATATTCGAATGAGAAGAAACTTTTTCCTGTTCTATCCTTACATCATAAATTGAGGCCGTGTGAATACACATAACCATTGACGTGATGAAATTCTATCCAATGATCAGATAATTTGGAAATATGCTACATATTGGGGGATATAAGAACACATAGTCTCCCACAAACAAAATCATATTGTAACTGTTATCCACCATTCCTTATATGAGTGAACAGAAAATACTGTTACTACCAAATTCTACAAGCGTGGTAACTCAAAATACCTCTAAATCATCCAAGAACCAAGAGTAAATCCCAAGTCAGTTTTCAAGACGGGCTGTGTAGTTTAAAATCACCCCTAATACATCATAGCACTGTTCTTCACCAACAATCCAACTCCCGTCCCCCAAACTCACATCAAAACCCCCCTAGCACCCGAAGCCCAAACCTCATACCTCCCAATCATCTCCAGCGTAATCTGCTTCTTCGCACCCCCCACCGCATCCACCAAATCCTGCATCGTCAACTGCAACTCCTTCCCCTCAATCTCACACCGTTCCAGCACAGCATCACACGCAACCTGACATATCCCCACGAGTTCCGCGCCAGAGTGTCCGTGAGTTAGGCGAGCTAGTTCCGGAATGTCGACGTCGGATGCCATATCCATGTGTCGTTGTTTGACTCTGAGGATTGCTTCCCGACCAGCGAGATCAGGGGGTGGGACGTAGAGGAGTTGGTCGAAACGGCCGGGACGGATGAGCGCGAGGTCGAGGTTTTGAGGTTGATTCGTGGCTGCGAGGACGGTTACGCCTTTGAGCGTTTCGATGCCGTCCATTTCGTTCAGAAGCGTGGTTAGGACGTTTACACCACTGTTTCTGCCCTCGCGTTTGCTGCCGATGCTTTCGATTTCGTCGAAGAAGATGACGCTGGGACTTGCGGCTCTGGCGCGAGCGAAGATGTCGCGGACTGCACGTTCGGATTCGCCGACGTACATGTTGAGGAGCTCGGCGCCTTTGACGGCGAAGAAGTTGAAGCCGGATTCGGTGGCCATGGCTTGGGCGGAGAGGGTTTTGGAACAGCCGGGGGGGCCGTAGAGGAGGAGGCCTTTTTTGGCGGTGGCTCCGAGACGGGCCATTCGTTCTGGATACTGGATATTTGGTTAGCTGGATATGAGGATTCGAGTGGCCCAAACTCACAAGTAGAGGAGTTTCTACTGCTCTGCGGAGAGCCTTCTTGACGCTTTCTTGTCCTCCTATTTCATCCCATCGAACGCTTGGTGGGCGCAATGTGACATCGTGCATGGCTGTAGGACGAACAAGCAGCAAAGCCTGCTCGATATCTTCTTCTGTGATCAAGAACCCATGAGCAGCGGTCACATCATCTTTCTTTTCACCCTCTGCAACTTTTTCGATATGGTCATACTTTTCCTCAGCAATATCGCGAGCAGTGTTAAGTAACGAACGAAGGTCCTTCGCCGTATAAGCATGTGTTCGATCACCTAGACGATGAACTATCTCGTCGCGCCTGTCTGGATGGGTTGGGATAGAAAATGATCTGAGGATTGCTTTCCGGGATATGGCATCTGGCACTGGCAAGACGATATCTGTTGAAAACCTCTTCTCATCTCTAAGTGCAATGGGAATCGAGCTAAGGTTGAGAGTTGCCGCGATGACTAGAACTCTAGGCAAAGACTCAAGGGTGCCAGCCACAAGAGTATCCAGTTCATCCCCCAAAGCGTCCACGAAATCTTCAGACATCGAGTCTTCCCTTGATACCATTTTCTCAAGATCATCAAGTACTAAAATTGATGGGTGATTCATCTTCGCATCTTTGAAGGTGTTTCTAAGCGCGGCCACTTTTGTGCTTCTCTGTATCCGATGTACTCGGCCCCAGCCAGTTGCAACGATCTGATCGATCAGATATGTCTTACCGGTACCATGCCCTCCATGTAGTAGTACGGAACATGATCGATCACCAAAAGTTGACTTGAATTTGCGGTCAAAGTTACCAAGGAAGCGGTTGAGCTTCTTCAGCGCTTGATCAATGCCCGCAACATCAACAACCTGTAGCTTAGGCCTAGATCCGTTGATCTGCGGCAACGGACTCTCAGTTGTAGCACTCGCGATACGGACTGTAGATGTCTCTTGGTACTTTGCTTGACCTGCTATACTGCCGTTGATACTATCAAGTTGAAAGGTCCGCTTGAACCCTCGGCATGAAACATCCTTGAAGACCATACCAACAAAGACAATATCAGCACGAACTAGTTATTGTCAGTAAAAGGCACTGATCGAGTAGAGAAGTACACTGGAAGATCGAGCTGGTTGGTAAAGAAAGACTATATTGAATTTCGGAATTGTGGAGAAGCTAGATGTTTCTATGTTTTTCTTGGGGATAGAAGACTGCCCCAAGACTGAGAAGTGATACGAGATGAGATGTATGGAAACATACGGTAAGTTTGAAGAGGAAAGATAAGATAAAAAATTTCAATTAAGTGTTTGATATTGGAGAGAAGTCGAGTTGTTTAATCAATGGACGCCAACGAAAAGTTTCTACTTACAAAGTGCCTCCCTTATAGGCCAATCCCATGTCGGCTTTTCTTCATCCTTCAATTCAGGAAGCATATCAATAGGAGTAGCGTCCCGGAGAGTAGCTGCCTCCAACATTTGCAACGGTCCCGCAGCGGAAATCTTTAATTCATCACTCAGTTTGAATCCGCAGATCTCTTGGAAGCTCCTCGTCATTTGCGCAGCTTTTTTCCCCAGAGACTTTTCAGAAGTCGGCCAGGAAATAGCCTCTCTCTTCTGGTCCTCGTTTTCTCCAACTTTCCATATAAAACATGGCTGACCGGCCTCGAGTCTCAAATCAAGCAGCGCTTCTTTGGAGAGATAGACACGTGATATGCCTTTCTGGTCTGCTCTTTCTTGAGCGCTGTTCTGGAATGGTCTGATTTTGACCTCCAACGTCTTTTGCGTATTCGACATATTGAAATTATCTCGCGGTTGTGGATTTGCATGGTTAATGGCAGTTGTTTGCGAGAGAAGAAACAGCCGAGTAAGAATTATTTTTGAGCCGATGCAAATCGCGTTCCCCCAGCTCCACTCAAACTGATGGTGGGAGCTTCAACCGTCAACACCTGCTCTCGACAGCAACCCCGACGTTCGCACCCACCTTGAAATATATCAATGCGCTGGTCAACTGAACATCATTGATGCTGCTGACGCGACCACTGCCACCGCAGTTCTTGTTGCCGGCGTGGAGCAGCTCATTGCTAGCTATCGCGAATGAACAACAGCAACGAGCGCACACATTTTCACTGAAGAGTCGGGGCAGGAGGACATTATGGGGGAGAGCTTCAAAGGAACAGAAACCAGAAATTCGTGGGCCACCGAGAGCCTTCTCGCGGTCAAAACAGAAGGCTGCGCAATGGAATGTAATTCCAAAACGGCAAGAGGGCCTTTCGCGGTCCTCCCCGCCGGAGTCGACATGGTCACCACAATCGACTCCTCGAATTCGAGAAACAAGACTGGAAGTACCCCAGGATGCGCATCCACCTAATAGTATCCCTTCGAATTCTCAGATTGCCTCTGCGCAAGCAAATCTCCAACCTGAAGGGTTGTTTGTTGAACAGAGCCTTGAACCCACCGTAAGCTCGACATCATCAGGCGAGGCGAAATTGCTTGAAGGGCTGGAAGGTAGGGAAGAAGGAGAGAAAAACCGGCAGGACTCAGAAAGTAACGTCGGACCAAGGCCTCACGATGATAGAGCAACTGGACCGCATGCCACCACACGAGAACCTAAGACAGACAAGCTTCCAACACCGTTGGAGACTTTACCACCAGAGTTCGAAAACTTGTTTTCACCGCAAAGGGAATCAGCGTACCCATGGCGTCCACATAGGCTTGAACAGTCTCATAGTACTGCATCAGAAGTACAGACGACCACGACCTCAGTAACATCAGACCCCTCTCAGACGCCGCTATTTAGAAGAGCCACCGGATATATAAGACCTCCATCTTCTCAAACGTTGGAAAGAAAGCGATGGTCCTTGTTTGAAGAGCTATTTCCTGGGGATGCAAAAGATGTGAAAAGAAAGGAAGGCGGGAAGAGCTCGAAAAAACTGCCATCCTTTGCTTGGCAAATGGAACGGCAGAAGGAGAAGGAACGTCAAAAAGCTCTGAGACCACGTACGATGAGGTCGATACCTTTGTCCCAGAACGAGGGTCCCGCAGTGGTCGAGTCAATTGCGGATATTCGTAAACAGAGACGTGAAGCTAGTGTTCTGGTCTTGAACGGTGCGCTTAGCTCCTTAGCAGAGAGTGATTTCTTCCGCGTAGGACCCAAAGGCGATCATATCCAAAGATGGACTCACGGGATTATAAAAGGTGATATATTGCTCTTACACTAAGCAGAAAGTAACTAACAAAACCAGTCATACCCGGTAGACACACCCAGACCCTTCAATCACAAGACCATTATTTCATCCTCTTTACCGACAGCGCAAGCGCAAGAGCATATATGGACAGCATCTACAGACTATATAAACTGTCTAGGGCAGCCCTTAGAGGAGCCACAGGAATCTCTGCTTTCGAAGTCCGCCCTGACTTCTTAAAACACGGAGAAGATGTCCAGTCACTCGTTCGAGGTTTTACCTTGGTACCCGCTCACAGCGAGCTTTATCTACGATTGATTGATAAACCATACAGACCAGCCATGTCACGCCTGCTAGAAGATGGTGGTCCGACAGCCGAGGTGACTAGAAGGAGTCAGGCAGAGGACAAGGTGCTATTATACCCGGATTTTGGAAATATCGCCATGTATGAGCTTAGAAAAGCACTTCTAGAAGACGGCAGAAGGAGAAACCTACATTGGGGATTGGCGGACGGAGATGATGCAGTTTTAAGTCTGAGACAGGCTACCACCCAAGTGCAAGGAGAAAACATCGAATCAGCTATCACCGGTAGAGGGTTTCGAAGACCAGAGAGATATGTGATATCATTCAAGAACAGGTTGGAGGCCCGAAGATTCGCGCGAGAATGGCATCGTCGTCCATTTCCGTTATCGGATAGAAGATCACAGGCGGAGGAACCGCCAACAATAAACGCAGAAATATTGTGGTAATTCCTTAATGTCAATTAAATACCCGTTCATGTTCACACACCTGAATCCACCTATTCCGCTATGGGACATCCCGCAAGCTATTGAACATCAAAGTGAGCTCGGCAAGAATATCATGCCTTCAATTTGCAATACCGTATAATGTGACCTAACTCCGCCCATAATCTGCTGCTAAATAAACATAACGAAAAGCAGCCCTGAAATTCCGCTCCAAGTCATTGCTACGCACAACCAAACCGGGCAAATTACTCAGCAGCACTTTCCACCTATTCCACCTCCGCTTCCTTGTGCTCCTACGTCTACACCTTGCGATGTCGCCTGATCCGTTTTCGCGGTATCTATGATCCGCTTCTTGATATCTGTCGCCAAGCTGTAAAATGCTTGCTCTACGTTGATGTTGCTTTTCGCTGAGACCTCCATGAATGGGATCCCGAGCTCGTCTGCTAGTTCTTGACCTTTCTCAGTGGAGACCACGCGCTTGTCTTCCCAGTCGCATTTGTTGCCAATCAGGATCTTGTTGACGCCTTCCGTTGCATGCTGCTCTACATTTGAGAACCAAGTTCGAATATCTGCGGATGGTTAGGATTCCGCAAAAGGGTATGGATGGTCAAAAGGTGATGACATACTGTTAAAAGATCGCTCGTCCGTGACATCGTAAACTAGTAATATACCCATCGCACCTCTATAATACGCCGTGGTGATCGTCCTGAACCGTTCCTGGCCGGCGGTATCCCATATCTGCAGCTTCACCCTCTTACCGTCCAGCTCGATCGTCCGGATCTTGAAATCAATTCCAATGGTTGTGATGAAGGAGGGGGTGAAGGAGTCTTCAGAGAATCGCAAGAGACAGCATGATTTGCCTACGCCAGAGTCGCCGATTAGGAGGAGTTTGATCTGTAAGAGGTAGTGTCAGCAATACTCTTGCACGCCTAATTGTCGGATGGAACGCACCAAAAAATCGTAATTACGCGTCCCGGCCATCTCGAGTTTGCTCGCCGGCGCAAGTAGAATAGCCTGTGTCTTGTTCGAAGCTCGAGCTGCAGCGCGACGTTGAGACGAGAGTGAGGTAGCTTGGTTGTCGTGGGGTGCAGTCGGTGCAGTCGATGGTGGGTCGTTTAGGTCGTCGGACTCTAGATTGGGGGGAAAGTTGGTGGTGAACAAGAGTCTGTGGTCTTTGCAGGGGTGGAGGTGGGTATCTCTGGGTCGCTGTCGTGAAGAAATGTGTGTTGATCACAGCGTAGTGAGTCGTCGTATCGTCGTTGAATTGTGTCTTTATTGAAGGAAGAGACTCGGGCTGCCAGTGCAGGCGGAAGTATGTGCTCGCCGTTCCTTTCACTATTGGCTTTACTACTGCGTCGGCCTGGATTATTGCCGCTCGCCAAACCAGGCAGGATCGTTCAGAAGACTCCTGCCTTGCCTCCAACGGCGGCCAACTATGACGATATGCTCTCCTGATATGATTGCACGATTCCTCTGGGATTATTAACTCAATGAATAGCAGAATAGCAGTGAATCGAAGATTATCAAACACGCTGCCGAAGTAATGCACAGGTCCGGGTGCAGCACGATGATGACTGAATAGCTGTAGAAAAAACATGTGAAGATATTTATTGCATTGGTTTTATAATTAATTTAGCTTTTCTTCGACTACTTCAGCCACTTAGCATAACCCCATCTAATCCGGTCGAGCGTCTTGAGCTGCTGCTGTATGCCACTGTTGATGTTACAGAGATCGTTGACATCCTCGAGAAATTCCCGTTCAATATCCCCAGGGAACAATTTGCTGGACCCTTGGCGTAAGATGTGGACTTCGCATAATAGCAGGCCATGATCTTTATATGACAGGATGTTTTCCTGCGTCGGCGTGGCTATTGTCAAGATCCTATCTATGTTTCGAAGAACTCGGACTGTCTGGCCTGCCTTACGTCCTCGTCTTAGACCTCTTCTGCTTCCAAACACACCTCCCAAATATCTGAATGCCGCAAAGCATACTAGAACACCTGGAGTGAGGCCGATAAACCCAAATACCAACTCCTGGCTCTTTAATAGGGAGTCAATTCCACTTAATGCCACTTCGACGTCGACCTTTGTCTTTTGCACCTGAATAAGAAGAGCTCGTATGAGATCACCACGAAGAGTTCCAACGAATGGCTGCCTCAGATCCTTCTCGTAGGCTCTAAGCACTGGCGTCAGGTCACCTTCTTTCACTTTCAAACGAATCTCAGCGATTTGAGCTTCACTAAGAGGCGCGTTGCCATTGGTTGCTGAGTTTGGGTTGTCCACGGCAAAGTCAACAACCATACGCTCCAGACTGTCCCTGTCACCCTTCAAACTCTCCTTGCTCATGATAGCAATTGCACTATCCTTATCGTGGCGTATGGTACCAATCACTTTCTTTGTTGGCTCCATAATCCAGTTCGACCAGAAATCACGTACGGTGGTCCCGAAATCTTGGATCCATGTGACTATCTCTGCCTTCCTGTTCACGAGAATACGGAGTATGGTTGACGAAGAAAGAATGAAGATAACGGCAGGGATCCAGTACCGAATAAGTCTAGAAGGCCGTCCATATTTCGAAGCAAGTTGCTTTGATTTAGAGGAGTAATCACGCACATGCGTTTTCAGAATGTGCTGAAGACGCTGGGACACTTTCCTGAGTCTCACAGCTTCGGAATCTTCAGCGCGAAGCGATGATAGCTCTGGATCTTCCTCAACGCTGCTGAATACCATATCCTCGAAATCGGCCACACCATTCTCCAGTGCGGTAACGTTTCGGAGAACATTGTCCATCAGGGCGACGCTGCGTTCCACAACCATCTTCCACTCTTGGCTGTCGTTATAGTCAGTCTTCGTGATCTCGCTGCTCTCATCACTGATGCCAAAATTCAATCCCTCGTCCATGAGAACTCCCAGTCCACTGGCCCCCATTTCTCGTAGCCTCTTTAGTCGTGACTGCTTATGTCTGGCTTCAGTGCGGCATACTGCAATTGGAGACAGAACTCTCCGCTGTATATTGCCAACAGATCTTTCCCTCACGCTCTCTCGAACGAGGCCATAGAACTGCTTCCATTGGTGTGCCAGAGTCGTCCCGAGCCCGCTCGCTGAAATACTATTCTCTGGATTCCGTCTAATTCGGGACGCCTTGTGCTTAGTCTCCCGATATATATCCTTGGACCATGCTAAAAATCGAAGAGGAGAAGTCTGGATAGTGTACAAACTCGAGTAAGAATATGAGCCAAGAATCTCGTCCCAGTACCATATGTCATCGTTTAAAGGTATGGTCTGCTCTAAAAGTATATTCAACAACAGCCCGTAGGTTTGAACAGTAGCCTTGCTGACCAACAACCATTCCAGTTGTGTCTCGTACGTGCTGATAGTGTCTTCATCGTCGTCATCTTGATCGATCGTGAAGTCTGAAAGTCCGGCTTGTTGTAGAAGAGATGATATCCGCCATGAAGAGAGAAGTGGGCTCGAAGAAGAGGTGCTAGAGAGAGACTTGACTATAGCCTGCAGCTCTACAAGTCTGGCTGACGAAGGGATAATGTGGTTGTCTGCTGAGAATTCACCATCTTGTGTCGATGGAGGGACCAATTGAACGCGGTCGAGTTGGCTATCGACGCGCCGTACTTGGCTATACATATTTAGTTAGGAAGCAAAATCATAGGCATCCATTGAGGCCATCTTACTCAGCTACGATAGACATACTGCCACCTGGAACATCGGCAGGCTGTAAGAAAGGACGGTGTGCATCTGCAGAAGGAGCAACATCTCTGGCACGTCCTCAGAACTCTTGGTTTTGTGCAAGCTCAGATGGTATTGTCTTCGGGTATATATCGGCGGAAGAAACCCCACCAAACGCTATTCGTCTCGTCCAGTCCCATGTCTTCTAATTCGTACCGTAGCGAAAAACGAACAGATATTCGTAGTAACTCCTTGAACAGCATCACTCATCCACTTTTCTAAAGAATGACTAATTCTCTGCGATTGAGTCATCTGCTGTGACAATTGAGGTGTATATCTGTTAGGAATACTCGCGGCTGCGTACAGTGGTAAGAGTCACTATGAGTTGAAAATATGCGTGCCTCATGCTTGATACGAGGATGTAGAAACTTCATCTCATGAGTTATATACATAATTTCCAACATCTATAAACTAAACATAGATATACATAATATACACATGGTAATTATCAGCCTGCGACACCAATGGCTTTGCCCAGATACTTTACTGAATCGCTTTCTGGATCGAATCCTCCGTCACAAGTCTCATGTGACGTTTGTGCTATGGATATTCCGTCAGTCACGGTTCGAGAGTCTGATGCAGAGGATCCCAATAGATTCGCAGGAGGCTGGCTTTCAATCCCTAGGTTGAGCATAGACATGGCCATCTCTCGGAACTTGGCTTTTTCCAAACTGCGGCGTTCCCGAGCTTGCTTAACCTGACGACGTAAACTTTCCAAAGCATCCATATAGCCAATTTGACGTAAATCCAAGGGCTTTTGCTGTTGTTTTTTCTTTACTACATTGATCATTACTGCAACGCGAATCTTAAACCGGCGGTCTGGAATGGAACCTGAGTGCATGAGGGTGTGTGAGATCCAAAGGACTCCCTGGCGGCTTTCAAGACTCGCGTACACATTCAACAATACAGTAAGAGTCGAGAGATGGATGGTTTGTGCCATTAAGCCTAGCCGCTCAGACATGAGCGACCAAAAGTCGAGAGCTTGTCGAACCTCCCCACTCCTCTCCAGAAGACTGATTGTATGGGTTACAATAGATTGATCAATGGTAATCCCAGCAGTCTCCAGGGTAGCTATGTTGGTTAAAACCAAGCTTCTGAACTCGTCTGGGGACTGGTCGATGAAACCCTTCATCTGTTCAATGAGAACATGGGCCGCAGCAAACTGCACATCGGTTCCTCGAGCATATGCTTCTCTAATGAGAATTTGGGTCTGCGAGATGCTTTTATGCCGCAAGCACGCGGCAACGGCTATGGCTACGTGCTTCGGGCCAATAGGAATCTCGGATTTGAGCGCCGATTCATATGCTTTGAGTGTAGCGGCAGGATTACCGGTAATGAGGTTTGTACTCATGATACGAAGGGTTCCAGCAGAGTTCCAAGTGTGTTTGTGTTTGCGCAGGGCTTGAAGCCTGCGCAGTCTTTTAGTAGCCTTCACCGTCCCCGGAGAACCCGTCAAGGCAATCTGTGCCAAATGTTCAACAGTCTGGTCTTCCGTGAACGCACCATTACCGCGCGCACAGATCAGCTTGTATAACTGGAAGGCCTCTTCGTATGAAAAGTCCCACACCAAGCGGCAATACTTCAGGATGATGTTTATCGAGACCGAGTCAATGGGACATCCGGCAGTATGTGCAATGTCTACCCAGCGGAGTAGAGAGTCTGTTTCCTTAGCAGCAGCATACTCACTAATCATGATGTTGGAGATGTACGGAGTCAATAGGAAGTAGCTGCTGTCCATGAAGCCGCGGATGAACTCCTCTGTCTCGCAAACACTGTGCGAATCTGCGAAGACTTTCAAAATGGGTACAAAGCTATGACTGAAGATTTCTTGCAGAGTCTGTCCATATTCCTCCTCGAACTGAGCGCTTATCAGCCCCATGTTCTTGAGGTCTTCTCTGGCTCCAGGCCAGTCATTACGCTTTGCCTTGGCAAGGGCAAAATGGCCAAATATACGAAGGTCGGCTGGATTGACAGTGTGGACTTTCTTTAGCTCATTGTAATAGAATACTGCAATGCTTTCCTTGTCAGCCTCTATGCACCATTGAATGATCGCTCCGTAAACTGTGCTCGGATGGTTGACATCAGCTAAGAGTGGTTTAAAGCGCTCGAAACTCTCGATGGTGATTTCAATATTACGCGTCATCCTCCACTGACCACCAAGAAAGTTTAGTAACGAAGTT
Organism: Glarea lozoyensis ATCC 20868; assembly: GCF_000409485.1. Taxonomy (NCBI): domain Eukaryota; kingdom Fungi; phylum Ascomycota; class Leotiomycetes; order Helotiales; family Helotiaceae; genus Glarea; species Glarea lozoyensis. Next base: position 1,208,220 of record NW_007361004.1, on the reverse strand, counting down.
GTCGAGGTTTTGAAACCCCCAAGCTTTGCCATTTTACTGCTCACTGCCAATACCCGTTCCGCACGCCGAGCTTGTCCAGACTGGAAGGCGGCATCGACCACAAGTCGAACGACTTTAGATAGTTGAATGCTGTGAGGTGTGGTCTTGGTGAAGTACTTCCAAAAAAGGTCTCCCACCCCTTTATAATCACCAAGCTTATGTGTGGCGTCGATCACACATCCTACATCCTCTGCAGACAGGGAAGTACGAGCACCATATCGTAACCTTGAAAAGAAGATTTTACAAGTAAGACCATGCCATCCACGTTGGCGTGCCTCTTCGAATAATCTTGTACCCAGTGAGGAGACCTTCTGCCGGTCTACACTGTCCGGGATCTGGCAGCCTTTTTCAAAGCGTTGGGTATATATTACGCAGGCGAAGTTTAAGCTCGATCCAGTTAAATGGGCGTCATCCAGTATGTGTTTGATGATAGTGTGAGGAGAGAATCTCTGATATAATGTCTCCTCGATGCCACGAAAATGGGGCAATATTGACTTCAGTATAGCTTGTGCAAGATGAATTTTGTCATGTTTCATACACAACTCTGAAAGATTTGCGGCCGTTTGAAGTAGCTGTGGATCAATACCAGTTCGGGGGATGTCAATTCCTTCTTCGAAAGTATCCAAAAATCGGGAGGCCGCTGCCTCGACGTCCGCTGGATCACCACTCGAGACAATCCGGTCAACATCCGCAGAAAGTCTTCGTTGACGATTGGCTTCAAACAACAATTCTCCTTCTGCATCTGAGTCCAAAACGTCGGGCCGTGCTTGTTGCTGGAAAACCAGACGTTTTTTGATATAATCATCCACCCTACGGGCTTTTACTTGACGGTGGGCTACCAAAGGGCGGGAATCAATTAGATCCGTGATTTTGGGCGCCGGAGTGGACTTGTTCCCAGTTTCTTGCGTGGAGATATCTCCAGGCCAAGCTGTTCCGATTTGCACCAGCTCAATGTGTTCGCTCGTAGGTTGGATTGCCGATTGTCTGTGTTCTTTGTTGGTCTCTTTCGTCAACTTCGTCATTGTTCTATCCGCTGGTGGGAATGGGAGGTCCTCGAAACCAGAGACATCACCCATGCTAATGTCGATAAGTACTCTGGCGCTTCCACTGTGATAACCCCTCGCCCCCTTGATTTTGCAAGCATTCTCGTGTACCTCCCGCGCAGAGTGGATTCTTCGTCGACGATCTTCGGTCAGAAGTCCAGCACTCAGAGCGACTGTGCAAGATGTTCCGAAGGCGAGATGGCGGAGAGTTCTGAGAGCACCTTTGGACGGCACAGGAAGCGTAATAGGCATATCTGAGGCTTCATGGCGATTTAGAAACAAAATTCATTTAATTCTGTCTACCGATCTTCGAGCAGTTCTGTACGAAGCTTCGTGGTGGTAGAGTGGGAAAGCCAGTAGTGTTTGATTTCGAGTTTCGATGTTAAAATTTGTCGAGTTCCCATGGAGCTCTTGTCAGGACCAGACACTAAATAAAGCATGCGCGACGAACATTGTCAGGCCGCCGTAGCAATCGAGGCAACATCAGCCCGAGCCCCGGCTCAGCGCACCAGACAACAAGGGCGAATTGAATTACAAGTATAGGTTATTTAAGCTCTTCAATTATTCTCATACTTGCAGTTATCACGTTCCGAATTGCACTTTGGTCTTATGAGGAGGTCGAAATTACGCGCCACATAATAAAACGTTATTGCAAGATTCTTCAACGTCCTCAAAGTGAAGATCTATTCTATGATTTTTCTGCATGTTGTTTGTGCAAGTAACGCCGCCCATATGCTGTTGTGGTGTACAGTATCCTTACATTCCTCGCCCAAGCTTTTATACAAACTCTCATCCAGTGAAAAGCCTCCCAGTCCCATTATACAGCTTCTTCTCGGTTGCTTGCAGAAGATAATACACCCAGTTTCCGTAAAATTGTTTGATATAAGAAGAGCATGCAGCCACTCTGAACGCTGGTCCATACAAACCTAGGCCCAACACCGCGAAAGCCTCCTGCAAGCCCTTCGCTCTTGTATATGAGCTTTAGTCCAGTGATAACGGATGAGGTATCGAGATTACTGGCGCCTGGCCGAGGAGTATGCGTCGAAGGCGATGATGTCGAAATCTTTCTGATTTGTTGCTGTATGGATGAGTTTGACGTTTTCTTTCCCAGGGCATTGTTTGTGTGACTGATTACCGGCTCGGAAATGTTGACTTGAGTCTGAATTCTAGTTTTCACGACATCGAGTGGACATGTTATTACACCAGCAAGTCCACCAGCAGCGGCACCTGTCAAAAGCTCGAGAGGAAGCCCAATCTCTCTGCTTTGCTTCCATTTCCGTGCCCAATCCTGACCTTGCTCGTAGAATGTGAATTGCAGAGCCGAAAATGGCAGATCCCTGAAAATGGTCGCTTTATATCCATAGAACAGAGCTGAAAATCCTTCTTGACGGTATATTGTTTTAGCGGCGTGAGAAAACCCCTTATAATTATATCCAGAATTGAAGTAGGGGTTGTTGTATCGACCCTGTAACTGTAGACGCGTTTTGAGTACCTCGGAGGGCACATAAATGAATGATGCAGCAAAGTCGGCAACGAACCCTATTGCACTCCCATTAGTCAAGATTCCTAAATATACGGTTCGGAAGTTTGTACCGCTAGTAAGATACGCAAGCTGCGGATTGATACCGTAATCAATCATGTGCCTTTTACTGTATTCGTAGGTCCCAAAGAATATGATAGTCCCTGGGAAGGAGCCTAGCAATGCTGGTAGCCAGCCTCCATACAATCCCCGTCGGAGGCCCTCCTGGCGGAATATCGTAGAATATGAAGAGGCCATAGACGTATATCTGGGAGGAAAGTGCGGGTCGCCCTGCTGCCGCGTCTTCACGGTATCTAAAGAATGCATCAGAAGATCTCCCGTCGTCCCTCCTAGGCCTCCGGCAATCATGCACTACAGAAAATTAGTCCACTAACTTTTTCTGGGAAAATTGCTATCATTACATGTACATATGGCGCTCTTTCCTCCTCCTCGATGTCTTTCGATGCCATAGTATCCGGCCTGGTCCTCCCTGTGCCCAATTTGATATTTCCGCCGGCCTCCCTCCCCGTTTGCAATCCATCATCAACAATGGCAAAGTCGTTACGATTCGGTTCGGTACTTGTCGTTGCAGAAGAGAAAAGATTTTTCACCAGGGACATGGCCCTTTCTCGGATCCAGTTGAGGGCTATCCGAGAAGGATTGCGACTGTCTTCCCGGAAGTTGGTTGCAGCGGTCGGCTTATTGAATTATCGATGAAATGTTGAATCCTAGGCTTTCTGGGAGGTAGGATGCTAAGCAAATGTTCCGCCCGCTAGCGCAAGGCTGAGAGCCAACACCTGCTGGCCTTTCACAATGCAACCGAAGTTGCTTGAACGATTTATTTACTACAGTACGAAAACATTTAAATCGTACTACAGTGTGTCTAGAATTAAGTTCAGATCCCTAGATTTTTGTCCGAGTTTGGAATGATTTCCAGGATGCTTCCACATTTTCGGAGCTGAAGGCCTTGGATTAACACAACAGAGTGGAAAAAGAGAGATAGCGTACCCTCGTTGCTAATAATTATTATTCGGATTTGGTCAGACAATACTTGATGAGTTTGGTTTACCACCACGGTGTATTTCTTAAATTATTTTGTAAAGATCTGCTTTTACAGCTATGCGGAGATGTCAACCTCTCCTCATCTAGTACATGCACCTCTGACTTGCGTGTGGCGCACTTGTCCAGACTATTTTTTCTTGTTCCATAAATATTGCGTTCGAATATTCTGCGGTTTCAAGCCCATTGAAGAGCATCTTCTTTCCGTCCTCTTATCACTTTAGTTCTACCCCTAAACTCTGCCCATTTAATCGGTCCAGAGCTTGCCCATGGCCGGAGCACATGTGTAACTTTGCCCTGAATCAAACTTATAGGTATTGGCCCATAATGGTTGCTGTCCAAAGACTTATTGCCATCTCGATTATCACCCTCCACCCAGACATGGCCAGCCGGGATATCTGCAATTGGCGCTGGGTATGGCGCGCGAGAGAAAACCCTATCACCTTCTATTGCTATGATTCTTTTGACAGCGAGAACATCCGGATGGCTGGGGCTCCTATAGTTCCAATCGTTAGCTGGGTCTGAATGAAGATAATGGCAACGTACCAGAATGAGACAAGCATGCCGCGTTCCAAGCCGGTACCTGGGTTCCACTTGTTCACCCAACAAAGATCCTTCTTCCGGGATTCGTTGTATGATGTATTGAGGTATGGGTACATGGAAGCACCTGTAATCTTTGTGGTTTCTCCAATATTTTCATTAAAAAAGATGACTGCTGGAACCCAAGAAGCAAATATGAGAAGGTTGTAGCCCGTCTTCCGCATAAATGGCCGTAGTGGAATGTTGCGGAAGTTGGAGACGACACGATTGACGGCCATCGGGGCCAAAGGCCAGAGTTATGAAATGTGTTGCAGATGGTATGTTTTATTGTCCCAAGGTTTCGTCGACTTCAGTACCGAGCCACAGCCTTGTGACCATCAATTCGGCAATCTCTTTCTTCAGCCTTGTAAATAACCTGTTGTCAGGTGAAACGCGCGGTAATTAATATAACAATAAACATTGAGCAAAATCTAATCTCTTCATATTTGATTCGTTACTACAATTGGCCGCTTGCATTCATGAGCTTTATATGGCCCTCTATGCGCCCGCAATGCAGATCTTCCCAGAATGCTTTTAATTATCCCCCAGAATTGCATCAACATTACATGGTCTCAGGAACGGCGTCGTCAGATTCAGACATGCTCTCATCTCCACTGACTTCGGCGTTTTCTCTTTCTCTCTTCTCCATCAGTGCCTGCAGTTCAGCATCGTCGTTCTCCGTAACCGCCTTCGGCTCCATCTTAACAATGCAATTTCCTCCAGCACTTTCTATGTCTTTCCGGATGTCAACGATCGCCGCTTCCAGAGTCTGGATCCCAACATTCTTCTCCAAGCATGTACTAGTCAAGACATATAAGGGCGGCGATACAAGCTTAACCTTTACTTGGTTGTCTGGAGTATTTCTCGCCTCTGCAGTTCGGAGAGCGGTCTTAACCGCATCTATGCCTTCATAACCAAAGCATGTAACTTCGACGTCTGCTCGAACTTTCGTGGGCTGTGGCGTCAAACGTTTTCCGATATAAGATTTCAATTCATCAGCTACTACATCGTTTGGAAAGGAAATGTCCTGCCAGACTTCGGAGTTGCTACGAAATGTTAGTGGTGATTTGAGAGAGAACGTGGCCGCTTACGTTATGGAAAGCTTGAAGGCATCGACTGCGTGTCCATATTTCTTGTTTAAGGGCCACCCAATGCGCTCATAGAGATCTTCGATTGGATGTTGCGTTTTTTCTGCTACGTGCCGCATAATGGAGTGGACCATTTTACTTTTGTTGTACCTCTCCTCACATTTGACGATGTCTTCTGGCGATACTCTTCGCTTCGACAAATCAATGTATCCTTAGTATGCTGTCAATAATGGTTCGATATCCATGTAACGAGGCTAAGATGTACCTTTCTCTTTATCAACTCTGAGAACCACCACAACTTCGTTTCGCCCCACTCGAATAAGTTTTTGAATACTTCTGATACGGCGTCTCGATAATTCGGAAAGTAAGATCATGCCATCGATGTTGTCATACTCGAGAAGTTTAACGTACGCTCCCATCTCAGCAATCTGCAGGCCATGTCAACATAGTACGCTAGAGGCGAAAATTAGAAGACATACCTGCTTGACGTTCACCATCACAAAGCTATCAATCTCAGGATACTTCTCCTCGTAGAAGCGACAGTTGGTCAACGACATTTTGGCGGGTTGGCGCAACGCCTTCAAAACCTTCTATTCGTAGATGGGAGGTGCGCTTCGTTGCTACAATATGCTGTGGCGAGCTTAGAGATTTGTGTATAAGGATGATTCTTTTGAGTGGGTGGGCGCGAGCAGAATAGATCGTGAATGTTTGCGACAGTCTAGTCCTTGGAGTCACAAACTGAATTTTGGACGCGAGCTTGGTGGGGTCGGTGGGCGGGCAGTATGTCGTGGAAGTCAGAACAGGGGTTAGCATCGATTTGTCGGCGAAAGCGGCGCCGATACGGAGCGGAGGAAGTAGTTTCAAATGCACCGAACCTAGGTAGAAACCATCTTTCGACTACAGTATGAATTCGTTCCGGATACAAACAATTGTTGGCTTTCAAGCCTTCCAAGTTCGTAAAATGGAAAAGACACCTACTGAGAGCTGAGATATTGACACAGTGGCGGGCTTGACTGCTGCTGCTCGTCGACACTACCGAATACCTGTTTCTTGCCAGCATTCCGAGCTTCACAAGCTTGCTTGTCAATATGAGCTCCGTGTCCACCTCACCTCTGGCTTCTGCCACAGCGACGGCACTAGAGGAGCTCAGTTTGCAACCCTCCTGGCTGGGAGGTATTGGGAGAATGGGTCTGTATCTCATAGGCATCGTCCCAGGCCTTCTTTACTGGATAATTACCTGCATCTCCATCACAATGCCTACATTTCTATTTACCCTGTTCTCGACCAGCTTGACAGTTACCATGAATGCTACTACTCTGTAAGTATTCCATCTTCCCAGATGTCAAACCTTGCTAATATAAGTACAGTATGTTAATAATGCTAGCTTTCATGTCGACCATAAGCTGGTTCGTCAGATATAGGTTTCTAAACATGTATGCGCGTTTACCTCCTGAACCGCAACGCAAGGAACCACAGATCGATTTATACCCGGATACACAAGAGGAGGGTTCGAAATCTGGATTTTCCAACTATTTGGACGAGTTCCTAAGTGCAATCAAAGTATTCGGATATTTGGAGCGGTCGGTTTTTCACGAGCTCACACGAAGTATGCAAACACGGAAGCTCATAGCAGGGGAAACGTTAAATCTAGAAGAAGAAAAGGGCTTTTGCCTTGTTGTCGATGGACTAGTTGAGATCTTTGTGAAGTCATCTAGAGAAAGTCGCGGTTCTGATTCCGAAACTGTGACCTTCGACCCAAAAGACTCTTCTGACAGTGGTGATGATCACAACACAGGTGCAGGGCACCAGAAGTACCAACTTTTGACCGAGGTGAAAAATGGAGCGCCAATGTCCTCCCTATTCTCGATACTCTCGCTGTTCACTGAAGACGTCAAGCTAAGACATACGGAAGACGAGGAAGTAGAGTCTGGGACTTCAACCAGTGGATTCCGCCAACAGCGATTCCCGTCGAGTGCTGGCTTCGAATTTGATCAAAATCAACATGACATTCCGCCGTCGCTGCCAAACAGCCCAATATACGGGGCATCCGTAGACGGAGCCACATCATTTAGACGAAAGGATCGAAGGTCGTCGACCATGGCAAGTTCTAGTGGTGGTGGCGCGCTTCCGATTATTCCTCCTCTGTCACTCGATGGTGGAGTCAAACCGAAACCCAGACCTAAACCTAGAAGAAACCAGACATACTCTGCCCACCCCGACATCGTCGCCAGGGCTACGGTTGACACCACGATTGCCATCATCCCAGCGAGTGCGTTTCGTCGTTTAACGAGGGTGTATCCAAAGGCTACTGCACATATTGTGCAGGTAATTTTAACTCGACTTCAAAGAGTGACACTTGCTACAGGTCATTCCTACCTCGGCCTGACGAGTGAAGTATTGCGGACAGAAAAACACATGAACAAGTATACTACATATGAGCTTCCAAATTTTCTGCGTGGCGATGCCTTAGAGCGTCTCAAAGAGAAGTTCACCCGCGAGCGGGAACGAGCTGGGCCTGAAGACAGTAGTAAAGGCATAGCCTTACACAATGCTGGGGTTGGCCGTAGGCGCAGATCTAGTAATAGTCTGAGAAAAGAGGCTACCATCCACTCACTGGTTTCGAAAGGTTCCCCAGCACTGACTACCGACTCCTTCGAGCCTCCTGGTCGCGATATAAGTACCAATCCCAGTCCTGGCGACTTACTGACCAATATCCACATGTCACGATCCGGTGGACGACGAATCAATTCCCATACTGCTCAGGCCCATTCTGTAGCAACTGTTGAAGCGCCAGAAGTTTGGCACCATGATAGTCAGAGTCCACTCGCGCAGCGCACTTTTAACCCCTTCGCCAACACATTATCGCCTCGCGTATCACTCCACCGCCAAGAATCAATTGATGAAGACGGCATGTTCAGGGGCTCGGTTCTGGAGTGTATCTTCAAGGCTATAGGCCTCACGAACACCCGAAATGCTCTGAGAATGTCTGACTCTGTCGAAGCTTCCCCTCGACTGGTATCCTACGACCAGCGAAAGCAAAAGGCTGTTTTTACCAACAATGCTTTTGGATTCATGGATCCATATGAAGCATCAGCAGACGGAGACAATGAGTCTATGACATCTGGTGGGATCAGCGTGGGTGGATATCCTAGTACCCAGGGTTTAGCCCACGAATTAAAAGATGAAATCGAGATTGTCTTTTTCCCTCAGGGTTCCGTTCTTGTTGAGCAGGGAGAGCGGAATCCTGGTCTATACTATGTAATAGATGGTTTCCTAGATGTGAGCGTTCCTATTGACGAGAAGTCTGAGTCCACGGTACTTGGACCTTCCCATCGACCACCGACGTCCAGACTTGGTGACGACGGACGTCCTCCACTCAGTCGCCTAGGTACTGGTTCAGCAAGGACATCTACTGCGGGGATGGCGCATACCACTGATAAAAAAAGAAAAGCGGCGAGTCGGAAATCTCTGGCTTTGATTAAACCTGGTGGTATTGCAGGCTATATCGGTACCATCTCTTCATATCGCTCCTTCATAGACGTCGTCGCAAAGACAGACGTTTACGTTGGCTTTCTCCCTCGCTCATCACTGGAGAGGATTGTTGAGAAGTATCCTGTGGTTCTGCTGACCATGGCGAAAAGACTCACAAGTCTTTTACCCAAATTGATATTACACATTGACTTTGCTCTGGAGTGGGTCCAAGTCAGTGCTGGTCAGGTCATCTATCATCAGGGCGATGATAGTGATGCCATCTACATTGTTCTCAATGGCCGTCTACGTCTTGTTCTTAACAACGAAGAGGCGGAAATGAAAGTTGTTGGCGAATATGGCCAAGGGGAAAGTGTTGGCGAGCTCGAGGTCATGACTGAGTCCACCAGACCTGCTACACTGCATGCTATTCGTGATACGGAACTCGCGAAATTTCCTAGAACTCTTTTCAACAGTCTGGCCCAGGAGCACCCAGGAATCACCATCAAAATATCAAAAATCATTGCATCTCGAATGCGATCTCTAATAGAAGATCCTGTGTTTGATCAAGGCAAGGAAAAGGTCACTGCTGCCACCAGCAATAAAGTTTCCTCTACTTTAAATCTCAGAACAGTTGCGATTCTTCCCGTCACTGCTGGCGTCCCAGTAGTCGAATTTGCAAGCAGATTGATGAACGCCCTAACTCAAATTGGCGCAACTAATGGCGTTACCTCTCTCAATCAGGCGGCAATATTGAACCATCTCGGTCGCCACGCGTTCAGTCGGATGGGGAAACTAAAGCTATCTCAGTATCTCGCCGACCTTGAGGAAAAGTATGGTCTGGTTCTATATGTGGCAGGTAAGTTTTCACTATGGCATTTATTTCACTATATCTTCTCAAGCAGCCGAACTTTTTCCAAAGTCAAAATCATGCTATGAAGACCACATTAATGCAGCTCTATTTCCTTCCTGATTGTTAATGCCATTGAGATGTTGTCAAAGATTGCGGCTAATCAACGTGCAGATACCAATGTGAACTCGCCTTGGACTCAGACGTGCATCAGTCAGGCTGATTGTATATTACTTGTGGGTTTAGCGGAAGGATCTGCCGCAATTGGAGAATATGAGCGTTTTCTCCTCGGGATGAAAACCACCGCGAGAAAGGAGCTCGTATTGCTACATTCCGACAGATTTGTTCCTCAGGGAGTCACGAGAGCCTGGCTCCGAAATCGTGTCTGGATTAACGGCGGGCATCACCATGTACAGATGGCTTTCCGGACAAGCTCAGTTCCAGTTCATCCGCAAACGAGAAGGTTTGGCTCTACTTTGAAACAACGAGTTCAGGTCCTACAAGCAGAAATTCAGAAGTATACTTCCCGGAGAGTCCGACAAACTCCACTTTATTCCGCCGATACGCCCTTCAAGGGAGACTTCCATAGAATTGCCAGGAGGCTTTGTGGAAAATCCATCGGCTTAGTTCTAGGCGGCGGTGGTGCCAGGGGCATTGCTCAAGTCGGGATAATTCGAGCTTTGGAAGAAGCTGGCATTCCCATAGACATAATAGGGGGCACATCTATCGGATCCTTCATTGGAGCCTTGTACGCGCGTGATGCAGATGTGGTTCCAATGTATGGCCGTGCAAAGAAATTTGCTGGCCGTATGGCAAGTATGTGGCGGTTCGCCCTTGACCTAACATATCCATCCGCCTCTTATACGACTGGCCATGAATTTAATCGTGGAATCTTCAAGACTTTTGGAAATTCTCAAATAGAGGACTTTTGGTTGGAATTTTACTGTAATACGACAAACATCAGCAAGAGTCGGTCAGAGATACATACGAGTGGTTACGCGTGGCGTTATGTACGGGCTTCCATGTCTCTGGCCGGCCTATTACCACCTTTGTGCGATGAAGGAAGTATGCTACTTGATGGTGGTTATGTCGATAATCTGACGGTCACGCATATGAAGTCCTTAGGGGCAGACGTGATCTTCGCAATCGATGTTGGAAGTCTCGACGACGATACTCCCCAAACATTTGGTGATTCCTTGTCTGGCTTTTGGGCCTTTGCCAATCGCTGGAACCCTTTCTCATCGTACCCGAACCCACCGACCCTAGCAGAAATTCAAGCACGACTTGCGTACGTCTCAAGTGTAGACGCATTGGAAAGGGCCAAGAACACCCCCGGATGTCTATACATGCGCCCGCCCATCGATGCTTATGGCACTCTAGACTTTGGGAAGTTTGACGAGATCTATCAAGTGGGTTATAAGTTCGGCCAGTCGTATCTTTCGCAGATGAGGGATCAGGGCGTGCTGCCTTTGATAGATGAGACAGAGGAGAAGAAGGCTTTGAGGAGGACAATGGCTCCCCGTCGAGCAAGCATATAGTGGATGGGTAATATCATGGTCAAGGCGTTAAGAAACTTAGAAGGACTAGTGGGATACCCGGCACATCTGTACCAAAATTTCTAGATCCTACATAAAAGCTCAAGCACGCCATTTATCTGAACCAAAGAGAGCATGCGGTCACTGCACATCATCCTTCTTGATATATGCTGAATCTCTTCATGTAATGACCAAGTCATCTTTGCTTATCTTCCGTTAGCTATAATGCTTTACTTCTCTCGGGCCCGCCCATTATTAAGAATGACTTGATTATCTCACGGCTCGCTTCTTGTCATTGGAATCTGGAATCTAGGATCTTTTAACGAGCAAGTCGGCCCCAGGCGAAGTCCGCCGCCGACCCATTCCTATTCGAGCCAAGTGCGGCTAGAGTAGTGTTATTGGACAGAACATATCGCAACCATTGGGTTTTGAAAAAGCAAGTGTCACTTTTGTTTCAAATACTTATTCTTATTCTTTCGCGCTTTAGATAGCCTCGTTGCTTTGTTTACCTTCGCTTCTGCCTATACATATATTATTGCCGCTGCCTATACATACATTATTGCCGAGCAGCTACAATCATCTTGTTCACACCAGAATCTTTTGGTTTTCACGTCAGAGACAAATTTCTATTATCTCACTCCTTATCGGAAAGTAATAAGATGTCACCTACCAAAAAGTCTCTTTTCTTGGGATCTTTCGTGCATTGCAAGAGTCTCGATGAGTTAGAGACCCGGCACGATGCGGCGGTCTTCGTGGATGAACATGGAGTCATTGTCGCCATTGAACAGGATATGGACTTACAGCGAGCGAAAGATACTTTAATACCACAAATGGGCTGGGTAGAAGGAGAGTATGCTGTACATATGGCGAAGAAAGGGGAATTTTTCTTTCCTGGATTTATTGGTAAGTTGGTTATTCACCACTCCTATCAAATCTCTCCTCGAAGACTTCTCTGCTAATAGGAGGTAGACACGCATATCCATGCTCCTCAATTTCCTAATGCTGGAATTTTCGGCAAGAGCACGTTGCTGGATTGGCTGCTAAAATACACCTTTCCTATGGAGTCATCACTTGCCAACTTATCAAAGGCCCAGATGGTCTACAACCGCTGCGTTAAGCGTACACTCTCTCATGGCACCACCACAGCAAGCTACTATGCTACCATTCATGTCCCGGCGACAAATCTGCTTGCTGACCTCTGTTTATCAATCGGTCAACGGGCATTTATTGGGCGGTGCTGTATGGATTCTGACATGTCTCCTGACACTTACCGAGACGAGTCACCACAACAAGCGATCGAGGCTACCAAAGCTACCATCTCGCACATCTCTTCGATAGATCCTTCATATTCATTAGTATCTCCAATATTGACTCCCAGATTCGCGCCATCTTGTTCCTCGGAGCTTATGACATCTCTTGGCGCGCTGCACAAGGAGACTGATCTACCAATTCAAACGCACATCTCCGAAAACGTGGGTGAGCTGGCGCTAGTCAAGCAGCTATTTCCTGACATCAAAGACTATACATCTGTTTACGACTCCTTTAGTCTACTCACTAGGAAAACCATTCTAGCTCACGCCATACATCTTTCAGATGATGAAATTGCACTTATCAAAGAACGGAAAGCGAAGATCTCCCATTGTCCTTGCTCAAATTCAAGTATAACTTCTGGTACCTGCAAAGTGCGTCAACTGCTGGATAATGGTATCGATATTGGACTAGGCACGGACATGTCAGGCGGTTACTCGCCGTCGATTCTAGAAGCTCTTCGACAAGCCGTTCTGGTCTCGCGTCATGTGGCTATGGGTGGGGATGACAACACAAAATTATCTATCGAAGAGGTTCTTTACCTTGCAACGAGAGGCGGAGCTAAGGTCGTTAACCTTGAAGACAAGATTGGTGGCTTCGACGTCGGCAAGGAATGGGATGCTCAGCTTATCGGCTTTGGCGCAGACATATCAGATGAGGAAGGTGCGACTGACGAGATCAACCAAATGGACGAGAGTCCGGTCGACATGTTTGGCTGGGAGACTTGGGATGACAGAATCGCCAAATGGGTTTACAATGGAGATGATCGAAATACTCTAGCCGTTTGGGTCAAGGGGCGCCTGGTGCATGAGATCAGGAAATGAGAGTATCCTAGGTTTGATTGGGGGAGATATGGAGTTATGGCCAGGTGGCAGAATTTAGACTGGGTTTAGAATAACGCATTGTCAGGTCTTTGGTTTAAATGGTTGGGATATCGTGGGAGGCTCCGCGTTTGGAAACGCAACTTGGCAGGACCATGTGCTTAGAATGTTTGGGTTGTTGGGTGTTTGTACCATCATTAACCATAAACTGCTCTTAAATCATTTCAAATATTAAAACAGCTCAAGACTTAATTCGAGTGGTACTGTGCCATATCAGCATCACATCTATAAATAGGGCAACTATTTCATTCGATACAAGGAAGCACAGTTTCACAAACCATCATGGATGCCCACATAATAATCAGAACGCCATAACACCTTCCAGCAACGAAAATACATGACGGTGTATAACCATTCAAAATAATAACCCCGTCTTCCATCATCGGGGTGTTCAAGTTCGTACATGAGCCAAACTTCCTAAATTCAGACCTTGATAATGAGTTTTCCAGCCTTGACACCCTTTCTCAGGTCCTCAAATGCCACATTTGCATCAGCCCACTCATAAGTGTTGATAATAGGATGCAGATTATGTTTCTCAATCGACTCAACAGCGCGCTCCAGGTGCTTCTTGCTCTGACCTCTGATGCCTTTCACTGCGGATTCATTAGCCAGCTTCTTTAAGGCATGAAAGTACACGTACAGGTCTTGCCCCCGAAAATGATAGAAGCAATGAGATCGGTCTGAGTAGATGGTGTTAAGAATCCAACAAGAGCCACTGTGCCACCAAGTTTCGTTGCTGCTATAGATTGTTCTATGGTACCGGCACCTCCGACATCGATTACGAGATCAACTCCTTTTCCATCCGTGATGCGAAGGACTTCTTCCGCCCAGTTTGGGGTTGTTTTGTAGTTGATGATATCAGATGCACCAAGTGATTTTGCTTGTGATAACTTCTCATCTGAGGAAGATGTTGCGATTACATGGGCACCTAGTGCTGATGCAAACTAAAAGCTGATAAGCAATTGCGTCTAGCCATATTCGAAGTTGGTTGGCCATACCTGAATCACAAACGAACTAACACCACCAGTACCTTGCGTAAGCACAGTCATACCTTTCTTGATTTCGATAGCATCCAACGCATGGACAGCAGTTGAAGCACAAGCTGAAATCGCAGCCGCTTCTTCAAAACTGAGATTCGCAGGTTTCTTAACGATGAACTGATCTTTGAAGACGCCGTATTGAGTCAACGAGCCATCGACACTTCCAGCTCCAAGTGTGGTCTCAACAGTGTACTGTGCAAGATCATCACCATCGAGCCAACCACCATTGACTACCAAAATAACATCTTGACCAATACTATCACTCCATTTGCTGTCAGGCCCGGTAGATACGATTTCTCCTGCACCATCGCATGCGGGTACTACGCCTGAGATGGTTTCAATGGGGTAAACAGGACTGTTTGCGAGGACGCTGAGATCGCGGTAGTTCAAGCCGGCGGCATGGAAGCGTATCAGGACTTCTCCTGGCCCCGGAACGGGCGTGGCAACCGTTTTGATAACGAGATTGTTGAGTAGAGTTGGGGAGGATTGATCACCAGATTGATCGTTGAGAACTACTTGGTAGGTTTGGGAGGAGGTAGGTGTTGACATGTTTGCAGCTGTTGTGGCGATGAAATGGTAGGACTTGTCAGATATGGAAGACGAATCTGAGGACGGCTATGAATCTAGAATGAAAGAAATTGCGTTGAGAAAGGTGCTACTGCCAGACATCATATATATAGTCGATTCTTGGGTAGTTATTTCGAAGCACTTGCTGTTGCGTCGTTCACTCGCATCTTTGCACTATTCCCAATTCGAGGTTTATTCTGCGAGCCCTGTTTGTTTCTTACTGTATGTTGGAATACTTAACCATTTCTAAGCATCGGCCATTTTGTCCATCTGAGCTATTCCCAATTCGAGGTATTTCTGGCGAGCAAATTCCAACAATGATCAACATTTTGTGCCGAGCGTTGTAGCTATATGAAAGTTTCCGTATATGCAGAGACCATTTTGGTCCGTGGTTGTTCAAATGCTTTTCCCCGAGCTAAGTCATTACTTGTTCTTCTTTTGGTAAGTACCACTCTAAGCAGTACTCGGTAAATGATTTTCTAATAAGCTTATAGGGCATCTTAGAGACTGATAGAACCATCTTTCATAACTGATTTGGCATGTAGGTAGCATTACCAATGGCAGTTCTGCCGGGGAATTTGCTTTCGATTTGTCCTTCGCAAGCTTCTTCGCTTCCTGTCCACCCAATAGCCATCTACGTATTCTTGACTCTTCTTCGAGTGCCTTGTAGGCTACGTCCAAGACCAAAGCCACACAGAATGTGCCCATAAAATTCTCATAATAACGATTGGTGTAATCCAAAGACCGAATGATCTCAAGAGCAAGCGCATTTGTGTCAGAGCTTCTGCCTAGTAAAGGTGTTCTGTTGGGATTCTCCAAGGAAACTTGTGCGAATATCTCACATGGTAGTACCGCTTTGAGTAATTCTAAAAGCAGAATTCTAGTAGCGTCGTAGAAACAGATGCTATGTGCTGTCCACACATCTTTGTAATGGAATAGTGTGTCTAAAATAGGACCATCATCATCTTGCATGACACTGTTCTGCGCGTCCGCTTTTACTTCTGTACACCATGATATTGACTCGACAGCGTAGTCCTCCCACCAGTCATTCAATTCGTGTAAAGTTGAAATAAGATCCGCAGCAAGTTGGCAATTCTCATTAGATGTGGAGAGCTCTCTGAGTCGTGCTCGATAATTCGCAATATCGCACATAATATCCATTAAGAAATCAATGGGTTGTTTTGAAGTTGGGTCTAGCTCCCATGGTATAGACTTCCATGCTGGCTGAGCCATACATGTTTCTGTTTGAGTCATAATAGCTCGAGAAAACTGGTAATTTGTTCATCAGCATGCTCCAGTCAAGTCATACTTAGCTGACTTACTAGTAAGTGTCTCTGCTCCAGAAACAGTGATCTCTCTGATGCAGTCATAAGCCTCTTCGGTCCGAAAGAGCTCAACAAATGCTCCAGCATTTGAGCATGAGATAACCAACCCGTTCCCTCTCGATGAGTCATAAGCTAGCTTTGTTAGCAATCGACAACGGATACGCATGGAAAATGATTCAAACCTCAAACATGCACATCAGTGTTATAATCTCTACAGTACCACCCCTTCGTACATCCTCTCGATTCGATATGCATTTCTGCATATCAGACAAGACGTTTCCATAAATCTTGATAGCTGCAAGTCCAACATCACGCTGCTTATACGCAAACCCGAAAAATGAAGCTCCCAGTGCTGCCAGCGACTTGTGCGATATCTTCGGTAACTCCAAAATCCAGGATTGCCCAGCAGCAATTGCTTCTTGCTGCCCCGCTCTCCCCTTTGCAAGTTTATCCACAAGAAATGAAATAACAATATCATCTCTGAAGCCTATCAAAGATAACGAGTCTGTGGGAGTGAAACCCTTGGCGATTCCAAGAACTGTCGTACTTCCATCTTGCGAAGTTGTCCTAGCCTTTTTCTCCCTCATATCTTGTATCTGTAGACTCTCGACCATCTTTCTCCGTTTCATTTTTGGGAACTCATCGACGAATCTGGGGATCAATGTGTATCCTGAACAATTGAGTCCACCTTTCTGACAACGCAGACAAGATGGATGCGTTTCATCACATTTCACTTTTCTGGACTTGCAAGTATTGCAACCTTTGCTTTTTGGTCCCATATTTAATAGAATTTGCAGTCAAATATAACGAATCTATCGCTTGTCATGAAGTTGGAAAATTAAATTCATGTATGATCGTGTGTTACTTT
The DNA here is from genome assembly GCF_000409485.1 of Glarea lozoyensis ATCC 20868. Lineage (NCBI taxonomy): Eukaryota > Fungi > Ascomycota > Leotiomycetes > Helotiales > Helotiaceae > Glarea > Glarea lozoyensis. The sequence continues at coordinate 1,191,051 of NW_007361004.1, read as the reverse complement.
GTTGCAGAATAAACAAAGAGAGCAATTGTCAGCGGGTGGGTCTGTACGGCTTTAGCGAGCATCAAACTCACGAATAAGATCTCCTCGCGCAGAATAGCTTGCTTTGGGACTAGTTCGCTTCAGTCAGAAGGCGTAGTGTGTGTTTTGGCTATAATATTAACAGCACGTTTTTCTGAGGTAAGGTGAGACTATGAAAATGATTTCATATTACGGTCAAGTTCAGATGAACTAATCATATAGATGGCGGTCTGGATTTGTCTCCGGTCTTTCCAAGCCCCAATCTCTAGCAACCCCATTTCTATGGTCCTATCCAAGAACCCTTCTGTAAGTCAAAAGTCCAATGTAAAAGCAAAGTAGGTATCCGCTCCAATCTATCTATCAAACAACCCACCCAAGAGAATCCAGACGCCTTGTGCATTCTACTCCAAGCCAAACCCAAATGTTAGTTACAACTCAGAACCTCTCCATCAGGTTCATCCTAACAGTCCACATCCTCGCTCGCTTACCGAATATATACATAGGAATTGTGGACGCCATAAATATCAATTGGATGACGCCTAGCCATATGAAAACGGTGCGTGACCCGTCAGCCTCAAGCCAGTGGTTGAAAAATAGACTGAACACCAAGCCGTGGAAGATGTTCTTGCTAAAATTAAGCGTTACAAGTGCCTCTCCAGCGTATTGACGGTAACTGTCCACGCAAAAAGTGATGGAAGTCGTTGAGGCAAGTGAGCAACCAAAGGATATGATTCCAAAGAAAATTGTCGGCACGATCCACGCGTCATGTTCATGTGCAGACCATCCGTAACCCATCAATCCGATGACAGTAGTAATGGTAATCGGAATTCCCATAACTAAGCGGAATTCAGGTTCGTAAAGTCCACCATTACGCTTTGTCATTCTTTTGACAATCATATCACTAACTTTCCCAGCAACAGCCGTTCCTAAAATTCCGCCGATAAAGGGTGAGATGTATATGAGTCCAGTGGAGAGCGCCGAAAAATTATAGGTTTCTGCGTTACGATATATCTCGGATACAGACTCGGACAAGACGATCAACCAGCCCACGGCGCATGCATACACTACAGAGGACCAGAGGACTGCAGGATATGCAAACAGAATAAAGGGTCGAAAAGCTACTCGGAGCCAGCTATCGTTACTGAGGCGTCCATTATAAGGTTTTAGCTGTTGAACGAATGACAGTTTTTCACCTCTCCTCAACACATTAGTGTATCGCTTCGAATGTGGTTCAAGTTCAGGCGCGATTGCTGGTTGATGCACTTCTCCGTCATAAGTGGGAACAGTTCCGGTCCCAGAGTCCTGGTCTTTATGTGCGTAATCGGCATCTCGGAGCTGAGCTTCAACGTAATATGGTGAGTCCATGTTGTGAAGTATAGGAGTCGCTGGGACGTCACCAGCAGGCTGTATACGATGCTGCAAGTCATGATGTGCATGCAATTGCCGTGGAACAGAATCGTGACCAGCAAGCACATCTATATGCGGCTCAAAGCCACCAGATATGGCTCTATCTCTAGTTGCAGAATTCTTCGCCCCGGCTTCTCGAATTTCCTGGCTCGAACCATCCGCTTGTCTTCCCAAGTCAGTAGCGTATTGGTCGTTTTCAGCGAATCCAACGCTACGGGCAGTCGCTCTATGGGCCATGAGTGGGCGTTGAGGTAAAGTTGTATCAGCATCAGTCAGCTTTTCTTCGCTGTTGCCGTTATGTCGATTGCGATGGTCAGAAGCATTTGCGGTAGTCGACGGAGAGAGCCTCCTTTGAAGTAGGACAGAAAGTCTAGACATACTCTTGGCCGGTTTATGATGTCTGCCATGGGGAGTTCGGTCCCAGAAAGACTCGGGCACAAAGAAGAATAGAAGGACACCACAAAAGCCTACTACCATGGCAACAATCCTGATTCAATTAGAAATATTCTGCTTGAATACGGATGAATGACTTACCAAAATACCCATCTCCAGCCCATGGATTGAATGATGGCTGCGCTGACCAAAGGAACTAAGTTTTTCCCACCAAGCAACAAGAGCGTATAAATACCAATCCTGTAAGCACGTTCGTGGAGAAAGAAGATTTCCGCAATCGTGGCAGAAGGTAGGCATTCGACAGAGCTAATAGAAATACCCTGAAAGATACGAGCAACCAGCAATGAAATGTACGTTGGCGACGCCGCACACCAGACTGAAGTTCCCACGAACATGATGGCGCAAAACAGATAGACAGGACGTTTTCCGTATAAAATGGCGGTAGGAGAAAAGATGACTGAGCCTACACCAAGACCCATCATGTAGAGACCTGTGGTCAAGGCAACCTGCGGAACAGAAACGTCGTATGTTTCTGCAACATTAGAGAAGCCTGCCGCTAAAATGGGTGTCATGCCACCTCCGACCATGCAATAGAGACCTAAAGACAGCAAAGCGGCATCTCGTCGCCATTGCGGCCAGTTCAGAGGATCGTTATCTACATCTTCTGGTTGGGGGTCAAGAATCATCCCATCATCAGTTTTCTTCTTGTCATCTGGTCGGGTTTCCTGGTGAGATGATCGTCGACTCTGGACCTGTGCTGGCAATGACTGGGAAGAAGTGACAGCGGGGGTATGTCGAAGCCCTAGTGGATGGTTTCGGTCATCCGAAAGTAGCATAACAGACCCTATATAAAAACAGTCAGGCACTATATCACATCCTGCTCCGAGTAATAGACGTACCAGGGACCTCGTGAGTACTAGGCACATTCAACACGCCTAGACTCCATTTCGTAGTCGGCCGTCCCCGACCTTTCTCAGCACTTTCCTCCGTCAAGTTCTCATTCACGGCATCATCGGCTGTTCCATTTCCATTTGAGACAGAATTCTTAGAGAAAAACGAACGTGATACTCTCAGAAAGCGATGTTTAGGCGGATGCTCTGGTTCCTCAATAGTCGTCATACCGCGGACAATTTGGAAATTAGGATGCGTTTTCAAGAGGCTTTATAGGACCGGGAGAGGAAATAGGCCAAAGGTTCGAAGGAATCGACCCGGGGGTTGTTTCTTTAAGGACTCGAGAGTGGCAAGTCCAACAACACTGGAACATATGCGTGTTGCACTCAGGTGAGTTGGCCAGCCATGTGCGGTGAGTAGTGCAATGTGGAAGAGGTATTTAAACCTGTTCGCGAGGATATAAACACGATAAGGAGGTCTGTGACTAGGTGTGGAGCGACAGCAGTCACGAGGAGCTGTCTACTCGACGATGTTTAAGTTGCGATAGGGAATGCGTCGTAGATCCGGAGGTTTGGTTCAAGGAACAAGGATGATGAGGAAAGCAAGGAGAGACAAGCTGGGAGCAACTTGGTGGAAGTTGAAATACACACCAAAGAGGAAGGTGCGGCGTATATGTGTTCTTTCTCGAGTCGACCAGAAAGGGAAAATAATATTGTGAAAGTTACGGAGTGAAGCTGTACGGGAGCAACGGACAAGACACCACCAGAACCAGATGGCAGGGGTCTTGCAAATGGCTTTGGCTGTGGAAGATGACCCACCTTTTGACGAGCAAGTAAGCCAAGCCTCATGACGGTCGTCTTGGGAATTCTTATTTCAAGAAATCCTACGTCCCTACCTCCTCGCCGCAATGGTTGGTGCGAAAGGCATGCGATGCTGTTGGACTGTTGAGGAACTTTTTGGATGTGGGTGGAGGGGAAAAGGTCAGCAAGGACTTGCACCGCCTCGTGATGTTGTCCTACTGCGGAATACGCATAAGCCCTACCAATGATCTTCGCATCTGGCTCGCTCTCTGCCATTTTGATTTTATGTCAACTGACCGCTTGAGCTGTTGGTGTTGCGATTATTCGTGGAGACATGAATCGAGTGCCGAGAAACGAAGTTCGCGACCATGACGCTCTTTTGCTGGGTGCAAGCCATCGCGGAGAACCCTTGTCTGATGTCTAAACGCCGAGAAAGCGCGTTTGCCAGCCTCAATCCTGAGCCATCAATGTTTACGAAATATTGGCCCCATTTTCAAGATGGTAATACGTCCAGCCTCTAGGCTCTTACGCGTATCAATCGCATCACAGTACCAGCTCTCTGTACCGGTGGCCCGTCGATTTTCTAGCACAAAAGAGAACAAAGCAAAGAACAGGATATACGATTCGTAGGTTCCACGAAGCTACACTCCCAGCAGAGTTGGCTCCCTTGAGTACTTGTGCTAATAGCAACACAATAGTGTTCGCCGGCCAGATGACTTCCAATCATACCTCCTTCTTTCCACCTCTGCGAGAAAACCCCTCATAACCTTCGTCAGTTCATCGACTTGATTCAACGAAACCTCCCCGGCAAACAGAGCTAACACCATACAGTGGACGGCATCTTACTGCAATACCTGCCGAACCATTGGTCCTTTACTCAACCAACTCATCGAATCCGGCGTTGGGGAAGCCGAAGGCGGCGTTTCCTTCTGCGAAATCGAGTATGACTCTCAAGACATAATGGACAGTGGGTTTGGGATGAGATATATGATTACCGCAATGCCTACGCTATTGTCTTTTGATAGAGGGGAAGCAATGACCCAAACGAAGCTTATGGATCCAGCTAAGATGAGGGATACCGAGTTTATGAAGGAGTGGATAAGGACGGAGGCTAGGAGGCAGGGTGGTGGCAGTGGAGGGTCTGGTTTTGGTGGTGGTGGAGGTCTGTTTGGAGGGCTGTTTAGGAATTCGAAATGATAAGCTGTCGAATGATTTAACGCCAATAACCTTCGAGATCGAGACTTGTGGATTTCTGTACATTATGATGTGGATGGGTGTGTACTATCAAAAAAGAAGAGCCGAAGGAGTCGAAGGATTGGGAACTGGTTTGGACTCGCTATTGAAAATTATATCAAGCAAACACCACTGTTGCTGCCGATTCGAAGCGGATTGTATTGTTTGCATGGTCGTCAATGCACACGCAAGATGATCACTGATCTAGATCGAGAGCTCGTGAGCTTCCAAGTTCACGATAACTAATCGTAAATGACGAGCAACAATCCCAGTCAGCAACCTAGAAGCTATATACAAAACGGGTAATTAAAATCTGTCATATGAAGTTAGTGAACATTTATAGAAATATCTATTTTAAAAGCAGACCCCATTGAAAATCATCTCCAAGGATCACTTCCAAATTGGCGGTGAGAATGGATAGCTTTAACTCGTGGTAACAATGAACCGAGGCAAGGACTATGTGTTCCTGCTAAAAGTATGTGCTATTAACTTGCAAGAACTAAAAACAGACTTCTAAAATACCAATTGTTTCAGTAGATGTTAATATCACGAGACTATATAGCACAAAATAATTATCCCACGTTCCTTATCCGCACATCTCACTTTCCCATCGATCCCCTCGCTCCACGGATAAATCCTCCCCTCCACCCGCCTGTCAAACAAGCATACGCCAAAAGTGGGGCCCCGAGCCAGCTTCGCTTCTCTCTCCCCTCCATACTTTCCGAAGCTCCCTTTTGGCAGCTTAGAAATCATACTGCATCATCGGAATTGGAGATTGCTATTTACTTGTCGCAGTCTGTAAGTGTCAAAGTATACTGTTTCGTATGAAATATCCCCAGAGCCTCGACTGATTCATAGAAAGAGCTTGAAAAGGAGTTTGTAAAGCTACCCCGCATCGAGGTCGAAGGACGAAGGATCAACTTTGTTTAACTCACCACCACCACGACACACTTATTTCAAACCCCGAACAATTCCCAAACTCAAACCTCAAGATGTGGGCAACCTCATCCGCGGAGCCAAAATCACCTCTCTGGTCCCCTCCCACTCCAATCGAAACCACAACCCACCGCCCATCCGGCCCCTCTATAAGACTCAAGAACCAAGGCCGACGAATCGCCCAGATTGTGAAGCTGAAACCGGAGTATGTGGAGGAATACAAGAAGTGTCATGCGAAGGTGTGGCCGGAGGTGTTGAAGCAGATTAAGGAGAGTAATATTGAGGATTGTATGTATTAGCCACCTCTTTCCATGCCACCACTTCTCAAAAAGATAATCGCTGAGCGGGAAAATTGTTGATGAATTGATGCTAATGACTTTTACAGACTCAATCTTCCACGATCCAGGAACTGGAATCCTCTTCGCCTCCTTCAAGTACGTGGGCTATAACTGGGCAGGCGACATGGAGAAGATGCGCGAGAACCCGAAGGTGCAGGAGTGGTGGCGGATGACGGATAGTTTTCAGGAGAGTTTTGTGGAGGGGGCGAAGTCAAGTGTAGATGGAGAACCGGCTTGGTGGAAGGGTGTCGAGGAGGTCTTTTATTTTAATCCTTAAGATGTGGTAGGAGGATTGGTCAAGAGTGGTGGACGAGAAGGATTTAAGCGAATTTCTGATGGTGATTAGGGGTCGAATAAAAAGAATATTTTGCTGGCTCTGAATGAGGGTTCTAATTTATGAAGTGAGCCTAAAGTTTTATTCTCATTAGCGTTTTGATAATTATCTTACAAAGACTCTCGAAAGTTATAAATCAAAGTCTTTTGTAATTGTGGTGAGAACGAGCCTTTAGACACAACATAATTTTGTCACTCCAAAGTCGACAAGCAAACAAGAGGGAATTTTAGAAATGATCCTTTTCTAGTACTACGTCTATCTATTCTCGGGTTATTTCTATCCCCAAACATCCAGATAACCCAACCATCACCCTTTAGATTTAAATTACTTTGGCCGCGATTCGGCGCTCTGTATAGATGTTCTGTACACAAATGGCTAAATGCCGAATCTGTGAAACCGAATCAAATATCTCCAGCTTGACCTTACAATAAAGACCCTCATGTTGAGATTTAAAATTTTCGATTATCTAATTGTTAGTTTCGCCCTGAATGAGCCTTTGGTGGATTTTTATATAAGTACAAGTTTGTCAAGAATCAACCATACTAATGCAACAAAGAGAATTTGCAGGAGGAGATGTAAGTCTAGGACATGTATCTTCACTATAAGAAAGTAAAAATGCACCACTTAAAGCACTTCTCTACATACTAAAATCTATGACATGAATTCTATTACGTTCTCGTCTATATCATCATCTTACTAAATTCTACAGCAGATAGGTTGAGATACCTCATATTTGATCAATAATATGCGCACGTACTTTTATCCTGTATATATACACACCCACAGATAAAACTTTTATAGCTCACCAAGTCTCCAAATTCAAACTTCCTTCTTCCCCTTCCTCCTCCTAGGCAAAAGATAGTCTCCCCCCAACAAAGCTTTCCAAACGCCATATAAGCCCGCAAGCGGCCATACTCCCCAGAAAATTGCCAAAAGCCATATTTTCCAACTTTCTCTCTTTTCCTTCTCCTCACTCTCCACGTCTACCTTGACCTTGTCATAGACACTAGGGAGGTACGTGGCGTGGTATTTCTTCCGTAAAGAATCGTACTCCTCACGGTCATAAATCTCATTAAACTCTTCTTCCGTGTAATAGGTATGAGCATACAACCACTTCTGACCCCCCAAACTCCTAACTTTCTTCTCGAAAGCACGATTCCAGTATACAAATTCCCGTCTATTAGTAGATCCCGGGCCCCAAACACCGAAATTGAGCGCGTGATCCGGGAGTTGCTGGCCCATCATTCTGTTAGCATTAGTCTGCAAACTATGCGTAGAGTTCTTCCCGCTTTGTTTGAGCGGACATAACCAGATTGGATATTGTTTGAATTCCTGGTCTAGATATTCCATGAATTCCGCTGCTCCGGTGTAGGGGATTGCAACGTCTTGGATAATGTGAGAAGAGGCGAGACCGCTGCGGTGGAGAGCGAGGTACATGACGCGAGTGTGCATGAAGTAATCCAGGAGAAAACGCGTCATGCGGTTGAAGGGTGTAAGGAAGTATTTGTATGCGTAGCGAGCGACCCAGAAACCGCCACGGTCGTAGCGGAAAAGATAATCGACGAGCGGTATTGCTTCTTTGATTGAGGAGGTTGAGCGCCGAGTGAGTCTCTCGACGTGAATATAGAACCAGGGGTCGTATGGACGTGTAAACCTTTGGACTTGGATGTTACTGTCGGATATTGTGTTTGTCATTTTGCCAGCACAGATTATGCCGCGTGTTTTAGAGTACATGATTCCGTCTAGGTATTCGAATGAAGTATCCTTGGTAACTTTGTGAATTACTTCTTGAGCTTCCGAGATACCATTGACTGGGTGATATGTCAACTCTACGTATCTCTTGGCTTCTACTAGTTGAATTTCGAGAAGTGTTGTTACTCCCAGAGTACCAAATGAAGAAGCAGCACCGAAAAAGAGATCCGGATTTTCTGTTCTTGATGCCTTGGTGATCTCCCCATTCGCCAAGACCATTTCAATCCAGTTGATAGTTCGGTCGAAGAATCCATATCGAAAAGAGCTGCTTTCTCCAGCTGTCCCGGCAAATCCACCACCAACAGTAATACCAGGGAACTCCATCACCACAGGAGGGACCAAGCCATGTTGAAGAGTCGCTTGAACTAGATCATCCATAGGAACATTTGGTTCCACCAATGCAGTCTTGTTGTTGGTATCGACTTTGAGAACGTGATTGAGCCGAGAAGTATCAATCAGTCGGTCAAGTTCGTACTGCGATTTCCGTGTACTGTTTGTTGATCCATGATAAATCCGATACGGCTCTTTGCGAGAATAGAATACTCCAGTTTGAGAGGCAATCTTTGAGACTGCCTGATCATGAGCATCCATATCTGGAACTGCTTCTCGTCCACAGGACTACTGCGAATACTCGCTCTTTTTGTTTGTCTTGAGAGGACAGAAAAAAGAATGAATTTATAGAAAGAGCTTGGGTCTCAGCCAACGTCCTAGACAAGGACTTCTCAGCTAGAGTTGGCGTTTAGTTGCCGAGTACGATATCACGCCTCGTAGCTGCTGATAGTTACATTAGCATAGAAGTAGGGTCCGAACGTTCCGGTGATGACAGTGGCCGATATACCTGAACCAAAAGTACAAAAGAAATCTCTAAAACAAATTATATATGAGAAAGAAAAAAGATGCAAGAATACAAAGTAAGCAAGGAAAAGCTGGCAAATGTTGAGGAACGAGATATTCAAAGATTCGAATGCAACTTGGAATATTGGAAGCCAAAGTTAGCTCGAGGAGCTGCATATTGACTACCCTCCGTACGGGCCGAAAGTCCAGCTTCCGGGCCGGACGAGCTCTCGCCGGACATCAACGTCAACTTGGAAGTACACCACTTCGGAGTCGCGTCCTCGATCTTCATGGAGAATGTCCACGACGACACTCCTCCTCCTACCTCGAGAAATCCGCGATGAGATCTACCGTATGGTCCTCCTGCCGACCTCAGTACCATATCTTATAGAACCGTATGCAACCGAACACCAACCGCCCCTAAAACGCAAAGCGAAACACAAAGCCCAACGACTCCGATATGCATCTAGTGTGCCATTTAAGCTATGTCTCGACCCTACACATATTTCGCCCTCCTGCTGCGAGTATCATGAATTTGCGTATAGAAACTTCTATCACACGACGCTTTCGTTACTCCGCGTGAACAAACAAATATATCGGGAAGCCCGCGATCTCTTTTGGCATAGCGTGACTTTCTACTTTCCAATGTTCACCCTGTTTGACAGGTTGGCGGAAAACCATGCAGTCAAGGTCCTGAAAGCTATGGGACAGATACCGAGCAGACTCGTACGTCGCATGCGGATCAAAATGAACTCTTTGGAGTGGGGAACGAGTGCGCTGCCTAAGCTTCTTCAACTCCTGGCGAGTCGTGCTCGATACGGAGATTTCAGATCGCTGGAGCTGTGTTGGGATCAATGGGGCTTTTTTCAGCTGGTAACAGTGAACTCGGGAAACGGTTTTGAAAATTTGATCGACCTGTACGATGCGTTGTTGGACGGGTTGAGGAAAGGAAGTATCGGTTGTGGATATGAGAGGGTTATTCGCTTGCCAGCAGACAGTACGAAAGAGGACGCGACAAGATGGAAGTTGGACCCCACAAAGACACGAGATACGCTAAGAGTCTTACATTTTGCATGTGGTGGGAGTTTATATTGGGCAAACAAGTTAGTCTGGCAAAACTATCAGCAAGTGGCTGATATTGACCTCGTAGAACCCTGAAATGAGCGACAAAATATCGACATAATATTGAACAATGAAGACTTAGTTATCCTTCAGCCTACCAAATGCTGGCTCAAAGGCGATATCTCCATCTACGTCAAGAATCTTCCCCTTATCCCACTCTCTTCCCTCTCCCTTCTTGGACCATCTAACATCCTCCTCATTCTTCTCGCCTCCCTTCTCCCATTTCTTGATTTCTTCGTCAGTAAACCCTGCTGCTTTTAGTCGATCAGCGCCTTGCTGTTTCCATTTCGTCCGATCTCTAAGAGCTTCCAGCGCTTGGTCCCAGTCGTTTTCTTCGTCAGGATCAAGCCGTACGTCGGCTGTCGGGTCGTAGTCAGCGGAAAAGCGAGAGTCGATACCAGCACTATGTGAAAATGTACCACGACCACGCGTGCGAATTTCTGGTTGATTTGGTGGAAGAGGGCCAATTATCGAGGCCAGGGGATCGGAATCGTAGTCTTCCTCGGTTGGGGTCTTCTTGATATCTGGCTTCGCCGACGATCTCGGTTCATTTGAACGGGAACGTCGCCGTCTCTCATGGCGATCCGCTGGGGATTTGCTTCTGTTTCGGCGAGGAGAGCTAGATCGTCTTCTCGCATATTTAACCCTCTTCTCGCGGGGCGAGGTTGACCGACTGCGACGCCTCTTGCTTTTTCTATCATCACGAGTTCTATCTCTCGATGAGCTCCTGTGGATCCTATATCGTCGTGGACTTCTTTCCCGATCTCGATGGCGCGACTTTCGTCTATCCTCTTTCTCCGATGCCTCGGCGAGTTTCGATATATGGCGTCTTCTTGAATCACTTCGTTCGTCCGCATTTACTTCCCTATCTCGACGTTCAGAGTAGATTTTGCGGTCGCGACTTCTTGCCTTCCTAGCGCTATTATCCTCATCATCCGCCCTTGGTCTCTCCCGTGTACTCCGTTCCTTTTCTCCAGTGATCCCTCGCGGTCTTGCTTGTTTTGCGCCCAAAGATTCATGCCTTAAAATTGAATCAGGTCGTCTCGATCCGTTCTGTCCATCAATTTCTTCTTTCTCCACTCTCTTCCTTTTTAACCCATTACCAGCACCCAAAATCGCAGCGATATCACCAAGCTGCCTCTTGCGCACATCATGAGTGCCGCGTACCGCTTTTCTAACGGGTTCTTCGACCGAGTCTAATCCTCTTAATTTCGCTCTAGAGTCTACAGCTTCTCTCGCTAGCATAGCAGCATTGTGTGAGTCGGTATCTTTGATTATATTTCGAAGAAACCGAGTGTTGGGCTTGGGTTTGCTAGCAGGCCTTCAAAATATCAATACCCGTAAATAGCTAGTGTTCGGATGACACTCACTTGGTTTGTGAGTTGTTGTGCAAATTAAACATACCCGTCAGGTTTTTCGCATCTTGCTCCAAAAGCGCGGCGACATAGGCGTCATCCAAAATATCGTTGTCAGGCATCTTCGCAATCAATCGAACGGTTTTTTTACAAAGATGATACACTGGATGTTGAGGCAGAGAAGGCGACCATGTAACTGCAGCGAATGTTTTTTCGACTTCTCGAATGGCCCAAGTTACAGGCTTGACGTGCTTGTCGTTCGTTGCCCCTAGCTTATTGGACTTCTGCAATGGCGGTGTACAAATATTGTGGCAGAATTTGGCGCAAAGTAAACAAAGCATTCAAGGATTGTTGTGAAGTGAACTCACTTATTGTTTCACGGATTGTTGCCACATAAAAATAAATATTCAGTAATTTCCAATTTTTCGATTTCTGATTGAACCAGATCTCGCCAACGTCACAACCTTTTAATTTTGGCTTTGAGGATTTGCCTCGAGTGCACTCAAAAGTAACGCGACACACCCCGCGCCAAAGTACCTGGGGGTGCTCAGATCACAAACAACATTCGACAGGATGGCTAAAACCCACCAGCAAATTCTAGAGGAGATTAATGAAATACAAGCTGGCCATGAGCTCTCTATTATCAAATTAGGAGAACCTCTCGCGGCGCCGATCAAAAATCAGACAGGAATTCGACGGTCAGATGTATCAACAGATGGATTTGACAATCCAACTCCAGCCAGTCTTGAGGCAGACTTAGAGCACTACAAGGTATTTCCCGGGATGGCTTTCGATGCATAATGAGTGATCTGACAATAGACAGGAATTGTTCTCAAAACTTAGATTTTCTTACTTGGAACAAGTCACGAAAGAGAAGTTTATCCGTGCGATTGTTGGCGACCCGCCACTTGTTGTTGAACACCAAGAAAATGTTGAATTGGAGCGATCACTCGCCGTCTCAAAAGCGTCACTGAAGGCCCAAAAGACTGAAGTCGCTGAACTGGTGGAACAGCTAGAAGAAAAGGGCCGTCAATTATGTCGAAAATATGAAAATGTTCAGTTGCAAATCACACAATTGCAAGATCTTCCTCAGCGAATAGACGAGTTGCAATCTAGTGTGGAGAAATTGAAAGCCTCGCAAGCTCCGGGCTCACATCCTACTCTAAATATGCCGCTCGATAAGACCTTAGCATTAGTAGAGGAAAGGCAGAGAGAGAAATCAGATCTGGACAGACAGCTGGAACAGCTACAGCTACTACTTCCCCGGAAAACCAGGGAATTGGAGAGGCTGAATGCAGAATTGCAGCCGCTGGAGGTTAAGAGGTTGGGAAGCACAGGTGCAGCGAAAGAGGCGAAGAGGAGGAAAGAAGAGGCTTTGGGCGGAGTTGGGGACGACCTTGAAGAGCGAGGCAGATGGTGGAGAGGCGTGGAGGGCGGGTTGAAGGGAATGTTGGAAATGCAAAATTGACTAATCCATCACGTATCGGTTAGGGACGGACATGATTTTCGCATTGCCCTCCTGGTTTTCTCATGCGACGACGTCAAACATGGCGTTTATTGTTGTTTTATGGCTGTACATTTATTTGGGAAAGTTACGATCTTTGCATACCCTCCGAGGCGCTGGATTTCAACTTTGTTGTTTGTTTCAATGGTAAATTCCTACCGAGTTCGGAGCTTTGAGCTCACGGAAATTCTTTATTTCATGCGTCGTTACAAGGCCGTTTCTGTCACTCTACATTTCCGCTTTTTGCTGCCTCTGGGCTCTGATCCGAGAAGCGGCATCTTGCAGACGAGTATTGGCGGGATACTTCTTGAGAGTCTCCTCTACCAAATATTGACCGATATCCCACGTTGCTTCTGCAAGCAACAGCTCTTCTAGTCGCTGGTACAAGCTGCGGGTTGTTTCTGAGCTATTCGATGTTGCGCTAAGGCATAACGCATTGTTAGTTGCAACCAATGCTTCTAGTGGCATCTTAAGCTTCGTGAAAAGCGAGCCGGCGGTATCGAATACGTCGCACACGAGCTGCTTTTTTGGACTGGGCAAGTCGGTTGTGAAGCCAGAGGGGTGATTTTGATTTCAAAAATCGATGTTTAACAATTTGCCACTCATGGTCAGAAATTGCATGGCTTTTATCCAATCAACACAATCATGCTTTGGTGCCAAGAACTGAGCTTTTTGCATGTAGTCTCGCCCTTTCTGTTCGAAATCCGACGGCTGTAGCCGATCTAACCTCATGGAGTCCTTGATCTGAAGGATTTGTTCTTCTGTTACATCCCCAGAGATATATAGAGAAATCTGGCGCTCTTCGAAGCTAGCACTTCGGACGGGTTCCCTTGTGTGTAATCTTATGGCTTCCAAAATTTCGTGAGCTGCTTGTAGATGCCTGTTTTGAGGCATCAGCAAATTGAAATCGAGCGATATCCCTACCAGTGGTGATCTTCGCTGAGAGCTAGTGTACTTATCTAAAAGCAAAAAGAAGTCTGCAAGATCTTCACTTCTGATTACTACAGACTCGAAATATTTCGAGGGTTTCTCCGTTTTTATCCAATTATTGTGGTGTCTATGCTCTAGTGAAATACAAAGCATATAATTCTTGAGAGACTGGAGTTCACGGTCGAATCTCCTCGTAGGCAATGTATTCAAGAGCGCATGTCTAAGATCATGACAATAAAATGTTTGGAAGTACACAAAATGATTTTGTGTATAGAAATATTCTAGAGCTTCACGGGACAGCTCTTTGTTAAGTCTGAAAAGTAAGCAATTGACATTTCGGAAGTCCAGTTCTCGGTGTCTAATATGAGTTGTGCTCCGCCCGGCCCATAGTATAGAGTGGTCGAACTTCATCGGTAGAGTGACAAGAAGGACATAGCTAAATATCTCTCGGCGGATATCAAAGCCTGCCCTTTCCAGCATATTGGCTTTGAGACTCTCGCTCTCATAATGTGCAGCAGGCTCTTTAGAATCTTCAATTGGTATAGAGTTACTGGCAGATTCCTCCATGGTGTCTCAAGATTTGGAAAGCAAAATTTGGTTTGCCCTCGTATTCTGATTGGTGTTTTAGGACAATGTGATTTCACCCAAAGCAATGACCAACCTTCTATTTAACAGTATTTCCGTGACAATGGAAACCATCATGTTTATGAAATTAGGAGATTGTTCTCATTCAGGTTTGTGCCTCAATTGCCTATCAATTATCACCACGTATTTCGTTGTTTTCTGACCTTCATTGGACCTTAACATCTTGTTCTACCTTTGTCTCAAGCCAGATGTGCTTCCTAAGACCTAGCCTAGCTCTCTTCAGGAGACAGTCTTCTCGTCACCCTTCGCACCTTTAACATATCATATCTGCAATCAAATATTAGTGGCCACAAGTAATTCAATATCATGAAATGATTTCGAGGTCGCAAGCTGCAAAGATGTGGAATCGATACGGAAACATGGAGGAAAGTTGATAGTAGCTGACCCAGCTACCTGGGTATACAAGACGCAATAGCCCTACATACGGTATATCGGCCAGGCTAAGAGTCAATGATACGTAAATCTTTGCGGCCTCAACATCATGAAGTGAAGTCATTTATTAGAGGTGCGATAAGGTAGATTCCAAGGTTGCGAAAGAGAAGGAACGAGCGCCACATTTCCTGGTCCGAGCGCCATCCTAGCTCACGTGCTGTGGCTCCATTCGCTTCAATCACGCTAACGAACGACCGCCCACATGAATTTTTGAAAATGCTCCGCCATATTTCGAAGAATCAACGACAAACTCGACAACCCAACACGGCCACGAGGTATGTACATCTGATGAAGCGCGCCATTGGAGTTTTAAGTTTGAAGTACTGACAATTTCTTTTGTAGTTCCTAATCCAAAATGAGTACGTTCCGACCGACGAATCTTGCCTCGAAACGACACAACTAACTATTTTGGCAGCGAAGGGAACTTCCAGCTTCGGAAAGCGCCACAACAAGACGCACACATTGTGCAGACGCTGCGGTTAGTAAAGTAATCCTTCAAGAGGGCATGCCGCAAACTGTAGTCGGGAAGGAGAGAACATCGGACATTCAGGGTTGGAGACTGACAACGTCAAAACTACAGGTCGCCGATCCCTCCACATCCAAAAGCACACCTGCTCATCATGCGGATATCCAGCTGCTAAGATCCGACAATGTACGTTTTTCTGAGGCTCGCTGGGTAATCAAGGAAAGGCGAGGATTGACTAACATTGGGATCAGATAACTGGGGCGAGAAGGCTAAGAGGAGAAAGACTACCGGAACAGGACGCATGCGCCACATGAAGGGTGTCCCAAGACGATTCAAGAATGGGTTCCAGACCGGTGTACCAAAAGACTCGAGGGGACCATCCAAGGCCGAGTGAACGAAGCATATTAGGAGTTGAATGGCTATCGGAATTTGGGTGCGGATTGCTCATGTTGTCTTGAGAGGGCTACGGTTCTGCTAGCAAAATTTACCAACTTGCACGTCAAAAAACATCTATCAATCCGGAAGTGATATCTTACGATTTGGGAAGCGTATTCTGCGATTGGAGAACTCATGACACGAGAAGCGCGGGCTTAGCCAGAATCACCAATTTTATTGTCCCCTCTCGAATACTTTTACACTACCGTCACCACCGACAAAATACAAAAGTTCTCGTTCCTCAATCTTTCCCGCCGCGTCCTGCTTGGAGAACCCTACATCTCCACGTGTAATGCGAATGACTCCACTAACATCTCTAGCTGTACCACTATCGAGCAGTCTCAGGCTTATAGTTAAATCTGCTTGATGAGCCGTATGCAATAGCAGAGCGGCGTGATTGATTTCAAGAGGAGTTTCTTGCTCAGTGACCAAAGGACTATCAGCAGCCATTGTGACGACTACCGAATGCGCTTCCTATGCTCATCAGTCAGCTAAGATTACTTTGGAATGAAATGACACTGACCTCTCTAAGATCTAATAACATATCTCCTAACTGAACAGGCCTAGACTCATCTCCACTCATTGCAAGCAGTAGATCCAATTGATCAATGACCAACAAAGTCTTCTTCCCACTTGAACTCTGTAATTCACGTATCGCACTCCGTATCGACAACATAATCTGCTCCGTACTCTTCATAGTCACATGTTTCTGTGGCGTCTGAGTAACATATAACCCCTCTAACCCATCCACAAAAACAACTCTCTTTTTCAGTATAAATTTCTCTAGATCAAGCCCCTATCCCATTATCAGCCTATTTCATCTCATCTCATCCCTCTAACCACACCATCTCCCTTTCCAAAACTCAAAAAAATCAAAAGTACTAAAAAAAAACTAAAAGTAAAAGTAAAAAAGAACTCACCAACCTCCGTCCCCCCTCCCTCCAAAACGCCACATCCCGCATAAAACTCACCAACACCACATTCGTCTCCTCGTTCGTAAGCAGCGCGCTGTATAAGTAGCGGAGCACGAGCCAGTTGGTGCTTGCGCCTAGGATGTTGGTTAGGAGGATGAGTGAGGATTCTGGGGGGAGCGCCAGGGCGGAGGAGAGGAGGGGTGGGATTTTGGACATTTTTTGCTTTGGTGGTGGAAAGGTAAAGGGGTGAAAGGAAGAGGGGGATAGGTTATGAGGCTTAATGGTTTGAGTGGTGGGGGTGTAGATTGGATAGGTGTTTGGGGAGGTGAGTTTGGTCACGAGATATGGGTTTTTTAGTACTCAGTCGCTTGAGAGACCCGGTTTTTGGGGTGGATGCACAGTTTGATTGGTTGATGAGCATTTATTTCTCTAGTTCTGGTGCTGCAATGTTAACGTCTTCCATTACGTCTATATAAAGACATTGACGTGGAGTTTTTCTTTTCAACTTGAGTTGGCATTGACTTGTATCATTGCTGGTAAAATGATATGGATTTAACATTTCTGCAGAAGCATATTCGAATAAATACTTCCAACACGCCGTCAACAAGGACAAGAATCTAGCTATATAATCTGTAATGACACTCGCGATAAGTCTGATACCTTGAAGAAAATCGAAATTGTCCTGCCAAAGTCACTAATTTGGTAATGATACGGTATTCGCTGTGCTGTATTTTGAACTTCTTGTCTACATTCGTATAGCATAATATATACAGTTATAAAATCCATGATATATACCTTTTTACTCGTTAGTCATTTACGACATTCTACATACATCTATCGCACCACTCATCACCTTGCAATCCATACCTGTTCGGGGCTCTACAGCTTAGCCTTAGCCGCAGGATTGACAAGAGGATCGTAAATAGCCATTCCCTGATACTCAAGTTAGCTTTCTTCAATCAGAGCCGCATATTATGAGTACTTACCAGGTTATCCACTGGCACGCTTGTAGTGTGCATGTTCAACCCCCTCGTGTCAATTAATGTTGGGTTCAGCTGCTCCACGCTCGAACATCCAATCAATCGCATATTCATCTCCATCTCATCTTTCAAAAGCTGCATAGCACGGTCCACACCTGGAAGGCCGTACGAACTCATAGCATACAAGAATGGTCGACCGATTCCAACACCCTTTGCGCCCAGGCAAAGAGCCTTGATGATATCAGTGGCTCTTCGCACACCTCCGTCGATATAGATCTCAATTCGGTCTTCCCATCCACGTTCCCGGAGTACTGGCATAACTTCCGCAAGCACTTCGACCCCAGAACGTGCAAAATCCAGTTGACGACCTCCATGATTGGAGAGTACAACACCTTGGACGCCGGTTTCCACGGCACGAATAACATCCTCCACTCTCTGGACACCCTTGAGGATGATTGGCATCTTGGTAATAGACTGGAACCAAGGAATATCTTTCCAGCTAAGAGCTGGATCAATGAAACTGCTAATGGCTCTTGCCGCACCTTGCGAGTTGTCGGTCGTTGATCCACTCTGCACATTTGAACCGACATCTGTGAATTTAGAACGCATATCTTTCTCTCGGCGACCCAGCTGCGGCGCATCGACGGTGATGAACAGCCCCTTGCATCCGCGCTTCTCAGCGTGTTCTACGATCTTTTTCGTAATACTTCTGTCTTTATTGACGTACAGCTGCATCCATTGGACCTGGTCTCCTTCGGCGGCGTCCATGATTTCATCAAACGAACAAGAAGCTAGAGTCGGAATCATCTGGATAACGTTATGTTTCTTTGCTGCTTTTGTGAGGAGAACCTCTCCTTCATGGTGACCCAGCTTCCCAAGAGCAGTCGCAGTGACATAAAATGGCATGTCGGTTTTGGTACCTAGCATGGTTGTCGAAAAGTCTACCTTCTCGACATCCACAAGAATTCTGGGTCGAAACCAGATCTTATGGAACGCCGTGTGGTTTTCTCGCATAGTCTAGAAAATTAGTCCCTCTACTTATATGCTATGTCGAGACCACTTACGATCTCATCATCTGCTCCACTGGAATAATACGCCCACGCAGTCTTTTTCATCACTTGTCTCGCCACCGATTCGAAATCCATCAGATTATAGCATTGCTCGAGAATTGGCATTCGCGCGATTCGGTCCTGCCTTGCCTCTTCATCTGGATCGTGCTCCTTCTGCTCCTTCTTCACTGTGCCCATATCCACCTCGCCCAAATGCTTCGATTTGTCTAGATACTTGTCGAGTGTATCCGGGGGGTGGATAGGATCATATTCTTCTGTCGCATCTTTTCCCTACCACATAATCAGTAACCTTGCGCCAATTTCTGTCATTGGTTATCCTACGGCATATTTGAGAATAATCTTTGGCCCACCAGGATGTTCAGGTAAGAATTCTGTAACATCGTATGCTTTGCCCTAATTGAAAGTTAGCGGTTGTCCTTCTTGCCACTCGAAATGCACCAAACATACATGAACAATGACCCAGCACGAGTCTCTCGAGTTGTGCTCTGCAACTTCTTGTCCTGTCAAAACCATCTTGACAATCTATTGACGAACCGAGGTAAAGGAATTTGAGAAGCTGGATTGAGCAAGAGGAATGATAAAAAGACAGCGAAACAACGATCTAGAAAATAAATATGAAAGAGGACGAACGGGAAGATGCGCCCCGATTTGGAATGCACCTTGGTAGTCGCGGGAATAATAGTCGGAAAGCAATAACTGGGGCAATGAGTGGTCGATGACAATGGGGAAGTCCCCTAGCTGTTGTGGAGCAAGTTCGGCAAGTTGATGGCCCGTCACAGGACGCCGATTTCACACTCGCATTTTCGGGTGAAAGGGAAACGAACTTGGCAAAGGGAGGATAATATAGGAAATATGCTGGAAAACACTATCGAATTTGAGCAATAAATCTACAAAAAGAAACAACTCAAAGTTATGAATGGTGTTCTTCCAATTATTTACAGTTGCTCGAAGTCTGATGGCTCCGGGGAGGTGTCGGGGTTGCGGGGAAGCGGGCGGGGTAGATATTGACCAATGGGAATGCAGCTACTGATTGGAATGACCTGTTTGGGCTACAGAGGTTGTAACTACTTTGACAGGAGCTAAATATGCTTCGGTACCTTATTCTAGATATTCTAGGACTCAAATCTATCTATTGAAATGATCCGAGACCTTTCATCATAACTCGATAGACCTGTAATTTGTGTATCAAACTACATATTCCCACACGCGAATACACCAACTCACTCGTTGCATCGCCAGTACATTGTGATCAAAGTACAGATCACCAGATGGCAGCAATGAAACGTGTTGACACAATCAAATGACTATGACTATCTAGGTACACATGGGCTAATCTGAGAGTGTATGTGATCGAATGCGTTGAGCAGTCCAACCATATGTGTCAGCCCAGCGAGGATGACGCCGACATGTAGAATTTGATGACTATTGCCATATACGTCATGTCTTAATGGAACCCATCTTTCAGGGATTCTGAAAGCATATGTTATAGCACTTATGATGTTCAGTGCGCCCATCAATCCCATACAGCTAAGACTCATTCTGTCGTTCTGAATCTCCCAGCCGTACTTTATAAGCCCATGTGTAACGAAAATCAGCGCAGAGAAGCCAAGTGAAGAATATAGGGCGGCTCGATATGGTCGAAAGTGTGGAAGTTGAAATCTTTTGTCGAGGCTTACGGCAATTGAAGTAAGAGAAAGCACGGAAATCTATTGTTGTGGATGTTTTGTCAGTATAACAATGCACATGCGAATGAATCTCTGGGTATACTGACCACAGACCAGTAAATTTTCTGAAGCCTAAGGTCACAATAGAACCCATAGTAAACAGATGGAATAGTAGATCCCCACATTAAAACTACTATACCGGTGTAGTCCAGCTGTCTGCCAACGGCAGCTACTCTTTGACTATGATTCGAGATCGTGTGGAAGCTACAACAAAATGTCAATTGACGGAGTAGGGAGTGCCACGAAATCTCTTACCATGCCGAGAAAATGAAGCAAATAGCCACGCCAGCGAAAAACGTCGTAAAGACAACCATATCTCCTAGTTGACCATTTCGATAGACTGTGCTATAAACATAGAACGGAAGACCGGCAAAGAGCAGTCCTCCAAACAGATGGGTATAGATGTTTACTAGGAAGGCCAAAACGTTAGTCTCATGAGCTACAGAGCGACCGTCTCTGGAAAAGTCATGAACACGATACGTACCGGTCTCGTTGTGGATATATCCCAAGCTTCTTAGAGACTGACTGAAACATCCAGAAATCGGGCTACACATCCAGTCAGTGAACCCTAAAGACAACTAAGGCGTACATGAACATACCGGTAACTGGATTGTATATACTCGTTGTCCCTATGAAGACTTTAGAATTGCAACCTAATAGAAGAACCTATAGGAGGGATTCCAGACTGCTGCCAAGGTGCTTCGAGAATGATCGATTAGCGGTCTGAAAATCATAAACTCTCAAATTGGTTTCTTACCCAATTCATGCCACAATAGATACATGGAATCTGCTTTGGATTTCTCTTCCAAAGAATATTCGCTATCGACCTTGGTAACCCCCATTGTATTGTCTAATGTATGACGCCTAACTGAGTTGGGATCATAGAAGATCTCGTAGTCTGAGACTCCAAAACGCCACGCGAAAGAAAAGAGATCTAGTATTGGAAGATGCAAGAATATCCATTAAGAAATTTGATAAAACGGAATCAATATGCTTGAGAAGAAGGAAACTTTTGATACTTGCGAGTCATACTGTCTAAATACCACTTCCATGATACAAGATGGCAAATCTACAATACGTTACGTCGTTCCCCATTTCGGGGTTATGCAGGGTGGCATATGATGCAAGAGAAGGTATCTCCAAGGGAAAAACACATCATGACTCCGGAGCGAGTTGACGAGCTTTGAGACTCTCATTTATTCGCTTTCCCCGACTGAAAACTTCCAAGTCCTGGTGGTCCAAGCCTTGAAGTGACGAAAGACGGCTCGGTTAAGTCCACAAGACGGAGTAAAGTCCCCCAAAGCGGTAGAAGTTTTCTGCCAGTACGCTAGGCCAGTTTCAGCGATTGCCCCTCCAAAATTATTCTGATGCTAATGCAGGGGGGAGAATCGCAAAGATTCCAACTTTTGACAATATATACGTATAATCATCGAAAATGCCTACAGAACTAGAGGAGGTAAGTCAAGCTACTTTGGGTTGAGGTTATATATATACTGATAGGATACTTCAGCTGGTCGAATTTATATCTCACGGCAACACGCAAGTCCGACAACTTGGTCAGTTTCGAAAACATTGCCCCGCGACGATCGAATAGCGATATTGATTTACTCAGCTGTCGAAAATCTCGTTCCCTTCTCTTTATCCCAACCTGCGATTTTTAAAACGAACCAACTTCTGCCAGTAAAGGATTTAAAGCTATTGGTGCGGGATTACAAAGTATGTTTGGCCTGTTACTGTTCATAGTGGATGAATGCTAAGAGCAGCTTTAGAAAATAGCTAGCGATGCGATAACGATACTCATAAACCTGTCTACGGACAGGGATGTACTTGAATTTCTTGCTTCAGATAAAGAATTTCTATCAACATTACTAGAGCGTGTGACAGTATGTCAGTCCTCCATTTCCCTTCTCCAAATACATTGCTGACTATCTGCCCGGCAGAATCCAACGGAACCAAATGCGAACTTACTAGCCATGCTGTTAGCCAATTTGGCGAAATGGGACGACCTGAAACATATACTCAATCTTGAAAGGCCGGCACCAAAGGAGCTTCAGTCAAGTAACAAGGCAATCGATCAGTTGCTCGATTTGTTCGTCAAGGGCGCCGAGGGGACTTATAACAAGGATGCCGACTTCGACTATCTTGCATACTTCTTCGCCGATTTAGCGAAGCACGAAGAAGGACGAAAATACTTCCTTAGCAAACAAGATTACGATGGTGTGGTTCCCTTGACGAAAATTACAGTATTCACAGAACATAAATCGGATATACGGAGGAAAGGCGTCGCGAGCACGATCAAGAACGTTGCCTTTGAAATCGAGTCGCATCCATCTTTTCTCTCGGAAGATGAAATCAACATTCTACCATATCTACTGCTACCGATCATGGGCAATGAAGAATATGAGGAAGAAGATTCCATGTCAATGCTTTCCGATTTACAGCTTCTCCCACCAGATAAGCAACGGGACTCGGACCCCACAATAATACAGACTCATGTGGAAACACTGATGCTCTTAACCACGACGAGGGAAGGACGGGATCTCATGAGAGAGATCAAGGTATACCCCATTATTAGAGAAACACACTTGCGGGTAGATCACGATGAGATGAGAGAAGCTTGTGAAAGACTTGTTCAAGTTCTTATGAGAGATGAGGAAGGAGAAGAGAAGGTAGACGAGGGGATGAAAGCCTTGGAGAGGTCTTCGAAGAGTGGTTTGAAGAAACCATTTTCTTCTGGCTCGTCTGGGTGGGCTAGCCAAGAGGCTGGCAGGGATGAGGAAAGTGATGATGATGATGACGACGTAGTAGAAGTGTGAAGAACTGAAGTAAATCAATCTAAAAAGTTCAAACTTACAGCAGCCTGACTGTAATATAATTTGACCTCGAGTTTAACACTGGTTTCTCACTACCTAAACGCAACTCTGTCCATATAACCATGAAAACGAAGCCCTCCCTAAACTAGAGTAAACTGTTTACTAACCGCCGTAAAGGGTGTGATCTTACCTCCTAATGCCTTCCAATCACCATTATACCTAATCCGATAAGTCCCCGGTGTAGCATAACTCTCCGTCTCCCAACTAGCAGTAACCTCACTACTCCCAATAAGCCCATCAACACGTTTCCAAGTATACACCAAGAACCAATCTTGATCATCTCTGACCGTGGTCCATGAACTTCCAACAAGCTGTTCCACAGCCAGGAACGTACCCTCCAGACGTAGATTATTCCGAGGATTGGCACCTACGAATGTAGCGTTTACAACGGCGCCACGAGCGTAGGTTGCGGCTGGCTCTGTGATCACGTCACCCCATGATCTAAAGATGATGGGAGAATCGTAGACCACGCCGGTTATCAGACTGATTGAGTTCTTGCGGTTGTCGGGTGGTGAGGGACCTGCTGGTGCTTTGGCGGTGGTGGTGCCGGCTAGATACTTCAGGTTGCTGACGGAAAGGTACATGTAGGCTTCGAGCTCGTTAGGTCCGTAGAGTGTAGATCCACCTTCGTAGCGTTGGATGCCGTACTCTTCGGGTGTCGTCACGTAGTGAGCGTATGTATTGGCTGGGCCGCCGAGGACCACCTTGGGTGTTGTGGTTGTGATGGATATTGCAGCTTTAGCGACCTTGAACATATTAGTAAGATTGATTATAACTTGATGAGCTTGATCCCGAGGCTATGATCTGTGAACTATGAGATGTGGAATAGTGGCTGGGTACTTACTGCGCTCTTCCATCGCCGTCCAGCCATTGTGGTTGCCTCGCTGGGACTAACTATCATAATAAATTGACCAACGCGGAAACTTTGAATATCTACAATATTCGGAGACCAAGCATACGGCGTACTGAGTTCTCCTACGTCAAGTAAGACAGGCTTTGGCGATTGGCATGCTTTCTGTTCCGGAGAAGGGGCTTTCAGGACAGAAGATACGATCACCCAGAGTGGGTTTTGAGCATTGCTGTCGTTGTTACTTTGGGTGAAGTCAAAGGCTCCGGGACCATCAGTAGTTCCTCCAGCAAATGCGTATCCCAGAGCTGCAGGACAAGTTTGTACTATGCTTCCATTCGAATGGGGAAACTTGAAGAAGGTCATATCGTTGAATGTATGGTAAGCTTTGACGCTTGCGTCTTGAACAGGTGTGGCGACACTGTCAAATTTATCCTAAACATCCCATTAGCTTCACTCACGAGTATTTTAAATTCCCATGAACCATGAGTTCTTACGTAGAGAGTCTTCGCTGCCTTGTATACACGAGTTCCAATCTCGTAACAGCTTGACACCCCTAGATCAACTTTCTGGAACGCAGGTCCTGTCACGCATTAGCACACGAAAAGTACTCAAGAAAGAAACTTACCCCGCCCATGGCATGCTTGACTTGTTCCATTACATGTAGATTTATCAAGAGTGCACTGTTTGCCAGATCCATCATCACACCATGCTCCAAGGACATTTGGAGTAGTATCTCCCACACTACTCTGGCTAAATGCCGCAACAAACCCAGGAGCAGCGCTGGTGTCGCTCAACATTGCCTTTTCAAAAAGATACGAACTGACACCTTTATTATCGCCAGAGACGTGAGTGTTGTTTTCTAACATAGAAGTTCCATGAACACTATGCCATGCTAGCACACCAATGTTCTTCCCATCCACAGAACGTTGGAATCGGAGCATTGTAATGGTTTTATCCACGTCAGAGGTATACTGTGCTCTTTCCGCGGCTGGATTGGCGAGGTAGGCCCATAGACTTCGGTTGATATTAGCATCCGCAACGGTTGTGTCGGCATAGCCTATTTTGGATCAGCATGATAGATTAAAACTGGCCGATAACAATTGAAATTTACAGCGCCCAACACAACATGATTTCACATCAAGGTAAAGGGGGGTTTGCTTACTCAGATGCCCTGGTTTCAGACTTTCGTGTGCTCGCTTTATCGACAAAACCGATCCATCGACAATTGCTTGATAACTCTGCTTGTCAAAACCCAAGGACGTTATTTGTGGCAACAAATAATTCAACCAAGCTCCCGGCCCAGAATGAGAGTGAGTTCCTGTCACAGCAATATTTGATGTTGTGTACATGGAGTAGCCGGACCCCAGAGCCGCAACCCCTTCTAAAATACCATTACGAATAGCGGTATCTCCATTGGCAGTGTCAAGAACCATGTAGACAAATCTATCGGTTGGGACGGCCGTGTTACCCACAATGAAAGTTCTGGCGTAGAGTCTTTGGCGAAGACCTGTGCCGATTTGTGGTAGACTAGCATAGCCCATGAAATTGATTTCTACAACGGGTCTAGTAAAAGTAAATTAGAATGTTTGTTACACAAAAGTAGCGGTAGGTCTATAAGAGGGTGTCTGGTTCCCTCGATGTTCCAACAGAACATCCTGACCAGAATCTTGAATGTTTTAGGCGAAGGAAGGTATAACTGTAGAGGATCTGTCTCCACTGCCTCGGTTTTCCAGCACAAAGGTAGCTTGCCAAGCACGTTGAAACTCTTACAACATAGTGAGATGATATTGAACTCACCCAGTTATGTCGGCTTTCCCAACACCCAGCAAATACTCATCACCTCCAGCTCTCGCCAGATGGTCTCGGAAAGCGGTTGCGTATTCATCGTCTGACTTGATCGCTGGTTCAAGAGATGCCGCACCAAGAGTGAGATACAATATTCCAAAGGACAATAGTGATATACATATTAAAATCGACGCAAATATGCTTTTTGGTGCTTTGACTGGGTTATCCTCGAGGTCATCAGGGAAGTCGTCCCTGGGAACAACCGAATACTGTTGGCTAGAAGGCATCGAGGCGTCCTAATAAAACTTAGGATACTAGTTTACGTTTGTCTCTAACCGCGGTGACAGTTTAAAGTAACGGACGGTTTCGCAGTCGAGTTCTTGGGGTTGGGCCGAGTTGTTATACCAATATTGTCTACAGCAGAACAAAATCGGACGTCGTATTAGGAAGCCGCGACTGGCTCACATTACAGAATTGACAGCCCCATGGCAGCTACAACAACGATAGGACGGCGGAAGTTCGACCTGAACAATTCCATATGCGAAGCGGCACTGAACATTGTATGCATTTAACCTGTACTACCAATGAATAGAGTGCTGCTTTTTTCTCCAACATACTTCAGGTGATGCATGCGGCCTTGTCCTAAGCGATCAACAGGCCTAAAAAACAGTATCGTGGCTATCATTTGGTCAGGTTGGATGTTCAATCTTGTTCAAGATTTGGGTCAACTGAGGGGCAGTCCGGGGAAGCTTCCTGATTCGAAGCGAATCAGCCGGTCAATCTTGACCCAATCCTGCGTAACATCTGTACCCCTTGTGAGGCGGTGGCCACATTCGAACAGTGGCTGAATGCAGGCAGGCGGGAGTATCCATAAGTGGTCGTTTGATATCAACAGCCGTCCAATTGCCATGAGCGTTGCCCCTCCATATATTAAGTGACGAATGTGTGCGTTTGTGCATACTCCTCGAGGCATGGAGGAGAATCAGAAGCCAAAATAATTGCGATATCAGCTACATTTTCACCGAGATTCGTCAGGCCCCGAGGCTTTGGGACTCACGGTTAGTCTCTTATCAAAACCACAAACTTGAATCTCCCTCGCGGTCGCATGGCACATTCCCTATCCTGGAAGCCTTTCGGCCATATATACCAAAGAGACAATTCTCCTATCTATGGATTCCGTAGCCACATCTCCCTGCAGCAGTAATGCGCAAATGAGGACTCAAAACCGGCATACGTTGATGGACTTCCAAGACACAGAAGAGTTATGAAGGCTCTGACTTGCATACGTGGGTGCTTTGTGACTAGTCCGTTTTTTGCTGTACTAGGTGACCAAATTCCAGAAGCTGGCCATTTTCCACCAGAATTATATGCAGGAATGTACTCGAATTCAGAGCTGCCGTGTAAATGGAGCGGAATAGAGCCAAGACGCTCTTGGTAGTCCCGTAGCAATAGTTCACTGTGAAATCGTTGGAAAATGTTTACAACTGCAACCTCATTAAGGCATGGAAAACATGATATCCTTCAGCCCATTTTGCCAATCCTTGGGTATAACCTTTGAGTGAGCGTCTCAAACTCCAGAAAGTCCGACCAATGTCCCTGAACGCCGTCGAATCAATGCTTGAAAACTCAATCGTCTTGGTCGTCAGCCTCTTCTTCCCCATCCTCCTCGGCGTCTCCTTCAACCTCCGCATCAGCACCGTCGTTCACCTCTTGAGCTTCACGTCGACTTTTCCTTCTACTGCCGCCCGCCTCTACATCGTCATCGCCTCTGCTTCGTTTCGACACGCCGGACTTCCTCTTCCCTCGAAGATAGTCCTCGGTAGTGGTGACAGCTTTCTGTCCAACGTAGTGCTTACCGTCCCAGTCTGTGTCGCATTTGGGACATTTTTTATTCGGCCTTGAATTCCAAAAAGCAACTTCACAGATATTGTGGAGCCTTACGTTACAAGTTGGTTCTGTGCAACGCTGTCCGACTGTAACAATGTGCTTGCAAGCTTCGCAGAACTTGATCCTCTGCCATTCGTTCGGGTCGTCCGTGTCGTCGTTGTATGTCTCGGTGAGCCAATTCTGGAGTTCCATCAAAGCTCGAGTTGAGAGTCGGTAGAAACCTTGTGTACTCCTTTCTAGCCACTTTTCGTCAATGAGACTTTGTAAGAGTTTCTCGGCCTCTCCTGGCGTAAGCCCTTTGTCAACTGCCGTGACCGCATCGCCATCGCTCGCTCGATTTTCCCCTCGGAGGACTTTCTTCTCCATGGCTTGCATACTTGTGATGGCCATGACTTCTCGTCGCTTAGTATTAAATGTTTCAAACATGCCATCCAGTAATCTCTTAAGATAGAGCATCTCTTCGGTGGTTCTCGTCGTGGCCATCTGTGTCAATGGATCACTGATACTGTTCACAATTCCCCAAACCCTTGCTTTGGTGATTTGATCTTCCGTGGATCGAATCTCGTAGTCCAACGGAGAAAGAGCCTCGGCGGCAGATTCGACGTATGTCGTGAAGTCATCCTGGGTAACTTCTTCTGGGCTGAATTCTTTGTCTAGGAGAGTTGTTAGGGATATTGTATGCATCATGTAATGGGAGGGGTGTCAACCTTCTTGAACAGAAAAAATAGCCGCAAGAATCTTCTTGCCGTCCTCCAGGGTCAACTGTCCGCGGGCAAAAAAAGCTTGTAGAAAAGCACGATTTCCATCGTTATAGGTTTCACGATGCCCATCGACGTCGATATCCATTTCAGCTAACGATGTCCAATGCTGATGCGCTGATGGAAGAGGGTGACGCGACGAAATTTCGCGTGAACGCGTCTTAATTCTAAATTGTGGGGCTACCCCCTACTACCTAACTTCTCAACTCGCAACATTTCTTTCCTCCGCTCGAGAGTACACAAATATCATCAGACACCACAGTCCCCGCAAGCGAAACCGCGCGTCCTTCCAAGTTCTCTTAAAGCTGAGAACCACCTCAGCTGGAGGTGCCAGCTCGACTCCAACGAATGTCTCAACGCTCAGTCTTGTTGCGATACCTTAAACTTCAACCAACGAACATTTTAAATAACAGGATGGCTTGGAAAAATGAAATAAATCGGCGTGGTCACCATTCTTGAACTACGGGTCAGAGGCTGCAAAATTCAATGTAAGTCACATTTGAAATATTCTTCTTAAGTTGTTGTTTAGGCACTAGTTCTAGTATCCTACTCCGATTTTACTGTCACAATGTTTTTGTCTGCCACATTAGACGTCAGTCATTGCTATTAGGGTATTTGATATGGAATTTCTTGAAATCGTAGGGCGGTCTACTCACAGAAAGCGACATAGTCCTTGATGTTGCTCGCCTTGTCCTTCGGCGTCGGATAGTACCACGCCGCGTTCTTGAGCTCCGTTTCTTCAATATTTTATCAGAATTTATCCTTTGAAAATTGATCAATTCGCAGCCAAGCGGCCAACTCACTGTCGAGATTGATGCTGTAGTATGAGGCGTCACCCTTCCATGGGCAATGGGTGGTGTGGTCTGTCTTGCTGAAATATGACATGTTGACCGAGCTTGGCAATCGTTCAGCGAATTTCTTTTGCCAATTCGTAAGAGTAGAGTTCATGACTGTACTTACGACGGTGGGAACTATAGAGCCAGTCAGTTGCGTCTGTGATTTGATCTTACACTATTTTGGGGTTTTTACATAAATATTTCCTTCTACAACCTCATATTCATCTGTTTCGGCAACGGTTCGTCCGGAGACTGTCGCAGTTGCTTTGCCTTTCACCATGATTTCGATTGGTTCGATGCTTTTCTTTTGTCGAGTTCAACGAAGAATGGAAGATAAACAAGAAGCAATTTGATCTTGTCTTGAGATTATATTTCTTTATGAAGAAATCAATGCTGCTTGCATTAAGTACAAGGCCAAACTAGTGCGGGGTATCAAATTGCACGTGCATGATGATGAGCTCGATCATCCGATTCCAAATGTCGACCTGACAAATCGAGAGATCTTGGTGGCCATACTTTTATTTTGGTATGCTCTGGGGCACGACATGATGTATATGCAGCATGAATTTCAATTCTTCCTGATGTGGAGGATGGCTAGGTGGTCTTCTCCTATCAAGTAGAGCGCCTTTATTACTCATTTATGTGCGGCGCTCTACGGTCAATTCTACCAGGCATTATTCAACGGAAAGTACCCGGCACTGTTAATTTCGCTGGCTCTGCTTCAAAACTCTCATGGTCCTTTGAGATAGGCGGTTTTTCTCTACCCGAGAATTCTCAACCCGCAACACCTTTCTGTCTTCGGATATAGTAGGCTCCTAGGCCTGCCAGCTCAATCCGCCTGGCCTTGATCAGACTGCTTCAAATTAGAAACTACACAGAAACGACCTGACGAGGTTACTTCGTTGGAAAAGAGGGCCTTGCAAGGCATTTACACGCTAACATGCAATATAGGTAATTGACAAACCAACCGCCGGTTTCTATTGCTCTATACATTTGGTATCTAGTCGGCGAACAAACTCATCTGCGCCCGATTGCATTCTACCACCGCAAAATTCCGAAATGCTCTTAGCTTGGCCGGCCATTACTGTTAGTAATAGCAGCTTCTCCAACACCTTTGATATCCATCGTTACCACGTCATTCTCGATCTTTTTTATCCTACCAGCACGAACCTCTTCTGTCGTGGCAACCAATATCTCGAAAGCTTTCTTGAGATATTTCTCTTCCGCTTTTGGATTCGCACTCACGACCCTAATGACGTAAACACCAGCCACAAGACTCGAAGTGATGTAAATCTGTCCCCGACTATTGACCAACTCATAAACTTCTTTTGTAACTTCATTTCTTTCCTTCTGATCTTTGGAATCAGAGAGGACTGTAAAGACGGTCAAAGCGAAAGACGGCAGAGTGAACATCTTAAACAAATCTGGGTTCGACTTGATCAGATTTGCAAAGCCCTCGCCAAGCTCAATATGATTCCGAATGTGAGCTCGCAAACCATTAACGCCATATGTCCTCAAAACGAACCAAATCTTGAGACTTCGGAACCGTCTACCTAGCGGAATCTGCCAGTCACGGTAATCTGTGACCAGACCACTTTCTGAAAATTCATTTCGAAGATAGCTGGGCATGATTGAGAGCGCATCAATCAAGTCCTTTCTCTTTTTGACGTACAAACATGATGCATCGAAGTTTGTGAGCAGCCATTTGTGCATATTCATATCGAAAGAATGGAAGTGTTTAAAGGCTGCGGTAAGGTGGTGGTATTCGGGACAGACGAGGGCAGCTCCAGCGTAGGCAGCATCAACATGAACCCAAATCTCTCCCGAGACATCTGGAGGCGCGTAATCGGCGAGGGTGTTCGCAATAGAGTCGAAATCATCCACGGCGCATGTTGAAGTTGTTCCTAAGGTGGTGGTGAGGTAAAATGGCTCTAGACCTTGCGCCTTGCATTGCTTCAGCACCTCCTCCAGGTCAGAACCTGTCATCGCAAACTCATTACTTTTGGCAGCAGGGACGGATCGATATCGAACACCTGCGATCTGTGCTGCCTTTTGTGTAGAGCTATGCGCCTGGTCGCTCCCTAATGCAACCATCTTACTTCGCTTATGTGCAACAGCATCTTCGAGCTCAGTGCCGGATAAGTGGGAAGTTGTCTCACGAAGATACTTGTCACGCGCAGCTACCATAGTAGTGACAATAGCTTCTGACGCCGAACCTTGGATTACACCTCCACCATGACTGCTCGATAAGTAGCAATCCGGCAGATTGAGGAGTTTCGCAAGCCAGTCCAAGACAACAGTCTCGAGTTCTGTTACAGCAGGAGAGCATATCCAATTGAACGCCGGGGCAGTGAATGCGGCAGAGTATAGCTCTCCCAACATGCCAGGAAACGAAGAAGAAGCTGGGAAGAATGCCAGAAAGTTCGGGGATTGCCTAGATGATACCTCGTTAGGTGGATTTTGAGAAAAAAGCTGATTTTTAAACTTACCAGTGGGTCAAACCAGGCATGATCTTCGTCTCAATGTCCCTCTGTATATCTGCCCATGGCTCTCCATTTTCTGGCGGTCCGTCAGGAAGGAGCTTTTTGAGATATCCTGGCTCGACGTTGGATACCACTCGTCGATCTTGAATGGTATCATAGTAATTGACAACTATACAAACCGTTAGCTTCATTCAATGCCGTTTTAAATGGTAAGCTTACTCTCATCAATCGCCGATGTAGCAGCTTCCTTGAACTGCTTCGAATCCATCTTTATCGAATGGGTGAATGAACCTGCTCGAAAATGATGAAGGATTTTTTTGGCTTTATCTTTTGATTATTGTAATGTCATATGTACCTTCAGCTTTACTTTTATACTTCTCGGAAATATACGTAGAATCTCGCATTAATGGCCGTGCCTCAAACTGACACTTTCAAAAGGCGCACTTCGCTTGTCAAATTCCCCAATTCAGATGTCAACATGTCATTTTCCCGGCAGTAAATCGCGGAATATCGCCGCTAATACATCAAGATTGTGTTTCCGAGCCGATATCCGGCTGGTCCGATCACTTTACCGGCTCTTACCCGGACTCCGTTAGTCCTTACTCCGAATTCGTTTCCATATTCAAGCTTATGGTCCTTGATTATTCGTCCTCTGCCAGATTCCTACCGCTGCTCAAGCCCAGCCATGGATGGAAAAGATTACGATTCTTATGCAGATTGATTACTTTGCTTTTGCTAACCCGGTACTAGTAACCTTACGAATGCTTTATGATTTTCAGCACCTGCAAATCTCTTTTTCAAAGTTTGACTATTCTTAGTCAGCGCTCAGAGATTTGCAAGAGCTTAGCTTTCTTCCCGAGACTTTGACCATCAGCCCGAAAGTCAGGTGATATGAGAGAACGAATTATACGTGCTCTATCAAAAATGAAAATTACGCTTGAGAAGGTCTGTCCCACGGTATGAAATGAGTATTGATTATGAAGTGGGTCTGATCTTGGTGTATGAGGTAGATGCAATGAGCGCTGAAACTGTCAGAACAACGGATATATGCCTGGTGCACAGGAGCATGAATTTACCGAGAATTCTTTCTAATCTTGTGACATGTATAGCTCGAAGCATCACGCGAGTTTTGGGATGGTCCAAAAATCGAGAGAAACGGTGCTACAAGTCCTGTTGAGTCAGGACTCGAGGCAGGCTATTGTAGATGGTACTCAACTGTTTGAAATTTGGAAACATTGCGTATACTTCAACAAATGCCGTTGTGATCATCATGCTAATCTCATGCTTCAGACGACTTGAAGACCCACTGCACTTCTGGGAAGATGGACGATTCTTGGAAAACCTTCTAATCACATCAGCTAAATAATCAGAGGGACAGAGCGGTCTCTTTCTAACGCTACCAATTTAGCATCCACAACTCATCTATGCTTTTTCTCGTATTCTGGAGGTAAACATTCAGTGCAAGAATGTTAAGTTCCGATTTTGGTATCCCTCTACATCCATGGAGCCGTGTATTTACTGCCGCTCTCACTCGCCATTTTACATTCCAGTACTGAGATGTAAAATTCCTATATCTGCAACAATATTTCTTGTTCATCTACTATCCCACATTCTCTTCTTGACTATGAAGCATTTCCATGTCGTTGCCGACGCATGAAGTCTGCTGAGCGAGCCTTACACTACCTAGGTGTGACGTTGGACAAAGATGATAGGGGAACGTCCCTTTCTGGATCGTCCCATGGAATTGGTGGGATACTTCAACTAGTAATAAGTCTTATGATATCGCGCTTCATCATTTTTTGATCCAATGTTTCAGACCTTATTCGCATGTTAATAACGTTGTTGGAACCCTGTTTTGCATTAATGTTTGACATGGACATTTGGGAGACCCCTAATTTTATAACATAAATCCTTAGAATAACGAGGGACGAATCTTCTTCCTAAATTGATTTGTACTTAGGTACAGCCGGTCTGACGTTAGTAGAGCACAAAAGCTGTTTTGCTCCCTAAACTACAGCGAATAAGTGGGTGCGAGAAATAGAGTATTCCACACTAAACAATTGCAAAGAGATGGATTCACTTTACTAAGCAAGCAAAGGAAAAAACATTCTTTAAAGTTCCCAGAGAGAGAAACCTAAGAGATATGTTAGGATGAGTGGGGAGTTGTAGGAATAGTCCTTTGTTGCTAACAATCATTGTCTAGGTTTGCTCAAGATTCCAGCTTTTGTCTTAAATGGACTATCGCTTTGTTGTAGACTTTGACTCTTTGTCGGGATGGGAGACTCAAAGGATCCGACAATAAGAAAACTTGCAGAGTTGAACTGTGGTTACTCCCTTGCCAGTGAATGTAAAAAATAATGGAGCAAATAAGAACAAGTGGGAATTTAGAATGAACAGTACAGCTATGAGTGCTAAAGATAAATTAGTTTCCAAATTCACTCCCAAATATATTAATTTGCACCAACTATTTCCGAATCCATGCTTAGCCGTCTGAACAAGTCGGTACCTAAGTATCCCTTTCTATTATTGCATTTCAAAACCCGAAGACTGAATCACCTGCAGTCTCCCTCAAAACATGTCGCAGCATGTATATTACCCACTCGCCTCTTTGGCGGGTATTAGTTTTGATATCAGACAATTGATATACGAATATGCACTCCTCGTCAAAGACCCAACAGCGCTCACAACTGTGTCTTTGGATTCAGAAACATACGGCTCAAAAACTTATACCAACTGTCTATTACTTGATTTTCAACACGTCAGCACAGCTCTCTTCAGAGTCAACCGGAAAATGTCCCGAGAAAGTCTCGAGTACTTTTATACAAACAACCATTTTGTTCACGTCCGTACAGGTTTTTCCTGTTACTACCGAGACACATTGATGCAAGCCCTACCCGTGAAACTTTTTCGTTTGGAAGAGCGCCTACATAGTGCAGCTATCCTTCGTGTCAGTTTACAGACTTTACAGACAGCACTCGACAGTAGATGGAACATATTGCAGGCAGGGCTTTCACTGATGATTAGAAGCTCAGATCTAGGAAAGCTCTTTGAGTTCATGGACGCTCGCAACTATGCATGTTTTACCAAAGATAAAGTCGTCAAAGTATCTCTTGATTTCAACTTGAAAATACGACACAACAAGAAATGGAGACCTCAAACGACCCAGGGGATGATGAGCTCCATTAGATTTCGCCGGATTCAAACGTCGCAACCTTGGTTCAGCCCGGAACACGATCCAACAATACAACTGGACATATCTGGTAAACTAAATGCGGACCAACGCCTGCAGATTGAAAAAGCAACAAACTTACACCCATTGCACAGATCAGAAATCGAAGCTATGACAGCGGAATGTATCGCAAAAGCCAAGGTGCTATCAAGTAGCGAGAACTCTGCAGATCGAATCAAAGCATATGAATATTTGATAGCCGCTGCTAACCTGAATGGCGGAGATATCAACGTCCTTCTATCAACCGATCAGGACCCTAGGTGGGAAAGGAGTCCCAGTCGGACTCCAGAACAGTCATTACTTTTCTTTCAGCTGCTCGACCAGATCAGCTTAATATTTTCGAGCTTGAATATACGAGAACTTGCCATGGCGACCTCCCTCGTGGCTCTGAGAGTGGGCCGCAACACCGGCGACCCGTTGCAGCTGAGGGCTATAGAGGAAATAACACTAAGAGTAGTGAACAGTTACCTCGCGGAAGAGGAATGGGAAGAAGCTATGCGACATATAATTGAGGTTTGCAATCGTTACCCAAATAGTTCGGTATTGCGGAATGCAGTTCCAACGATTAGAAGTCGTCGTATCCAAGCCGAGAAGCAGAAGATACATCAAGATGAAGTAGAGAAACTTACAATGAGACTTGTCAATATGTTTATCATGGAAGAATCGTGGGATAAGGCTTTGGCTGAAGCAGATTCTGCTCTTACCTTGTATCCTGATAGCGTTGTCTTGCAGAATGCTGTTTGCGACATTTTGGTTCTACAATTCGAGGCTCGTAGTGAGGAGGCAGAGAGGCTGAGGAGAGAGCAGAAGGAAATTGAGGCACTAGCTATGGAGCTCGTGAGTCTTTCCGCCTCGGAGAAAGTGATCTATTATGATGCGGTATCAGAGGTTCATTCCGCCCTTGCTCATTTTCCAAGTAGCAAAGTGCTACCGGACGCCGTTTTGAAATTAGATGCTGCCGTTTAGAATCACACGACATTGCTTTGTAGGAGAGTACTAGAACTAAAAACGAAAAATTGCAAATAATTACCTAAACTAACTATTTCTTGACCGTAAGACTTTACTTGCTGTGTCGTTTAGAAATGAGAGTTATTGAAGATGAAAAGTGCTTGTTTCTGCAGACCTATTAAATAATTCTCGAAATCGGAATGTGGTTACTGGCCGGAAACTTAATACTCTTCATCAAATGATATAATGCCTTTCCTAATCTTTCCATTGATCATAATATTTGTAATCCTAACCCCTCAACACTCTTGTTCACAAACTCTGCATTTTTACACTCCAAATTTGGAAGAACGCAGTTCCTAGCTGGACTGCCTGCATAATATTAACCGAACATTTCATGTCATACGTTGTCAATTGAAAGGCTGTATCCTATGGGTTTCCAGTTTTTGTTTAGTGTTTTGTCCCCCGAAGAGAAAAACAGAGAGAAAGCCGTGTATATTCACAAGAGAATACCCTAAGACGACATCTAGTATAAGCTTACAACCACCATCCTTCAGTCTTTGTAAATAACGAAACCTAGTGCAGGCGACTCATATTAAAAGATTCAACCACAAAATATGGGAAACAGAGGTCTGTTCGACTACCAAAACCTATTCAAAACTAGTGAAATAAGTTCCAGGCTATACTTACACGGTTATTGTTTGTATACACCATATATTATTAAGAATGTTAGATTTTATTCTTATTTCTGAGGTTGAATTAATGAAAACGAAAACTTGTTACAGTACGAAGTTTTGGAAATTGGTGTCTTCACAAGTAAAGTAACTAAGAAAAAACAGTAAGGTAAGTGGTATTACACCTATAAGTGGGGTTTTAGAATAATGGATATTGATTACTTAAAAAGCTAGTATTACAAAAGTCCTTAACAACCAATACGATAATAATGTACACAACTCGGATTATACGGTTTGTTTGAATTTCAAATTTTTTTTTAAGGGCTAGATTTATGGACATTACAACTTGTTACTCACAACCATTGCTTTCGCCGTAGTGGCGCCCGTAGTGGCGCCCGTAGTGGCGCGATCTTTGGAAATACAGCCATTAGCACAGTCTTTGGCAAGTCAGCAGTCTAAAAACAGTCCTCTAGTAACAATGACAAAGTGATGGTGATACTCATTGAAAGACGCAATTCAGGTGGTGTACAAAAAACAACAAAGGATATCTCGCTTAACAAGTAAACAACAGCAGTTCACAGAACATAGATCATGGCACCTCATGAATTCTTACCGCTACTCTTCGTTCTTATTAGTATACCTCAAGAGTATATCTAAACACTATTTGCATTTCTAGATATCCTTACACCCTAGATAATTTTGAAACAAGACGTTGTCTAATAAGATTACAATGGACTATCCTCCCGCATCGCTTGGTGGTGTAGGCTATGATGTCAGATATATGATTTACAGCTATGTGCTACTCCCTGTTCGACAAACACAGATATCCATTTTGAAACCATTGGAGACCTCTACTGATCCTGATCTAGGGACCATTGAGGCACTTGTTGTTGACTTCGGCAGCACTAACTGCGCTCTTTTTAGAGTAAATAAGCAGATATCAAATGAAAGTCTGCAGTATTTCTATACCAAAAACACATTGGGAGATGTTGAGACTGATGATATTGCGGAATCCGAGGTGTCTTCTTCTGTGAGTAATTCTTGGTACTCCTGGCAAGGTCGACTTCCTGCGAGACTCTTTCGCCCTGAGAGACAACCTTCTGGCGTTACGACGCTTTTTATGAGAGCGGAAGATCTTTTTTCGCGTTTGGGAAAACAGACTAGTCAAGATAAAACTGCTGGTATGGTCAGATATTCTGAACTAAAGATACTTTTGCAACTTGTAGAGAAGTCCGTTCACGACCTCGCTGGTGATGACGACACAGTAGATTTGGTGCATGATTCTAATCGCACGATACCGTCTAAAGCATTTAATATGTTACGGGTTGCCAAAGAACTTATGGACTCTTTATTGGGGTCTCAGAGAGGGCGACTCGGTCAGCTTCTCATCGATCGTATTCCAGAGCGGTACATCCCAGAGAGTTCCAGAAATACAAGTGTAAAACCAGAACAGCCTCAAACAAAACAGAAGATCAGAGCCGAGGAGCGTCAAGTAGATTGGGGTTTATTCGGGGGCGAAGCTTTCTTGAATATAGCCAAGTCACTGGCTATCAGAGAGGAGCCAGCTGACTGGAAAAGAGCACTTGCATACTTACTATTGTGCTGTAAATGGCGGGTTTCAGAAACCGGTATCACAGACCCCGATTTCAGCTTCGATACTGACGACCATTTTGAATTCGAAGTTGAGCTTTTTGACGAGATGATGTCACTCTGCTTGAAGTTGGGGTTAAGAGAGAAGGCCTTGGTTGCAGCTGACGCCGTATCTAATCTACTTCAGAAACAAAGAAGATATTTACAGGTAACGCTTTACCCTGTCGAAAAGATGGAACCTATACTTGTCCGATTAGTAGATCTCTTGATGGCAGAGAAATCCTGGGATGAAGCTAACCAGGAGGTTCGCTATGCTCTTCACCGTTACCCCGGAAGTGTAGTGTTACAGAATACTCTCATTGACATTAAAGCTCGCCAAGCGGAAGCTGAGGCAGAAGAAAAGCGTTTGTACCAGTTGGAACTGACAACTATTCAGCTCGTAAATTCCTATATATCAGATGTCTTATGGGGCATTGCTATCAATGAGGTTAATTGTGCTCTTGCTCAACACCCTGAAAGCTTAATTCTGAGCAATGCACTCAGCGATATTGAGGATTTACGTCTTGCGGCGAATTCAAAATCAAAGTGAGATAAGGAGGAACTTGAAGAAGGTAGATCTGATGGCAATGAAATATCTTCCAGTTAGAAATTCTTTACTTTTTACACATTCCCGATCAAAACAATTTTGCATAATGTAAATAGATCAAATATAAAGAAACTTCCGATTGCAATGCAGATAAATGATGCTGGTGACCTGCTATACGCTTTTGCAAAAATTTCACATCTCCGATTTGCGAAGGATTGTTGGCAAGACTTGCGGCTAGTCCCAAGATTATCTAACCCCAAGAAGATTTAAATTAAAACAGAACCTTGGGTATTCAAAACCAAATGTGCCATTTGGGTGAAGTTGATTGGAGTTAAAGTGACATTACATTCAAGGACCATCGAACTTATTATGTTACACATTAGAATGCAGTTTCTTGATCTTGATAGGTTGTTCTATCCAGCATAGCACCATTCAGACGTAAGAAGATGCCTAAGTTGATCCGCCTTACATTCCATGCCACTTTGGTGTGTTGCAATTTGTAACACAGTTTTGCCATGACTAATAAATCTGGCTTTGAGAGAAGATTCGTCACACGTTTCTTAGTGTTACTCACTGAATATGAACTAGTATGTTAGTCACAAAAAATGGTACTAGGTTGAATAGAAAGAATAAAAAACAACCGTGACAGGAAGTTTCCTAGACTTTCACCTACAAAAGTGAATATTTGCGAAACTCTCAAACAAAGCAAACAACCACCGTTCAAGTGTCTCATTATGACAGACATGCCGGAGATCAAGATGGAGACACCTAGCACTGGCTCTAAAGAGGTGCTGCAGACTGTCGACTATCCATACGCCTGTCTAGCAGGTGTGGGATATGATATAAGACAGATAATATACTCACATACTCTTCTCGTCCTACGACCTATAACTTTATCGACTTCAAATTTACCTACTGAACAAACAACACCACCGGCTTCTTCAAGTTCGACATTTTCGTCGACCTCGGATAATCATCAAATTGCATACAGCAGTTGCTTCGTCCTCGACTTCAAGAACATCAATTGCTCTCTTTTTACACTCAATAGAGAGATTTCTAAGGAAAGCCTCGAATACTTCTATACGAAGAACTCCTTCGAACACTTCCAACGCCAGCCCATTGAGGACTACCTGAGACATCTTTATAGCGGATTGCCGATACGTATTTTACGGCCAGCGAGTCTTGAAACACTCCGCATTAATTTAGATGGCCTGCTCTCTGACCAGCACCATACCAAAGAAGACGATATCGTTGGTATAGTCCGAACTTCTGATTTAAGCAGATTCTTCAATATGATGGATGGATCTGATGTATGTGGGCGACCACAAGATATGAAATCTCCCCCAACATTTGCACCTCGTCTTAATGCTAGGATACGTTCTATTGTCAATCTAAGGCTACGAATAGTTAAGGACGTTGTTGACATGACGAAGACCCGTGGAAATAAGGACAGCTATGTATTGCTTGGGGATTTGCCTACGACAAGCTCACCAGATGATCTGGACTTGAATGAATTGGTCGGGACTCAGCAACCGACGAGTATTGACCATCTTCATATAAACTGGGAATATCTTACAGCAACTGACTTCATCGCATTGGCTACAAGGCTGACAGTGTGTGAGGACACGGCTGGATGGACGCGGGCATATAAGTATTTAGTATTTGCTTCCGACACCGACCTATATGGCATTCACGATCGCATGGAATGTCAGACTCTCAGGTATCATTATGAATGGAATAAGGATTATACTCCTGTGGTTGATCTGTTGGACAAGGTCAGTTCAATAACTTGGAAACTTGGGCTGCAACAGGAATCTCTGATCACAGCTCACGGCGCATTGACACTGACTGTCAAAAAAGGGACAATGGGAATGATGCCTTTAGATATGATAGAAAGACTAGTCATCCGACTCGTTGAGAATTTAGCGGAAGAACCGTGGGGCCCGGTTACGATGGACGTATTCTTCATTGTCAACCGACATCATCGCAACAGTGCGACTTTAAAGAATGCCGCTCAAATAATCAAGGCTCGTCGTCTCGAGTATGAAAAGCCAGACCCAAACCGGGAGAAAATCGAGGAACAGACTTTGAAACTTGCAAAACTCCACATTTCGAAGGGGCTGCTCTTGGATGGTATCGCCGAGCTTGAATCTGCTCTTTCCCAATATCCCGACAGTGTGGTACTTCGTAATGCACTGACGTTGATAAAAGAAGAAAATAGAGAATGGAGATGATTCAGAGCTGAACAGAACGTTGACAAAGAGAGTAAAAAAGTAAAACAAATTATCGAAAAGCTATCAAGAAAAAGCTCAACTCTGTTCGAGATGAGGTTTTGATGAGGTTTTGATGATGCTTCGCAGGCAGAGCCCACCAAGGCACGTACCTTAATATAACATGGCAGCTAAACTAAACCAGCCTATTTAAAAAGCCCAATTCTATAAACGAAATCATAGAACATGTAAAATACATCGGAAATGGACCAGTACGTTTGATCCAAACAATGATAAGATGTCTTTCACCTGAATGCACCTCCCTAATGGTCCCAACTACGGTAAGGAGTGGAATATTATACTGTTGTCCTTAAAACAGTCCGATAGATGGATATTGGTAGTAGTGAGAAAGTGTGACCTAGTCGTCTACTATCCTTGCAATAGGTAGATGTTTGTCTGGAAACCATCCCAGCATTTGTGTGTTGCTTCCTCGAGTATTTATGAAGCGACGTTCGAAGGCCGACAAAATCGGCCTCAAAACTGCCCCACCAGGTTTTGGCCGGAACATTATTCTCCCTTGTCCGAAGCCTGCCGCATGTGATGGTCACAGCCCATTCAGTGCACGTCAACGGTCGAGGCAATCATCAAACGGGCTTCATTCAACAAAGCATTTTTCAAATTCCGCCTTCCACAATCTCCTCGGCTTTCACACACACTATTGTCGCATACCCCCAGGCCAACAGGATCCGCAAATATGAAGTTGCACTATATTGGTGTAGGTTCAGCTTGCGCAAACCCTGGAAGATTGACCGCTGATTGTGTCTTGGGTTGTTAGATCATTAAGAACGAGTCGAAACCCGCACATGAGTTGGTGGCCGAGAAAGAGCTTTCTGCCTATTCGAGATTTACGAGGAATAAGTACGTCTTTTCAAATTCTCAAACTCGAATAAGCTTCTTGGTTCGAAATACTGGATGTTCAAAGGAGGGGCAAAATGATATCGAGGGAAGGGAAATTAGGTATCCGAGAACAGATGCTAATTCAAGAGTATGAGTGTAGCTATGGAGAATTCATGACTCTCTTCAGCAAAACGGTGGCGGAAAGAACGAAGCCTGGACAACGGCAGGATGTAGAGGAGCAAGGTACGATGGACCCAGACGGAAGTAAGAAACACACCAAGATCTAA
This sequence comes from Glarea lozoyensis ATCC 20868, assembly GCF_000409485.1. Lineage (NCBI taxonomy): Eukaryota > Fungi > Ascomycota > Leotiomycetes > Helotiales > Helotiaceae > Glarea > Glarea lozoyensis. The sequence goes on along the minus strand of NW_007361004.1, from coordinate 1,148,648 downwards.
TGCCCTTTTAGATTACACATTCCATGCCTATGGCCGAACAGAAGGCGTATGCGGTATCATAATCAGCGACCACTCGTATCCAGCCCTCGTAGCACATCAACTCCTTTCCAAAGTCGTGGACGAATTCCTCACAGCCCATCCCCGGACCGAATGGGCAAACTCAACACCCACGCTTGAATTCCCAGAACTCAAAGATTACTTGACGAAATACCAGGATCCCCAGCAGGCGGATAGTATTATGAAGATCCAGAAGGAGCTTGACGAGACGAAGATTGTGTTGCATAAGACCATTGAGAGTGTGTTGCAGAGGGGAGAGAAGATTGATGATCTAGTAGCGAAAAGTGATGGACTGAGTGCTCAGAGCAAAATGTTTTATAGTAAGTACCCAGACGCACATACCAAGTGATACAGGCATAAAGTGCCTGCTGGGATAGAACGTAGCTAACAAATGTTTAGCACAAGCGAAGAAGCAGAACTCATGCTGCGTTTTAATGTAGATAGGCTGCGATTTTGCGACGTATGGGGCTTGGGATCTTGATATGGCGCGGCGTTCTCTGATAATTTGAGAATTTTACCTGGATTATCTTGTCATAATGGAACATCCTACATATGACCATGGCATTGATGAAAACAGAATCTGCACTCGCATTGATATGAATAGCCACGTGAAAGGAGATTCTAGCTCGTCGTAATTTATAATATCCATACGTTTGATGCAGAGTCTACTCTAGATGTCCAGATGATGCTACGCCAGACGCTCCAACTATATATTGCCTCGTTGAGGCTACCACTCGTTCATTATATCGTCGACTTGTGTTTTAACAGTTCGTAGATGTCGCTAATTTACCCCGCGGTTGCTCCTAGCCGCATAATTTAATCCAATTCGTCACTATGCCAATTGCTTGTACTCCCTTCCCTCAAACGCCCAAATCCAAACCTACCCATACTATTTTTGTTGTGCTCTACTTGTAATTCCTGACTCCCTTCAAAATCCAGACCTCCCCATTATGAACCTGATTAGCAACTGAATCAACCTCGATATCGCCTGGTTGGATCTAGCACTCCGTTAGCAAACAATCACCTCTACCAACACCCTCCGAAATCAAAACTCACAACTTTCTTTCCCCCCTTCTCCTCCCACCAGACCTCTCCCCCCTCAAGCGTCTTCGTTCTCTGCCCCTTCTCCCAAGGACTCACACCCACCACATGCGCCTCCACAAACCTCATCAAATTTCTCTGCGCCTTCTCCTCTCCCCCAGCCGCATCATACACACCTTCCCCGCCATCCGCCGGATCCTCCCACGGTTTCCGGGGAAGCGCCATGATAGCGCTGTTTAGTGGGGCCAGGATCGTGGTGTTCAGATTCTCGTCTTCGAAGCGCTGGGAGATGGGCGCGAAGTCGCGGGTGAAGCCTGCAAAGATGTTGATGCTTCGGGAGGTGCCGAGGACGTCGGAGAGGTAGATGTTGTTGTTTGAGGAGGGTGGTGGGTTGGAGGGGGTTTTGGAGGGGGAGGAGGGGAGTGCGGGACCGAGGTTTTGGTCGGGCATTATTGGGATTTGATGATCTATGCTGAGGATGGTGGTTGCGAAGGATAATATTGATATTAGGGATATTGATTTCATCTTGTCGTGGTTTATGGTCGCAAGAACCTTACGCAGTAGGTATAACGATCTGAGCGAGGTGAGGTTTTGTGGGTCATGGTGCTGCCAAGACTGGGGAAAGTGGGCCCTCTCCAAGCACGATTCTCTGTTCAATCTACGAATGGGTGCAGGACCTTAACACACTTTTGAATATTATAAAATTCGTTTTTATAACTTGATAGACTCTCTATACGAGTGCCTAATGGATCTGCCGACAAGAATAAACTCCCTCAGCCTATAAATACCTCGCCTATGAAATCCCCGACTCTGATCAACAGGAAATGTATGTTGACATCGACACTTCGCCAGGAAATACTAAAACCTGTCGATGTCATTCACCCAGATCTCCTTGAAGCTCCTTGCGGTAAACGGAACACGAATAGAATCTCAGGTGCACGCATTTGCGTTAAAACATCTGCTGTTGAGGTTTCTTTGAAAGAGGTCGTCTCGCGATTCTTGAGCTCTACTAGTAGGTACTTTTCGAATTCTGTTACTTATATTCGCCGTTCAATTTTCTCTGACGAAGCTCCATTCTTTCGGTAGCCTCTTTACAACTCGCTTCTCGATGAGAATTACATGGTTCTCTGTTCAAATACTCCTCGAAAGAAGAGCCTCAATTGAGGCGTTTGACAAGCTTGATGACTGGGTCTACAAACCAGGAGACAAGTATTATTATCAAAATTTCCCATATTTCCGTAAGAAACCGCTCAAGGCGTGCGAAAAATTGGACACAAATACGCAAAAAGTTGGTGTATAAAAGCCAGCTTTCGGGTTTCCACATTATCGCACACACTAAAACTACCAAGACGCAGAGAGCTATCAGAGAACCCAAGAAGGCTTTCCAAGAAGCTCCAGAACCAGTGATATCTGAGATATTCATCCCGTAAAAAGACATCACTAGAGATAAGGGAAGAAAGATAAATGCCAGAAATGATATACGGCCGACTGAGTTGGCCTGGTCGATAGATTTTCTGGACTCTTGGAGTGACAGGCCTGCACTATTCACTTGAAGCTCCTCGCGGACATGTTGCTCTAGGATGCGACCTTTGTGTAAAGCACGGGTCTGCCGTGCGATTGTGATTGCTAGCACTTTACTTTGCTTGGCATGTTGTTTAAACCGAGAGTAGAGCCCATTGTGAACATCTTCTAGTTGGTCAACCGTTTCCTGGAAGTTTTCGATTGAGAAACGGCTTTTCTTCCACGCGAGCGACATCAAAGAGTCAAACTTCGCAGCTTGAGTATGTGGGCGACCATAACTCCGCTTTTGCTGGTCGTACCATAGCTTGTGAGATTCCCGCAATTCCATGATCCTAGACAAAAATGGCAGCTCAAAGCTATCGAGGAAAGGGAGAACGAAGTCGATGGGGGTCTTGTTTGCGGCTTGGATTTGCGATTGCGAGAAGCCTTTGATCTCGGTCAAAACCCGCTCTAATATACTTACCAACAGGTAAGTGGTGGTTTCAAAAGGCAGTTCAGTTCCTGGGGATCTATCGATGTTCGTATACGTCTGTGTCGTGAGTGTGGTCGCATCACGAGGCACTCTTCTCGGCATTGGGCATTTCGCTCCTGCTGGCATCCAGAAGATAACAACTAATCTCCCATTAGATTGATAAACATCCAAGCAAGAGTGGCGCTTGTGACAAGACTCTTATGATCATTGATATAAACACAAAATGCGACTCACTTGTGTTGTTGACATCATCACTTGTAAGCCATAGATTGCATTTTGGCTCGACGGATTCTCCGGTGAAAGATATTTCTTCAATGCTAATGCAAATGTGTGTTGAGTTCAATCGAGCCATTTGAGGATGTTGGGAGAGTGGATTGTACGAAGAATTAACCTTTGTGCTTCGACCATTGCACGAAGGGCTTGTCCAAAAGCTCCGCTCCTTCATATGCATCATATTCTGGAAGATAGAAGGGTGCAAATGGTAGGTAGAGCCCAGGGCTTCTGTGATGGCCTTGCTAGGTAGGGCCTTCCATAATTCATACGGAACATGTTCCTCTTCTACTTTACGCTTAGAACACTCGAAACAAGATAGCTCAATGACCACTGCGCGGGAATCAACGCTCACGTCTCCCGTCCTAAGAGACTGGCAAAACTTGCTTTCTTCAGACTTGGAAAAAGTTCGAATAGACAGCTCGGCTTGTTTCGATTCGATCACTGCGTAGATGGGAGCTACGAGACGACCGTAACGACTATTAACATACCCCTCCAGAGCCTCTAAATTTTCAGTTTGGGGAAATTGTCCGTTAATATCAGATCTCCATCGTTTCACCAGAGATTCATACCTATTCTAATGTTAGCAAGTCTAGACTACGATATGTCATTAAATAGACTGCGCACTGAGGATCACTTTCCAGTAACTTGATTGACTCTTCTATCCACGGATATCTTATTCTTTCATTTCCTTCTGCACCAGTTGGCTCTGCTTGGGTCCCATTCCCCGTAATCCTACCTGCTTCCAGGTCAACTGAGCCATCCGTCGTTTCCATTTCTGTTCAGGTTTCAGACCAAGAGAAAATAGCTGGAGTACGGTGATTTGATGTTCAGTTCAACAATTTATTATTGTATTTCAGGTTAAGGACTTGTTGTCCAAGGCTATGCACGCTTACGGTCAAATGTCCAGCTGACGCTGCATGGCTGCACACATGCGCTTCCTAGTTCGTGCAGCGACCAATAGACCGACGACAATCATCAGACGATAGCGCCCAGCATACACTATGGTGTCAGAGAATTGCTGAACCCGCGGAAAGCATTATTCAGGGAACCGCTTTTTCTTTCGTGGACAGTTGGTATTCCTATCTTTTATTTTGGTTAGTCCGGCTATTTCCCTTTGTTTTTCAAGAAGCTTAAACCTATCGAAGCAATCTCTATTATTGAAATTATTGTAGTCAAACACGAAGTAGAAAATAGCGGCGCACTAATACTTGGACAATAAATACCTAGCTGCTGTATGTACTACTAAAAATTCACACAGCTTTAGTATCAACTAACCACGATATCAAACAGTGGCGATCGTAGCAATTATATATGAACTTTTTTTTATTAGCCATTTGGCTCATTCTGCAAGTAAACTATATGCGTTACAGAAACCCTGATTTTGAAAAGCAATATAATTTGGTGGGGCACATCATCATAAACTACCCTCAAGACACTTCATGATTGACAGATCCCACGCTGCACTGAGAACTAAATAGTTGACAGTGATACTTGGAACCAAAAGTTCCCAACCATACACTTGCAGAAGCTTTCAGCCTTGCTATCGGGATCTTGAAAAATTCAATTACACCGGTACGTTCTGAGATGCTAAACTAGTTGCTATATTGAGGTTGATCGCAATGACACAAATACTACGATTCCAATCTCCTTTAAAAAAGGCAAGATACCTGGATGGATTAGCTTCTGATGCGTTGTGAAATACATTCTCACTCATGCGGACATCTTCGGTACCGAGAAATGTTTCAGTTCCACCCGATCATAGTCATATCATCGACAACTTTAACATCTGCTGCTCGGCTTCACTTGCCAATCTAAATTTGAATGAAAGTTATATCACTCTTTGACAAGGCATTCAACTACTTATACATTTAACACTCTTCACATTTCAAAGCCCTCCCACTCAACCGTCGACAAAACCACACCCAACCCATTCACTTCCCTAACCACCCCCTCACCTAGAACAGGAAGTTCTCGTGATAAGAGAGCAGCTTGCGTTGAGGACGTATTTGTCTGCTAAGCGAGATTTGGGGGCGGATGTTGTAGGTAACTTTGCGTTTGAGATGTGGAGTAGAAGAAGAGAAGTTTAGCATTGCATTAGAACACGTGGAACTAGCTATTCAAAATGAGCGCAAGAGATGAGGAAAGGAGTAGGGTTTTTGACAGAAAAACTGGCTGATGAGGTTAGTGTCCAAACGACCCTCAGTCGATTCCTTAACCATTGACCCTCTCTCTTTATAGACAGTAGCAAACGTTGGATTGTTATAGTTTCAACACTATGCAGAAATGTAGTAATTTGCCCCCAGAGAGTAAGTATAGGAGGATGAAAGCTTTGTTAATTCGTTTTGTTTTCGAGGCCTAAGAGAAACAGAGGATTAGGTTCAGGGGAGAACATGTCGAGTATATAACAGGAATATCAAAGTATGTACATGATAAACAACAAACGACCCTAGGACCAGCCTCGTGGTACATCCTGCCCTCGCCGATTCACTTTATTGTAGTTTCCTCTGTCCTAGCACTGCAACTTCGCTGGACCTGTCATGAAGATTAGCACCGTATATACAATATAATTTTTGTGTATAAGATAAGAGTAAAATATACCTGGAATCTTATAAGGCTTCCCATCATTATTTGGCACACTAGGCTTTCCACTCGAGTAGATATTAAGCATAATTCCAGGGTCATTCGCACTATACGCGCCCGGGAACTTCACAAGCTGACTTCCCGTGCTAGTTCCACTACCCGTGACCTGGATGTTCGCGCACGACATATAGAATTGTGCGGCGCCTGACGAGTAAGCGGAGTGGAGAGCGAGCAGCTCGATGCGCATGAGGTATTGACCAGGGGCGACACAGGTTGGCATCGTGAACTCCCACCAGCCTTGGCCGGCGATCATGGTGTCGACAGCCCATTTGCCGGTTTGGGTATTCAGTCCTTCTTCAGCAATTTTGAACCAGGAAAGGGCGTTGTAGTTTGAAGCAGTGGCGGCATCGTCAACCTGGGTTTGTTAGTGACTCGAGATATTGCAAGGATGATCTTTCCATCCGGCGTGAGGATAAGGAAGCATAGTAAAACCATACCTTGGCAAGGTAAACTTGGATTGGACCCTTGTGACTAGCCGCAATCGGATTATCAGCATCGTTGGCGTATTGAGCACCTCCGATAACATGTTGAAACCAACTGGCGACTTTAGCACCGGCAGGTACAGTGATGACAGTATTGCTCTTCTTCAGACCCGTGTTGCAAGCGATTGATGCTCCGCTGACAACTTGAACAGGGTTGTTGGACGACGGTGGTGAGATACCGTTGGATTGACCTTGGTCCACGCCATTGACCTTAAGCTTCTGCCACATGCCATGGCCGTTGACGGACGCGGTGAGCAGAGCCGCAGAGAAGATAGAGAGCTTCATAATGAGAAGTGGAATGAACTGATCTTGAAGAATGAGTAACGACAAGAAGTAAACCAGGTAGTAGGACTTACTTGGTGGCTTGCACGGTACTTTATACTTCCTCCTCCACTTCCCCGCGAACCACTAAAGACCATATGTGACCTTGAAATCCGGGGTGCATAAATGAGATGGTGACAATCAATTCAACCCGGCATGTCACAACCTTGACTAGCCAAGCATACGCCTCCATCTCGTCACCACGATTCCTGCCAAGTTGGTATAGCCATATTGCGTTCGCTATATCTTCCTTGGCTGATGCGTTCCGTTGGATGAATGAAAGGGTTTGGGAATTTGAGTATGGCACATGTTCAGTCCGTATTTTGGTCTAGGTGCGGCAACCCTGACTTCAATAAAATATGTTTTGCATTAACACAAAGGAAATGCCGCCGCCATGTGAGCTGATTATCCTAATGGTGTTTGAAATAGAATTATACGGTACCGATACCTTCAGGACGCATTTTCTTGCTGCTTGACCTTATAACATCTTCATTCCATTTGACAAAGGATGGTTGTTTTGTCATCTCCCAAGAATGTATAAAGTTTCGCAGGGCACATGGTCGAATCTCAGACTTGGAAGCATTATGTGGACAGCGCGGCGGGCCGCGAGCCGTTATCGATAGAGTGATCGACGGGAATTAGAAAAGTGGTAGTGATCTGTCGACAAAGATGTTTTGATTGATGATGTGGTTGAGGCTAAACGGCAATAGAAGGGTCACTTCCGGCTAGATTCTGATTAGCTCGTCTCAAAATAAAATGGATGACATAACTCACAGGTCGGAGACAATCATTGGTTGCCATTTAATTCGAGTAGATCCAGAGTAAACAGCGGAGTGGGTGATCTGCTACGGCTCTTCTAGAAGGAAAGTTGATGAGAATAGAATCGTGGATGATTGCGCATCACGTGATGTATCAAACATGACAGAGGTGAGAGACTTGAATACGATGAGCCAGTCCTCGGTAGGTGAGGCAAATGAACGAAAGATTCCTGTTGGGCGGTGTCTCAAATGTCTCATGCCATACACCACAGGAGGAGATTTACCTCGTGCGTCTCACCTGACGGTAAATCGGGTGCGTCTTGCACGTTGGATAGTAAGCCTTAGTCCAATCATGCTGTCAAGCGAAACAACACAATGAGAAGAGATGCCCATAGGCCAAGATGGACTTTGTGATATTCTAAATACCTAAAGTAGCCTCAAATATAGGGAGCAGGATATGGTATCAACATCTTTTCATCCACAAATTTTATTCGTGCCCTCTGATCCCTTGAATATTCATCCCCGACATAACTCCCTGTTCTCATCCTCCTTTAAATAAACACTGTAGTATGAAAAGTTCGCTTTGACGAAGAATCGAATATGGTTTGCAGGCTCCAGACAACCCCCTGTCTAGAAGAACGCTTCTTATCTCGCCATGTGAAAGCAAAAGCGAATCTCGTACACCGAAAACCCCTTACCAGACCCCATAACCCAACCCAAGCAGCCCAGAATTGCACCAAACACCCCAGTTGATGTTTAACCAGGACCCCAACAACAGTTCCCGTGATAAACTCCAGATTCGGAAACTCCAACGCTGAAGTACATGAAAAAGCGTAAAGCAAAAATTGATAGTCAAAACACATTAATAACTCAAATCGACATCTCCTAATTGCGCAATAATTTTGTCTTCTTCCGACGTTGAGGTTGAGCTCTGTTGACTGGCACTTGTCCCTGTCCGCTGTCGAGCTAGGTCCTGGTCGGTGAGTTGCACGCCACTGGAAGACGCTCCTTCGTCTCGCATTTCCTGGAAGCTCCAACTTGGCTGGAAGGACTTGCTATGCCATGCTTTATCGACTCTTTCGTACAATTCGTCAATTTGCTCGAGACTAATCTTGCTGGTTTCATATACCATGCCCCAAACGAACACAAGCGATACAACACAGAAAAATCCCCAAAGGAAGAAGATCTTGGCTTGTAAATTCGCAAGATTCGTTCCAGTATTGACAAGATATGGTGTGCCGTAGGCGATTGCAAAATTGAGAAGCCAATTGGAGGCTGTTGATAAAGACATCGCCTTTGCTCGGACTTTCAATGGATAAATTTCCGAAGTCACGACCCAAACGACTGGTCCCCATGACGAAGCGAAGAAGAAAATGTAGAAGCACACAAAGACAATGAGTATGATATGAGCGCTAGTCTGTGCCGCTTCGATTGATCCAACAGTCCCGACGACTAGTTGGCAAAGAGCCATACCTCCAGCTCCAATCATTAGCAGCCGTCGCCGACCGATGGACTCCACGAGAATCATGCCAGGAACTGTCGAAGCAACATTGACAATGTTAGTAATTAACGCGATGACGAAGGGTGACGAGATGCCAATGTTCGTAAAGAATGTTGTTCCATAGTAGAATATGAAATTACATCCGGAGAGTTGTTGAAGCATCTGGAGGCCACATCCAGTGAGTAGACGCCGTCCCAGATGAGGCGATCCAAGAAAAACATCGCGATATGTAGACGCTCCAAGGCTCAATTCGTATTCATGGTTCGCTTCGATTTCTGCTAGTTCCTCGATCAAGGCTGGGTGGGTGATGTCTAGACGACGAAGGCGACTCAGCGATGAAGCAGCAGCACCATGATTTCCGCGCTTGATTAGATAGCGAGGAGTCTCTGGCAACAGCATCAGTCCGAGGAGAAGAACGCCAGCCCAGACGAATTGCATTGCGAGCGGTATCCGGAAAGCACTTGGGCCATCGATTCCCTTGGTTATGAAGTTCACTACAGCCGCAAGAAACAGACCAATAGTGATGGCGAACTGGTAAGCGCAAACCAAGGTTCCTCGTATCCATTTTGGAGCCATCTCAGATTGATAAAGAGGAACAAGAACGGATATGATGCCCACACCGAGTCCAGCGAAGAATCTTCAGAAGGTCAGCTTGAATCTCACGCCTGGTGGGAGGAGCACACTTACCTGCCACTCACCAGTACCGGCAAGGCCATCGCGACCGTCTGAAGCAAGACGCCTAGCGAGAAGATAGCGACAGCAATTATGAGTGATATCCTTCTTCCCAGCTTGTCACCCAAAGGGGCTGCCAATAGTGCTCCAAAGAATGTGCCGGCACTCAATATCGCTACAACCTGGGCTGATTGTGCTGGCGATATGTTGCCCATTTTATCATTGGGGTCTAAGTAACCTGTAGTAAATTCTTTACGAAACGCTTTCATTGCTAGTATTCCAGAAATGGTGCTATATAGCGTCAGTAACGGCGTTATTTCCTGTCACTACATCAGGGGTCTACGCACCCAGTATCGTAGCCGAACAGCAGTCCTCCGGTTGCGACGAACAATCCTACCATGATGGCAGGCGCTGAAGAACCGGCGACATTGTCGGGTTTATGCCAGGCCATGGCTATAGCCATGTTGACAAATGACAAGAAGATTTGAAGAGTGGTTTAATGTCAAAGTCGAGTGTCGGCAACGGCGAGAAAGTTGGTAATAGTGATCATCAGATTTTGATGCAGCCTAACAGGCATGCCTATTCCTTTTTGATATCGCAAGAGCGGTTCGATCGACGGACGATTATTTCAGGTGCGGGAACAGGAAGCGTCAACGGCGGGGAACGAGGTTTCGTTTACAATCATCAAATGTAGATGCGATCGAATCGTCGGGCCCATTCCTTTCTACCAGCAGCTGTATTCGCAGACGGTATAACGAACGCTTGCGTCTCACGACTATCCTTCCCAGTCCCAATGATTTCCTACGCAACAATATCCCGTTGGAAGCGTCTGCAGATTTACGTGGGTCGTCGTGGAAATATCGGTGGATGAATCGCGAAAGGTGTATCGACGTTGTTAACCTGCGCGTGGTGAGCGAAACCTGGGGGGCAGACGAGCCCGACCGGCGCAGTCGACTTGGTTCGACAGAGCGGAAATGCTGGGGAAGAGTCGAAGAATTTGGAGGGTGGATCAGTCGAGACGAACAGAGGACGTGGGAGAGGAGGAGTGAAGAGGCTCGTCGGGGAGGTCGTGGGAGATGAGTGGTGGGTGCAGGTGGTAAGAGGTGGATGGAGAGGAGGTTGACAGGGTGTGGGGAAGACGCAGAGAATAATGGCTGGCGGTCCTGCGGTCTGCGGTCTGCGCTTCAACGAGAGACGGGGAAGTGAAGGAAGCCGGGAGCACTGGACTGGCAGTCAAGGGGGGGAAGACTTCAGCCAACGCCAAGGTGCAGTTGTCCAAAATGCGAAATGCCAATCGACGGACAAGACTCTTGGAGGCCACTCTTGGAGGGCGGATGACTGTATTTGAAGGCGGTTTCTAGCGCTCACAACGTGGCCAAAATGTATATAATTGGAATGGGCGCATCGAGTTGCAGTAGGGCAAGACAGGTCAAGTGAATGTAGCGGCAGATTGATAAGTGTGTTGGTAATTCACTATACGCCGTTTCTGATGATTGACGACAGAAAGTGCACAAGCGGATGGCAGCTAGATGTACGGAAACCATCCCACAGGATCTGGTGATTCTGGGCTCGAGGCTCTGGAGGAGAATCTGGGGACGACAGCGAGGTCTACAGGTCTACGGAGATGACAACGGCGGACGACAAGAGCCGTCCCGCGCACTAATTCCACTGGCCTCGTCTAGTCGACATGGCGTTTGGCGTGTCACTTCCTAACTTCTCCCGCCAATTGGAATCATCAACGGCTTCATTTCTTCGCTTCCTCATCCTCTCATGGCCTGCCCTTCGAAGCCCGTGGCTGGTGGCTGTCACATCTCATACGCTCAGCGTTTTTCCAGCTCATGACTTTGTCTCGTTTGTCTCCTCCGCTCAGCATCTTCCGCACACCACCAGCTCCAGGTGCAGACCTGCTGCAGCGATGCGGCGAGGTCTCGGTATTGGCGATGTCGTCGCCAGCATCAATGAGCGAGCCAGCCTTCAGTCATACGACAACGGGGAGTGTAGGGGGAGTGGTATCACAGGAGGTTGACTATCAATCGTTGGCTGTTGACCATCAGATTTGTGAGCCTCGTGCTTGAAGCCAACAATCATCTCACTATCATCTCTCCACACGCTGACCTTCTCGCACACCACGACGGGATCGACGCAGGGAGTCTTGCAGAAGAGCGGACCGCCAGTTGAGGGGATCCCCAACTTTTCACACGCGAGAAACGCTCGAGCAATCCACAGCTGCTCCAAGATATCCAAGTCGACTGGGCCTCTTCGGCACTCCCTCCTGCTTGGTACCACTCTGCCTTGTTGAGATGCCCTTGCTATCTGTCGCACTCTTGCTGATTCGATATAGACTAGCGCCATGTGCGTTCTTCCTTCAATGCTTCCTCAAGCGGGTCGTTGCAGGCTGACAAGTCCATGTCCTGATTTTCACTCTCTCCGCCATTTCGTTTTCTGCAAGAGATTCCCGGATGGCTTGTCAAACATCACACAACATGATTATCGATGTCCTTGTCAGGAGTGCTGAATACCTAAAGGAGTATTTTGGGCTCGTTCTTGACGTTGTGACTTTCATTGGTGCACTCGGAAAATCACACATCGTGATGGCACTTTTACTTCCAATTTTGATTTGGCGAATAGAAGTATTCGTGGCTTGCGTGTCCTGCAACACAGCATGAATGCCGACTCTTGACGGTAGCAAGCTCAGAGATTAGACAGTCGATTCAATAGGATACGCTTTGGAGAGACTGGGAAAGCCAATGCTTGATTATGTACCTGAGCTTGTCGCCAGATCATCATGTATCTACTGCCTAACAGTGTGTCCTAGGTGAAATATTGGCTGAGCATTCGAAGTTACACATTTTACATTTTGTACTGAAAGGGCCGCGACAAGTATTCTACCCTTGCATTCTCGTTGAAGTCCTGCTTGAAGGAAATCCTTCGGTTCACCCCAACTGCACGTCAATACCATGGCTCTTCCTCAAATACTACCATCCGATATCTGCGCCGCAGATATCATGTAGTGTCGAAACATATTACCGTCTGTTTGCGTGTACTTGTATGTTTCGAACGGGGAAATAAAAGTGCTAACTCATATGGGTTACACACAGATATTTCTTGGAACGAGCCGGAAAAGGAATTTAGCGGTCTCTTGCGTATTCCAACACTCAACTAGATTATACATTCCGAATCTCGCTTCCATGTTCTCACCACTTCTGGGCTCGGTACAGCCAATTTACTCAAATGCAGCAAGCCGAAAGAATATTCCACCGTATTATGTTCTATTTCTAATTTGGCTATTCTCTTATCAGATCTCTTGGGCGTGTCTGAGAAGCGGGATGGAAACATACCGTCTTGCATATCAGATGCATCGATCTGTTGTCTGCCGTCGATTTACCCACTCGCTGATATCATTAGCGTGACGGAAATCGCTATGTATGCTGTTACCCGCTACCTGCCTACTCAAGTGTAACAATATTTCAGCCTTGCGGTCGGTACACGAATGATTCGGGGCGGTAAGAACGATCGCAATTGTGTGGACACAAGCCAGCCGGATCACTCAACTGAATTGGGATACCATGTCCAATGGTTTGAGAGTAAGACTTACTGGTGGTCATGCATTTCTCGCAGCTGAAATCCACACATAGAAGAATGCCTTACAGCATACTAACCAATTTTCCGACCCCACACCCAAATCATACCTCATACCGTAAGTCACCTGCCTTCCATCAAATCTTCCATCACAATTCCACCCCCGAACCATAGTCACGTCCATCTGAACACTTCATCCGTGCCGCCTATCGTTGCTCAACTCCGTTTGTTGCACGTCGCAATCCGACCCCGAAAACTGGCGTCCGATATCTTGCGCAACCATGTCTCAGTCCACCCGGCCCAATATCCAGACAATAACCGTATCCAAGACATGATTCCGAGATTGTGATGTCAGGAGGCGTGGGCCAGACAGATGGTTTCGGAGACAATAGAGCTTTGTATGGGGTTGACTTGAAGGAGGATGGAGAGATTGTTTCAGAATAGAGTGTAAGAACTTGGATGGTGGTAAGTAGTTGGTCAGGTCTTGTGAAGAGATAGCAGATCTGGGTTGAAATAAGTATCAAGATGATCAGCAGTGTGAGAGCTGAATGCTTGTTAGGTCATGACCTTACTTGCCTTTTGCGCTGTGCTCTCTTGACGTGTAGAATGGTAACCTTCATAGTCTATTCGCACTGCAATAGCATTCATAAGATATCACAATTGTGGAGCTTGATACATTCTGTCTCCAAAATAAAAACAGCCTTACACATGCGTTTGTCGCATCACTCGGCCGGGGTTATACGGAATCAATATAGAAGTGTCAGTGTTTTTACTTTTTATTCTTTACTCCAAAACATAATTGTCGTCATAAATCAACCTGGAAAATCAGGAAATACACATAAGGGCGTTGGAACATACAAATTTATCCCTTTGCATCACTCGAATGCTACCACCTTTACTATCCTCCTCTTACTACATCCACAAATCTCAATTCTTCACTTCCCTCTCTCCATGTGTATCGCTATATCGTTCGCCTTTTTAGTGTAAATACCAAGCTTGATGGTACTGACATTCCAACGAGACTAAGCTGAACTGTAAAAGGGTGGGTCCAATACAAGGCGCTTCTAAGCTCGATCTTTGATACTAATAAAGTGATTTAATGTAGGTATTCATGTCAGTTCACTATGGATATTAACTTCAAGAGATGTTCTCTGGTCTCGTGTGAATTCTCGATGTTTCATTTGAAAGGCGAGCGAGATTTATCATAACTTTGTTTAACTCACAGTGAGAAATCAAACCCGATCACGGTTTGGTAAAAGGTAGTGGACGGTTGAGGGCGAATGGTGATTGATGTATTTTTGTCTTGAGTAGAATGGAATAGGCGGTTGAGTGAGTGAGGCTTTTACTTCATGTGGGCAGCAAGCTGTAGAATAGGAAAAGGGGTTTGGAAATAGAGCTGATGTCTTGAAGGTGATTGGGTTTTAAGATCTCCCTTCTTGGTTCTTGTGATCGGTTATGTTCTTCTTATATGAGCCTAGTTTTCGAAATGGGTAAATTTTGGGGATTGATTGCTCTGTGGAAGGTGATTAACCTAGTTGAAACTAATTTAGGTGTCTGTGAATTTCAAAATGTATTTTTTGTACTTGACTTATCTTAGTATTTTACCACCAGTAAACTTCGACAAAGCTTCACGCCCAGCGCTATACCAGCAAGACACTAGCCAGATAGCTACCAGCTAACCCTACGGTCCATCATTTTTCAATAAACCCCAAATCCATCGCAAAACCAGCAATACACCACCCATCCCCTCATATCTTCCCTTTACAAAAACTTACTAGCCAACCCCATCAACCCACTCGCCCCGCCACCACCACTCTTCCCCTGACTCTGCATATACATCTTCAACGCCATCTCGCCCGCCTGCTGAATCGCGCTCTCCTTACTATTCCCACTCGCCACATTCCCCTGGCTCTGCTGGTGATCGAACAGTTTACTCGCCTGCGCCATCGCCATGCCGACGAAGGCATTCTGGCTATTCCCCTGAGGCGTGTTGCCGCTCTGGCCGCCAGTGAACATCTTGAGTGCTTGCATGGCGGCGGCGGAGCCCATGGACGAGGAAGATGCGTTGCTGGGGCCGGAGGAGGAGGAGTAGTATTGTTGGTGGGATTGGACGGCGTCTGAAGAAGTGGTTAGTAAGGGTTTAGAGGGTATGGTAAGAGATTGTATACCTTGTTCGTTGATGGGTTGTTGGCCGATAGATTGTTTGTTGCCCATGAATCCACTTAAGATGCTGGAGAATAGATCTGAGTTTCCACTTCCACCAGCGTGCTCGTTTGCGTGTTTAACGGCGCCTTGGAGATCATCGTCGTCGTCGGCGCCGTAACCACCACCGCCTCCGTAGTTTCCTCCTTGAGTTGCGTTACCGCCTGCGTAACCACCCTGGTGATGCTCCTGACGACCAGCTTGGTTGTAATTTTGACCTCCTTGGTTGTATCCTTGACCTCCTCCCTGATCATACTCTTGTCGTCCGCCTTGGTGGTGTCGACCTTCTTGTTGATAACCACCTTGCTCGTAGCTAGATTCTTGACGTCCGTATCCTCCGTCACCACGACCTTGTCCACCCTCATTACGACCATACCCTTCCTCACTACGACCACCCTCTTGATATCGGCCCTCACCCATATCACCACCGCCGTAATAATCCTGATTCTCTGCTCTATCCATGATTCTAGGCTTTGTTAGTGGGCAACAAAATAGCGGGGTGAAGGAGCTTGACTTTTCAAGTTGAGCTTGGATTTGGGTGCTGAGATTTGTGTTTTAGTTTTTGGTTGCTGAGAAGATTCGAAATGTGTTTGAAATTTATGGTATGATTGATGCAACAGGAGTTGTTCGCCGGGGTTGGTGAGATTGTTTGCTTGACGACGTAATGGTTCTGGTGGGGTAATGCAGGTCCCTCCCGAGCTGACCTGAAGACCAGCGGACTAAACGGGTATTCGGCTCGCCAAGAACTACCCCTTTAATAGCCGATTCACCTCTGCAATTAAACCTATCTATATACTGTGATATCCATGTCTAATACAAATATGCTTTTCACTAGGAACGAAGGTTAGAATTCTGTGAACAGTATAGACCAGTTTTGTTTTTGGAAATAGGTCTTAGGAAAGCGCTACTGATGGAGCGAATATATGTGAAGAGGTAAATTAAGTCAGAGCGTAAGTACAAGTAAGTGAAGTCTTTATTAATTCTACGTCAACCATTGTATATCCCCAGCTCTAGCTCTTCCATTCATTATTCCACTCCATGTGCACGAGATACTTCCATGCATCTATATGTATCCTCTACCCAAACACCACGCTATGCAGTAAAATCAAACCAAGTCCCCCAAACCGAAACCCTCGTCCTTATTTCTCGACCTTTCCGCTCTCCGAGTCACTAACCTTTACATCACCATTGAACCTCTGCAAAGTATCCATCTCCTGATTGAGACTATACCCCTGCACAAACAGACTACTAATCAGCCCCACGGCCGCAAGCGCCGTCATCAAAATCCAAACCGACCCTAAACTATCCGAGTATGCCTGTATCAGGTTTGACCTCATCGGACCCTTCGGCATACCTTTGATAATCGTAACCAAAGCAGTCGCATCTTGAGAGTATTGTGAGGCGAACGGTGCAAGATCGGCATAACCGAGGAGTTTGCTCTTTATTTGGTTTTGGAAAACAACGCCCGAAATCGCCACGCCGATGGATTGACCGAAGACGCGTGCGAAAGAGTAGAATGCAGCGGCGTGGCCCGCGTCACGAGGTCGACCAGCTGCTTGGACTCCGAGTCCCATGGCTGGGAAAAGCATGCCTGTACCGATGGAGACTAAGATGTTGAGGAAAAGCCAGGCGGGAATGGAAGATGTTGGTTTGAGAAGGAGTAACAGGCCGGAACCAAGAGTTGTGAGGAGCCATCCTACCCAGATAGCCCAACGATATCGACCTGTGATCGCACAGGCGACACCGACGATCACTGCCATAGGAGCGACGAAGCCAGACTCTGGAAGCATAGCTACACCTGATATGATCGGTGTGTAGCCTTTTACCCCTTCATAATAGAGAGGAAGGAAGTAGAGGAGAGACCAGAGGATGATGCCATGCAAGATTGTGCCAGTATATGTAATTATCATGGAACGGTTGTTGAAGATTGTCCCTCGAATTATAGGTTCGATCATGTCTCCCGCCAGTGGAACACCGTCTTTATCAAAGGCGGCAAGGGATAGACGACGTTCCCAGAAGCCGAAGAGGATGATACCTGCAACACCGACGAGGAGGGGAAACAAAACTCGCCACGAGTCCCAGGCGTACATTATACCCCCTATTTCCGTCAGTCTTGGTCAAGGGAACTTCGGGAGGAGAACTTACCCCATGTCACCGGAATCAAAAATGAAACTGTGCTTGCGATGAATAGTACACTTCCAAACCAGTCATACTTCTTGATCTTAGCGAGTGTGCTTCCTGGAAGTTTGTCTAGCTTCAAAAATAGAAAGATTGTGAGCGAGCCGAGTCCGATGATTGGGAGGTTGATCCAGAAAATCCATCTCCAAGTAACGTTTTGAGCGAAGGCACCTCCCATGAGTGGACCGGTAACTGACCCTAGCGCCCACATGGCACCGAGATAACCAAACCATGCTAAAGACTGTTAGTGCGTATCATAGCTAAGTTGAATGTAGACTAACCTCCTCGAACAGACAAAGGAACAAGATCAGTAACCAGAATCTCGCCAAGAGTGAGAATGCCACCTCCTCCGATACCCTGAATAGACCGTCCAACAAGCATATACGTAAAGTCCTTTGCTACGGCAGCGACGACCGATCCGACGGCGAAGAAGAGGGATGAGACTAGAACAAGCTGATACTGTTAGCCACGGCGGACGTATCAAGTGATAGCTCGACTGACTTCTTTCCTCCCAAAAACATGACTCAAACCAGCAATGACTGGTTGAAACACGGCGCTCGTCAACAGGAAACTTGTTCCAGACCAGAAAGCTTCGATAGCCGAACCCTTGAGTTTTGTTGTTATCATTGGAAGGGCGATACTCAGACTCGTGGCGTCCAGAGCTGCTGCAAGCGTGACGATGCATATTGAAACAAAGGCAAGGAGGAAATTTCGTGTGGGTTTGAAAGGAGGTGCACCTGCGCTCTCGAGGGGAGTAAGCGCATCTTGCGGGACTTGTTCTTGAGAAGTCATAGAGTCCCTCACATTCGAAGAATGGCGTGAAGATATCTCATCTGTCTCTTTGGGCGAAGATGGCAAAGACATGATAAGCGAGAAATGTGGGAGAGGTAAATGAAGGGTAGCGCATTCACAGAAGCAGAGGTAGATGTTGAACTGATCAGGAGGATATAATCCAAGAGAAAGACACCTACTATATATCCAGTTGAAGATCACCCACGACACCCGATAAAGACGATAAAGAAACCCATGGACGCATCATCCCGCCATTCGCATTCGACTCGCACAACATCGTCAAGCCTCATCCAACAAATACAGGATTGCCGCGTTGAACAGACCTACCTGCGCAGCAACTTTGAACCGTACGAGACATTGCTTTTCCGAGATGGGGCGGAATAGAGGTCTCGATTGGTTGTGTGGTGTTGATTAGAAACAGACACAAACGAATGCGAATTTGGCTGGCGGTGTAACATTTGCGCCGCAACCAATTAGAACGGTGTATGTAAGTCAAGTCGTAGTGCAAAGTCTACCGAGAATTCCCTTTCATGTCGGCCTAACGTTGGGCCGGCCGAGAGTCGGGACGTTCCCGAGGTCCGTCACGAAGGGATTACCAAGACAAGGCTGTAAGGCTGCATATCCACGTCAAAGCCAACGACGACTTTTCTTCAATATTTCTGGAGCCTGAATCGGCTCGAGAATCTTTTGCGCTATCTTTTCTAGCATGGTTGCTCTTCTGCGTGTACCTTCTTCTCTAGAGGATCTTGCCATACCTGCTGTTTGTATATTGATTTTCTTTCTCTCGTACACCTCGCAATTTCTATTTCATTACATCGAGCCGGGACCGCTGGAATGGGACGAGGCTTTGTGGTTTAACGGCTTTGTGTTGTGCATATGGTGGTGTTATGACAGAGCTTGTACCGTGGATCCGGGGCCGAGGGGGTGGGTGGAAAAGGTCGTGAAGTGGGAAAAGGATGAGGACGAGGACGATGAAGACAGTGAGAATGAGGACGCCAATTTGCCAAAAGGGATGAGGTGGTGTAAGAAGTGTAAAAGTATCAAACCACCACGGACACATCATTGCAAGAAATGCAGGAGGTAATTACTACGCCTTCCCAAGTAGTCCTGATCTGATCCCTTCCAGATGTATCCCCAAAATGGACCACCACTGTCCCTGGACATCCAACTGCGTCTCCCACACCAATTTTCCTCACTTCCTTCGTTTCGTCTTCTATGCTTGTCTTAGCATGTCAATTCTCGAGTACCATCTCTACGTCCGCGCCTTGGTGATATGGTCTCAACGCTCCTTGCCCTCCTACCTGGGGCCCCCAGTCTGGGCTCTAGCACATATGATGGTGCTTATAGGAGTGAACACCCTCGTTCTATTTGCCTTGCTCATCTTATTTATCCATGCTGCTCATAATCTCGCAACGAACACTACCACGATCGAGAATTGGGAGATCGAACGACATGAGGCGCTCGTCGAACGGGCACGTAAGAATGGTGGATGGGTATACGCGAGTGGAGGTGAGAAAATGAGGATTGCATCACAAGAGTTCCCATACGATATTGGAGTCTGGAAGAATCTGGTTCAGGGAATGGGCACGTGGAATATTATCATGTGGTTTCTACCGTTCGGTGGCGCTCCTAGAATAGAGGATGCCGTCGATTACGAAGTTAATGGATTTGAAGATGACGACAAATTATGGCCGCCACCTGACCCGGAGAAGCTTGGAAGACCGTGGAAGAAATCAGATCCGATTCCGGGTGGAGAAATGAAGAGCTTTGATTATGGGACTGTGGATGAGCATAAGGAAGCGTTTCGGCGACGGCAGGAAGCAGATTATCTGCGACAGAGACGACTCCAGAAAGACGGCACTGAAAACACAGAGTCGCGAATTATTGAGCTGAGTGAGGACGAGGACGACAGCAATGATGGTGAAACTATGCTTGATAAGGAAACGTGGACAAATGCAGAAGGCGAAACATTAGGAGATTTCGGTGTTGACGAGGATGAAGATGAAGATGATATCCCATTAGGCGAGCTTCTAAGACGGCGGAGAGCTAGAGCTCATGAGGAATAATAGCAAAATCACTTTATGTCCAACATGAGTGTCTTTTGTGACATTTTTCGTCGATTGTACTGGCCGGTACAGTAATTTTACTCTCATCAACTCATCATCTGGTCAATCCAAAATGATTCTCAAGGTTGAAGCCACAAGCGAATAACGTATATCCGTGAAGTGGGAAATTTTTTATGGCAGCAAGAATACGATAAGGGGAGCCATTCTCTCTTCTCGGGATCTGCAGTAATCATCAGTTTGGTACAGCCATGCTGTCGCTCCTTTTCCTGGCGCGGAAGGAGCTACTTGGACCCAGTTTGTTGCATATCGCATGGCATATGCAGACACCTCGCCGAAGTCCTCAAGACGTTTGGTATGTTGTATGAATCACTTAGCCAGTAGATATCTTCTAAGTCACAAGTACCTTGGTAAGGAGTGGCCGAAGGACTAATCTACTA
Source organism: Glarea lozoyensis ATCC 20868 (assembly GCF_000409485.1). Lineage (NCBI taxonomy): Eukaryota > Fungi > Ascomycota > Leotiomycetes > Helotiales > Helotiaceae > Glarea > Glarea lozoyensis. Next base: position 1,127,656 of record NW_007361004.1, on the reverse strand, counting down.
TGCCTCGCAAACGACGTTGCATGCAGATACCTGGAAAACCGGCGAAACTTGGAGCGATATGCAACAAATCAGGAACCTACGTAATTTGTTGCATATCGCATTCGGCGAAGAACGGCCTAGGACGCTGCTCAAGAGGAGGTAGTGAAAATAGCAGAGACAGTTCTCTCGCAGAACCTCGTTGCATGTAAACAGCGCGACATGCAACAAAGTCTAGTTTCTGTTGCAGATCGCAGAAAAGCGCTACCTGCAGACAACTAGCGAGGCTTTATTTGGGTCGAGAGCGACATGCAACAAGGCCTTAAGTCTGGGTTTTGTTGCACATCGCGTTCGTCTGGCGAAACTGCGAAACGGCGAAAGTTCGCCAGTCCGTTCCGCAGCCAGTTTGTCAGTTTGATTCGCTAGTTCTTTTGTTTAGTTTCGTTTGCTAGCTCGAATACCTGTCGGCAAAAATTTGTTCGTCAGCACTTGAATTATAGTCTTCTTCGGCTAGTCATCTGCTTATCAGTGTTAAGCTTACTATGTTCTAGTCACAATTTCGATAATACTACAATGAATAGACTTTAAATCAGCTGGCTAGTATCAATTTATTTTTGTGATTACATATAATTCCAGTGCCGTCGAGTATATTACACTAGATAAGTGTTATGAGACTTACGGTAAATCTAAATATCTCAATTATGCCCGAATCTTCCATTAAGTTCCGCCTATTGTTATACATCGCATATACAGATACCTACTAAACACTTAACGATATATTGTGTTGCTCATCGCATGGATTACCAGAAATAAGCTCTAAAGATACATCAGAGCAATCTCTGTATAACCGTGTAGTGCTGTGTACAAAGGGTCAAAAGTGTATTTGGCGTTTTGTTGCACGTCGCAGGAGCGTTGCGTGCAGACATCCAGCCAAAACCCTGAGAAGCGATGTGCAACAAAAGCTCCTCACACCCACTTTGTTGCATGTCGCACTCCCCGACGAAAATGAAGAGGGGAGCATACGCTGTAGAGACTTTCGGCCTAAATCTTTTGTTGCATATCGCGTTCGTCTCCGAAATTCAAAGACCCACGATCGAAGATATAAACTACTTCGTTGCAAGTTTCTATTTAGACGAACGAGTAAAAAAAGTCTTCAGCCCAGTACTCCTCAATCGTGACCGTCGTATTCTGTCAATGGACGGCCTACACTTCGAGTTAACAAATACTGTAAAAGTCTAGATTTCGGTACATTCCAACTGATATAGCACCTCCTTCAAGAAACCCCCCGAGGCAAGCCTGGTGCGAAACCTAAACTGTAGTAGTTACTCTTTCAGGACGTGTTGCCAAAATAGTGAATTTAAGGCTGACTGTTCTTAACTGGGGTAGTGTCTTTTATTACACTGTCAGATTGTGAGATGATAGCAGGACTCTGACACATATAATTTAGAGAACCTTACCTTGTGACGCATATCATAGTCTTAAACCGAAATCAAACAAAATGAGATTATTTTGTTTTACTTCGCTTTCCGCAAAATGAATACGGAACTATAAGATACAGGTGTCTTTTGTTGCATGTCGCTCAATAGACGAAATCAAGCGAAACAGAGCGAAATACGTCGTCCCGTTCGTCCTGTCGCTCTTCACTCTTACTTTTCACTCCTTCCTTACTTCCTTAGCACGAATCTTGTTTGACAGCGTCGAACGTATGACAGAAAGTGACCCCGAAACTCTTTGTATATCGAACCTCTGGAGGATGTTTCATCATGGGCTCTCACCTGGCTAATGTCTATGTGTTTTAATCTATATCGACACCGACCCGGCCAAGCCAAATTTGTGTTAGCACAAGTTGTACAGCAGGCAAAATACATCTATATTGTATCTTACATCCACGACACTATCGGGCTGACCGGTACTTCTGAGTTCAACATCGTTGAAGTTTTTACAGTACAGGTAGACTACCTAGTTCTGTTTCAAGGCGCTCTTGAAAAAGAAAACGAAGGCCGCTTATAGAGCGCTTTGACTGAGCGACAATATGCTTCTTGAATCCGAACAAATTGTTGAGTTTCGTTGTTTGATAGGCAATATATTTCCCCATATACTGCGTCTCTCGAGAGTTCCAACTCCATTGCCGAACTAGTGAAGAATACTCTCGAGTTCAACAGCTGGCTATCCAGGTAATTGGTCACTTCATCATTAAGATCGCAATCTCGACTTCGAGTTCGTACAACTTCTGAAAATAGACCATACTGGTCTATTCTCAATATAGATGAAACCGTCGCAGAATGATATTTCCTAAACCAAAATAAAAAGCATAACACGCAAGTGAATTGTAGAACATCGAAATTTAAAATGTGAGACGAAATTTATCAGATGGCCTTGGGAAATGATGAATACCAGAATATGGCGTCGACTACGTCCAATCGCCAACTAGTAATTCACTGTATGGAAGATATGTGTTGTTTGTTGCACATCGCACAGCAGCGTCATATGCAGACACCCAAGGCGATGTCGCATGCTGCGATATGCAACAAAACATGCATACGTTCTTGAGTTTTGTTGCATATCGCACCATTTTCGGGTACCAAAAGGGTACCCAGGTATACCCGGATTTTGCCAAATCATCGGTCGTATCTCACATTAGTTTTCATGGCAAATCAACCATCTATGAAGACCTCCGTCTAATTGAGCTTGAGATAGATATAATCACTGTGAATATATGGATGGCGAGACTTAGGATAGTAGAAACGTATTGATTTATCTCCCATGGTCCCAGAATTTTCAACGAAACTATACATCTGATTCCGTTATACCCAACCATGAACAATCAACGCCCTCACGCAATGCATAACCCTACCCGCCGTGTCACATACCGAAACCAAAACTTGCTCGCCCTTTACCCTGTAGCAAGAAGGTATGCTACAACAAGCAATATTATACAAATAATCAGACCCATGTCTTCCGATAAGATTGTCAAGTAGGGTACGACCAGACCAACCACGTATACATCACCATGACCATCCATAGGACTCTCCAGAACATAACCCACAGTTCCTTCCACACAATGCCCAGCGGTGTACTAGGTTTTCTTGATCCAGTTCCATCCCTCTTCTTACCCACTTCATTCTCGAAGTCATAGTCATCCTTCGCATACCCGTTAACCGGGGTAGAAAACGTGGCTTGATGAGATGGTAACCCATACCCACCAACTGGGGACGCGGAACGCGTTCGAGCTGCTGTGCGGGGTGCAAGTGTGTTCGATGAAGTAGATGAGGTGGAAGAGTTTGAAGATGTCTCTTCTGGGGATGTGTCGTAACGACGGTTTGGTCTGGTGGTTGGAAGTAAGGAGTAACTCTCCAATTGTGGTGGTGGTGAGAATTGAGGTAGGTTGAGAATTGGTGTGAGAATAGCGCGGGTAAGGAGAGCGAGGATGGATATTCCTATCAGGATTCCATATCGAATGAAGATTGAGAGTTGGTCGGGAAGAAGACAGAGATGTGTTTCTGTGGTCAACGGTTTCTGATTACTTGAACCATGACCGGATGGCGATGAGTGTAGAGGCTTTCCATTCGCATCAACCGGATTCCACATACTGAGCATAAGGAATCCCGGCTTACGAACACCCATGGCCCAGGAGAAAGCCTTGACGGTGATTTCCCTAGCTTTATTTTTATTCTCAGGATGGACGATCTCGCAATAGTCATGATCATCCCCAGAGAATACCCGCTCCACGTCGCCGATTGATGCAATTACTTTGATAGAATCTGACTCACTGAGAACGTTCTGGTACTGATATCCCTTAGAAATAGAAATAGCATTCCTGTGATCAGGAACCACTGGACCAGTCTCACCTTTCGGCGGAGTCGCTGGAGGCCAATGTTCTCTTTGCGGCCCGCATGGTTTTCCTGGCTCTCTGTAAAGAGGAACATGCGTAAGAAGGAAGGTTGGGAATTCTGGAGCGTCAGGTCCTGGGTCAAGAGTCATCATCTTCGAAAAGTCCGTCTTGGCCAAATCTTCTACACCATGCTTATGAGGCAACACCCTCTCGCCCTTCCCAGCTAGTCTGCTCAATTCGCTTGCAACAGCCTTCCTTTTCGTAATCTTGACTTTCGCAAGAAAGTCTTCCACAGGCTGCGTTATTGCAGCTGTTCCATGCTCATCTGATCCAGCACTCAAGCTCACTGCGTCTATAGAGACGAACGTGTGATTGGCGATGACATCCACTCGATTTCCTTCTCCGAAGTAGACCTCGAAACGATTCCGTATTGGTATTTTGATTTGGGCTCCAAATCCCAAATCATGGTTTCCAGGCAAACTCGATATGATCCTTCGCCCCCTCTGTCCAGGCCGCGCCTCAGCTCCAGCCAAATTCCAATACTTGTAAAATATTCTCCCAAAACGATCATATTCGTGAAGCCAAAAGTCTTCTCCGTACCTCTTGCCCCAGGTATCGACATACTTCATCTCGCCAGAAGGTCTCAATCCATTCGCCCATGACGGATCAACTGTATTTCCATGCGCAGTTTTCCATTCCCTTCCCCCGTCAAATAAATCCCCTAGGAAGAATATCGTGTCCGGGTGTAGCTCCTGTTGCAAGGAGATATAACTTCTTTTCATGTAATTGTCGGTATGCATCATTGTGAATTTATCCAACGGCCATGGTCTTCCAGGATAAGAATGTGGGTCAATTAATTGGGGGTCTGCCAGGAGTACGAGGTGGTGAGGTGTCGCATCTTTGGGCTGTACCATGTCAGTATATGCTCACTCTGTTGTCTGAATGCGCCTGCGCAGATGAAGCTCGCGCAACGAAGAGGAGTCGCCATACCCATCTCTCCCAACCCTCCCACCTGCACTGCTTCAGTGCGCTTTGAAATACCCATCTCTCACCCCAAAGCAACATCAGTAACCAAACCGCAACCAAAGCATGCGGTAGATTCGCCCATGTTCTTGGTCGCCAACGACTCGGCCTCGGCGCCAAATACCGCAGGACTCGTAGGACTGGCGAACTCCGATGCCCGCTTGAGTTCATGTTCCGATATTGCCTATCCCAAAACCTCTGTATCTGCAACGACAAGTTTGGGGGCAGCGCGGAGAGAATGCGAGAGGTAATCGAAGGTGGTTCAACGAAGTGGTCTCGTGTCGAGCGCGACGCACCGTACGAATTAGGATGGTATTGATATGACATTGCGCCGCAGAGTATGTGCCATTCTCAATCTTCCAAAACCGGGAATTTTGAGCAAACTTGACACAAGAAGCTGAAGAAAGACCGACGACGACTTGTGTAAAGGGGATGAAATGTACGATGACAATGGGTTTGGCAGACATGCACTGCAGGGATTCGGCATCCATGCTCGGGCCCAGTCCAGTCCTGCGTCTGGTGGAGAGCTGGTTGGTTGACATTCACACGCAAATAGCACACATAATTTGTGAACTAAGGGTATTCACCTAGTTCAATTACTCCCTAGCTAGATGTATGATACTTAGGTATTCAATAAAACAAAATATGGGATCCCCAAAATATAAATGTAGAATACACCCTCAGTGTCGGATCATTCCCTATCATTCCAAGTCCATTTCCCACTGAGTAACCAACTCAACACAACGCCTCGCTGAAAGTCCATCCGGTTTCAGGATTCCAGAATATGTCCAAAAAAGAGAAAATAAAACCCGCTGTAAAGGCTGAAAAGTCGCGCCCCACATATCAACCACTCGTGATAATCATATAATACTTGATCAGGCAGACATGCTGCTTATTCAACACCATCCACAAATCTTTTCTCGAATTCGGAGAATAACTTTGGTGAAATTTCATCACTGCTGTTTCCAGAGACTTCCCATAGTACACCCTTCTTAGCATAATGATCCAGGAGAGGTTCACTGGTTTCCTGGAATTTCTGTAGTCTTGTCATCCACGTTGCTTCATCATCGTCAGCTCTCTTGGTCAATATCTCTCCAGTGACATCATCCCTCCCAGCAACTTTCGGCGCGTTGAAAGTGGTATTGTACACGCGGCCCGAGGGAGCATGAACCCACCGTCCGGCAATTCTCTCTAGGATAACCTCGGCTGGAGTGTGTAAAGATACTACAAGATTGATTGGAATGAGTTTATCAAGCTGCGATGCCTGACCAGCAGTTCGGGGAAACCCATCGAGGATGAAGGATGCGGCGGGGTCTTCTGAAGTGCGCGGTGGTGCTCCCATGTTGGCAAGAGAGGGCGAATTGACAAAATTGTCCTCGACATCAAAGTCTTGATCTTGAGCGGTAGCAGACAAGGTCATGGGGGATGCTCCAGCTGGTGGTTGAATCCAGCCTCTGGTCTTGAGTTCGTGTAGGATAAGGCGGAGTATCATCGCGTCGGGAACGAGCGCCCCGGATTTCATAGTGTGCTCTGCTTTGATACCTAGTTCCGGTCAGTAACAATGTAACTTAGTCCAATTGAAGGGCATACCTAGTGGCGTCTGATTTTTGACATTGTCTCTCAGAAGGTCCCCTGAGCTTATGGCAGCAAGTTGAGGAAAGCGCTGGAGCAATCGCTCGGCTTGTGTTCCCTTTCCCACTCCCGGCGCGCCCACCAAGATTATTCTCGCGGCTTTGGAAAGCTTCATGTTGGTTAGAAGCATGATCGATGTTGTCTCGAGTCCGGTCTATCTCTCAAATGTAAATCTATCCGTATTACCGAAAGCTCTATGCTGATGAGTGAACGACTGCTGATGCCGGTGGTGGTAATGTAATTGCGCCTGGCCGGCGATTCTATGTCTGAAGCGACGATTGAGAAGATTTAAGACACATCCATGATGAAGTATGCCATAAGGAATGTTGATTTGTAAAAGCACAGGAGAGTCAAAGAGAGGGGAAACACCGTGAATAGGTCGGGCGGATACTTTGGACGATGAGTTGTTGATGGGAAATGGTGCCTTCAAAAGCGGGGGGTAGCGGGCCGGGGATGACACGGACGCACGTTATCACCGGCCGATCGGTTGAGTCGAAAGCTTGGCCATATGGCACGTTGAGGGCGGAAAAGAGACCCTGCTTGGTGAGGTGTACCTGAACCTGCTGAACCTCACAAAGTCCTCCAACAGTTCTTTATCTGTTTATTGTGTTTCGGAAACGATGTTGTTAGACCTTGGAGTATTCTTCATCTCATCACCAACTTAAATACAACACATGCAGTACTCTGCTGTCTTTTCGGAGTTTCTTGGAGATGCTGGAGCTCCAGGATGACGGCACCGAAGTCCTGGGCATGATGTGTTCCTGGATCCAAAAAGCGGCAACTAAAAGTGGCATTGGCCGGAGCCGCGACAAGTGTACCTTTTGAAGGACAAAATAAGTGGCAGTCACCTATCCGTAAATCTTAGACTTCGAATAGACCTTAAGAAGTGTTATTTACTTAAAACGGTTGACGAAATAGGAATAATGTTTCAAGTTAAACCACTAAATACGATATTTCGTCAACTTAGTCGAAGAACTATTCTGGTTCGACTGCCTCTTATTTTGTCCTCCGCGAGTGTACCTAATAGTTGAGTGAAGGGGATTGTTTCTTGGTAGCATCCATATCTATACTCTATCTGAGTAATCGAGAGCAAATATACCTATATAAATATTTAATTCTCACATAGATTTGAATTTCAATAATCAGTGATCAATGTTGGCCAAAGATAAAGGTCTGCAACAACCGTACTTCCCACCAACCTGGACAGGCGCGCCGCTTTTGAGAGCTCGCGAAGTCCATAACACGTGACCATGTCCAGATTCTTCCGAGCTTTTCTGGCAACACATGTTCTACAAACCCCGACAGATGCTATGTAATCGCCCCTCTGCATCTACAACATTGTCTTTCATCAAAATCATGGCATATTCCTAATTCTATCCGGTTTCAAGTATCTATCGAACACACAGCACTCTCTAAATATTATCTGCTTCGACGTTCCGTTTGTTTACAGTACTACATCAACAGCATGAGCGCTTCTTCAAGAGTCGTCCGCAATGCGGCACACTCAACTTTCATGACTGGTGGTAAGAAACCTGTCTAACTGTGACCTAAAACCTAGGAATTGCTACTAACGATGTTATTATAGCTCGTGCCTACCCTCGAGCCGGTCCCTCCTCAGCATATACCGCATTCCTTCGTCGCAATGGGCGAAACCTACCAGCGCAGATGCCAGCGTTGGCTATTTTAATCCCTCGCCGTGGGGTCTCCACCGATACACACACTTCCGGTAATTCTTCACAAGGACCGCCACCAGGATTCAATGCTCAGAAAGCTTCGACCCCGCAGAAAGACCTAGTGATTACCCCTAATGCGCCAAACAAGGCGGCAGCGAAGTCGGCTGAGGAGCACGAAGTCGAACCTGTTCCGTCAGATGTACCAACTGCAGTGCCTAAAACAGATGCGACAGAGGCAGTGACGTTGAGCGAGTTGGCAGGTGTCAAAGCCAAATCAGACGACAAGAAGGAAGTGAAAAAGGAGGAAAAGAAGTTGACCTTGGGTCAAAAAATAAAGAAAGAGGCTCAGCACTACTGGGACGGAACGAAGTTGCTGGCAACAGAAGTCAAGATCAGTACTCGTCTAGCCCTGAAAATGGCCGCTGGTTACGAACTCAGTCGAAGAGAACATCGACAATTACAACGTACCGTTCAGGATATTGGCCGCTTAGTTCCTTTCTCCGTTTTTGTCCTCGTTCCATTCGCCGAGCTGTTGCTCCCTGTTGCCTTGAAGCTATTCCCAAATCTTCTTCCCAGCACTTACGAAGGGCAAAAGTCCAAGGATAAGAAAGCGGGAGACCTCAGAGCAACAAGAAAAGACGTCAGCAGCTTTCTTAGAAACACCCTGAAAGAGACAGGATTGCCATTAACGGCAGCAACAGCACAAAAGGAGGAGTTTACCCAATTCTTCAAGAAACTCCGGTCCACCGGAGAATCCCCTTCAGCAGACGATGTTATCAAGGTTTGCAAAATTTTCAAGGATGATCTTACACTTGACAATCTGTCACGACCACAACTTGTTGGGATGTGCAGGTATATGAACTTGAACACATTCGGCACGGATATGATGCTCCGGTACCAGGTTCGCCACCGTATGAGACAAATCAAGAGAGATGATCGTGCTATCAGCTACGAAGGAGTGGAGAGTCTTTCTGTGCCAGAACTCCAAGTTGCTGCTCAAAGTCGTGGAATCCGAACACATGGTGTATCACCCGGAAGACTACGAGATGATCTCCAGTCATGGTTAGATCTCAGATTAAAATATGGTGTCCCATCCACACTCCTGGTTTTAAGTAATGCTTTCATGTACGCTCAAGGAAAGGATACCGAGTTCAACACACAAATCGAGGCGCTCACAGGTGTATTGTCCTCGATTCCTGAGGAGCTGTTCCACGAAATGGAACTCGAGGTTCATACCGCGGAGGGCGCAGCAACGAACAAGCAACGTCTCGAAGTGCTCCGTGAGCAACAAGAACTTATCGAGGAGGAGAATGAGCAAGACGAGGAAAACAAAGAGTCAGGGCGTGCTACCCCACGTGATGACCAAGATATTGATGAAAAGGAGGAACGCAGGATGGAAGCCGCTTCGCAAGAGGCCTCCAAAACGCAGGCATCCGAGGCCGCCGATGCGGAAAATGAGACCGCAGAGGCAACGAAAATGGAACCACCATCCGGAGAGAAGCGGTCGTGATCTCCAACCACTTGTAAAATCAGTTTCTTTTGTCAGCGATGAAGTGTAGCATTTCAGGGGAAGGGGTTTAAACTTGCATGACCGCGGCAGTATAGCACAGCGTATTGGATTGAAATAGATACTGGGTGCCATGGCAAGCACATAAGGTGTCTTGGGTAGGTGTGTTAGATGCTATAGAAGAAAATTCCTCAGAGAACAACACCACTATAGAATTATTGTCGAGGTACGAGAATGACCTAGACATAGAGCGAATGTACAAACTTATTTTTTCTACCTATGATTGAGTACATGCGGAAGTGATGATAAAGCGCTGTGAAGTTGAATTGAGGAAAAGCCTGGCGACTTCTGTGCTAAATATTAAACCCCGTTTCTCCTTCGACAAGTGCAATTGTAGTAAATGTTTCGAGTAGCAAAGGCCAGCATCACGTGCGTTTCGCGTCGCACCAAACACTTCTCATTTCTCCCTTTATCAACTCCGCATTGATCACCTATCACTCTAAACGCTATCTTCGGTTTCGGGTGACGATGGTCTCTCCTTGCCTAATGTCGACATCTGGCTGATCTGGGGTATCTGTGCGTCCCGCTCATCTTAAACTTACGGAAGGGTGCTGAGGTTCTAACACAATTCGCGTTTCGGGCGAAGCTTCGAATTGTGAAAATCATGTCCGAGCTCATCTGATAACCGCCATTTTGAGATGGCAGATCTGAAAGGTATGAAATATGGAGTCGAGAATACTGGTTCATTTGGACACTAATGAGTAATTAAACAGTGGTAAGTGCTTGTATTCCACTCCAACTCACCAAATATTGAAGTGTAATTCTAATATCGAGGATAGGCCCATGAATGAGTCTCTATTCTTGCACGGCCATTAGAATATGCTATCAGCCACAATACCGAGCAGATGGCTCAAACCTTAGTGAGCGTTTCGAGGCACAGCCTGCATATTTTGCATACCACCCCTCAATCACAGAAAGATAAGGAGCCTCTATCTACCTTACCTGAGGAGCCTTCCAACTTAGCTTATTGTTCCTTCATTGCTCGGTAGTCAAGCTGGACGCTGGCGACAGCAATGTTATCTCAACCGCATATACAGACTGAGCCTGTGATGTTCATTTCGCCTGCCGCCTCACCCACAACTTCATATTCGGAATCCGATTTTGAAAAGAGGTATCCTGGTTCAGAAAAGTCAAGCCCACTTTCCACCAGCAGTCCGCAAAGTCTACATACAAAACCATGGCCTGAACGACCACAAGAACTTAATAAAACCCATCGGGATGAATGGCGACTCTGGGGACTGATTGTGAACTGTGTTATGTTAATGTTGCCGTTACCGTTCTTCCTTCTCTTCGCCGCCGCGATCGTTGTGAATGGTAATGCTGTAAACGAGCAACAATCAAAACTCTTGGACTTCGCCGTCAAAGCAGTAAGTCAGCTAGTCGCGAAGTCTTGTTTAAGCTAAGTAGAAATCACAGGCCACGACACTATTTCCAATATTTTTCGGGGCCAGTACTGGACGAGCAGCTATCAAATTTGCGACGTGGAGACTTGAGCAAGGGACTAACCTGGGACATTTGGAGCAACTGATGGGAAGCCGTACTATCTGGAGTACCTTCAATACTCACTTTCAGCTTCGTTCTTTTAATGCAATCGGCGTCGTGCTGATGATCATCTGGTGTTTTGAGCCAATCGGTGGTCAATCAGTTCAACAGATTCTCACCACTGTCGAGGAGGCTACGACGATTGATACTAATGTTGCCTATATCAACTCGAGACAGCAGAGCTATTCCTCGCCGAAAGGACCATTCCAGAATCAATGGTTTCCTGGGTTTTCTGTTTTATTTGGTTCAGCTTTACTTTCGACGGCTGATGTTAAGATGAGCAGTGAAGATCTTTGGGGAAATGTCAAGATCCCGTATTATAGTAGCATCGCCGACACTGGCGCTAGTGCCGATGCTGATGGCTGGATCGAGATCCCACAGAACTTTACACCCATATATTCTTCTCTATTTGGTATTCCAGTATCAAATATTCAGAATGGAAACACAACTTTCCATTTGGAATCAACATATTTGGAACTAGCTTGCGGCAATATGAGCGTCTCAGCTCAAGGCGCTCCTCCAGCAGCAAGAAGCGATCTTATCTCTGATATTGGCCCATTTCTGAGCTTTCAGAACATATCGATCAATGATGCATGGGCATTAGGTTATCAGGGACCGGACATCGCGGTCGTTCAGGACGGAGACAACACTCCATACATGTATCCCAAGTCATGTCCAGACTGCCTTCCCTTGGACTTTACTTCAAAAACCTTTGATGCCGGGACCCTTGCCTTTCAGGAATTTTCAGGGTTCGACCTGACAACTACTGTTCTATGTACACCAGCTCAGCGATACGTGGAATCGGAGATAGTTTGTGCGAAATCCCCAGAGCTCCAGTTATGCAAAGTTACTGCTCAGCGACCATCGGTTTTACCACATATGCCGTCAACCATCACGCCTTTGAGCTTTCCGTCCGTCGTCATGGGACTAACTGCACTTCTTCCGAACTCTACACCACAGTACAATGCTGTGAATATGGTTGAGAATTACATTTACAACCCGGCTACCCAGGCGACCATCATCTCTGGCGAGACGTCTTTCGGCTCCAACGATGGGGAAACACCACTTATGAGCGTTACTCCAAAGGATTTTGGTGATCGGTTCGGTCAGCTTCTAAACTCATACATGTACGCAAGTATGTGGAATGCGACACCATATCTTCTAGGAGCACCATTTTCCGGCATTGAAGCGAATCGTGTCGGTGGTAACAGCGCAAGCTTTATTACCGCGGAATCACGTATTGATCTTGCAGCCATGATTCAGAATCAGACAGCAGCATTCACAGTACCGGCCTCGCTAAGCACAAATTCGCCCGTATATTACGTCTATTTCTCCTGGCTCTTTGTATTCTTAGTCGCCTCTTTGGTAATGCTGGGCGCTTCCATTGTTGGTGTTGTGTACTCAAGGAAGACTATCGTGCCAGATTATCTGGGATATGTGAGCAGTCTGGCGAAGGAAAGTCAGTACATTCGGATGCCGGATGTAGGTGTCAATATGGACGGTATTGACAAGGCGAGGTTGGTGAAGGATGTCAAGGTTAAGCTTGGGGATGTTAGTGAACAGCCTGTGACTGGAGATGGACAGGGAATGATTGGGAGGTTGGCATTTGCTAGGGCTGAGGATTGCAGGAGTGTGAAGAAAGGGAAGTTGTATATTTGATTGTTCTTTGGATGTACTGTCTTTTTAATTTAGCTCGAAACTGAATATGCTTAATGTCTAGAGAATCATTCTTCAAATTCCAATTGTCTTAAGCATTGAATATGATGGATCAGTGGCATATGATTCTAACGATCACACCAAGACAAATTTATTGCAAGTTCTCCCACTAAAGAGAAGTATAAATCTTTGAATTTGAATACTTAATAAGTGCCATGAATAACAAGTTGGGAATAATGTTGGCTCTGACGTTTTCCACACATTGATATGTGATTTTTGATGGCTTATGCATAGGATAAAATTATGCGACTTTATGCACCTACCTTGATGTCGTGAACAACATCAAAGAAACAAGAAGCAATAAATTTCATGCCGCAGCACTATAACATCGCAAAGTTTTAATTTAACTCTTAATGTATTCTAGTACTGGGTATTCATTATTTGCCCCTAAAATCGCCGCAGACAACCCAATATGAACGGCGCATCATCCCTAGATTCTGGTAATGTGTCCAATTCCCCCTCGCATCGCAATTAAACTTATTCTAACACCTCTCCCCAACAGTGGACTATGACCCAATCGACCACTTAAATCTAATATTCTCTCATCCCTCAACCCTCAATTCCGTAGACGAAACCGCAGCCGCCCTCACCTCCCACCAAAATGAGCTGTCAAACACCATCTCCCAGCTCATCGCTACCCAGGCGCAAACCAACGATTCCAGTCTTGCCCGCATGGAAGCCGCGAAGTCAGAGCTCGCTCTCCTGTTCTCCAAGATTGAAAGCGTACGCACGCGCGCCATCGAAACGGAACAGACTATTACCTCCATGACGGCAGATATAAAACGGCTGGATGATACCAAGAAGAACCTTACGCTCTCCATGACTGCGCTGAAGCGGCTGCAGATGCTGACGACGGCCTACGAACAACTACGTGGATTAGCGAAAACGAGACAGTATAGGGAGTGTGCGAGTCTGTTGCAGGCGGTACTGCAGTTGATGAGGCATTTCAATAGTTATAGGAGTATTGATCAGATCGCTACTTTATCGCGGAATGTCGCGGAGCTGCAACGCGAATTACTCGAACAAGTATGTGAGGACTTTGAAATGGCATTTGCACGGGGAGAAGTCGCTGCTAAGAAAGTGGTACTTGGGGAAGCTTGTTTGGTCATGGATGCGTTAGGGGAGAATGCTAGGGCGCGGTTGGTGACATGGTATGTTAATACTCAGTTAAGAGAGTATAGACAGGTGTTCCGAGGGAATGATGAGGCGGGCAGTTTGGATAATATTGGGAGACGATATAGTTGGTTTCGACGGATGTTGAAGACGTTTGAGGACGACCATGCGGCTATTTTTCCGAGAGAGTGGAGGGTCAACGAGGTGCTGGCTAATTCTTTCTGTGAGGGGACGAGAGATGACTTCAAAGGAATACTGGAGAGAAGTATGAGGAGGCCGGAGGGAGGGAAAATTGACGTCAATCTTTTGTTGAGTTGTTTGCAAGAGACCATGGATTTCGAACAGAGTCTGGAAAGGCGGTTTGCGAGTGATCCTTCAAGAGCGAGTATTGATACACTTGGTTCGCTGGAGGAGAAGGCTCAGACTTTCGACCGCTCAATATCGGAAGCTTTCGAGCCATATCTGAGCTTGTGGGTGGATTCGCAGGATAAGCAGTTGGCAGCGATGATACCGAAGTACAAGACGCAGTCGCTTTTGCCTGAAGATGAGGAGTTCTCGCCACAAGCCGTGATACAGTCTTCGATTGAACTGTTTCATTTCTACAAACTTACACTTGCGCAATGCGCTAAGCTTTCCACGGGAGAGAGGTTGCTGGATCTCTCAAAAACACTAGCTAAATATTTGGACGAATATGCTCAACAAGTATTATTATATTTCCTTACCCTTCACTCGACACCAACAGGGCCGAGTCTCCAGAATGTCATATTAGTTCTCAACACGGCGGACTACTGGCATATCAATTCACAACAGCTCGAAGAGAATCTTAAAAAGCGTATAGATGATGATTTAGCCTCCAAGGTTGATTTATCGTCCCAGTCGGATGCATTTATGGGAGTCGCAAGTGCTGCAGTAGCCGCGTTGGTACATCGAGTTGAGCTTGACTGTGATGCTCCGTGGCGAGAAATGCGCAATACCAACTGGAGCAAAATGGAAAGTGTGGGAGATCAAAGCTCATATGTTGCAGAGCTGCTTAGACATGTGGAAACGCAAGTCAAAGAGGTGTTACCTCTAATAAGCAAACAACAGTATGCGAGGGCTTTCTGTGATAAGACGGTCGAGTATCTTGTAAATTCTTATATTTCAAACATTGTCATCTGCCGACCTGTATCAGAGGTTGGCGCCGAACAGGTAAGCGATACGGTGCACAATATCAAACGTGAGCTAATAGGACAACAGATGTTACTCGACAAATACGTCCTCACTAAGTCTCTCTCAACACTTTTATCACACTCTCCCGCCGCCTCCGCCTCGACCACAGCTCAAACCGCCTTTACCAAACGTGTCACCCAAAGCATGGCCCGCATCGACCCTCTCCTGAAAACTCTCCAAGTCCGTCCCTCACCGCCGGAGGGCCTTGTTCAAGCATATCTCATCCACATCGGCGACCGTTCTGATACTAATTTCCGCAAAATCCTTGAAATGAAAGGAGTACGCAAACAAGACCAACCCACCCTCGTCGAACTCTTCACCATCCACAGAGATGGTAAAACCAATCCGCATCTCGTACAGATGTCACCACTCATGACCCCCTTACTAAACTCCTCCAGCATGGGTAGTGTAGGTCTTGGAATCGGCAGTACGGGACCAAGCACACCTATGCTGCCCACGAAGTTTGACCCAGCTGGCTTTGGGGAGAAGCTCTTCAGTGCTGCGAGGGATGGAGTGGAGAGGATGGGCACACCTGTAGGCGCGGCGAGCCCGCTTACGGATGATGCAAAGGCTGCGGTAGAAGGGAATTTGAAGAGTCTGGGCAAGTTCTTTGGGAGGGATATGAGGGGTTTTGGGAGGTTTGGGAAGGGTAGTGTGGATGATACTGTTAGATAGGTGTTTTTGTATAAATGAGAAGTTTTAAGACGCTGGTCTTATCGGTGTAGCTCTGGACGAGACAGTTTGAAAGCAGCATTTTCTTTGTGCTGTTGATCATGAATATGCGCAGGATTCTTCGATTGGAAGCTTCTCTTCGGCCTGGAGACCCCTTATTTGGTTTCTCGCTAAGCTTCATAAAGCCACAACTGCAGCATGCCGAGACATCTCACCATCAAGCCTTTATATGATTTATGGAAGCTTGCTTGCACGTTCTAGGCTTCTTGTGAGTTGTGACATGAGATATGAAGCCACAAACGACTAACGATTAATCGTTAGGTGAACTGAGCTCTAGTGAAGTGGGAGATATAGTTCACGAGCGGAGAATGCTTCAAAGCATTAGAACAACCAATGCCTCACAGCTGTTTGTTTACTAAATTCTTCATTTATACTCCTCTAGAAAGCAAAAGGGACATAAGTAATTATCATCGAACAATCACTCAAACGCCAACACGGTCCCACGTATAGAACCCAACCTCTAAAACCTCTCAATTCTTGTCAGAAACACAAAATATCGTCGTTAAACACCTCCTCAAAACAAAACAAAACAAAACCCATCACTATTAAGTTCTACACCGAAATCCAACCGCTCACATACCTCGCATCACTATGCCTTTCAAGGGTCTCATGAAATGGTACACCAAACATCGGCAATCCCGCAAAGCTAGACGACAAGAATTGAAGATCAAGCGGAGTATGACGAAGAACCAACCTGTCGTAGAACCGGATAGAGGGGTCGATAGGGAATTCATTAACATGATTGAATGGCGATATACTGTTGGATTGGAACGCGGTGGTTGGACTGCTACGTGGCCGGGTGTGTGGTATTAGTCGCGATCGAATAATAGAAGGAGGCTATTGGGGCGAACGCATTGGGTCCATCTATTCTATATCTTCGCACCTCTCTCCTCACTCAAAACATCCCTCCTCAATCTAACCTCCACATTCCTCGGTCCCTCCTTCGAAAACTTCACAAGCACAACACGTTCCTCGTCTCCTCTCCTTCCACTCCCAGCTAACTCTGGCCCCGGTTTATCGAGCGCCAAAACACTCCGTCCATCACTCTTCCTCATGAACAACCCCGTCGGACTCATCACCTTGTCCGCCCACCTCACACCTTTTCCATCACCGTCTCCTTCTAGGAATTTAAGCACAGAGTGGCGCTGTGCTTGGAGTTCTGAATGTGAGGATGAGGGTGTAAGGAGGGGGGCGAGGAGCGTCATTAGGTAGTATTGGGGTGGGAAGAGGATTATTTCGTTGGTGTTGGCGAGGGTTAGCCATTTGGTGAAGGGTGCGAAGGAGGCTGTTGTGTGCTCGATTCCGCCGTCGTGGGTGGGGATGGGGATTGAAGATGTGGAGGAGACGGAGGGTTGGGTTAGGGGGAGAAAGTAGATGTACATCTGGGTTGTGAAGCGTTTCGGGAGGTTGGGTGGGGTGATCCAGCGAGTGAAGGGGAGGAGTGAGTCTGTGGTTTGTTAGTTTATGTGGTATAGTTTGAGTTTGGTGATTGGATGTAGTAGAGCATAGATGCTGGACGCGACATGCAATTTCAAAATTTATAAATTGCAAATTTGGAATCATACCAGAATCAACAACCCCACCCAATTCCTCAACCCAATCCACAAACTTCAATTTCCCACCATGTATCTCCTTCCTAGCTCTCTCCCTCTCCGCTTCCCCAACCTCAAGTAACACCCCACTCTCATCCCCCTTCTTTTTCGCAAGCAACAGCCCGCTCTCCTCAAAACACTCTCTTATAGCACCTAACCTATACGCCGGTCCGTCAATGTGTCTCGCGGCATGATCTGGGGGTGGGATATCTCCATCTTGCGACGCTGAAAGATTTCCACCGGGAAAGACATGCGCTGAGGCGAAGGAGGAAGAGGTTTTCACGCGGGAAAGGAGAAGGATTTCGTTGGAGGGTGATATGAGGAGGATACTGGGTCCTTGTTAGTTATTAGATTGCTAGTGAAGGGAGTGAAATGGTACCTTGAACTCGGTCGAGGTTCTACATGTTGCTTTTTAGGTGGTGGTTTCGTGGACATGTACTGCTTTTCAAGATCCGGCTTTGCCGTAGGAGCCATTCTAGGTCTTTTGCACTCGTACAGTCTAAGCCGATATCCTGGATCCTGTGTACTGCTCTGCACGAATCCTGGGAGGGAGCGGTATCCTCGACCAGCTGGAGCACTTCGAACGTGGAAGATTTGATTTCGAAGGTTACTAGTGGGCTCGTGTTCGCTGATAATGGGAGCAAACAATCTCTTCCGTAATAATTGCCTTGTATAACGGCCGCAACCAGCGTTGATAGACATTAGCTTACATCTTGAACTGTCAATGGTTCATTGACGTTGGTCTTCCCCAGGTTTCGGCAAACTTTCCCCGCGAAATCTGAACCGAGGTACAGATTAGCTGGTGACACTGTAGATTCTAGAGAAGGAACTTTGACTATCTTTTCAGATAACGGAGTAGTAAGTTGGAAGCATGATTTGTTTTTATATCTTGAAAACTATTCTTCTTGGAATTGTTTACTAATTTATTACACTACACCATGTAGGAGGTATTGTTCTAGGAATCCCTTCCTTCTACCACGTTAGATTCTCTAGACAGAAATTGCACGTTTAACATGAAACACCTCCCTATCCTCAATTGAACCTTTTGCTTTCTTTTCCTCTCTCCCAGGAAGCACATACCCCCTCTGATTACTCGAAACCACAATCCCGCACTTTGTAAACTCAGTAGTAAATTGTGTATGACCAAACACCCAAGCCTTAACATTCTTCCATTCCCCAGCACTTTCCTCTCTAATCAAATCCGTCGCAAAGGCCGAACTCCATGGATTTTCAGCATTTCTAGGACTGGAAGTCTGCTGTAAACAAGGCGCATGATGCGTAACCACTAGAACCCGTCTTTTTAATGACGGGTGTTCGATTTGCTGGTTCTCTTCTTCGATACTCTTGATTTCATTTCGCAGCCATGATATATCTGATTCATGGGCCGCGTTGTGGTCATCAATGTTCCAGCTTTCGATGTTCTGAAAGTCCTTAACGCGTGTGCGCACGATTTCTCGAGCATCAGTAGCGATTTTCGACCATAACGTGCATCCTAAGATAGTCACTCTGGGGTTGGGAATATCGAATCGCTTTTTGTCGAGGAGGACCAGTTTTGAGTTAAGCACCGGCTCGCGTTCAAGTCTTTGTGCTTGTTGGATCCCGCGGCGTAAGACAATTCGTAGAACTCATGATTTCCGAGAACGAGAAAGACGATCTTGAATTTGTTTGTTTGGCGTACTAGAAATGACAGGTACTGTTCGTAGTCGATAAGGCGGCCTATGTCACCCGCGAGGATCAGGTACGGTGCTGCGACGGGGATTTTGAAAGTAGAATATTGTTGGCCCACTTCCAGATGGAGATCGGAGAGGATTTGGAAGGGTCGTTGTGTAGATGAATTTTTCCGAAATAGCGATCGTATTATTCCTAGCATGGACGATATTTGGTTCGTTGCCATAGCTGTGAGGTGGCTGACAGGAGAATGAGGAAGAAGAAACATACACCTGGTTGGTTGGGTCAGTACGGAATAATTTAAGCCACTACCACACACTGCGAACTTTAAATTTTTGGATTAAGTGAATTTCTAGTAATTGTGAAATTTCATTTAACGATATCCAAGAAGAAAACAGTTAGTCAATGACAGTAACGAAAGCGAGCCTAATATTCCAAAATCACTGCTTAGCTACTCCAGTTACTCGGAGATCAAAAAGTCCTCTTCGTATTACTCAAAAGACTAGGTACAGGAGCATACTTAATTGCTTTTCTAATCCAGGAACAAGATCAATTAACGAGATATTGTTTGATTAAAGGCTGGCCAAGTCCCAGATCCAGTCCAGTTCATTATTGAAGTGTAAACCAATCAATCCAGAAATTATAGACAATCAAACTATAACGTATTCTCCCTCCCATTACAGTATTACAAAACAAAGTGTTTGACATATTATTATTGAAATTAGAGTATCTTTGACAATGTGACACAATTAAATATCACTAACATGGTTGTCTCTTGGGCATGATCAAAAAACGATCTTACTTTTATATCCAAATTTTACATATTACATCCTAAGTCTACTTATTACTTTAGACTCGTCTCATGCAAGCCATTATCGTCTCATATCTTACTAGCTTCTTAGTCGACCTCTAAGTGCTCCATATGAAGTGAACGCACAAGCTTACCAGGCGGCGTGAACCCCTTCTCGTGGTTGTAAAGACTGAATTCCTTCTTCTGATATTCCTTGTCCCCACTCCTCTGCTTTTGGCAAAAAGCCAGCTCCACAAGACATCATCAACGCCTTGTATCTAGAACCCGGCACCGACAACATTAGGCTTTTCAATATTGACGATGGCAATCTCATTAAGTAGGACCCATGCTTCCTCTCTTCAGACACAGGAAATCGCGACCAGCGACGGAGGAGTTTTTCCGTTATCAAGCAGGGGCAACCGCCACGATTTCGTCTTCCTTCAATCTGATCGAAAATATATTGAAGCCGTGGTCTGTGGCGAGTCCATGGAATGACTGTGTCGATGTTGATGCAAATATTATATTCTTTCAGATTAGGCTTTGGAGTAGAGAAAGCATCAGGAAGCTTCCATTTCCAAGCCAGCGACGCTTCTAAAGCGAAATTAGATGCCGCGATCCTTCTTGAAGAGAGTTCTACCTCTGGAAAGAAATTTCGTTTTTGTAGGAGCCAGATGATGAGCCGAAGGCCTTTAACGTGTTCGATCAACGCAATCTTCTGGTTGATATCAGCCAGCCTATATTGAGGTTCGTCTAGAGCGACCAATTCAACTGTCAACCGACCTTTCTTGTCCTGCAGCAAAAGACCAGGCTTGATGATACGTAGCGGATGTAAGACCGGCGATGGCGGCAGCGAGAGATGTGACACTTCACCAGGTGTGAAACTAGCGGGGTCGAATTTACGGGCTCCGTATGAAGTAGATCCTCTGAGAGGCTTTTGAGGGTTGTTGAAGCGATGACGGTTTATTGATGATTGAGATTGATCGATGGAGCTTTGGAGCTGCTCCTGGATCATATTTAGTCGCGCGTCAATGGCATCAATAGATGCTTTGGAAACACCTGCATTACTTTTGTAGGATTGATGAATACCTGCAATCATGTCGTGCATTACTTCAACCGAGGCCGATTGGGTTGATCGAAATCGACGCACATCTTCTCCGACAGTATCTAGGCGCCCAAAGGTTCCAACTTGGAACGTGTTCTGCTTTGTTTGTAAAGCGTCAATACCATCTTTAGCAGCTCTCGATTGGAGGTTACAGTGCAAGCCAACACCACTGTGAATATCACTTGTTAGCTAAATATCGACATTGAGGGTTCCATACTCACAGCCCAAGTAGTCCTAAAGATAAATCAATCTGCGTTCTGTGAAAACACAGTTGCTCTCGAATCATCGCAAAGAAGGCTTTGTTTACAGATAACTTGATCTTTGTCAAAATCCGCTTCGCACGTTGGGCTTCATCTAAGCCGAAGGAGTCCACTTTCTGAGTCCAATTCTCCAAATCGGTTCGACAGTCGGTGATTCGAGCTTTCAAATTCGCTACTATATCGGAAGATACCAAAGTACTCGCAGTTGCATCACTAGTAATCGTTTCGGTTTGCTGTAGGATAATCCGTAGGCCTTGAATCTCTATCCTGGTCTGTTCCAACCGAGCGTTGATGTTTTTATAAGTCTGACAGAATGTGTAGAGCTTTGAGGTTGCTTGAATAGTTTGTCCAGCAAGACTGATCAGGCCAGCGATACTTGCTGCTTCACCTAACCCTCCTGCCATCATGAATTCGAGAAAGATGAACTAATGATTTCTAACTCATTTGTAGCAACGCTTCGGAAGGTCGTTGGGCTTTGTGGGTAACTGTGTTAATACAAAAATCCAATTGCCGCTTGGATGTAGAAGATTCAATTGTTTTCTATAGAGGAACAGAACCCGCTGGTTTTATACTCGCCCCCATTTGGACTAAAGTCGACAGCTCACCCTAATGGGAAAATCTAATTAACTCCTGGAGATTGAAACGGCCCTTTAGGTTCAATCTGCCCCCAAACCATAACTTTGCGGGACGTGTTACCCTGCAAGAGTCAAAAGATCTATAAGCCATCACAAATGAGGCTCTGATGAAACGTAATTGATTGTAGGAGGTGGTAGTGCAAGTCCGAAAACGGTGTCTGTTACACCACATTTTGTTGTACAAGAGGCTGAGTATGAGCGACTCGCGGCTATGGCACAGGAGGCTGACATCGGCGCGTCTATGCATGCAGCACGATAGGAATAACCGGACAGTTACACAGGCTCTTTCCAATTGGAGGAGAGCGTGGTAAAAGTTCCTGTGGTTTATTTAGAAAAAGGATCTGCTGTAGGACATGCAAAGGAAGTAAACTGACTGTATAACAAGTAGATGTGTGATCGACACGTTTCTCTCTGGAGTGGAAAAGAGCCTCAAGAGACAGGTATTCCATTTGATGATTGCCTTTTCTCAGTCAAGTGACAGGCACTCCTCTGAACCAAGGTTGCCCGACTTTCATACATGTCGAGACTGATGAAAGCAATTGAAAGGGATCGTTTTTGCTTCAAACATTGCAACCTGAAGACATGGGGGTCCTATTGAGCCTACAGGAGGAAAAGTTATGTTGCCATGGTTCGGAGCTACACCACGTTTGTCAGTGTATATCCTCGAAATTTGATGACGTGAAAATAACCGTCTTACCACAGCTGGGCGCGTAAAATTGATTGAGGCACAGCACCAACCGAATATCCGCGTGTACCGAGTCGATTCCAAAAGGCAGAAAGAAATAATTCCAAGTCACTTACCTTTTACCTTCCCTACATACACCTGAATATCAACCCCAAGATGGGCTCCTCAGACACACCACCACCTCATGTCCCTCCTTCCTACATGCTCATAACCAACACGCTACTCCAAATTGGCGGTCTCCTCTGGACAGCATGCTACATCCTCTCAACCCGAGTTTCCTTCAAGACCAAAACATATGGCATGCCTATCTTCGCGCTCGCTTTCAACTTTGGCTGGGAACTAATTTACCTAATGGTCGCGCCCTCATTCCTCGAAAAAGCGGTGTTCACCCTCTGGTGCGTGCTGGATGTATTTCTATTCATCGGAGTATTCAAGTACGGAGAGCGGGAGTGGAAACATTCCCCCTTTGTGGGGAGGAATCTGGGGAAGATAGTGCTGGTAATGACGATTTGGTGTTGTGGGTTCCATTATGTGAGTTCGAGGTTTTGGATTGAGAATTTGATTGGCAGGAAAGAGGGGAAGGGAGATGGGGCTGATATGACGGAATTGGCTTTTTGGAGTGCGGCGGTTGCGCAAGCGTACGGATCGATGGCTTGTTTAGCGCAATTGGTGGTGAGACAGCATACTGGAGGTGTAAGTTGGGGGATATGGTGAGTTGGAAAGATCTCGTGACTTTGAATCCATTGCTGACGGTTTTGAAGGGCCACGAGAACATTGGGTTCTTTCATTGCGTTTGATGTTTGTTATTTTTGGATGTGGTTGTTTTGGAGGGAGGCTCATGAGTATTTTATGTCTCCATTGGGAGTGTTCCTTTGGAGCACGGGACTAGTTTGTGACCTTGTTTATCCATTCGTGTTTTATAGTTTTAGGAAGACGGAGAGAGTGCTGCCAGATGGGAGCAAAGCGCCGGGCTTGAAGGCGGAGAAGAAGATTCGCTGAGACAATGACACAGCTTTGCCCGGGCTCTTCAAACCTCAAAATTGAAATAGAGATGAGCAAACTACGAGAGCAGCCATTAAGACCAAAAGGTGTAGTTTTTTGACTCTTTGTCCATTGAAGATTGCAGCATACTCAAGCTCTTCCGCTCGCCCCTTTCCCAATACGCCAGTCTCCAAACGCCGTGCGATATGCTCGATCCATATATTCCTTCCCTCCCTCTTACTCCTCCTCAGGGTATAACTCCTCCACATTGCTAAATTCCACATAAAACTCCGGCTGCGTCTCTTCGTCGGTGCTCGGCACAAATGAGAATGCAAGCATGCTACCCTCTTTCAATCCCATGCTCTTTGGTGTTTCTTTGATTCCTCCCCCAGCATCTGCATTCAATTCTGACCATCCCTTGCTATTGTCATAGACATCATTTGGTACGCCGAGTATCACGTCCGTGACATCTGCTGGGATCGTAATTGACTCGCCTGTATCGTTCCTGGGGATTCCATCTGGATATCGCTCGTGTAGGACCTTAAGGAGATCTGATTTTATGGTTGCGAAGGGAGTGAGAGGTTCGGCGAGGAGGAGGACGGTGTGTTTGCCGTATTTGAAGCGGAGGGTCAGGGCGGTATGATTGACGCTCTAGGCACTTCTTAGTAGATAGTCATCAAGAGGTTATTAGTGCATTGAATTGGTAATGCTCACCATGTTGAGGAGTATATGATGTTGGCAACCAGGAATTGTTGAAGCTTCGAAAGTTTGGCTGGACAAACGCGACAGGGATAACACCAGATCACCTGACTGCGCGAGGACCTAAACGGAGAACAGAAGCACGACGAATTCAGGAAAACAAACAGCAGAGAAGACAGAGATCAATTCATTGTTATGGCTAAAGAGTTTCCAGTTCCTTTCTAATAATTAGTGTCAGTGAAAGCCAAAGCAATACCGAATGCTTCTGTCTTCAGAAATGTGCCGCTCAAGTTGGACCCTTCATCAGCTGACACAAACCTGGCTTGTTTGCCCTGTCAAATTCTGAGACACCCTTGATCCCCAGCCTTGCTCAGTTCCAACGTCAACCCATCATCACATACAGACGCATCATGTCGACTCCAGTAGAAAGAGAGATTCAAGAGGCGGATCGACAGGAGAAAGAAAAACGAGCTCAATGGAGAGAAGAGCAGATCAAGGAGCTCCGACTCAATTCTCGGCTTTCCTTTCCATACCCTATGAGACTCATGTTGGCGACTTCGTTGTCATTTCTTGCAGGAGCTGGATTAGGCATATCATATGGCGCTCAATCAGCTGGATTTCGATTCCGAGCAGAAAATGCTCATCGATTGCCCAATTCGAGCACTGGATGGTATCTTTACCACAAGAGCAAAAACTATCACATGGCTTTTGCTGGGATTCGAGAGGGGCTCAAGATGGGAACGAAGATCAGTGTCTGGACAGCAGGATTCTTATCTATTGAGGAAATGTTCGATCGATATAGAGGCAACAGGGACTGCTTCAACACGATTATTGCGAGTCTGTCGGTGGCTGGTGGGTTTAGTTTATGGAGTATGCAATACCCCCCTCCTTCACAATCCCCCACCTTCCGTGGCTAATCACCATAGACCGCTTCCCAATTACAACCGCTGCGAGAACGGCGAAGACTGGACTGGCCGTCGGATTGGCTTATGGTCTCGTTCAAGATGCACTTTCCACTGCGAAGGGCCGTCCGCCGGCTTATGTCGATTTGGTCCTTGGTAGAAGCCGACGCGAGAACGAAAGGATGGAGCAGCTGGATCAAAGTGGAGTCGTATGAGCGAACCACTTGCATCCTCCATCTCAACCTCCTGGACCCAAAGTGGAATGGTCACATTACTCGTACTGGGCGTGAATTGTCAGTCCGGACTGGAACCCACCAAGCGCCGTGGCGAGCAATTACCTCCAACGGCTTCCGTCGGTACAGCCAGATAAGCTCCAAAACCATGCGACTAAGTGAGATACCAGCAACGAAACAATGGAACCCATCCAGCGCAGATAACACCAAACCACCGCCGACGTCGGTTCATTGTTAGTATTGATCATATATTTAATCGTAAATACGGCGCTGCTCAATTCTTTGTTAACATTTTTGCATTTCTTTTCATTGTACCGAAGTCTCAATTCATCTACAACGCATCGCTATCGCATCTTCCACACGTAATGGCGGGGTCAACAAAGGCGACGTCCTTGCTATTACACAACAGGAAACCATTCACCTCACTTTATATTTCACCTCGATACCTTTCTTCTCGCACAATACCTCGTCAATCATCATATGCTCAGAATCATGACTCTTCTTCATCCAACCTTTCTTTGCCAGCGAGCTCTCTTTCATCAGATACCCAGACCGAAATGCCAAAACCCCCACCACTTTCAATTCTACCCCTCAGTTCCGTCCTAAGGTCATTGATGGTCACCTCGATTTCCTCATCACCAGTAAGTAATGGACGGTCGTTGCCTTGAAATTGTACCAACATATCTAGTTCTTGTTTCCTATTTCTCTCGCCATAACTGCGAAACTCGCCCACTCCACCAATCCAGTACTCAACCCCGACTCGAATCCTATCCTCCGATTTGTTCTCAAACACACGTTTTACCGTCAGTTCTGCGCTGGAGAAAATCCTAAGGAAGTTAGACAGACTATCGATGGCCTCAAGAATCTGGGATTCAAGGGTGTCATTCTCGGATATGCGAGAGAAGTTGTAATGGAAGAGTCAGCAGCCGACGAGCTCAAGTCCTGCGGCAAAGACGAACTTGCAGAAGCATGCATAAGGAAAGAGATTATTCCTTGGGCGAAAGGATCGCTCGAGACGGTGAAGCTGGCCAGTCCTGGAGACTTTGTCGCATTAAAGTTCACCGGCGCCGGCTCGCAAGCACTTTATGACCTCAAACAACAAGCGCCGTCATCTCCAGCGCTCAAGGAAGCAATCGACTCTATTTGCGACTTGGCTTCAGCCCGCGGTATCAGACTACTTTTCGATGCCGAACAGCAAGCCATTCAAGCCGGTATCGATTCCTGGACATTAGATTACATGCGCAAATACAACGGCAAGACACCTGGCAAAGCGGTAGTCTACGGAACGTACCAAGCCTATCTCAAAGCCACCCCCTCTATTCTTGCTTCCCACCTCGCAGTTGCGCGCAAAGAAAACCTCACTCTTGGAGTCAAATTAGTTCGCGGCGCATATCTCGGATCCGATCCGAGACATCTGATCCACGACACAAAAGCCGACACTGACAACGCCTACAACGGAATCGCCGCTGCCCTTGCCAAACGAGCCTATGGACCACCACTCCAAGCTGAAAAGGGCGAAACTACCTTCCCACCTGTCAACGTCGTCCTAGCAGGACATAACCACACCTCTGTCCGCAAAATTCAAGACCTTCGTACCACTCAAGCCCAACGCGGGGAAGAGCAAACCGACCTCGTATACGCCCAGCTTCAAGGAATGGCCGACGAAATCAGTTGTGAGTTGGTACAAGCCGGAAAGATCGATTCGGCGAAGAGCAATGTAGATATTCCAAAGGCGTACAAGTATCTGGTCTGGGGTACTAGTGGAGAGTGTTTGAAGTATTTACTCAGAAGGGCAAACGAGAACAAGGAGGCGGCGCAGAGGACAATGGAGGGGAGAGATGCTATGGCGAGGGAGTTAGTTAGAAGGGTCAAGGCTAGATTTGGATTGAGCTCATGATATTGAGTTCTTGATGAAGGCATAGGAAGGGATTAATGATTAACGAATTACGTACGATAGATTACGATGTATTGGGGAATAGAAATACCATGGTATTTAACAATTAATATTACAAGCATTCGCGTAACAAACTTCAGACCATCCGTTCATTGGTAATCGTACTCGTAACCAAACAAACTCTTTTCATACTTACGCACTCATTAGCCATCAACACACATCATGAGGTTTCTCTCCCCAACCCCTCTTTATACCTCGCTAGGCATCTCTCTCGACTCTCCTTATGAACCACCACCGGCCTGGGATACCCCCTTTTCTCGACCACCTTCCCAGCACCCCTCTCATACGGATCATGCACCGCCTTCCCCTCCACGCCCTCCAACTCCGGCACCCACTTCCTAATATACGTCCCCGCACCATCAAACTTCTCACTCTGCAACAGCGGATTAAAGATCCTAAAATATGGCTGTGGATCTACGCCCGTACTCGCGCTAAACCCCCACCCCCCGTTGTTGCTCGCGAAATCACCGTCAATGAGGTGTTCCATAAAGTACTTCTCGCCCATGCGCCAGTCGATGAGCAGGTGTTTCGCGAGGAACGAGGCCGTGATCATACGGCACCGGTTGTGCATGTAGCCCATGTGATTGAGCTGGCGCATCGCGGCGTCGACGATCGGGTAGCCTGTTTGTCCGGTACACCAGGCTGTGAAATTTGCGTCGTCGTATTCCCAATTGATGTTTGTGTATTCGGGTTTGAAGGGTTTGTTCATGCAGACGTACGGCCAGTGCGCGAGGACGTGTTTGTAGAAGTCGCGCCAGGCGACTTCGGAAATCCATGTTTGAATTCCTTGGATGCCGGCATTCAGAGATTTGCTGGTGTTGTGAGAGCGGGCGGTGTGGATTGCGGTTCGCGCCGATAGAGTGCCTGCTGCGTAATGGGCAGAGAGCGATGAGGTTGCGGTTTCAGAGGGGAAGTTGCGGTTGTCGGCGTAGGCTTTTATTCTTTCGGTGCAGAATCTTTGGAGTCGTGAGTGTGCTTCGTGCTCGCCGGCTGGCCACAGGGATTTGAATCTTTTCTTTTCCTCGGGGGTGATAGATTTGTTGGCTGGTGCTGATGGGATAGTAGTGCTTTCGAAGATTTGGGAGAATCGTTCTCGAGCGACTGGCGGATTTTTGCTGGGAGGTCCGAAGAGGTCCAGTACATCTGGATGGCTGTGGACATATGCTACCCAAGCTCGATACCATGGAGAATATACCGAATACTGCTTTCCAGTTCCGCTACTAAGCTCACCGGGACTAACAACACAGGTGTCTGGTGTTACCTCAAATGAAATATCATTGTCTAGAAGCGAATGAACCAATTTCGCTTCTCTTCGTAACTCATCAACTTCATATTCGGTATTGGCAAATAGATGGCTGGCATCCCATTCCTTGAGAAGCTCCAAAACCCTCCCTGGTATAGCTTTGCGCTTTTCTACCGTCTCAACATGCAGCGGAATATCGAGTTTTCCCAGATCCTCCTTCAACACTTGCAAGTTGCGTAAAATAAAATCAACTCTCACTGGAGCTGTCAAATGCGCTTCAAAATCTTGCGGGCTAATGATGTACATTGCAATAAGTGGTACTCCTTTCTCCTTTGCCTTCTCACTCGCCAGATGTAGCGCTTTATTATCTTGCGTCCTCAAATCGCATTTGTACCAGTGTACCACGGCTCCCTTGACTTCTATCTTTGCTCTTTCTGATTTTGTCTCCTCCAGAGCTGACTCGAGAAGCTCGATCGGACGTGGAAGCTCGTTATTGTTGTATGCTATCGCGCGCGCATTCGACATTTCGTGAGGATAGTACTTTCGCAAAACGATACCATTGTCTTCGGCTTCTTGCGCTGAGTGATGTGGTTTGCGGAGAGGATCAGTAGACCCATTGGTGATCTTTGGTTTCTTCGAGAAACCATTCGTTATGGCTTCTGCTTCTGGAGATATCGTAGCTTTCCGTTTGCTACCTTTCGTGGCGACCTTTTTGGCAGGCATGCTGAGCTTGCTTGAGATGGAAAATGTATCGGTTCGCGACCATATAAGGTTTATTGGGAATTGGATCTGTCGACAAAAACTTGACGCGTTTAGTATCCTGTTACTCGAAAGAGGTTTTGTCAATACTCTAACAGCGAACATCAAATGAAAGATCCTTCAGTTGAAAGAAAATAAGAAGGAATCTTTGGAGCTTGAAATGAACCCTGCATGACGGCGACATTGCGATCGAGGAAGGGTCAGATCTCTTGGCGCAGATCCTAGATCGCGCTTGTGCCTGGAACCCTGCTTGATCTGTGCCCTCCCTTTCAGCCAAACAGCCAAGGCCAGTCCTGCAAGTAGCACCCCACCTAAAGTCTATATTCATCCTATATCAATATCCTATAGAGGTTGCGTTAGTTCTTAATACAGGTATGGACAAATTATTATAAAAAACAGGTTGTTCTTCTTTGGAGGTTCATTTCGTGTCATGAAAATATCTGTAACAGAATGCAGCAGCATCGAATGGAGAGACCTTCCCTCTCTGGAGCTGCCATATGCTGTTGTAGCGGTACTAACCATCAGCGCTCGCTTACTGGGGATATTACTTGATGCCAGAGTGACTGCTCAGTCAGTGGTAAATTGATTTGTGTTAGCCACGCCTATATGTCGAAGAAGCGAGTATGTAAGTAGGTAAATACTGACTGACAGACATCGTTACTGGTATGAAGTGTCGATGACCGTATCCTGCAAAACAAGACAATGCGGTGTCGATATCTATACCTGGGTACGAAAGGGTTGCCGCGGATGTTGTACCAAACGACTGGCAAAGATATTTATTACAGCGTGATCACTGTGCTCCAGGCGCCAGTGCAAGGAATCCTAGGACCACCTACCGTATATCAGGTTGCTTGCCAATCGGCTAGGGAGGTTATATCGTTCAGATATTAAAATCGTAGGCTCCCTCAAGAGGCATGATATTGATACTAAAAGTTCATGTCCGGCCCGTATCTGTGCTCTGACGAGATGCTCTAACGTCACAGCTCTTCAGAAGGCCAGCATTATATGTCCTTCTCCGGCTCGACAGCTATTAAAATAGCATTCTGGCTCCTCGAACAAAGAGTGTCACCCGGGAGTGGGAACGAGGAGTTTCGAAGAGCCGTCTATACGATCGAAGGAAACTGCGTAGGGATCCGGGATATCACACCACATGAACACAAAAGTCGAGATTGGGAATAGTCGTAGAATTTGTTGTCACATTTGGAGAGTGACTATCTTAGCAATGCCAATCCAGCCCATATTCTCCCCGAAGCAAGCGTTTTCGCTGCTCAAACCCAGAGCTAACCCAAACCCAAACAGCAAATCTGTAAATCGAAAGGTCAGCTTGTTGTTCCTGGTAGCGGACTCGTATCGTGTTTACCAGAAGTAACTCCTCCATTATGCGTTTATCGTTGGCTGCTTCCGCTCCAAACGTTCTTCAAGAGTCCATCACGTTGTGCCAATCGGTTCAAAGAATCGTCACTCTCTCCCATTGCTCGTACGAAACCACATAGTGCGTAGACTTGGCTCTCTCCGGTAAGACGGCCGTTCTCGTCAACCTTTCCGACAGAAATCTGGACTGAGGCGTGATCCTTGGCTTTGATGATGCGGTTGGTTGCGCTGCACTTTCTTGGGACGTAACTGTGAGATTGACAGTCAGCGCTTCTCCTTGTATTCGATAGAAAATCGTGGTTTGCTCAGCACATACAGATCGACGAGTTCTCCCTTATCGTTCTCCATTTTGGCGGATTTTTGACGTTGACGTGAGGTGTGGAGGGGCTTTTAGAAATTCGTGGATTTGCGCAAATCTTCGTGAAGCTCGACGTCGGTGATAATTTGTGTGGGAGAAGCTAGTGTCGCATAAGCGAGTGTTCTTCAACTGTCGAGGCTCACGTGTTTTGGCGGCACGACCGTGCGTCTGCAAACTGACGGACAACAAGGTCGCCATTGCAAGTAAACACTCGCATAACCTTCTACGATCATAATCGCTCTAGATATGTAACTCACGGCAGGCACGACGGCGTTGGGTCCGTCCATCCTCTCCAAGTGCGCCTTGCGTCTGATGTCAAGAATGGCTTCTACCGATATTTTTAGGATTCCTTCCTCTCCGCTTAAGCAATCCTTCGCCATGTCCTCGTCGCCGCTTCCAGCTCCAAGCGAACTCTACCAAAAGAAGGTTCCAAAGATCATCGCTAAACGCGACTCTATTGCTGCGTCTGCCAATTTGTTTAGCCCGATTGATAATACGCCTGGTTTCGTCAAAGTCTCTCAATTAGATCTGCGAAATTTAGATCCCAGTCGAGTAGTGAGCACTGTCAAGGAGGATAAGCTTGCAACCAAAGTACCGACTAAAGTGGTCGCAAAGCCTCGAGCGAAGAATCACTCCACATCGACGAGTAAAATAAGCGACGAAAAGCTATCGGCTGCTCCCAAGAAAACTGCGACCAAGAAATCACAAGTCCCGAAAGAACCTCTAGAAGAGCAGAAAGTAAAGAAACCTCGGGCGAAAAAGGCAGACTTAAATGGAGAATCAAAACCACGGAAGAAGGCAAACGATGCAGTGGTTGACCTCGAGAACGGAGACGGCTCAATCGTCAAGGAAAAGAAACCCAGAAAGTCGAGGGCCAAAAAGACACCGGAAGATCTGCAGACGAAGTTATCAGGCTCAGTAACAAAAGCATCAACTAAACCCGAAAAATCTGGCAGCAAACAAACAGTCATTCAGGAGTCTTTAAATATTGAGGCAGAATGTGTTGATTATGGTTTAGTAAAGGCTGTCAAAAGAAAAGCCAATTGGTCCCCTCCGCATAAGTCTTCAATCACTGGGTTGCAAAATGCTGGCTCCATTGCAGGTGATCTTACGGCGAGGTCTCCTGGGTCAGATTCTTCCACGTCGAATAGCTTCAGCAACTTGCTTGGGAGTTTCGGGTTCACAAACATTGAGACGACCAATTCCATGACAACAAAGCAGTCAAAAGAGACCGGTGTCGTCCGGAAGCGCAAACTTCTAGAGTTGGTAAGTATGAATGCTACTGCTACGAATGCGCCCGCTGAAGCAGCAACCCCGAAAACTAAAGCGCCCAAGAAAAAGGCTAGGACCATTACAGATCTGGCCACATCTGCATTCAACGAAGAGAAAGTCGTTGAGGTCGAGTCGCAACCCGCTCCTCTGCTTCAATACTTCTCATACCAGACAACAGAGCGAAGCACAAAAGGCGGAATCAATGGTCCTGCGAAACTCCGCTCGAAGAGTCCATTGAAAAGAGTCAAGAAAGGCAGTAGCGCTCAAGCACCGATCTTGTTATCCCCAGAGTCCGCTATGAAACAAGCCCAACACCAAGACTTTATATTTGGCACTTCGAGCCAACTTGCTAGAGAAGAATCTCCTACTTATCTGCGAGATTTGCATGAAGCCATGCAAGCATCAAATGTTATGTTCGAAGACCCATTCGATGATCCTTTCAAAGATGTCGTTGATGAGCCATCAGCTGTCGCACCTCGTGGAAGGTTGCGATTGTCTTCTAAGAAAGGTGGTCTTTGGTCTGCTGGTGCTCGCGATGCAGCTGGTTCTCTGCTTGATGTGGAGATGGTTGATATAACAGATTCTCCAACTGTTATACGGCAGCAAACTCCACCGAGAGTACCCGCTACCACGGCTCCGATTGATGATGTTTGGCATGATGTTGAAGCAGATAACAGTGTCAAGGAAACAATTCCAGAGCATGTTCTAGGAACTTCATCTAAGCCTGGCCCGGTCGAAGCTGCTATTAGACTACAATTGCAAGGTAGCCCGGCTATCTTGTCGCCCACCAAAACAAAATCTCCAAAGCGTTCGACACAAACAGGAGTTAAGGCTGCGCCCACAGTCAATCCAGTTGCAAAGAAAGGCAAGGCGTCTGGGGATCAAATGCCGGATTTTGGAGCTTATACAATGTTCCAGCTGCAGAAGCAGATCGCATCTTACCATTTTAAGCCGATCAAGAGTCGTGATTCTATGATTGCTGTTCTTGAAAAATGTTGGGAAGGTCAGCATGCTAGGACTGCTTTAGGAAGTTTGACTACCAATACGAAGCCTTCTGCAAAGTCTAATAAAGATAAGGAGGAAGTTCATCCAGAGCCAAAATCTCCAAAGGGAAAAGGTCGGCCAAAGAAGGATACTACGTCGGATATCCCGACTTCACCGACTAAACTAAAGAAAACAGTGGGAGGACGAAAGAAAGCTGATGCGGACCACAGTGATGATAGTGATGTACCTTTATCACAAGTTCGAAAATTGAATAAATCACCCAAAAAGCCCACAGGGAGAACAAAAAAGAAAACTGCTGACGATATATACGACTCGGAACCGCAGCTAACTCACTCACCACCACGGCGTCGACCCTCGCAGATCAGATCGCCTCCTCGGGCCTTGCAACTTTCGCCCTCATTCTCCACGACTGATGTCCTTCCCGCATCCTCGCAAGAATCACAAGAATCACAAGAATCCCTATTCAAACACATAACTCGAGCCATAAAATCTTTACCCCCAACCAAGGATCCGAGTAAGCCAACATGGTACGAGAAGATTTTGCTTTATGACCCTATCGTTTTGGAGGATCTGACGGTATGGTTGAACACTGGAGCCTTGGGAAATGTTGGGTGGGACGGCGAGGTCGAACCTAAAATTGTGAAGAAATGGTGTGAGGGGCGGGGCATCTGCTGTTTGTGGAAGGAGAATCTGAGAGGTGGGAGTAGGAGCCGCTACTGATGCTGTTTGGTTTGCGATCAAGAGTTCTGTTTTGTAGGTGTAGTTTATTGTATATTACTCTGTTGAAGTCATAAACAAGTGTCTTGACTTTATTAGAGCCCCCTCAATAAGTGACCTCATTACAACTAACCGCTTCCACCGTACCTCTATTTGTGTTAAGGTCTGTCTCTTCCATCCTAATGTTCGGCGTGACGGTCTTTCAAGAGCACAGTTCCCTTCAAAAGCTGTCTTTTGTATAAATCCTTTACACGAGTCCGTTCCTCACTACACACCACGCCATCTCAACAGCTCAGCCAAATCGTACCTCTCACCACAAAACTCCCATCCAAAATATCCAAATCACCACAGTCTTCCCACACAACACACAAACATCTAAAACTCAAAACCACCACATCCCCCATCATCTTAGCAACCCAATCCCCTGATCCCTCCCCGATTCCCCACTTTCCATCAAAACATCAGCGATATCCCCTAGTAACAACACTAGCCAAC
Organism: Glarea lozoyensis ATCC 20868; assembly: GCF_000409485.1. NCBI lineage: Eukaryota > Fungi > Ascomycota > Leotiomycetes > Helotiales > Helotiaceae > Glarea > Glarea lozoyensis. The sequence continues at coordinate 1,092,920 of NW_007361004.1, read as the reverse complement.
TTGTCTACCGCGACATTGCTTCTCTTTATCAGCAGCGACGGTTTGTTGTGGAACTTGACGAGCCGCGCTTTGAGTTCGTGTTTCTGTCGCTCGAGGTTGCGCGCGCGGCGCTTGGTTAGGTGGGTTGTATAGAGGGTTTTGAGGGACATGATTTGTGGTGTGGTGGGTTGGAACTTCGTGTGGATTGTTGAGGTAAAGGAGGGGATATTTGAATGGGAACGGCAATGGAGGGAAAGGCTGATGGGGGAAGGGTTGATGTGGAGGCGTGTGGTTGGGTTATGTGGTGGTGAATGGTGAGGGGGTGGTGTGTGGTAATTCACTTGTATGTACTGAGGTCCTAAGAGGGTTTAAGTGTACAATCCATCTTGGTCAACTATTATGTTCATCTACTAGCAATCCTCATACTAGCCCTTTCCTCACATGCTACCTCATCTCAACAGCCTAGCCAAATACACATCTCACCACCGTCCTTCAAGGTTCCATCCCATATCCAAGTCCTCACCAATCTCGCCCAACCCTCTATACAAAACACCTCGTGAAACCCAAACTCACCACCCCATAACCCTCAATCCCATCCCTTAAACATATGGTACTTCTAACTCAATTGGCAGAGGCTATTCCGGAGGGTATATTTGACCAACTTGAGGATCTGGTTCAGGCTGCTACTCCCTCCTCCGAACTTCATAGGGTTAAGGCCCTACATCCATTGCCTAACAACTCACTACCAAGTGAGATCTCATCTCCCCCACCCATCCCCCCCAAAACATCCTCACTACCTCCTCATCAACACAAACCTACTCACAATAACCGGCCTCCCAGAAAGCTTAGCCCATTTTCCCGCGACCTCATTACTCTTTTTCGCCAGCACCACTGGGTTATTGTGGAATTTTACTAGGCGCGCGTTGAGTTCGTGTTTTTCTTTTTCGTGCTGGCGGGTGAGACGTTGGGATTTGTGGGCGGTGTACCAGGTGTGGAGGGTGGGCATTGTGGTGTGGATGATGGGCGGAAGTTGGTGTGAGTTGGGAGGTTGAGCAAAAGACTAGATGTTGGTGGTGGAGGTGGAATAGAGCAGCCGGTTGAATGTGTGTGGATGGTAGAGGTGCTGTGTGGAACGGAGTAGCTGGGTATATGAGTATGGGTGATGACAGAATAGTTTGGTTTGTGGTCGTGGAGTGGAAATAAGTGATAGTGAAAGGTGAAGTCGGGTTGTGTATTAATCCATTTGATCCGGTGGTATGGTACATCTCTTACCTCATCCCGCGAATTCAACCTATACAAGTAGTCGGGAAGTAGTCTCGATTCAATAGATCGATCCGTCTACTAACAACTCCTAACCCATTCCCCTTGGCATACATCATCCTCTACACCACAGCCAACCTTCACACAATCTTCTCGTGAATATACACAGACATGCAGTAGCTGCGAAAACTCGCGCGCAATATTTCGAAAACCCTAACGCCAACTGATGGACAAGTAGCCCGCTCTAGACCACCAGAAAATGCATGCTCGAAATCGCTAAACACCTTCGGTATATACATCGCATCAAACTCCTTGCTATTTTTAATTTTGAACGAAGAGCTTCTATCTCGCGCATTGTTTATATCTTAGGTGGCGGAGAAGGTGGGTTTACGGTCGGAGGTGACGATTCTCGTACTTTCAGGATAGCAGCTCGAGTTTTCGTCGCTAGTGTTGTTTGAGCCTCTTTTTGGGCGGCCTGTTCGGGTTTCTTCTCCTCGACCTTCTTCTCTTCGGCCTTCTTGACCTCCGGCTTCTTCTCTTCTGGCTTCTTCTCTTCTGGCTTCTTCTCTTCTGGCTTCTTCTCTTCTGGCTTCTTCTCTTCTGGCTTCTTCTCTTCTGGCTTCTTCTCCTCCGGCTTCTTCACCTCCACTTTCTTCTCTTCAACCTTCTTCGGCGGAGTGATAACTTTCTGATCCTCTGGTTTCTTCAGCGGTTTCGGCATAGGAATCCATTCCAGCTTCTGGTCGTCGAATCGATGATCCGCATAATCCTTAAGAGTCAAAGATTTCGGTCCGTACTCGGCTTCGAGGACTTCCTTGTACGCAAAAGGGATCTTGGCGGGCGTACCCTCAAAATATGTGTCGCGGAGTGGAAATATGTATGTGTCCTAGTATATTTTGTTAGGATAGTTGGGAGACGAGAGGAAGAGACGTACTCGATATTCATGTCCGTCTTTACAAGACAACATTCCTTCGCCCGCTGGATGTGTGTAGTTGTATCGTGCCGTGGTCATGTCAATGAATAAACCACTGGATGTATCAATCCATCTTGCGTCGATAACGTTCATCTTGTCAGTTTGTTCCCGGTTTACGTAATGCGGATTTATCTCAAGCATGTAATCTCTTCCATCTGGAATTCTAGGCGTCTTATAGTGAAAGACGGTCATGTTGTAAAAGGTGGCTAGATATGTCATCGACTTCTCAGACATCTGGACGTCGGAATCCGAGTCCCAGGGCAGAATCTGGGAAGCTGGTCAGTTTTGAGACAGAAACGCGAGTGAGAGTGATGCATACTTTTCGATTCCACCACCAGCCGAGGAGAGTGCCGTGCATTAACCATGTTTCTACTCCTAAGTCGTTCATTGTTGCTAGGTAGGTCTGGATGAGATTTGATAATGCTACTCTCCGCTCATGATATGGTAACTGCTTCTCGGCGAATCTTCCATCGTAATGAGGGTGGAACCTATTAATTGTCAATTCCAATTGTCATCACTGAATCAACACAAGTCTGGTAAGTAATAACGTACGTGCTTTCGTCTGTACGGTCGTTAATTATTTGTCCAATGATCTTCAGTTTCCTTTTTGGTTCCTATTTTTCAGCACTTACGAAAATATTTATCCTTTCTATCCCCCCGTTTGCCACTCATATCCTTCCGCTGTTTTGTCCGTACACTTAGGAAATCCGCATCACGTTTCTCAACCATCAAAGCCGATGCCACCGACAACACCGCCGGTAACGTTATCAGCCACGAGAGACGCATGTTGTGCTACGGTCGATGCGTAACCCGATATGTCTCCTCCCGTCCTTTATCCTACGACCACCCTCAAGATCCTGTCTTCGTATCACAGATACCAGCCCGGCGTTTATATTCAGCCGCAAAACGTGATTTGTGATGATGTTGGATATATTTATTGATGCTTATCGTGAGGTCCAAGCAACCGGAGTCAATGGACGGAGGCGTCCGATATTTATTGGATGTTAGAAGCGTTGGAAAATATGACAGTTTAGAAACGAAATATACAATTGTGAGAAACGAAAAACGTGAAATTTCGAAGAAAAGGTAAGAAAACTGGTTGGAGTCGGCAGGATATCTATATGGCTGCAAGGGAGGAAGTCAGCACGCGTCCTCCAACACCTGCACATGGGGCATGTTTGTTAGTTTGGCGGGTCCCCACCCTGTACTTCGCCCCTGTCAGAAGCACGTTGGATGGCGTTGGGCAACCATAAAGGTGTCAAAATAGTAACCTCGATAGTATTCCTCTTTATGGGTTAAGATCCTTGTATACCTGTCCATGTATATCTATCCGCTGTATATTATACCTGTGCGGGTGCATGGTTCCTAGCAAATTCTGGTACGAAAAAAAGGCACTTGTGGTCTATGCAACCACCAATTTAGGAAGATTCTAACAGATCCTAATCACCTAAACAGTAATATTGATAAAAAGTTTGCAGATATAACGCAGTATCCGACAGATCTGGAAAATTTACTTTGTCTCTATAATAATGAGCTTTAAAATGCTTCCTCTGGCGAAAACTATCAGGAAAGAAAGTCGAGTCTGGAATGAAGCATAGACACAACGTCAAAATGCGCCTAGAATTTCATACCCGTAGCGGCATTCCTCTTTCTGGATATATCCGGTCTACACTATCCATTCTCAAGGAAATGCTTACTTTGGTACGGGAATAGTTTCTGGGGTATTATTTTACGAATGTTGAGCTGTCCACCGAGCAAACCCCTGAAATTGACGACTCGCCAAGTGATGAACGCCACGGGCTGGGCGGCTCCTCGCAGCAATCAGCACTGCGAGTCTGCAACCGTGCCGCGCAGGAACTGGGGAAGGAAGATTTTCCAAAGATGGATTGCCGTCCACAAATCAGAGTTGATGACGAAGACAAGAATCCAGACGGTTACAGAGTTTGTGGCTGTTGCCCGAATCGTTCAAGTTCCAACATCGCTGCGCTTATTCGTACCTTAAGCTTATGAGAGATTCAAGCTCATGACAGTCAGAGATACGACACATCTGTTTGCTTGAGGATGATTACAGTAAGCGAGGATTGTTACCAAGTAAAAGAGCAGTACTTCAAAAGGTGTGTGGGATGCTCGTGTGACTTCTAGACCGATTCCACAGATATAGTAAAGATCTCGCAGATCTATCCGGCACAATAAATGCAATATAAGAAACTATATCGACATCTAGCCTGTCGGGAGACTTATCCGACTCCAACTTCATCAGCCATCGTTCGAACGCCCTACTGCAGGCCGTAACCTTACCGGTCTTGGCTCCTTCTGAAACACAAACACCTCGCACTCATGTGGACCAACCAACATTCAAAAGCTCACTGCGGCTCCAAGGTCGGCCATTTCCTCCTCATTGATTCCATACCCTCTTGGTCGATCCGTTGTTGAATCGTTCGCCTGAACTCCAAACAATCCCAACCACGCAAACGGCCATCAACCTGTCCTTATCAGCCCACCTCAGCCCACCTCCCACAAGCCCGACGCAACCTCATTCCTGCCACATCCGTCCACATCGTCGTCGCACGCATCCCCACAAACGCATCCCCCTTTCCCTTAGCGGACACTATCCGGAAGAACATCAAACACCTCATTCGACAACGGCTCATGGTTTTCCAAACCCATGCCCAGCCACGTCAGCTCCGGGAAAGAGGACAAGTCTATAGACAAGCTTTTAAGCGACGGCTTTGAAAAGCTTGGTACACTTCCCTGCTAAGATAGCGCTATGGCTTGCACACGAGACCATTAACCATTTTGGGGTGAGGGATATTGGGATTTTGCCGGATGGAATAGGGGAGTGTTCCATTCCTGGGAATCTGAGCTAGTGTACTTTATTGAAACGCTATTGAAGCGCAGATAGCGTCTGATTTTATTGATTCCGGAATTGCTGGGAGTGAAACTGTGAAGGACGGGGTGAGTCTTTATTCCCTCGTAATGTGGGTCCATTGACTTGTTGTAGGTGTCGTAATGGTGAAAGGCCTCAGGTAATCAAAAGCTTAGTCTACGAGAAAAGGACGTATCACCCATTTAGGGGGCTGTCGCAGCTCACACGGGAAATATCTTCATTCAAGAATCAAAATCTGAACCGACAATCGATTATCAAAGCCCTACATCCCGGACCAAAGAATCCATATGGAGTTGATCCTGCCAGACTGCGTCGAAGATTAGCAAGCGGTATCACCTTCATCACAACAGCAGGTATGTTTACACTAAGATTATAGAGTTCAGGCAAGACATCTTTGGTAACATTGCCATCTCTCAGGACCTTCTTTCATTCTTCTTTCCCATGTGTCTTTTGTGAAAGTGATCTAGAATTTTTTCTGAATCGCCACAGGGCCACCGGATAACTCCTCTATGGTAATGCAGTGGTTTCGGGGTCGGTACGTAAGAGAGATGAACAGATAACAGGCTTCTTGGACGAATCAGAGGATCTCGTGTCGCTCTGTCGTCCAATTGGCATGTAACCCGTAATCATCTGACCATATAAACCTTGTAAAGCACCGCATTACCATGGAGATGATAAGAACAGAACTGTCAACAACACTCCTCCTCGATTGCCAGTAGTACTGTTTCTCTTCCAGCAAACACACCCACCAGAGCATGAATGCAGCAGAGCTTTAAAAACACTCTTGGATCGAGAAATAAGCTCGACCCGTTTGAACCATTTCAAAAATGAGTTGTGTTGAGTTGGATCAGATATGGTATACTACTCAAATAAATTCAACTCAACTCAGGTTACTATTTCAACTCCACTCAACTCATGTCCGAGTCGGTCATGATTTGTTTAAGCAGTTCGAGGGTAACTCGTGGAAGTTTGTTGTGTGTTTGACTCGAGGGTTCATCGATTGGACCTTTCAAAATAATCACATCGTGTGCCTTTTTCCTTTTCGAAATGCATCTGCTACCTCACGGGAGTTAGTAGCTTAATTCGACAGAGTGGAAATTTCTCCATGTTTGGTTCGTTTGCTAACTCTTTTGGGGTTCTATCACGTTGTACATGGCCGCTTCTTTGTTACGCGTGGTTCTCATATGTCTACTTTCGTAGGAGAGGGATGACAGAAGTTTATTAACACGCCAATAGTCGCATCGGAGTTGACCATATCAACTTCTCTTCACCGTCCACAAAGTCCGATGTTGAGGAACCGCAATTCCTCTACCATATTTAACATCATCACCTTCACCTTCGTCTAAAAAGCGCCTGCCACCCTTGGACCCACCACATTCACCAACCTCACCTTTAACGTATATAATTACGAATTGCAACATTTGCACCAACCAATAGTTAAGAAGCTTGAAAATTCTACCTACTGCCCCTGCTGCTCTGGTTAACTCGAAGTGGCTTTGTTGTACCCGGTCTTTAATTCTTCGGATAGATTGGGAGGTAGCGGAGAGCGAGAAGGGTGCTTTGGCATCCACTATTGGGAGTTAACAAGCAGCAATCCGAAAGGGTTGTGTAAGTCTTGCCATTTTTTTCTACTGGAGATGTGTATGTGCGACAATTTTTTGTAGTCTTTTTGTCCGATTTATGCGTTGTTGACATGGTTTTTTGCTGTCCTGTCCGATCTATCGCTGCGCTGAGTTTTTAAGCGAGAGGCTTGCTTGTGTACGGGCAAGAGAGTCGGTTTTTGGGCTGGAAATTCATATAAGCCTCTTTTATAAGAGCCATGATTGTTTACTAGATATGCTTACATAGAGCTTGGAATTGTTTAAAGCTTTTGTAGCTGATGATTACTCCTAGGATTGTTGCGATGAGGCTTGGAATGCCGAGAATGAGAGAGATTTGATCCGTTGGCGTAAGAGCTACAGTAAGTCAGTGAACTGATGCTGAATGTTGCATCTATTAGAGATGATATACACATGATGACTACGGTCAGTTGTCAATGGTTTCCGGATATGTTTGTTTGTGGAAGTTCGTTAAGAACAAAACCGGAACTCATGGAGTTCATATTCAATCTTCGTCCATAGCGTTGGCGTTGTAATAGTACTTTTGTCTGTCACTTTCTAGAGAGGACAAAAGTACTAAACGTAATTTAAAAGAGACGACCCATTCCAAGAGATAGTACGCAGAAGTACTATTTCTCTACTCCTTCTCTGGCGTCAAACAAGCTGATGATACTTTCTTTAGCACCCCGGAATATAATTGGTCCATGAAATAGGACTTTTTTCCCCGACCGCATTATTTGCCAAGAAGTTGTACAAGACACGCCATAGGCCAATGGAGAAGATAGTACTTTTTTCTCGGCTGTCTCAGCCTCATTGGATGCACCATGCTTAAATGAATAGTCCCAACCACATCAAAAACATTATGGAGAAAGGATGTTCATGTTTTCCAAACAACAAGATTGTTTTGACTTTCTAAAGGTTTCTTAAGTTACCGGGAAATAAAAAATTTTGATGACTCTTCAATTTTTGTAATGGAAGAACTTCCTCCCATTGCAAGTCTGCAAACATCACTGGCTCCTCCTTCGCTCCCACTAGAATCAGGATTGACGGGCCATGATGGAACAGGCACTGACTGGATTGACTCCAATTGTACGGATTACATTGACGCACTGTTACCTCCACAAATATCGCAAGAGCCTCTCATGTTATGCCCTACGGAAAATGGCATACCTCTGGACATCAAGATGCTAGACCAAGGATCATCATCAGTCTCTCCCAACATGCGTTCACCCAAGGGACAGGTTGTACGGCCTGTCGTCAATAATTTTCTCACCGAACGGTGCTCAATCTCAAAACTTACACAAAAGCGCGCTCCAAAAGCGCCAACCATATCTGCGAAGAAATGGGAACTCCACAGAGACCGGATAAGGCAACTTTACGTCACCCAGAAAAAGACTATTAAAGAGGTGCGAGATGTGATGAATAAAGAGCTCGGATTACCTGCCACGTACGTCCTCTAATTTAGTAGTAAACTGAAAAAGGAATATAGGAGAAGTCGGAAGAGTCTCTGGGACAATTTCTATTACTTACTAAACTGCAGTACCCAGTGGGAGAAATTTTAGTCGACGTACGCGACTGAATTCTTTGCTAAAAGTATTCATGTAGGATACGTCAATACAAAGTCCAAATCCAACGAATGAACATCATCAGAAATACCAAATCAAACGAATGCAGAGCTGTGGTAAAGCACGTCCGTTACCGAGCAACACGGATGAGCAAGACTACCGGCTACATTAGAGTCAGAGGTCATGATATAGATAAAGAAAAACTGTCTCGTTGGTCTAAAGAATATCTTAAGGATAAATCCACATCGCGTTCCAATACCCCTTCCTGTGAGTTTTCAGTGCTATCCTGGTTTAGAATCTGTCCTGACACTATTGGTACTCATAGCTCTACCAAGCTTCATAAGCTTACACACAAAGTCTGTCTCTGAAGGACTAGATCAATTATCGTTAATTGGCTTAAAAGATCGGTACATAGCAGATGATACTACGAGCAGGAGAACAATAACAGATAGCCTTGTGCAAAGACTTCTTAGGTATAGAGAAAGTCCCAACCATATCATACAATCACAAACGGCACGGGAAATATTCAACGATCTTCAGCAAGTTCTAAGAGATGATTATTTTACCAGCCACCCTGCCGAGAAAGATTGGAATCCAAGAGTGCTGGAAGATGTCATGCAAGTTCGAAATCTGATGAATGTGACCCAAAAGCTTACGATAGCCGACAACCTACGGGGTGAGTATACCAAATCCAAAAAATTACCCAAAAATACACTAAATCCAGTTAGACACTAGCAATCTTTTACCGGTTCTTGATAGCGACAACACAGAGAGCGATTTGTCAGAACTCAGTAGCAGGCACGCATCTTGGATAACCCCCTATGGGAGAGTTCAAGCATCATTCTGGTCCGTGTCTAAAGAGAGGACCCCAAACAACGGGATGAATGCACTTATGAAAACAGCGAATGAGGTTTTCGCTGCTAAATTATCAATTGTGCAGAATGACATGGTGTCATCTCCTTTCAGGCTGGTATTCGACTTCAGTCCACGCCACGACCCAGCCATAACACTTGCATATCAACCACTGGTTCCGAGTGACTCAGTAGTTTTCAAAGTTGCACGTTACGGGGAAGTCAGCAGGTTAATTGAGCTTTTCCAAAAGCGTAAAGCAACGTTAAAAGATCATGATGAGGAAGGACGCTCACTTCTTCACGTGAGTTGCTGTACGCGACATTGTGACAGCGCTAACACGTTGGTAGTATGCAGTCATTGAACCGAATCTCGACATGTGTAGGTTTCTGTTGTATAAGAGAGCGGATGCAAATGAGATTGGACCTGAATCAAATAGATATCTGGGGTAAATTTCCGTGTAGTCTCTTTTCCGTTCGTCTCAGATCATCTCTCGCATCTGTTTCTCCATTTTTCGAAAACGTCTGATACACTTTAGGCCGATGAATATGTTGAGAACTTCGAATGAGCCTAGAGACATTGAAACTCAGAAACATGCTGGATGCTTGTTACTACTCTTAGAAGCCGGTGCAGACCTTTCGTTGACGATGAATTTCGGAGAGCGCATATGGGAAACTGCTTTTATGTATAGTGTTTCATCTTATCCACTGGTGAGTACATTTGTCTAGTTGAAAATGGATCTTAAATTGCTGCAAGCTAACTGGTTATTACTACAAGGGAATCGTAAAACGTATGGTCGACTATGGCCGACCCTTCATCAAATCAAACGGAATATACACGTCGGTTGATGGAGAATGCTCCGCACTTTCGATCCTCGCAAATCGCTGTGGATATTACCTGAGCGATTCGATCGATATTGTTGACAAAGCCATTCTTTTGCTAAAACACAAAGCCGATGTGTCTTGGCGTGATCGCGAGGGGAATACGGTCCTTCACACAGTTCTCCGAAGCGTGCGATTACACGAGAGAATGGCGAAAACAGATGCTCAGCTGCAATCCTCCCAGCAACTTCACAATTGGCAGCTGTCTTTGGAAGCACCAAAAGATCTTCTTATGGCTTTTATAACTGCGGGTGCCGATGTATACTCTATCAACAATCATGGCGAAACCCTTTTTATGACTGCTTCAAACTATGGGCGTGAAAGAGAATGGTCCGAAGCTCTTGAATCATGCGGCTTTGAGCCAGAAGAGATCTGGACACTCGGTGCTATCTATCCTCCTGCATTCGAGCTTCAGGCACCCACGTTGCCGTTCGAGAAATATTGTCAGTTGCGCCAACAAGGACAATTTTGTGAGGGTTCTCGTCAAGACCAAACAGAATACGACGATAATCAGGGCCAAACTGAACAGGTTAATGCCTGTGAAGAGCATGATAGTTCAAGCGACAAGCCTCAACCAGTGGGAGCCGTGGTCAATCAAGAAGTGCACCAGTTTGGTATAGGTGTGGACAATGCTAACGAAGGATGGGTACCAGGGAATCTCAATTACGAGAATTGGCTCGACAATGGTTTAAATTATATGAACAGCTACAAATTCGCATAGTACATTGTATTCCATGTCTTATTTAGTGCCTGGTTAGACTCATTGACATGGTACTTTGCGTTCTTCTGATTAACAAATTCCCTTCTGCTAGGGTCTAGTATGTACCTGCAGTTTTATTGGTCATGCTTATATTTCGGAATTTAGTACAATACGTCGCAAATCAGGACAGCAGGAAAATGACTTGACAAGCACACACAGCTGAAAATTGTACACATCTATTAACGTTGAGATCCATTCTCGTAGTCACCACCGACAGATAGTCTAGTCACTTCTGAACAGTCCGCGTATATGTTTCTTGCAAAAGCTACGTGAATATAAATTACGATTTCCAATTTTCGGAATATCAAAACGAACCTTGGATATGAAGCTGCCAGAGTGAATCATCCCCTGATGAGAAAGGAACAATACATGTCCTATTCTAAAATGAATAATCAGATACCGGTTTCGTTTCAAGCAAGAATGAAGAGTTCGGAATCTAGATCAACTGATCTAGATGGAACTTGAATGAATTCTAAAGTTGCAAGTTCGACTTGTGCTTGTGAAATGCGTTGCAAGGCAAACATCTTGAAAGACTAAGAAAAATAAGCTCTACTTCGATAGAGTCCAAGATTCGTAAAATGTGTCTGAAGAGAATAGCTGAAGGCCCTCGCGGAGGACAAAATGAGTGTCAGTTACTGCACATTAATTTTAGGACTGAATAAGTCGACTTCGAATAGAGCTTAAGAAGTCTTATATACTTAAAATAATTGACGAAATAATGAAATTTCGTCAACTTAATCGAAGAAATATCGTGCTTCGATTGTCACTTATTTTGTCCACCGCAAGAGGCCTTAATTAGTCGGTATTGCCGTTCCCGATACCGGCGACATGACTTCCGAGGATAAAGCGGCAGATTTTGCAGATCTTGTACCAATGGAATCTGCTGTGCCCCAGCGCACATGTTGTTAGGTTTATATTTTAAATTAGAAAACTGTGTTTCACAAATGGTCGGGTGGTGTAGTTGGTTATCACATCTCGTTAACATTGGTTAACATCAAAATACCGAGAAGGTCCTGGGATCGAGCCCCAGCCTGATCATTCCTTTTTGTAATTCTTTTGCATCGATCACACACATCGGTCTCGAGTGGATTGCTTTTGGCTCGAACGAGAAAAATTCCTTCCGATGAAGGGCAACCTTTTTCGTATTTTTGATGCTTAATTATGTGTGTGCTACAAAACATACAAGATTTAATCATCATGAAGAGGACTTGTTTGAAGTTTTGGGTCAACGTTAGATCTCAGATAGGTTGGCCTGCTGTTTTGCCATTTAAAAAGGAAATGGAGCCTGCGTATTCCAAATTACTGGGTATTTTTGTCCATAAGTTTCAGACAATTACATGTCTATTCGCAAATCGTCTTACTGAATCTAATATTCTAGTAAATCGATCTGCTTTCCTATTTGCACTCATGTCCTTAAATCTCCATCATTAAAATCGGGGGAAATATGTGAAAGCGAACACATTTGATCACTCCTATTCAATGCAATACTGTCTGTTCTAGTTGCCACTTCGTTTTTATGTTATGTGCTTAATAAGTAATCACAATACTTTTCAACAAAATCATTAATACTTCAAGGAGAATATTGCAAGATGTGCTTAGAGTTAAGTAACACAGACCCGTGAAGTCCACTTAAGCCCCAAACTCGAGCTATTCACCTGAAGTTGTTGAATCATCACACCATGATCATAAATGTAAGCTTTCAAATTCAGTAGGTCCCAAGGAAACCTTACAATAACAGCACCAAATATCCACATAATTATTGTTGTGAACTCCATCATAAGACCTGGTGATAATGATACGAATTGGTTAGAAATAATGGAAGTCCTTTTCCCTTCTCTCTTCCTTCCGTCATCCTGCTATTTGAACAGTGAAGCAAAAATGGCAATACCGTAGACGAGCATTCAATCAGCCGGAGCTCTTGTTCTGATCTTAAGAAACTGGATATTGTTATTGCATAGAGCATTGCTTAATATGATAACGCCAAGCGCCGACCACCAGGAATACAATCGGTGGTACACAATCGCACGCTTGAATGACAGAACAAAATCCTCTCGCAGGATGCTTAAAATAAACCAGCTCTCGCAGCTTCGCCGCCTCCATCTTCAAGAACCTCTTCCATTCGCGCCTTCCCTCTACCAATACCGCCCTCTCCAACTCCCATTCGGCGCGCAACGTATCGTTGAGCTACAACTCCAACACCAAGACTCAACACTTCTTCTACCCACTCTGCAACCCATTCTCTTGGGTCTACACCTCCGCTCTCAATGATTTCTGCGATTTCCTCTGGGAGGTTTGGTGACTGATACTGTTCTTTCTCGCTCCCGAAAAAGCTTGTCTTCTGGTGTGAAGGTGAAGTGGAAGACGCTGGCGTTAATGGCGAAGGAGCGTCGAGCCATTTGATCCATTTCGCTGGAATAGGTTGGGTAAGTGTGTTGAAAGTGATGCTGTGTACTGGGTCGTGCAGGTAAATGGCGAATGAGATCAACTCATCTGGAGTCTCCTTGTCTTCCGCTACACCTGATTGTTCCTTCTCTTTGGACGAGTTTCCTTGAAAGAGCTCCTCTGGTACTTCATGTGAGATTGCCTGAACCGCCATGAAAATATCGCTACTTCGCACGGGGTTCGACTCGCTTAGATCCTCTGTCGCTCGCTGTGCGGCAGCTTCTAAACCGCCATTTGAATTGAAATATTCTGTCGAGTATGCTTCCGCACTAATGCGGACGAGCTTGGTCCCCTCGATTAGACCCTTCACAGATCCAAGATCTCGATGTTCATTTCCTTGCCTCCACCATGGACCATCACTCCATCCTGCACTGCCTCCTGAATAACCTGCCTCGGAGTTTCGGCGAGCTGTAGATTCATGTCCTCTTTGAATAACTAGAAGATCACCGCCCTCCACCTGAGCCATTACCCTCGAGAATGTGGAATAGATGAGAGGATCCAGGGAAGGGTAGCCGATAAAGTCATGGGTAATGTGTATCTGAAGTCGTTCGTGCGATGAAATGGGAGGCGCAAGGGTGTGGAGTATATTGGTGAATGTTGGCAAGGCTCTTGACCGCAAATCACCGCCTGTTCAAGTGGTTAGCAAGGCGCACAGGATCCAACATCGTCGTTACACACCAAAACCCTTGAGAGCGCCGACATTCCCCTTCACCTGTTCTGCCCATCGCTTCGCTTCTTCGTTCTGCTGGACTTCCTTGACCGCGGCCTCGGCAGTCTTGAGAGCCGCACTGGCAACGGTGGTGAAGCTTCCCCACCATCCTCCACCAGCTGCAGGAGCTTCTACGACCTTTTCCGCAGGCTGCGCTGCTGCAGATTTCTTCTCAGCCTCCTGAAGCTCGCTGCTGGTCGCTGAAGGAGTGAAACTTGTGTGGAATGACCGGGTGCTTTCGCCAGATTTTCGTGGAGGGGCTGGCTTGTCTTCGCTCGTGCGCGTGGAACCTGGAGGTGGTGTCGAGCGCTTTACCTGTTGTATTCTTGGAGTGTGCGGCCGGCTGACAGGCTGTGCACTTTTCTCGAGGTCTTTCTCGAGATCTGCAAATAAATCCTCTTCTGTCTGTGACGGAACTCCTTTGGCAGCTTTGGAGCTGGGAGCTCCGCCTTTGGCTGCGGGAGCTTTCGTTTCCTCTTCGAGGTCTTTGAATAGCTCGTCCACATCGACGTCGGCGGCAGCAGCCTTGGTGGGTTTCTTGGATGCCATAATTGTGTTGTGAGGACAATATAAAAGGTTGGTATTGAAGAGGACTGGCGATGCTCCGCATCAATACGTAGGATCCATCTATTGTTGTCTCGGAAGCAGAGGGACACCTTTGGCGCTAACACGGATGCGGCGCTTTGATTGGTGGGCGGCTGAGCTCGCGCAAGAACAGTTCTGACTTGAGCCACACCTGGAAACATCGTCGAGACTCAATACTTTGTACTTCCAACAAACTCGATATCGCAGACATTGGACGATTCACAGCACCTATTGTCGGTGATTGTGGCATTGTCAGCTTCTTGTTTCCATTCATTTGTCGCTTTTGAGCGCCGCGCCTGTTCTTTTCATCATTTGAGACCAGCCCCCATACAAACTCTTTTCTTTCTACTCAGCCGTCGTGAGACAACCATCACCACAGATCCCAAGTCTTGCGACAATCACATTACAGCTTTCCTAGCTCCCCTGAGTAATCTCAGAACGGGCGAGAGTTTCCAATATATTGGTTTACAATATGGCGCGAGCCAAAACGAATGTTGTAACCGTCCATCAGTTGCCGGAGACTCTCAAGACTGGCCCGACACTTAATTCAAACCACTCAATGGAGACGACATCCGAGTCGTCTTCTTCTCTCTCTTCTGCCTCAACCTGTCCTCATTGCCATTCCAGCTTCTCAGAGATGTCATCCAAGGTCAGTACTTATGCGCTTCATCTCCAACAATTCTTCTTGGTCTCCTTGACTGACTTAATGCAGGATTTCAACGATCACGTGGCGTCATGCACAAGACCCAGTACTGCGACCGATGATGATGACAGTTCTGACAGTTCTCTGACGCCGCCACCCGAGTCACCGTCTATTATTATCTTGAAATACAGAAAAGCGAGGGTAAAAAGTGACTCGGTTCCCTCTGTCTTGTCTACGGTAAATGAGGCAAACGATAATGTTGCCAAGCATCAAGAGATTAGTGCCACGATAGAATCTGACGATGAACCCGAAGTCAAGCCCATATTGGCTTATGACACCACGACTTTTGACTACTACGACAAAATTGATGACCGAGAAGAATCCGTAGTTACTCGTCCAAATTCGGAAGAGCCAGAACTTCCGAAAAACTCATTTCTTAGCAAGCTTGATGCATCTAACGAGGAGAAATTGGAGGCGAAGCGATACCCATTTCCTAAATTCACTTCGATTGAAGATTTTGAAGACTATGTCGCGAACGTTGATGAAGCGTCATATGAAGATCTATATGACCGCACCAGCTACATTGCGGGCGTCTTGGTTGACTACCAGAAGGAATGGGATGATATTGAGAAAGAAATATATATACACGAGTCGTACGTCAAAGCCCAAGCGAAAAAGGTGGCCGAGGCAGCCAAGTTTGCCGAAGAAGAAAAGGCCAAGGTAGAAGATCAGAAATATCTAGGAATTGCGGAGGCGTACAAGACTGAGCTTAAACTGAGCCGAAGCGACTGGGAACAGTTTCTGGAACGCTATGATACTACCGACGCAAAGCAAAATGACCTCGTTGAGCGGCTACGAAGTCTCCGCCTCCCCAATTTCCTCAGTGCAATACACAAGCGGCAAAAAGGAAGAGAACCAGAACCAATCAAGTTAATCGACAGACCTCTGATGGCAGAGAGAATCACGAAAGAAGAGTTAGCCATGGACAAGCGAAAGAGAGGAAGGCTTATAGATCAAATCACGTTTGAAGACATGAAGCATGCAGATGTTTACGGCTTCAACTACTCATCGCAACTTCATCACGTCGGTAACCAACCACAACCATCATATAGCGGTAAATTACAGGCCAGAGGAGATGCATCCGAAGAGGGACGTAGCCGAAGTCAGAGAAACAAGCACAACAAGTCTTATGATGCAGAACGAAGCGACACCCCGGAGACAGAGAATGACGAGCTTCCGGCAAAACGTGCTCGCAAACCACGGATGAATCTGGACATGGGGTTAGAGCCTCAGGGTCGGACAAGAACTGGCCCTGGCAGCCGCAGTAGCACCCCAGCTGTTCGAACGTTTCCATCCGGTAAGCGTGTTGGGAGGCCACCAGCAAAGTCTAAGCTCGCGGATGTTCACCTTCCACCATTGTCAGCAAGCCCGACTTATGAGGAGGGGTCGAGCACGAGAGACTTTCTAGAAGAAGATGTGAACAATAATCTAAAAGAAGCTGCCAAATCTTTGTTCAACCAAACACGTCAAAATGGCACGCCATCAACCAATGAGAACGAATCAACAGGACCAACCACCGCAGAGCCCACAAGACCGTCGTCGGCGTCGTCGGTGAAGAGCCCAAAGAAACGGAAACGAGAAGCTCAATTTACAGATGTTTTCCCCATCGCCCCCTTGCCTGCAGCCCCTGAAAACATGCAAAATACTCCTATACTGCCTCCTCTACCATCGGTGGCATTTGCCGATACCCCGCCCTCGTCTTCAGGTGGAGTGAAAAGGAAGCGCAAACCCAAGGAGCCGGATATCGATGAGTCAACGCTGGACCCTGAAGCTGCTGAAGCGCTGCGAAAGAAGCGAGCGAAGTCTGCTAAGCTCTCCGAAAGTCTACGCAAAAGATGGCAGAAAGGTCAAATGCAAGTTGCGATGGAGTCTCGAAAGGCTACGAATGCGTTGAAAAAGGCGGCAAAAGCTAACGCCAAAGCTGAAGCTACCAGCAACCCTCTACCAATGCCCACCTTCGCGCCTGCCCTCGCTCTTAACCCACCTATGCAATTAAACACGATGCAGCATCAATCCTTAATACCTGCTCCACCAACCGATGCTCCGCCGGCTAAGCGAAAATATGTATATAAAAATCCCAAGAAACCGGCACTCGAACCTTTGCAACCCGTTGCAACGCCTGCTCCACCTCCCGCTCCGCTATCAGCAGAGAAAGGCAGGTCCTCTTCCAAAGGAAAAAAACGTGCGCCGCCACCTCTAACTACCCGACTACCAAGCTCAAGAGCCAGACGGCCTGCGCGACGAGCTTTGGGTATGGACGGTATCGAGGATGACGAGGAAGAGGAAGAGATAGAGCAGCAGTTTAAAAGTGAATACGATCATTATCAAGCGCTGACTTCCCCTGGGAGCCCAGTCGTGCTTGGAAAGAGAAATAGGAAGTCGAAAATAAATCTGGCTGCTGCTATGCATGACGATGATATAGTTGATGACGATGAGGAATATTATAGTTCTTGAGAGGGGCTGCGAGTTGTATACAATACTTCGCCACGGACGCGATGAGGGTTGGGTTAAACATAGTTTGAATAGGATTCTTAAATTTGAATATCCATATTCATTTCCTTATAACAAAAGTCTATCTCTTCATCTGGGTGCCTGTCTTTATCTAACAAGTCTACTAAAGCTACTAATTTTTCAATGTCTGGATCCTCGGATGTTCCCCAAATTAAACAAATATCTCTGATATACGAGTAAAAGATACATGGGACAAGGAACTAAATCACCATAAACACGATGAAAAGCGACGTCTCAAATAGTCCCCTCATCGTTGCTTCAGCATCTTTATATCTGCACATGCCACTCATCAGTGGTTGACATGAGGCTCGTATTTATTGCGATTTTTCTTACAAAAATTTCTTTAGATATCAAAACTATGATCATTTTCATTTTATATACATCCAGTGTGATCCTTACCTAGACAGCAGATCCTCATATTTTGATATCTATGCACTTGTCTATCTGAGTTTATGGGGTTCCGGGGCATAGTCTCCGGAAGATCAGTAAACTTCCAAACAGAGCACCAGGGGTTGACATAACTCTCTGCGCAGCCAGAAACTATAAGTAATATTTTAACGACGGGATAACATCCAATTGTAATCTTTTTTTGATTCAGTAGTAGTCCTAAGCCTCGCGAATAAGCCTATGTTACCAGAAATACGATATCTAGCTGTTGTGCTGAGTTATCTACTTTCGAAGTTCTTGGGTGCGCACACAATTGTGTCACCCACTGGTGGAGTAAGGCCATTTTTTTGCTTTGTTAAACATTGCTTTAACATCTAGGTACACCTGCAGCTTTTTCGATTGTGTGGACCTTATGCAACTGCGCGATTGTAAATCACATCTCAAACGCACTACCCAAATTAGGAAATAGTGAAGCCTGATAAATCACAAAGTCTGAATGTCAAGGGTGCATATTATGTGGAACGGGAGGCTGGGAGTCAGGGGTGTTATTAATCAACAGGGAAGTCTGCCCCACCATGGACCTCCACTCTTCGACATCAACCCCAGAAAGAGATACAGTGGGGTGCATTTAGTTTGCACCCCCTACCACTTTTTGCCAAGTTACTTAGGCCTGATTAGGGTTTGTTATTGTGCTGCTTTTATAGGATAAAAATGAAGCTATTCCTAGTATTTTGTATACTATCCATCCGCGTCAATTACAGCCTTTACCCGCTTCTCCATTGTCATTGCTAGCCTATATAGAATACCGATATCAATAGCGTGCTAGGCCTCTTGTGCTGCCTGTACAAGTAGATCAAGAGTAGCCTCTGTATCAGGGGCTGTTTCAAGCTCAGGATAGAGTCTATAAATCTCTGCCTTAACTAAGGCCCAAAGGTTCTCAATTGGGTTAAGGTCTGGCGAATAAGGGGGCCATTTCATTACTTTAATATCTAATTGCCTTAAAAAGTCAAGAACAATATGGCCCCGGTGAGGACCTGCCCTATCGTGCATAAACTCCCCTCCTTCAACCATAATATCTGGCAAAAAAGCTCGATATACCTCCCTTATAACCCACGAGGTTACCCCTCCTCGAGGAGCCTCTGGGTCGCCATCTAAAGGTATTAATCCTGTCCGACGATTTGAGCCAAAGGCTGCCCAAAGCATCTTCCTAACACTCTTTCCAGAGCCTCGAATTGGGTGTATATCCTTAAGAAGGATCTGGTCGCAAGGCCGAGTAAATGTCCACACTAGTTTAACCCCTTTCCCTCTCTCAATTGTACACTCATCTGACCAGGAGACCTTGTGCCAATCGATTAGGCTATAGGTTTGGTGCTCAATAGCCCAGGCTAGTCGAGCGTCAGCATAAGCTTGTGTAATCTTAGGTCGGTTTCGTTGCCTCCATTTTCTCTTATTCATCTCCCGGTAAAGGTATTGGAGTGACCGCTTTTTACAAGCGTCGTCGATAGAGTATAGGAGGTCTCGCATCTTGATCTGGGGGTTGATATGATTCGTAACATCGTAGATGTGATCCCTTTGCTCTTCTGTAAGAGCACGAGGCCGGCCGGATCGTGGTCTTGACTCGTTTTTAGCTCCTCGAGAGGCCTCGCGTTTAATTATACTCTTAATCGTAGAAATCGGCCATTCAGGATATAGCGTGTGTATCCGTTTAGGACCATAATGAAGTGTAGTCGAGAGCTCGCAGATACGATCGCGCATACCAGGGGTTAGCTCCTTTCTTAGAGGCATTGTGAATAGCTTCAAAATTGTTGTAGAATGGAGAAATCGATCATAAAAGCAGCATAGGAATTACCCCTAGTCAGACCCAATTAAAGTGGTAAGGATGGGACAGGGGGTGCAAACTAAATGCACCCCACTGTAACGAAAGTTGCATTATCAGTTCAGATAATGGAGCCCCTCACTTGTTTGGCGGCAGATAGCTGCAGTGACGTTGACGAGATGGCATCTCAAAATCTTCAATACTCGTATTCTGCAGCGGTAACTCATCATCACCAATATTCAAGATGACGGACATTTCATTTGGACCCTCAACACGACCATGGCACTACTCCAAGACCACCAAAACCTTCGACCTATCCGGCGACTCGAAGAACAAACTGCAATTCTCGGCAACCGAGGGCCCATCTGGAACCCAAGTGACCATCGCAGCGGATTCCACGGCTCTCGTAATAGTAGACATGCAGAACTTCTTCCTCGACGCGCGTTGTATGGAACACAAAGAGGGTCTAGCAGCCATCGACCCGACCATCAAAGTAATCGAGAAATGCAGAGCCGCCGGAATACAGGTAATCAGATGCGCGCTTACTTTGTACCCAACAGTCATGTTTATGAGGCTGACCTGCATGGGGCTCTAGGTCATTTGGCTCAACTGGGGGCTGACGGAACATGATATGGAAACGATGCCTGGCGGTGTCCAGCGCGGGTTCATGAAAGACGAGATCGCTGCGAGCACGTCGGAGCTTCGGCCGTGGATGGGCTTGGGTGCCGAGTTGCCAGACGACCAAGGCCGTTGTCTGTTTGCGGATACTTGGAATGCAGATATATATCCGCCGCTAAAGAAGCATGTTGATTCTTCTGATATCCACTGCGCCAAGAATCGGATGAGTGGGTTGTGGACTCCTGAACAGCCTTTGTGGAAGGTGTTGGAGAAGGAGAAGATATCGACGGTATTGTATGCTGGTGTGAATACTGATCAGTGTGTCTTGGGTACCTTTGTGGATGGATATAATGCAGGTTGGAATTCAATTTTAATTGACGACTGCTGTGGCACACCAACACTTGGTGCGAAAGAAGTCACCCTATTGAATATCGCCGTAAGTTTACTCTTCAATTCAAATCCAGTCATATACGTATACTAGTGCTGACCTGCATAATAGAGCTGTTATGGTTTTGTCACCAATAGCACGAGTTTCTCTGCCGCTAAAGCGGTATGACAGAGGCAACACGAAGATAATGTAGTATTGTGTTGGTATTGTTTGCCTCGTGATTGAGGGAGTCGTATTGCCAATGAAAGCCCCGCCTCGTATTTACATATGGCCTTCCCGTGTTGATTTTAAACCCCGCAACCGTCGAGACTCGCACCTTTATCGATGGGCTCACCAGTGCTTTGCAAAACTGACGGGATACTGTCGAAACATAACGCTTCTAAAAAATAACTTTCTAATACCCCTCCCGTAATATGCATATTTAGCCATTCCAATAGAGACAATATTGTATATTTACTCAAAAGGATTCAGTAAATATAGCATTTCGGGGATGATGTTGCTATTCTTCCGTATCGAGGTGTCCCATCAGACTTGCAACACAATGGTGGCTCCTGCTATGTAGCACGCCTTATCCATTCCGACCTTCCACCCGAATATATTCCGATAGAAAAATACAAATTAAAAAAACTCCGATCCCAATGCAATCGCCGTAAAGGCCCGTGTTATCGCTCCCAAAAATGATTCGCTATAATGCAAGAAATGTTCAAATTGTTGTCGTTGATATTCGTGTCGTGGGATGTGGTGTATTATCGCGAGTTCCGTTGTACGAAGCTGATAGCTGAATTCGATTCTGCTGAGCTACCGACACATAATCCGTCTCTGGTTGCGCAACATGCGGTTTTGTCCATCTTGCCATTCAGGACTGCGTCTCTTATCTCCTGTGTAATTGTTAGTGGCGTTCAGAAAAGTCTGCGATGATAAGGAATACTCACGTCTGTGCAAGGAACCGGTGAGGGCTTTTGTATTGGCGTAGCGAGGACCGTCGACCAGCAGAAGAGGCCCATCAATAACCAGGAAGTCGAGAATTGCATTTTGATTGTATATTTGACGTCGTTTACGATCGTGGTATTG
The DNA here is from genome assembly GCF_000409485.1 of Glarea lozoyensis ATCC 20868. Classification (NCBI taxonomy): domain Eukaryota; kingdom Fungi; phylum Ascomycota; class Leotiomycetes; order Helotiales; family Helotiaceae; genus Glarea; species Glarea lozoyensis. Next base: position 1,070,938 of record NW_007361004.1, on the reverse strand, counting down.
TTTGAACGAATGTGAGAGATTTCAAAGTCGAATACGTTTTTGAAGCTCTCAGCCTTCTCGAGGTCCACGTCTATTTGTGCAGAGCTGAGCGAGTAGTAATTTCCAGATCGTTCGAGCTGACGTGAGGAATAATTCGTCTCCCCTGGTGTTTGAAGAAGCAAAGAGGCTCTGTAGTTTTACCGCACACAAAAGAAAATGAAATTAATTGTTTTGGGATCGAGTATGCATGAAGGTCAACGCAAAGGATGCCAGCCCGACTTCTTATATGAGAAGCCTCCCATTGCCCTACACGAAAGCCACCGAACGCACGATACGGGCGTCGCCGATTATGGGTCCGAACAGGTGCAAATGCAGTTTCCCTGACACTCATCACCTCGCAGATCCCGTCACGAACGAAATCCACCCTCGTGTCGACCAGGTAACTGCCTTAGTGGCGGTCGTGCTGAATGCTGGGCCCCCGGCAGCGGGTTCGTGAGTTTGGCAGCGTTCGGCTTGATCGACGCGAGATCTCCAGCCACCGCTGGTGTCAGATTGTCGCATGTTTTGGGCGTTGCGATTTCTATTGTGGGATGGCCGCTAGGGGTTCTTTGGGTTAGGGTGGCTGTGTTGCCCGGATGGTTGAATTGCCTTTGGATGGATTGTTTTAAGGTTTTTGGGGATGGGATTGATTTGCAAATGCTTGGATGATGGGCTTGTAAGAGGTTATTTTCTTGATTAGGAGTTGTGATGCTTCCTGCTCTGGTGTTTGTTTCTTTCTTTCCGGAAAACCAACTCGTGTTGCATTTTTTAAGTCTTGCTGAGTAACCCTAATCTGTCCTGTCAGCTCCCATTTCCACATCGTGATGCTAACCAACTTTTACGATGTGGCGGGTCCTCGTCTTCTGGTTCGGTGGAGATTATAGAAACCCAGATTTCACGATACTTGATTGTCCGTGTTCTCTCGTATTTTGCAATCGTTCTGGGGATTACAATATCACATGTTCTCGTTACTTCTACTCGTTACTTCTACCGAGTTGATGCTTGCCACCACGCTTATTGCTGACGGATTTGCCATTCGTATTTTCGATTTACGTAGAGAATTGTAGACAAACGAGAGACATGTAGAATCAACTCGCGATGTTTTCTTTCGTATAATTTGAGTAGAGGCCTTTGCTTTTCGTATTTACACACTAGGGTCCGCCGAAGCACCGAGCTTAGGCACTAGCAGAGTGCTACTTGAGTAGATACGATTCTAGTGGCCGAACACGAACTATTTCTTATTGGGTGGATCTTTGAAATTAAATCCATACTTATTAGGAAAAGAGTCAGTTGGCTCGCGGAGGACAAAATAGATGTCAGGTACTAACCCACGAATATTCAGACTAAATAAGTCGACTTCGTACAAAATTTAAAAGGTCTTATTTACTCAAAATAATTGACGGAATGTGTCACATTGTTCTAAGTCGATCCACTAAATTACGATATTTCGTCAACTGAATCAAAGAAATATCGTGTTTCGACTGCCACATATTTTGTCCACCGCGAGGTTGGGTCTTGGTTAATGATCTTGAGGTCATCGTTCAATGTTTGTTGATATTTCCAAAGATCTGTACCTCCGGTATTGAATTTACAGTAGTCTCTCGAAGATGCATTACTGCGGGGTCTATCGTACTCATTATATGGAGCAACACTTGAGGCTCCTAGAAAACTAACAGGCAATAGTCCTTTTTACGAAGTATGACGATAAAGTATTAGTCAACACTTTATCAACTAGAAAAGACCGTTGCATTGCGATAATACGGAATCCTCTGCCTGTGTTCCGACCAACTGCTGAAGAAACGGCCCTGTCAGCACTTAAACATCATGATAACTCAGTCTCTACGCCGCTCAGCCCTAAAGACCCACCAACCAGCAAGTAAGCTGACTTAAGTTTTGGAAGAAGGATTGAACGCTAGTTCATCCAAGTGAGAGGATTTTGTGCGCTAGATGAAATGGTCTTGTTGCAAGTTACATTAACGCATATCCAAAGGATTTTCCCTTTTGATCTATGAAGCTTTAAAAGATCAATTTGAGAAGAAAGTAAAACAATTAGCGATGATCAAGTTGAGGTGGTAAATTCCGAGATTGTAGGCTAGGGTAGGTACATGGTAGGGAATCCTATGGATTTGGAACTTCGGGGTTATCAAACACAAGCCAGATTCGGCTGAAAGTTCCAAGCTGTCTGTAGGATCAGCCACCGTAAGTGAGACATGCTCGCGAGAACTTTGCTTTAATGAAAAGTGCACGCCAAGGAATCAGCTTACTGGCGCTTGTTCTTTCGGACGCTGGATTTAAGCGCTCTGGAAAAGCTGGAGGGATTGATATTTGACGCCGTGCAACGGGGCGACTTTTGTGTCAGACGGAAGATTAATGCAACCAGGTCTGATAAAGTAGCTTAAAAGAGCGTGACCATACAATAATGCAGAGAAGTCCTAACGATGTAGAGAATTGTGAGATGAATGTGCCTTCGGGTCTCGGTCCAAGATACAATTTCAAATTTGCCTCAAACATATGCATCGCATTTGCATCACTAGACTTCTCAACCTTCCCGAGAAGCTAAGCTCGAGGTGACTCGAAGAGCCTGAGCTGAAAGCATTCCCCCGAACACATTGTACCTTGCCAGTGTGATCAAAATTTGTACGAATAATACCACTGAATAATTGAACATACTCCCCGTAAACAGGCCAGTCCCAGGATTTTTGAGATTTAATCAACAATCTACCCCAAGCATGGATATAGAGGAGCGGGAAAAATCAACGGCGCTGCGAGTATTCTGTGACAATTGTCGATGCAGGTGCAGACTTGCATTCGTGGCTCTACTTTTTTGTCTTTATCGTGTACTCAAGCTAAAGCAATGCACTCAATCTCGACCGGAACCCCCTTTGGCAATTGGTACACAGCAACGCAGCTTCTCGCAGGCTTGTGTGTAAAGAACTTCTCATAAACACCATTCATCTCCACAAAGTTATCCATCGACGTGAGGAAAACATTGACCTTGACGACCTTTGATATGGAGCTACCAGCTGCTTCTAGTACTGCAGATAGGTTCTTGATGCATTGTTCCGTCATCTGCGAGATCGAGGAGGTTGGTTGGCTCAGGATCTCTCCTTCTGGAGTGCAAGGAATTTGACCACTGCAGTAAATTGTTGAGGAAGTAGCAATTGCTTGAGACTGGATTCGAAAGTCATCAGATGAGCTCGTAAATTAGAGTTGTTTGGAGGGGAAACATACGTATGGTCCAAGAGCTACAAGAAAATATTAGCTTGATCCCTCCTATCAAGGTTGAAACAGAAAAGTATCAAGGACTTACCAGGAGCAGCATCCTTTGTGAACACGGTTTTGAAGTCTGCCATATTGGGATGATCGATTGTTTTTGATTTGAAAATGAGGTCTTCCTGTTCAATTGGTCTATCTGATATTTTCTGGTAATGTCGTTCGCAATGTTTTGTTTGCGATATTCGGAGGAGGGGTTATGAAGCTCATTTAGCGAACGTGGGGTTGTCGTTATCACAGCAACCTGGAAGCCCACTAAAAACTTCACGTGATGTCAAACCGACACATCGATGGGAGACTTTAACGAGCCACCTTCAACGACATGCTAAGAAACAAACGCACAATATCTCAACGACCACAACATCGTGGCTACTCACGGCTCGAGTAATGGTTATGGATCCTAAATAACTCCTGAATACCCGGTCGGAGTCTCGTTTTTATACCCACAACTCTCGTGCGCCGATCTCACCATCATTGCTTGCCTATCTGGAGCCTGTCGACATGCAGACCAGCAATCAACACAACTGAAAAGAAGGACATAAATGAATTCCCGCGGTTCATTCTTCATTATCTGGTTTTCAGTACATGGGCAAAGCTGTTTTAATGTCACAAATATCTCCACATCATAATACATAAGTTTTCGTCCCTACGCCACGCAAAACGCCGAACACCTTATCCCCGTTCCTGAAGACCATTGTCAACCGAACAGCACCACCGAAATGTTCAATTTTACCCAAGTACTCCGCCACGACTACTCAAAACTCTCAGCACCTCCTGCTCTGGATATATAATTGCGCTGTTTGCACTATTCAAGTTAGAAAGTTGTGGAGTAGAACGTGGCTGGTCGAACATACTTTGAGCATTCAACTTCGACGACCTTTCGTCATTCCGAGAGTATTCCAGCTTGCGATGACCATCGTAATGTGAATCATCGCAGGAGCAGAACCCCTGATAGCCAATGTCGTCCAGATCTGGAGTGGGCAGTCTGCTAATCCTCGGCGTTGGTGGAGGCCAAGTAAAGGGTGGTGCCTCTGGCACGGGTGGAAGAGATCCGTCTATGTGAAAATGCTTTTTGTTTGAGGGGTATGATCTTGCACTGGATGAAGTACATGCCAGTGAGCCTGCGTCGAATTGGGTGGCTCTTCTCTTGGATCGACTCGTTCCGGAAGGCCCAACGATTTTAAGCGAGGTCACGTGGTCATGGAGCTGGGGAGTCGACGACGACGTTCTAGGCTGCCTTTTGGGAATAGCCTCAAGCTGACCTCTTGAAGTCTTCTGGGAGTTTATCATGGGGCCAGATACCATATGGCGAGTGTCATAGAGCCCGAAGTCGTTGGGGATCCTGTTCCTCATGATCCTGACTGAAGAATTCATTGCCGGAATTGGGGACCGATGGGTGGTCTGCGATGGCATCAACGAAGTCGATTTTGTATTTCTCATCGATGAAATACGAACTATTCTTGGTGTTTGATCATTGTCTACCACGTCGGAGGCCCAATGGACCTTTCTTGTTGTTGCTGTCTTTGGTTGTGGTGAAAATCTGTCACGACTCTCCTCAAGTGAGGACGGCCTTGACGATACCGATGTGAACGATGAGGGACAATGCCTCCAATATGTATTCTCTGAAGTCAGAACATATGGATACGGTGTGAAAGCAGTCATACTGTCGGCGTGGGGTGACGACAGCGATGAGTGCGTTTTGTTGATATGAGAATCAAGCCAGCGTGGATTTCAAAGCTCAGTCGCGACGGGGTGATGATTCGGGTTGACTGTTGATGTCCGAGTCTGATGGAATCCTCTCCCACGATGAGCTGTTGATGTAGTATCGATGACTTGGGATGCCTTGGCTGGACTGTCCTCGCACGATCAAGCGATAAGGGCTGATCGAGGGTACCGGAAATGCTTCACGTGGGGAAGTCCTCACAGGGGTCCTATGATATCCGAAGAAATTGGATGATTGTTGTGGGGGATGGACTCGATGGATGAGATGACCTGCAAGATGGAAGAAGAAGTTGTAGGAAGGTTGGTGAGGGAGGGGGAGTCGGAGCCTTTTAAGGTACGGGGTGATGGGTGCTTTAGTGTCGACCAACCAGAAGCGAGGAAAGTTCCTGCGGCGCTGCAGGTCTACCACTTAGCGACTGCTCATCACACCTCTCCCTTCTGTCATGCCATGTGGTCTTCTCTTTCTTGTCGACTGTGTTTATCGTGTCTTGAACGAGGTTATTCATTATTAATTTGAATCTCTCGTCTATATGCTGATTCCATTTGATCTAAACAGATTTTACATGTAGAAACCTTTCATGCATGAGTCTATACGATTATTTAGTAGACGTATTCATTGTTCATAGTGCATGTTCTACTGTATATTCAGATACCAATACCATCGTAGTCAATTCTTGATACCGCTATTTAAGCGATACTCGTGGATTTCTTTGTTTCTCAAGCAAGGAAACAACAAGTCGGCTTGGTCAATGTGCAGGCTGCTCAGCCGACGCTCAATTACAGAACACCTTCTGATCCGGATAACACTCAATGGTTTTGTTACTAGATACTGCAGTCAATCTTAGCTTGAAGCAGGTACGCATATATACAGATAGCCTGTCACCTCAGGGGATTAAGCCTGCAGTCTGAACTGTTCAGGGCTATTTTCAAGCCAACCATGCTTTTTGTACATACGCCCATGTATAGCTGTCTGCTCCGGTCTACCGCAAATTGCTTGCATCGAATGCAAACCCTTTGTATATAAAGATTGGTGAAGCAAAGACTCAATTCTGTGTATCTGGAATCGAGGTCGGACATAAGATGTTCTGTATCCGTGATCATGCGAACGAGGTGGCTGATGTAGACTTGTAACGTGCAGGACCTTGTTTTCTGGGTGTTTTTTAGTAATATATTCGTTCTTCGTTTTCATTTGTTGTGTATATTACTGTTAACAATGTCATTATGAATCTTCACGGGAGAATGGGTGTCCTTTGGGTGCAGATTCGTTCCGTCTTTTTGATGGTTCATGAGAGCGAGTAAGCCAATTCAACGACTTTCCCGAACAGAGTTATTTTCAAACATGTCTCTTCTCAGTACAGTATAGAGCCTGTCTCCAAAAAAGCACTGATTTAACTCCCTCCTTAAATCATTGTTTACTCAATTTATCAAGTGTTGCAAAGCAAGCGATTTATCTGAAGTGTTACATTTCGGGAGATGCAGGCACATAGTATAATGTAACCCACTTTCATGAGTGGCGAAATCTTTTACAAAGTTGGCCTCGCTAAATCAAACTGAGTGTCGATCGAGGTTAATCACGTGCCATCCCAGTCACACATTCTGAGCACTAAAACTTTTCCTTCAATTTTGTAATATCTTAGGTAACGTGCAAAAAGCCTGTTATGTGACCTCCATTGTCTAATACATGTTTCGAACGAAGAGTTTGTGGTTGCCTCGAGGAGGACAAATAATTGTCAATCACCTTCCTACTATTCTTAGACTGAATACGCCGACTTCGAATAGAGCGTAAGAAGTCTTATTTACTGAAAATAATAGACTAAATATCTCACATTGTTCTAAATTAACTCACCAAATATACGATAATTCGTCAACTTGATCGGACAAATACCGTGTTTCGACTGCCACTTATTTTGTCCACCGGAAGCTTGCCTCGAGTCGAGCACGGTTCACCGATTTCACCGATGTCCAGAACGAGTGAAGACAATTCGCTTGACACCAAGCCACAGGATTGGACAGATGGGCACTTGGCTGTTATTGGCAGTAACCAGCTATAGGTTTCACGGTACTTGCAAAAATTCAATTACGAAGAACAGAACGGCACCAGCCTCGCTTTGATTTTCCTCAAACGACCATGCATAAGCTAAAAGATATATACAGAAGTACAGACACAAAATCTATCCAATACCTCCAGAGCACTAGGCTCTGATGTGTGCGCCAAGCAGGATCCTATTTACAAGAAAATTCCACACAAAAGAGGCGAATCCACATAGCGAAGTTCGCGACAGAAGTTCTCGAATTCCACATCTAGAACTTGAGGGTAACACCAGCCGTACCGACGACAGCTGCCTTGACGGCGGAAGCGTCGAGCTTAGTGTATGAGTATGGTACGGTCTTGAGAGTTCCGGCCGGAGCGGTGTTGGATCCAGATCCAAAGTCGTTGCCAGTGGCCACAGCGAATCCACCGTCGGTGCTGTAGACGGATTTCTTGGAGTCGACGAAGACGTTGTTCTCAACGAGAACTTGAGCACCTTGACGAGTGTTGATTCCGTCGGAGACGGAGTTATAGTAGTTGTTGAACATGTGGCCGGTACCGAAACGGAAAGATGGGCCACGGGAGTTGAGATTTTCAAAAAGGTTGTTGGCGTAGGTTACGCGCAAGTGTCCCTTATCCTCTGCGCCGTTACTGTCGGAGTGGCCGACGAGAGAAGCCTTCCAGTGGTCGTGAACGAAACTGTTCGAGATTGTGACAAAATCTGCCGCATGGGTGAGATCGAGCAAACCATCATAGAAATCTTTATCGTGGTCTCTGTCGCTGGAAACGTCGACGTGGTCGATCCAGACATTGGTGGACTTCTGCACACCAATGGCATCACCGTTTGCAGCAAGGACCTTGGCAATAGCAATGTTTCTGATGACAACATTGCTCATTCCCTTGACGATGAGACCGAAGCCGGTGAAGACAACAGAGCTGTCTTTACCAATGATGGAGGTGTTGGAGCCGACTTTGACTTGTTTGGCTGCCTGGGTTATTGGGCCCGACACGTAGACGACCTTCTTGTCGCTTGAACTGACGGCTGCTGTGAATTCGGCGAAGGAAGAGACAGTGGTAGTGGTACCACCTGCTCCCCCAGTCGTTCCTCCGTTTTGAGAAGCGTAACCAACTGGTGTCTGAAAGTATGTTAGAGAAGACACAAGATACGCAACTTTTGATGGCTTACATCGGTAACGCTTGCGCGCTTTTCAAACGCAGCGTTGACTGGCTCTTGAACAGTTGGGGTTGGTGCGGCAAGAGCGGCTACAACCATAAGACTGGAAGACAAGACAGTAGAGAACTTCATATTTGCAGTTTTGTGACGATTGCGGAGTAGACAGTTGTAGATGGATATTTAAATGGTCGGTGTAAGTGAGGGAAAAAAAATGAATGTATAGACTTTGTCTTTGTCAAAAAGAATGTAATTGAAGTTGGAACGGAGAAAAGAATGTAAGATCTTGTAGATTGATAAGGGAGCAATTCGTAGGGTAAACGGGTATACTTTATATTCCTTCTGAATGGCGCAAGATTGCAGGGGCCCATCGTGATATTTCCATGGTCCTAGAGTTTTGTATTAGTGCTTTCATCACAGGTGCTCTAATCGGTGGAGTGCCACGCAATGGAGGCCGGAGTTAATATATTTCATCAGGTTAGTCAGTCTTGTTTATTCCACTTTAGACTCTTCCTGCAATTTGCAATTCTCTATTTGGTAGTGTTTTACTGGAGAAGACAGGGGGTGATAAAAGAGAAACAACTTAGCTGACGGCTCAGCCCGGAAAGCCGCTTCGTCCGATTGTTTCTGCGGCGAACACCCCAGATCCACCAGCAAGTTGCCAGCAAAGGAGATTTGATTGTGCAATAAGGGGCAGTATGGGATAGTGGAGGAACAGCCATGCTAGCGGAATCTTGGCGTCAAGTTCTCAGGAAACAAACTTAGAAAGTCCATGGTAATAATTAATCCGCAGAATGAAAGTGTCTTGCGGAGAAGAGAAGTGTGACCCTTTTCCATCATGTTGTTGTCCAAAAGCCGAGAGTTGCGGCTGCAAATATTAGAAAATCCGTGCACGTAAATGAATGTGACTTGATGATGTCGGCAGAAGAACTTGCAGTACCATTATGCATAACAATTATTCCACGAATACGATTAAGGTTATTCTACCATAACCAAACTGCAATGTTCGGATGAATACAGGAAAACTTCGGACGGGTACATTGAATCCAAAGGAAACAACCTCTGGTAGTAATTCCTCATGGGTGTTGAGTGTTCGTGTAACTGAAACAATGCCAAGTAAGTTAGGTCATGCCAAGAAATCTTCATCTTTGTGTCACGTTTCTTGATTATTGAACTTGTGGACTTAAAGAAGAATTGCCTTTTCATGAGTCGTGACATTGTAAACTCCTGAATCGCATGAGCCCGGAAAGAACAACACCAAGGAATGACCTTTCGGCACCCATTATGAGTGACGGTCTGAAATCTTCGAATTCCACGAATGACTTTAGCATCCGCAAGAAGTAGGTTAAAACACACTGAAGGAAACCGACTTCGAGCATACCTGAAACTAGCGATTTTTAAGCATACTTGCTTCTTCTCGTGCTTGGAAAAGGATGGAAATGCGGGTCACCAACAATGGACCGCAGTAACAAGATGCCGTGATTTATTCTCGGCGTTTGATCAAATGTCAGATTCTTTGACTGATTGTCTGCTTTGCAAGAGGTTTCAGATTTGTCATGAGTGTTCTTCAAATTATTTCCTTCCTAGCATCGAACTACTCGCGAGAGACGACGTTGCTAATAGACCAACCTTTGAGAAAGTTTTAATTGCTTCGACCAATTCTTGCTGACATTATTCAATGTAGAACAGCTCCAATGAGCTTTGTACCCCAGAGGTGCCCTCCAAAACCAACAAACTTCTGGTATATTAGTACTGTTCATCGCCCGAAATGTCTCAACTCCAACCATCTCAACGGTGCGTAAACCAAGCCTGCCCAAGCAAACCCAACATAATTCCCCATATCAGCTCCAAAATCGCCAACGGTCTTCGCCAAAGGACCGACATAATATACTTGTGCCATACATAGTATAGCACCTATCCAACCGACACAGAACGCTGCAGTAGCAGCAAGTCCAAGTGGAAGACGGGAAGGAACATTCCAGTCAGACCAAACAAACTTCGGGTCAGAGCGCCTACGGAAAACGAATTCTTCTTCTAGAGTGATGACGATCCAAAGTACAACCCCTAGTGACGTTAGTGGAATTCTTATGGCGGTAAATGGAAACTTGCAATATCCCATCAAAGCCAGGAAATTCGTAAATATCTCGGAGAGACTGTCCTTGCCTACCAATGCGCAAACGGTAAAAATGATTACGGCAAGAGTGTTCCATAGGAATCTTGGAACGATAGCTGTATATCTCCCGAGAATCTGGAAGTCGATACCGGACGAGTAAGTTGGAGGTACCATGTTGGATATCAAACCGAGAGCTGCCAGAACCGAACAGAATTTCCCAAAGCCACCTAAGGAGGAGTATCCGGCAACTATAAGAGCGCCAGATCCAGCGCCAGCAGCTTCCCAGCTCGGTTGAGTGGCAATACCGGATGCTAATCCTGCACCGAGTATGAATGTCAGCGAGAAGGAAAGTGTCAGCCCGAGCATGGTTGCACCAGCCACTTTCCAGCGCGTAGCAGACTGCGGATTGCAGTACACGAGGAAGTCAGCAGCACCTGGCGAGTAGGTGATTGCAGCAGAGAGACAAACCGAAAAGAATGAGATTCGGTTTCCGATCAGTGTCCGGCCGGTTGCTACAGAAGGCGTCGTTGTATCATAATGGCGTGCGGTAGTCCCCAACAGAATAAGCAGAATTACGGATGAGAAAACCCATACCCATCTGAGAACATTAAATCAAGTCAGGACAATACACCGGAAAGACATACCTTTCAAAGTGATGGAATATCTTAATGCCGAAGGTCGTGACAACAAATGTCAAAATTGCTGTTATTACAATACCCACCTCAACCGACAGACTTCCATTTGATGAGACTGCTGAAAGGATTTGGCCAGCAATAACCGCCCCTATCATAGAATAACCGATAAGAATCACCAAGTTAAGCAGAACACATATTTTCACAGGCCACCATCCCATAGAAAATCGAGCTACGATCTACAAAACCTTATTAGCTACTCAGTCCACCTACTATGCCTTAAAAAACTTACTAAAGTGCGATTTCCACTCCAAGGGCCCCAACCGGCTGTATAAGCCACTGGGATGGTCCCAAGAATGCCACCAAAGACACTACAGCATACTGCATCAACGAATCCGAGCTCAAATACACTTTGCCCAATACTACCAAGGGTAATGTTCTGGGCGGCCGCGTTAATGGAAAACCACATCATGACAATCTGCCAGAAATTGAGCGTGGTTTTCTCGGTTTGGTCCTGCTCTTTCACACGGTGTATACCTCGAGCCTCAAAGCCGAGGAGTATCTCAATTTGGTACAACCATGCCAGGAATTTGTTCTTAGGTGTGATTTCGTCATGCACATTGAGTGTGGGGTCGTGTTTCTTCACAGCCGCTCCAGACTCTAGTGGAAGTGCTGGGCCTGGAGTTGTCACTGCCCCTTTCTCAACGTCTGTTACGGAATCGCTAGAGGCCATCCTATGTCTCGGTTAGCACATGGCGACTGTGGCAAGGAGAATCAATCTTTGCGATTGAGGAGTATTGGGGAAGCAAGATTCTTTCGCAGGCATTATCCTGATCAAGTGTAACCGTATGATCTCAGACTATGTACACCCGCCATAATATCTTCACGTTATCAGATATGGTTAGGGTGGGTGTACACGGCCACCGGTTCATTGCCTTTTTGGGCGCAGGTGGTTTACCTGGATCGGATGGCATATTGGTGCTACTCAAAAAATGCTGCATATTCCCGTATGGTCTGACGGGTAAGCTCGTACTTGTAGTTATGATTCAAGCTTCTGGCGAGGTGAAATATGAGTTGTGTATTGCCACTTGAAATACGTGGTGGGGATGACTCTTGAAGCAGTTCGAGAAATTTATTGCTTTATCGGTTATCAAAAGTGGAGTGAGTTTCTGACTTGAGGGTTGATGTGAACATCCTCGTTCGGCCCGTATGGCCGAGGTTTTCCCGGCTCTCGTTCTGCGGCACGACTCCTTTCTCCGGAGTCGAAACGAGTACTACATGACGTCTCGAAACTGTAGACTCAACTTTGGTTAAGAGATTAGAGGTTGAAAAGTGTTTTGAGCTGTTCAGAGAACCGGTTTCAAGTTCCATACACTGATCCTTCTATGTGAATAAACACATAGTCCGGAGCTCGTCCGACTCGGTCGATATTTCCTTCTCAACAACCCGCATCCTTCCAGACATCACTCGTGTATCGCGTTTGCATCAAGCACCATGGCCCTGCGCATCGGGAACACTATTCGTGGAAGAAAATACTCATATCGTCTGATTGAAAAGCTTGGCGACAAGACGATCTTCAGCCCTGTTTTCAAGGCCGAGCTCTTGCCTGGCGTTCAATATCTTCTTCCAAAGAGTCTATGGCACGTCTAAAATCACGTTGCAGGTTGGATTTACGGTAATTCTTACGCCAGGGCGGTTGTAAAAAGCGCCAATCTTGAGAATCTGAGTCAGGTAGACTGCCTAATAAAGGAATATCAGTATTACAAGAGGCCTTCCATTGCATCGTATAGGAACTTTCGAAAGTTGCGTGACGTTATTAACAACCCTACTGGTTGGACGGCTGACAATCCTTTCTGTTTAGCCTTTGAATGGATGGATACGACTCTGGCGGAGGTTCCTTTCGAGGATCACATGAGAAATTCTGTATTGGTTGCGAAAATCGTCGAGGTATGCTTAAAGGCGTTTGTGGAGCTAGAAAAAGAGCACCTTGTTTACTCAGGTATGCTGCTTACTTTCAGTGACTTCTTACACCATTCACTAAGTTACGCAGACTTGAAACCTGCGAATGTCCTTATGTCTAGAGTTGGCGGGCAATTCGATATCCAGCTTGGAGACTTGGGGCTAGCAGGACCAGAGGGCAGCAACTCACGCTGGGTGCAACCCGAAGCTTTTCGTGCTCCTGAGGTCTGGACAGGTGTGAGGTGCTTCTATAAAGCCGATGTGTGGGCTATTGCTGCTATGGTTAGTTGCCGGCCTCTTCTTGTTGCTTAGACTAAAGAAGGAAGATAATGCAACGAATTGATACCAATATTCTGGGAAACGCCGATAACATCGACAAGACGCTTATTCACCCAATAGCATGGTGTCTAGCCAAGATTATGCTTCTCTTCGACCCATTCTGTAGCTCGATCTCTCCTCCTTCTGATATCGATAAGGCCTTACAGGACTCGTTCAAATTAGCTCAGATCCTTACGATAACAAAAGATAACGAAGATTCCGACGAACTCCTTTTGCAGATTCCTTCATTTGAGATGTGGGCCGATCTAGCTCGGGACGCTGGTGTACCGAAGGCAGTGCTAGACGTTATACACCTTCTGGCCGTTCCTAACCCGACGAAGAGACCATCGGCTTTCCCAGCTCTTCAATCACCCGAATATAAGGTCCTCCAGAAAGCTGCCGCCGCGTGCGAAAGGCACTTTTAAGATCGTGGCATCCGCTGATACTAGATGGACATTTGGATTCGAAGCCAATACAAAAAATGGTATACTTTCAGCACAACTGCCTTCTGGAAACTTCTTTGGCGCGACATTAAAGACCAGTTCAACAATCCGTAAGTAAGGTCACCTTTCTCTTCCTTTGTGTTTTCCTCGCTTAACTCACCATCAGCCAACCACAGACAGCGTGCATATTTTGTTGCATGTCGCTCAAAACTTCGACTAGACATGTCGCCATAACCACTCGGCAATCAGTCATGTGATCGGATGTAACAACATCTGACCATGTGCATCCCCACCTTAGGTACAAGTACAGGATGATCTCGATTATTGATAGCCTGTCTGTAAGCGTGCTCCGTGGGGTACCTGGGTATTTTACATGCAGAACTGGAGAAAGGCCGATTACATCCCAACCTGATCCCTTTTTACAAGCTCGTGTAAGACTTGCATCTCCCGAATGCAAGTAATCTCAAGGTTAATCTGTCTAACCCTTCTAAGCTTTCGCGTTAGTAGACCGCTGCCTCATTCCTTAACTGATGGATGCCAACAAGCCATTAGAAAACAGGGTGGCTAGCTCCAGCCAAACCATCTCCTCCACACAATCAGTCAAATTTCTTGCCAATTCGGCCCGTGGACTTTCTATGATCCTCTTGGTTATTTAGGTTCGGCAAGAGAAGGTACCATGGGAGGAAAGACTGAAGGCCGGATCCAACCCGGCAAGCAAAGCTAACGGTAGTCCCTACATGCTTTGGAGAGCCCCTGAGCATAAGCGGATCTATTTCATACATCACGCTAGTCTCCTTATAAGCTTTGATACCGTGAGTAAACCCATGATATAGGATTTTCGACGTTTCTGTATGGCTTCTTTGTTGGGGGTGGCGTGTGAAAACGGCTAAAAACACCCTCTTGCAGCTCGCTACCGCCACTCCGTGCTTTACGGGTTTTAACGATCAGGACATATATCCCGAATGAGAAGGACGTCAACTGTCGTACCAAGCTTCTGCTAACATTCTAGTCATGCGATTCTTAAAGCTTATCTCTGGGAACTACCGTGGTTCCTTTTCAGATTATTCAATCCCTACCACTTGCGCCCATTGGTTCAATTATATGGATGCTATCGGGTATGCTTACACTGAGAAGCACTTTGCTCAGCACATCTTGTCGCCATTTAGTGAATGCTACTCCACAAAATGCAACGAGAGCCACTCTATGCTACATCCCTGCTGTTAGCCGGTGGCATTAAAGTTACGGCACAGTAACTTCGGACGGCAAGATGAACACGAGGGGATAGCGCTACGGGGAAGTGTGAGAAATGCGGAGTAAGACCTAGAAGACATCAAAAGGGGCAGTTCGACTGAAATGCCGCGGTAGATGACGCCAGCCATCCAATAAAGGATAATTTTCGCACGGTTGGCTGCATTACGATGTTTTGAAATCATAATGACACAAGTTGCTTGCATTCTTTGATGATGGTGAGTATACTTGAGACTGAGGAATGTTATGCTGGGGTAGTGTCTGAAGCCGCACTTGGGTTATGGGAAGGCGAAAGTTTTCACTGCTAGTCCGTTGGGATTAAGTAAAAGGTGAGCTACTGTTTCATTCTCATGCAAGCTATGTCGTTGGCCATGCATGTGCGACGAAAATGCTTGCATAGAGAAAGTTGAAGTTGTCCTAGTCACTTGTGGTCAATTCCTCTCAGTGATCTCGGCAATACAGATCCGGTCGCATAGACTAGAGAGATGCTAGCTGGGATGAAAAGCCCGAGACAGTCAACTGCTTCATTAGGAGGCAGGCAATCTTTCCAGTTGTGCTCATCAGCTTCTTTATTACAGAGAAAGCTGAATGCTCACTAGATATTCGAGCATGCAGTCATCTCGGATGCATGTAATTGCCACTGAACAGATTCCAGTGGCAGAATCCTGCCCGAGTGATCTGCTACTCCGACAACATATCATACGAAGCTACGATCTATTTTCATCAAGCTGAGTTGTAAGAACAAGAAAATGGCCAACGGTTATGCCATATGATCAGTATTGTTGTTTCCTGCCTTTAAATAGGCACGATCTTTAAGATGGTTTCAAGAGTTAGAAGTTCAAGCGGCTGTTGGACATGCCGATTGCGAAGGAATAAATGTGATGAGGTAAAACCTCGTTGCCGTCGATGTACTGACCGTCTCAATTTAAGATAAGGGAATGTTTTTTTGCTGAATAATTGAAGGTTCTAAACTTCACTTGGAGTGCAGCTACTCGGAAAGACCAATCTGGATGGACGCTGGCGAGCTTCAAAAGTGCAAGCTTGAGGAGACAAAGCAGTTAGTCAAGAAACGGACCACCACGAGCAGCAAAAGAAATATGGAATCCACGACTTTAACGGACCAGCAGAATTCATACAATGAATCGGACCTAACTTCTCTTGTTCCGGCTGATGAGAAGCTTGCAGACTCAAATTTCTTGTTAGATAGCAACGGCCTCGCGGCGGAAAATGATTATTTGTCTTCGGAACTACCATCAGCTCATTTCAGCGGCATCAACTACGAGAGCTTCTTTTCAGGCGACGAATCTTACAGATCAGAATTTGGTCCACTAACGGGAGATGAGAAGTATGATCATTACAATATACAAGAGGAGATATCCTCTGACTACGAGAAGTCTCACTCGCCGATTGGCCTTGCTGTACTTAAGTGCAAAAGCGTGGCTAGCGCGGAAGATATTGCTTCATTAATACCACAGACACTCGTTAGCGCCAATTTTGATGCTGATACTACTGGACTACAGAATGGCTACAATTTTGAGGTGGACACAAATCCAATCATTAACAGTGGCAGTGTAGGATTCACGCATCACAGTGTGAGCTCCATTTCTTCAGCATCGTCGACCAAGCCATCTGCAAGTGGATATCAAATGTCAAATTTCCAAAAGCCTTCGACGCCAGCAGAAGCAGACTTGCTTCTGTATTACATGGAAGATGTTTGCGAGAAGCAATTCTTGGTGCTTACAAAGGCGGACAGAGGATCGCTGTACATGGCTATTACAAAATTTGAGCTTCCATACTGGGCAACACTCGGTCTTGCATGTTATTGCAAAGGTTCAGGTACGTCTATTATTAGGCTCTCACTAACTCTCACCTAACGTAATTAGTTGATTCACTAGAGATGGCTCATTTTTACACCAATCTAGCTATTTTGGAGTTGCGAAAAACATTTCTTCTCCTAGAATATGAGGAGCAATCTTTTTCGCAGGTCCTGCTGTGTTGTTTTTCGATTATACAACTGATGTTTCTCGAGGTAATTGAAAACTCTTTTGCGTATATATCTCCGACTGACCAGCGGTTCTGTTGTTAGAAACTTAGTGGAAATCACGAGGCTTGTAAGATGCATTTGGACGCCGCATGCAACTTGCTAGCGAACTTGAAGAGAAACAGGAGCATGGATGGGCTCTCTGACACAGATCCCGTCAATTCAACTATGTTGCATCTGACTGTCGGTACCTTGCGATGGTTCGACGTACTTCTGAGCTGCTCGCTACATTCCTTGCCGACTACATCAGCGCAACTTCCTGATCTTCTCCAGGTAAACAACCATACAACAAAACTTTCCGATGGATTCGCCTGTCAGAGTTTAGTCTTGTCAGCTTTAATTGAAAGTCTTGAACTAGATCATTGGAAAGCAGCTGCTGCCACTCAAGGCCGCTTAAGCGTGGGCGAACTGGTAAACCGTGCGTCTGCAATCGAAAGGAACATAGCGTCTGCTCAGAGTCTTGTGGAGCAATCTGAAGAAAAAATATCGGCGAGCATTGATAAAAGTTGTGGCAACGAACTCTTCCCAAAAGTCATGAACATTTTCATCGCGATAACTCGGGTATATCTTCAAGTAATTGTTTCTGGGTCATATCGACAGGTGGCAGAAATCGAACAGGCAGTCTCCAACACCATCACTCTGTTCAAGCAGTTATCAAGCACTGAAATATCAACTTATCTTGTGTGGCCTTTCTGCTTCGTTGGTTGTCTAACAACAGGCAGTGATAGAGAGATAGTAACTAGCTTGGCAGAAAACGTTACTTCACAAGTGGCTGGTTCTTCAAATTTGAAATCTGCATACGCCGTTGTGAAGGAATGCTGGAGGTTGCTAGACGAGGAAGTCATGCTAGATCCGGACTGGTCGTCAGCCATGAAAAGCCTTGCATGCCCAATGACATTATTGTAGACATGAGTTCGTGGCTATGAGTTCTGGGAGAATATCGCTTCTTAGCGGCTCTTGAAATTATTCTTGGTATCAAATATATGAGCTGAATAGTGAGAGCCATCAATACATTATTACACCAGTGCTTTGCAAAACTGACGGGACACCGTCTAAACCTAGCGCTTTCAGGAAACAACCTCCTAACACCTTTTTCGTAGTATATATATGTATCTTTTACAATGGAGACAATGTCGAGTATTTTCTCAAAGCGATCCGGTAAATATGTTGTTCGGGGATGATGTTGCTATTCTGTCGTATTGAGATGTCCCGTCAGACTCGCAATACACCAGTGTTAGGTTGATAATTTTACCACTACGTCTTGGTTTTGTACTTTAGCGGTGTCCAGCTTTTTTTTCTCGTTGGACCTATTATGAGCCGTGTGTTACGAAGTCTTGCTAAGTTCAATCTCACTCGCAACTATCAACTATCAACTATCAACTGTTGAATATGGGCAATGATTAAAACGGCATCCCAGTGCATTGGACATAATCGGTAGATGGTAGCATTTTCAAGAACAATCAAAAGAACTGAATTGGCTTCCACTTTTTGCCTACCCACGGGCAGAAGTTTGGTCCATGATCAAGAATTTCCCCTCATTGATCTTGCGTCGGTTGCCGAAAAACAATTGTGGCCAATCACTGAAGTTAACGTGGTAAAACACCTTAACCGCGACGGGCAGATAAGTGACCCACAGCCTCCAAATTCTATCAGACAGATCATTTATTTGTGAGTTACAAGCGTTAAGCTGGCAGCAGGCATTGGCCATGGGTGGAAGGATGACTCGGCAATGATCTGATAGAGTCAATTCTTGGTTCTTGGGGGTAGCTCAAACTTTAAGAACTGTACATCTTCAAATCCAGTTTACAGACGAGGATCGGAGCGTTGTATAAACTCACTATGAATATTGAAAAAAGCTTCATCGGGTCAGACCTTGAGTCGCCGGGCACTCCCATTGGGGTCAAAAGATGCTCTTCTGAGTTTTTGGAGAGCGCGCCGATGCTGCACAGCCGGCAATATATTCCTACCACGGGCGTTATGGACAATCTCAGTTTCCGATCGATATTTGGTGTTGTCTTTGGTGTCATATTTTATACAATTCTGGTAATTGTTATATGTCTGGCTCTGGATCAGTCCTTTCATGGCGGAACTATCAAGATCAACCACATCACAACCATGATCGATGGTGGAGAAGTGTGCGGGACTGAGATCGAGGGAGCTTTGGCTGCTGGATGCAAGTTTGATACACTCGCCCTCACCGTATGCGACTTTTCCCTTGTTCTCCCTTCAAATCTCTGTCTCTAAGTGATTATGAAAGAGTTTCATCCTGAGACACTCCTCTTTCCTCTTGAAACATACAAATGTTCACATGCTAACTTCTTGGAGTGGCTACCGTCAGCATGTTACGACGAATTTGTCACTCAATCATCATCAGACCAATTGCGGGAAGAGTCTGGTTTGGTCAAGGTTGACCTCAACGAGTTCCAATTCTACGCAGACTGGAACCGGACACAACCAGTCACAGATTTGCAATTTCAACAAGCCTCACTTCTCAACTTCGGACCAGCGGGCGTTCAGACCCCCTTTTATACAGATACCATCTACCATAAAGCACATTGCCAGCATGTCAAAGAACTACAAGATAGCGCACTGCAAAAAGCGAGCGAAGGAACGCATGATGTATGGCTGTGGGAAAGGGCTGCTAAGTGGGATCACTCGCTTCATTGTCACAAAATCATGTATCACGCTACATGGAACACGCCGGGTATAGATACGCTTGCTGTTTATCCTGGAACATCTAACTGCGTTCTCATACGTAGCAGTGCTAACTTATGAGGGTTGAGAAAAACACATGATGATGTGGAAACTGAGCGAAATTTCAAGACAGGAGGAAACAAGCAGTTGTAAAAAATGCTACCTCAGTTAACAATATTTAAACACAACTTTTTATCTCAACGTTCCGAGGCCAGTTGGCAAGCTCGCTGCTTCTATTTAAGCTTTCCCAAGTAATTGCCCTCAGCTTATTACCAGGCTCACATGAGCAGCCGGAGCAGCTTAAGCAGGGTCCTCCAAACCCCTACGCATCTCTTACACATATATGTGATCAATTGAAATGGAGAAAAGAGCTCGTCTACACATGCTTCTCAATTTTTGGCAATAATTCCTGGGAGCCTTGCGGTCACTCCATTCCTCACTCTCTGCTCTCTTTAGAGATGAACACAGCGAGAATTCTTCGTGCAGAAGAATCCGGTGAAGATGGATACATCTAGAGATCAGGGGAGGTTTATCATAATCATGATCAGATTTGAGAATCGATAGGCATGCTAATTTATCGATTCTGCTACACGGGTTTGTGGGCTTCCACCTTTGCAATCTTTGGCAAGTTGTCCAGAAGCTACTCGCTTGTCTTAGTGGTGGTGCTGCAAATTCGGTGTATTCACGATTTATTCAAAAAGGTCATACAATTCATGAACTAATCGAGCATGAGTTGAGTTTAGTTTGAGTAGTGACTTTAGTCAAGTTGTGTAAAGTAATAAATCAAGGATTTCAAGCTACTCATGAGTATGCATGGCTATCTCTAAAATTTACAATCACTAGAAGGTCCTTCAAGCGGTCAATTGTTGAGGTTCATTCACGTAGGAATCTTTCGAGTAGGATAAAAACTGCGCTTTAAGGATCTCATTCTGCCTTAATTTATATTTCATATTTTCATCATTCTCGACGTACTTGACCTATCCTGTCTGCATATATAATGTACTTCGAAAGAACCAAAAAACACCACCTATGTCTAAGCAATAATAACATCGCGAGACACATTCATTGACCTAATTTAGTAGCTTGCTTAATGCTGTAACTCACCGTCTACAAAATTTCTTTTCTTCCATCCTCTTTCTCTTTCGTTATCCACCCATCCAATCGAGTGATCCTGAATTGTCTTCAAGACAGCATCCCAGTCCCGACAACGATGCATATCACCCCAGCCAGTAGAACCTTGCGGAAAGGTCATATTCTCCGGTCGTTCAAGTGTTAGATCTGCGTGGCAAATCACGGCCTAAAACCATTAGCGCGACTCACTTCGAAAGACTAAGTAGAGGTAGAGGAGGAATATATGGGAATTACCTGGCGTAAGTATTCTGTACAATGATCCAAGTGCTCGTCTGCGATTTGAGTCACGCCATCCTTACGATATTGGATCAGGGCGCGTTTAAGTTCTGCCTATATATTGTTAGTACAATTATTCTATCAGCAATTTCTACCCAAATTTACGTACCACGCAGTGTACCTGATGCATAACGCTAACTGAGAAGCCCTCGGTGGTATCTTCGAACTCTTCGGGATGAACAGCATGATCAATTAATTTCACACCACCACCATATCCATGATTTGAGGGCTGCGGCACCCAAATCCAGGAACTGGGATATATGTCACTCCATTTTGAGTGCTGCGAGTGGTCAAGCCCATCAGGATCGGAATTAACGAAATCGGGTTGGTCTTCCCAGAGTATGGTATTCCAACCAACTTGGTTGTGTTAGCGTCAGAGTTCTCTTCTGCATAGATTTGACCTACTGTCTTCCCCTAATAATTTGTCGGTTGCAAGGACACAATGTTGACCTTGGTTCTTCAAATTCGGAAAGAGGAAGGTGAAACTGAAAGCTATGATGGAGAGACCAACTACATTGGCAACTAGACATGCTAGTTGAAAAGATGGGTGAAGGAGGAATATGTCGTGAGATTTCCAGGACTTCGGGTGCCATTTCGGAAAAGCGACATGGGGTAATTTTTGGAGGTAACTTTTCGCATTCTTTTTGTTAAGATTATCGTCGGTGAGGAGATTGTCGAACTCGTCGTCGCTCATGGAGGTATTCATCCTGTGGATAGGGGTGCGGAGCTAACTTTTGAAAAGATTCTGTCGCTTTGGAAAAAAAGATCGGAAACAGTGTATAAAAGAAATCAATGAACACCAAGTGTCAAAGTAATTATGTTTCAAAAAGAAAGGCATAGTGAGGGTATACTGTAGTAAATCGTTTTGGACTTACAATCAAGGGGCTGAAGCGAGTTTCTCATCGCGTCTCGCGCAGGATACAACGTGCATACCGCGCAACATGCACGCATTGGATGCTCATACAGTAACCCACAATTTCTTAAACATAAATTCTCGGTTATCATAACAGGGATGCATATCTAAATATGAGGAAGCATTTACCGCGCGGGAAGCCAGAGTTTCTCAGTAACACCATGTGTATTTTCAGAATTTCCATCTACATCTAACTAACACTTTCAAATTCCTTCGGGCAAGCTCAACCTGCACATTTCTGGGAGAAAAAGAACCAAATAATCTGTAGGACTACGATTGTTACTGAGTAACCAACTACCGGATTGAAAACGATTGAAAATGTAATATCTACGTCCTTCGAGATCAATAGGTGATGACAGTTACTGATAAGATGCCAGGGCGCCGACAATGACTGACATTATCTTTTCGAAATCTGCGACATATGATCCCGTTTCTTTAGGCGACAATACGAGCACTCATTCTCAATCATCAGAGAACCAAGACTTAGAAGACCTGCCTTTCACTCCAATACCAAAGCGGAAATGGAAAAGAACCCTTTTAGGTGGTATCATCTCAGCAGTACTCGGCTGTCTGGCAATAGTCGGTGCATTTGATATTTTCCACAGAGTAGGAAGTATCGCATCGCAAAGGCAACACACCCAATCACCATGCTACTGTGGTCATTCATCTGCAGAAGCCCGCTCCTTGGATTGTGAGTACATTCCCATGGCATCGGCATGGCTTCCACCACACTGCCGCGACACCTACCTCGAAACCGAATTCGACAAACTCGGACCCAATCCGGACAGCACATGGACTTACTACGCCGACTACGCGCGAACCACACCTATAGCCATATCCACAATCTCAGAGTTCGCCGGTTCCACAACTAGGTTTTATAATGAATGGCAATGGCATGTTATGCATTGTATGTTCTACTGGCGCAAACTACATCGTGCGCAGTTCTCCGGCGTCGTGATTGAGCCAAGATTTAATACGGATGCACATATCGGTCATTGTACGAGGCTGATATTGAGCATGAATACGACAAGTACCACCGTTAGTGGCGTTGGATTGGGAAGTGATAAGTGGACGAGGGAAGAGTTAGAAGATCCCGCTAATTGGCGTGATGTTAGGGATGGCTATGGGAATCAGCCGCCCAAAGGGTATCTTAATGATATGGTTATGAATACTTGAACTATGTTGAGGAGTTTGTCCTGGTCAAGCCTTTTTGGAATAGTGCCGAGAAAATTTCAGGCATTGTTTGCAGGATTTCAGTTAGTGAGAACAATACAATGATTATGATGAAGACTGCATCTATGGGAATCATACATTGAGATTTTCCACCATAATTGTTCAATTTGAGTGCCTGAACAGAACATCAACGTGATTATATCCCAATAAAACATAATGCATTTACTGGATAATGAAATCCACGTAAGACCCAATAGTTTGAGCAGATTTGAAATTAAGCGAAGATTCAGGGAACCCAAATTCCAAACTTGACGAGGTTACGTATTCAACAGAGTAGATTCAAATTAGTTTACACCTGTTGCAACCTGCTATAACTCTTTTTCCCACCACAATCAAGTCTCGTTGTGGAATAAGCAGCAGCCAAAGCCGAAATCCCTCCTATCCTAAGCACCCAGCCAACACTTTCTTCTCCTCCAGCGGACCCAGGACCATCAAATAAAGCAAATACAAGACCACAAACAAGAGCAGCGACTATCTGAGGTACCGCTATGGCCACATTGTGTAATCCAATCACCATCCCAACCTGTGGCGAAGACTGACTGTCGTCCGTACCTTCGTCAGCGTCATTGATAACCGAAAGTTCAATACTGATGATTGCAAATGGTGCCCATATGGTGACTGCCCAGCTAATACCCGCAATACCAACCAGAATGCAGGTTCCTGAGATGGAAGAGACGAGTAAAGTGGCGAGCATACAAGTTGCGAAGATGATGTGTGAAATTGTCCAAATGTCGCGAATGCCAATTCGTGTGTCAAACAAACTTTTAAGTAGTTGAATGTGCCACGGCGATGGACACTGATTATTGTGTCGCTGGGCGTGATTGACCGGTCGAGCAAGTAGTGGGATGGTGACACTTGAGAACAATGATACACTGGCGAATATAAGCATACCAAGAGAGCCTGTCCTGCTTGCTATATCGATCGACATGGATTCTCCCTGAACTGTAAAATTCGACGCTTTTGCTAGAGCTATTTGAAGCTGATTAGTTTTAGTTGCAAAGTATTCGTCAACGTTTCACTCACATTTATCTCTGATAAAAAGATCAATATAGAAGAGGAACGGAAACCAACCCATCCATGCAAAGAATTGTACTACACAGACCCATTGTAGTTGTGTAGATAGGGCTCGAAAGCTGCTCAAAAGCTTAACAATTCTGTGGACAGTTCCCTTACTGTGATCAAGTGCTAGATTACTCGTCCTACATGGAGTTTCCGTCGTTGTCCAACATGTAGTAGTAATCGTACCAATCAGTACGAAAGTGGTGATGGTACATAGAACCTTAAATTGCGTGTTTCCAAAACACGGAAATAAAGATGGAAGATCGATGTATCCACATAAATAACTCCAAACGTTCGCAATGCTGATGATACGACCTGCCCAAGCATTCGCAGCATCCTGTTGTTCCTGGACACAAGAGTCCACAATCAAAGCCCGGAGACATCCTTGGACCGGCTGTATTGCAATATTGAGAATAATTACGAAAAGTATGACAGTTGCCGCGATGAGAGTTTCTATTGTTTTGCTTCCTGGCTTGAGACTGAGCTGATGTGTAGTTGCATTGATCATATCGGGGATCCAAGCTTGTCCGAGTAAGGAAAGAATGATCGCTGCACTGCCAAAGACAATGAATGGTCTTCGTCTACCCCATTCTGAGCGACACTCATCGCTAAGAAGACAAAAGTATGGTTGGAGAACTGCACCCGAAAGTGGGCCGGCAAGCCACACGAGTGATTGCAACGATTTGCTAATTCCTAGGCTCGTTAAGTATTCCTTTGAGTTATCAGACAAGTGATCATATCCGACAACTTCATCATTGTTTAACTCACAGATCCCTTTCCAAATTGCACCGCAAAGACGCCTTGTAAACTGTAATATTCTTAGCAAGTTGGACTATAAGCGTGAGGTTATTAAGACGACTTACCCACCAAGTCCAAGTGTCAAACAAACAAGTTTCCAAGTGCTTTCAAACTTTGGATTTGTGATTTCTTGATCGAACTCATCTTTCTCAAACATATTGGTGTTCTCTTGACTATCCATTGTGGCTACCGTAAGAGCTTGTTGTCGACGAAAGCGCTTCAAATCAATGTGCTCATAATTCAAAATAAATTTTCGAACAATCCGCTTCCCTAAAACTTTGGAGTTTTATTGGGCTGTTATAAGTACGCGGTTAAGGAGTGTCACAAAGTAGGGCAGCGCGTTGTACGCTGTGACTGGTCAGTCAGCGTCATGCGGGTAACAGCGACCGTAACTCCACCTGTTTGACGATCGAGAAAAAAAGATACCTGCAGACTGAAGCATCTTGATTCATTTAGATCGGTTTGTGTCTGTCTTTCGTCTACTTTAAAGAGTTTTGCATATCGGTTTACAGCTATTGGATACCCACACCGTGAAGTTTCGAAACTACTACGCCCGATAATCTATTACACGAGAAGTTGCGGTCCACAATTTTAAAAGGCAAAATATTTCTATTTGCTTTACTATTCAGATTCGAACCACCTGAAAACTATATCTCTTCTAAATGAAAGCTGCCTCTGGCTGCCTCCTAGATCAACAAATCCTTCCAAATACCCCGTATTCCCATTCATTGAAAGTCCTCCGTATCACTTAAATATTGACGATGACCAGCCCAGTGATGCGACTTAGCCCAATCAGTAATCAAATCACTATTCCGACAAGTATGTCCATTATTAACATTAAATTCAATAAGATTCGTCGTCCCTTGGAGCAACAGGTCGGGACTGCACATCAATTGCTCGCGAACATAATCTAAACAATGCAATGTATGATGGTCGTTCCGTGGCCATTCCTCGAGAGATAGGCTTGAAGTGAGGAGATTCCGGATTCTGTACTGTGCAGTTCTTAGCTGACTATAGGAAAGAGATGGTTGTCTGATGCTTACGATACAATGCATAGAGTGAAACATGTCAATCTGATAAATGCTTTTGGTGGGATCTTCGGGATGAGCGTGCGATGGTGCGTATCCGTTTTTCAGAGCCCATATGGTGTCCAAAGCCACAATGCCATCCGCTACAATTGTCAGTCTATACAACCAATAATGGGGAAAACGAAAACCCTACTTGTTTGTATATGGTCGAAAAGCGCTTCAGCTTCCGCAGTGGTGTTAACCAGATTTGGGTCACCATAAAATTCTTTGACCACGCTATACTCTGAAAGACTGAAATCTTGAATAGTCAGATGATTTTCTCAATAGGTTTAGAACACTTACAAGTATCAAGGCCTCGAGCTTCCGGTTGTATGTTTGAATTTATTGCATTGCGTCTTGCTGCTGAGTATAAGACGAATCCTCCGAGAAGCAATACCAGATGTATTACTTCTAGCAAAAGAAAATGTTGAAATCTGTAGCGCGGTTTGTTTGGCTTTCGTATTTCATGTAGTGCGAGATCATCCTCGCTGTTGTTCTGAACAGGAGCATACAGGATTTTCTTCGAGTTGTCCATTTTCATATAGCTTGAAGAACTTCTTAGCACAGTGCTGGGTATTTCGGTATCGAAGATGATGAAGTTTGCTCCAAAAAAGTCAAGAATGTAATTCGGTTTCTTGCTGAAGAGGAAAGCTTTCTCACGGCAGATGAGCGTTTCCTGAACAGCTCCAAGATTAACTTGACTGGTTACAACAACCACGGGATGCAAAAGAACTACCGCCCCTCAAACCCATTTTGGCACCGCTTCCTCGAGTTGCGAAAGAACCCACGGTTTCTTGCAGATGTGAAGAATCACACTTTGAGCGCGGTAACTCGCTTAGATCATTTTTGAATTTTAAAGAGCAGTCTTACCGCGATCACCCTCCAATTAAGCTTACTTCGGCTAGGTAGGTAAGAACGTTTTAGTTCGCTTACATCAAGTTAGAGCTCGGGTAATAGGAAACAAACATCTAGCTACCTATTTCTTGCATATCACTTGCCGGGAACCACACGCAACTTCATCGCGGAACGCGCAATTGACCATTACCTACCTAGGTAGGTACGTATGCCGCGCTCTCCACTAACGTCGTACTCCAGGTTATCGGTATAACATCACGGGAATTAAGATCGAGACTAGTTTCGATACTAGCCTCCATGCGGGGAAGAAGTCGTTTGAGATGTAACTCGAAAGGACAGAGTAAGCTGCGGGTGCTTACTTACAACATCGGGCTCGGAAGTTAAGCGGTTTACTATCTCGAGGGCTATTCTTTCACCAGGGCTGAATAGCAAGACGCGCAGATTGAGGTCTTTGATGGTCATGCCGAGGAGGGGGAAGTCAGGATCGTAGTTTCTTCGCAACTGTGCGCGGTATGCTACTTTCTTGCCAGCGCAATGTGTGGACACTCTGAATTGACAGCGGCTAACTGATTACAGAGCTGGAGATGGGATACCGCTCGAAATGTGTCCATCTACTTAGAAGAACAGTACTCTTCAAGCATATAAGGACATCATTTCCCAAGAACAAAGTCTTCTTCACCCATCACAACAAGCTTCCTTTCATCTCCAAGACAACCATCTTCAAAATTATCCCTCGATCTTCCCGGTCCAAACAAATCTCCAACTTCAAAATGCAGTTCACACCAATCGTTATTGCCTTCATGGCCCTCAACTTCGGCAGTGTTTTCGCAGCTCCTGTCGCTACCCCAGCTGAAGCCAGCACGGACACTGTCTTCGAGCCTCAAAACATCTGCCCAGAGGGTATGTTTAGTACCTCTGTCGATGTCAATGGCGTTGTTCGCCGTGGATGCTCTGCCAAGAGAGCTGAGTTTGAGCCCCAGAACATCTGCCCCGAGGGCATGTTCAGTACTTCTGTGGATGTTGAAGGTGCTTGCCCGACCGTGGATGCGCTGCTAAGAGAGCCGAATTCGAGCCTCAAAACATCTGCCCAGAAGGCATGTTCAGCACCTCAGTCGACGTTAACGGCGTCGCCCGTCGCGGTTGCGCTGCGAAGAGAGCTGAATTCGAACCTCAAAACATCTGCCCAGAAGGCATGTTCAGCACCTCAGTCGATGTCAACGGCGTCGCCCGTCGTGGCTGCGCTGCCAAGATCTAGAAGCTCTGCTCTATAGCTGGTAAGTCCTTTAGAAACATTCATTAGCGTATATGACTCTAACAACCAAGCTTAGCTGTTCTCTGCGCGAGACAACGACAGGTGGAATGTTAGGATGGAGATTGATGACGGTGTAGCGAGGGAAATTTGGGGATGGGAAGGTGCTTTAGAATAGGGAAGGAAAATGATGGGCTTGGCAGGATTGGTAGTGGATGAGAATTGAATTACTTTTCATCAAACATCGTTTCCTGAGTGATAATTTCTTGAATGCCATATTGTCGATCTTCTCAATATGTTTCATGAGTTAATAGGAAAGATAGCGCTCATGGTGGCGTCTTGACAGTTTCACTCTAAGCTATGGAAGTTCATGACAGAAGTGACCGTCCGATGAAAATAATATTCCCCGATGGCGAACTTAACTAGCTAGGACAGTGATGGCTTAACAAACTCTAAAGGCCATATTCTTGCAATTTCGTGCCTCACCAGCGGTACAATTTCTGCTGCACTCGTAGAGATCCAAGGTCAATCAAATATCGAAAAAGGCTTGTCTAGATGGACAATCTTAATGGCTCTATGTTCACCAGTCAGCTTATGATAATCTTACATAACGTAGTCCCCCTATCAACAAGTAAGAGATAGATATGAGAAAACTTATGTGGGTGGTATGGAACAAAGAGGTAAGCAGCTAATATTGGCGTGCTAATAGTTTTATCTTGACCTTGACTTTATCTGTACGCTCTAATTACTCTTCGCACATAAACGCGTCACGCAACCAATCGCTTTCTTATTTACCAACCCACCAGAATTGCACCTCCCTTTCCACCCCTCTCCCCAAACGCAAAAAATGCTTCATCTTAGACAACAGATCGGAAGAAAGCGGACAAGACAAAAAATTGGACGTGTATCAAAGATAAACGAAAGTTTCCATTGGGGCCGGCCCCCAAAAACTCCAAACATGACGTGACCTAATATTTAATTGATGTGATCATTCTTCGCTCCCAAACGAAGCGGAATGACAAAAATTCGTTCGCTTATTCCAGTTACCAATCACCCCCCATAATCGATGGTTGCTACTGTACAGTAGTCGACTCCCTCAATCCACTTGGTGCGACTCCCTTTCCTCTACGACCGAGTAATGTAGCACCATCGAGATTGAGCTCAAAGGCACCCTTTCGTTGTCGAACTTGTTGTTTCGCTGCAGCCGTGACTGCAGGACTATGCTGGCCATAACCCTTCTGTGCTGGTGCTGTAGTCTTCGAATTTAGGTTTGTATTCCTTAACGTCTGCTCAACTCGGTGAACGTCTGTATCTCTTGATTTAGGCACCTTGCTTGGGTTGCCTTCGGCCTCCTCATCCTCTTCTTCGAAATCGTCATCGTTTATCGGATTTAAGCCCGCATTGTAGCCTTGCTTAAAATTCTTTCTACGCTTCCCCTCCTCTTCTTGGCGGTGAACAGCATAGCCAACGTCGAAGACCTCACGCAGATTGACGGCACCAGGACTTCGGAAGTCCTGACGCTTCGAGCCAGGAGATTCAAGAAGATCCGGATTAAATGCTCTCAGATGCCCCCCTGCTCCTAACTGCCTCTCCCGTTCTACGGCTGGTGTAGCGAGTGGCGGTGCGTCATGAGCCGCGAACGTGGGCTCTTCGGTACCGCGTATCCATGGGTGCGCTAGAAATTGCTTGATGTCATAACGCTTGACTGGGTCAACGGTAAGGAGATGCGAGACGAGATCCTGTGCCGGTTTGGAGATGTCGTCCCACCAAGGCGATAAGAATGTGTATTGACCTCGGGCAACTTTCTCGGTCAAAACCTGAATACTTTCGTCATAAAATGGCGGGAAACCACAGAGCAATGTGTACAAGACACAACCCATAGCCCACATGTCCACACTCTTAGAGTATCGCTCATCCTTCACAATCTCTGGTGCTGTGTAACCAACGGTACCACAAGGGGTCATGGTCGATTTATCCCAGACGACCTTACTTAGACCAAAATCGGCGATCTTGATCTTTCCAATACCACCGGCGCCGACACCCTTGATAAATTCACCCTCGTCGACCTTGTCTTCATCGTCAGTTGCCTTTGGTTTCGGATTTTTCGACGGTATGAAAGGAATTGGAGAAAATAATAAATTTTCCGGCTTGATATCTCTGTAATGACGTCAGTGAGGCCAACAACATATACCGGATCACCTACCTATGAACAACTCCTTGATCCTCATGCAAGTATTCTAATGCTTCTGCAACCTGTGTAATGACATGACGTGAGAGGTCTTCGCTGAAATATGTGAGGCGAACAATCTGATGAAATAGTTCTCCGCCGGGTGCTAACTCCAAAATGATGTAATAATACTGCCTTGACTCTGAGAAGTCGACCAGCTTGACAATGTTTGGGTGGTCTAACGCTCGCATGATTTGAACTTCCTTTAAAATATTCGCTCTCTGAAATATAATTTGTCAGCGTAACCGTTTTGTAACACTCGCAGATGGCGGCGGCAGATGTTTAACTGAGAATAGAAATAATGCGCACCTCCACTACTTTTGGCTGCTTCTTGAAATCCGGATGAAGAGCCGCGTCGCCCTAAAAGAGACGCAAGGTTGGCAAACAATCAATGGGGTGAAGGAAATTCAGCGCTCCATGCGAATACTTACCTGATTCGAGTTCATTTCGAATTTGCGGACCACCTTGATAGCAACTTCTCCGGCCTGGCCATCCAAGTCTCTGGCTCTATATACGTTGCTGAAGGCGCCGTCGCCCATCTTCTCGATCAGTTGCCATCTCTCGAGTCCTGGGTACCTCGGAAGCTTCCCTTTCGTCGCATTTTCTTCTTCCACAATCCTTCTCAGATCTTCGTGGTCAACCTTGCCGGCCTTCTGTTTCTGTCCCGCTACATTCGCCGCCACGTTTCCTGCTTGTGCACCTCTGTTTTTTAGATCACCATCCGCTGCTGAATATGCATTGCCGTGCGGGACCTGGTGGGCTTGTGCTGCCATATTTGGGTCGGTATGTGCGTTGTGAATTTTGTTGTTTTCATGAGCGCGTCCTTGATGATGATGGACGTTTACTGGAGAAACATGCGTCGTAGGATGATCGTCCTGTGGTTGTGCGGTTCGTCCTTGCTTCCCTGGAAGTGTATGTCAGCGAGAGGAAGTGGGGGAATGTGATGGAAAACCCATGGCGGGGTGGCAGCCGCGATGGAGGGCAGCGTGGCACAAGAGGGATTGCTTACCGTGACGGATGAGGTTCTTGATAGACTGCGATAGCGACATGTTAGATATCTCGTGCAGAGGTATGTGGGTGATGTAGCTGGG
This sequence comes from Glarea lozoyensis ATCC 20868, assembly GCF_000409485.1. Lineage (NCBI taxonomy): Eukaryota > Fungi > Ascomycota > Leotiomycetes > Helotiales > Helotiaceae > Glarea > Glarea lozoyensis. The sequence goes on along the minus strand of NW_007361004.1, from coordinate 1,039,378 downwards.
AATGACAAGAGCAGACGTCTGGGACTCGTGGAGGAGAATCGAGGTGGTAGGGTGAAGGCGCGAAAGACGTCAATCGCGCAGGGGTGCCAGGATTGTTTCAACGGGCTGCCGGTGAATAAAGGAGGGCAGGCAAGGAAGGGAAAGTTGGTGTGAAGCAGGAGAGCAGTGATGCAGGTCGAATCAACACGAGATCATCAACAATGAGCATCGGCGATGTCCAAATGAGTGATAGATTCGGACGAGGTGAGAGCAGATATTCAGACGGGATGGATGGGATGGGGTGGGATGTTGGAGTGTGTCAAAGAAGAAGAGATAATCAGCAAGTCACAGGATGGTCAGATACCTGGGCGATTATCTGGCGCATAACCTTATATTGGACGATTGAACCCTTGCGGAGACGATGAGACGATGAGACGATGAGCATGAGGCAAGACAAGCTGGCGCTGCGGCTTGCATTCCCTCATTATCAAGCAGGTCAACAGCAGCACCAGCTCCCCCGGCCGGCCGTAGCCCAATCAGCCGGCGATGGAAAGCAGGCAGCCCACTCCGACGTCATAAACCGCCTTGCTGCAGAAAAGGGACTTGATGAGGGAGAGTGTTGAAGCACTTGAAGCACTCGAGGCACTCGAAACACTCGTCATGTTGTCCCAATTGCCTTCAAGCGAGCTCCATTACTCGATATATGCAGAGCCGACATGACATAGCGTTTGGAGGGGAGTGATCGGAGTGACGTCTACTTCCCCGAAGAGTACGACTACGACGGGCCAGGGAAGTCCGGCGCGAAGCCGACAGTCCAGACAGACTAACCCAGTCCAGACCAAATTTCAACCTCACAATTGCTTCAACTGGTCCACTGGACAAGGCAGTGAAGCAGAGCAGAGCAATTGGAGGATGAAAGATAGAACCGCGCGTTGTAAATGTGCTTATTCACCACGCTGCTTCTCGCTTCTCTGCTCTCACTGCTCTTGCAAGGCATTTCCTTTCGTCAAAACTAGAAATGGCTGGACTTTGGAAGCGCTCCCAAGAGCCGTATCACATTTCGCTCCTATTCCGCTTGAATGTCCCGTCTCACGAGATGGATGGCATTCATACAGAAATGAGCAAAGTAACACTGAGAGCTGGCAAGCGAATCAAATCGCTCTCGCAGCCTGCGTCGTGACTTCACGGAGCGGTACCAACATGACGGGAAAATATATTCAACTCGCGGGGAACTGCAGGAGAGGCTCGCAACTTACCGACAACATCTTTGCTTAGCCGGGTTATGATCTGCCTCAAAGCCACTCTTTCTCCCTGCAACTCCCAAGTCCTCTTCTGTTTGGCGATAATGTGATCCGCAATTTCGTGGGGTAACCTCAAGGTAGAGAGAAGTCTTCTTGCGTAAGTCAGCTGCAAAATCTGATATGTAGAAGCTGGCACTGATTCTTCTAAACGATATATGTCAATATATAAAGAAGTGCAAGTCAGTGAACTACTGAGAAATCCCATTTTGCATTCCGCCAGAAGCGGCTGCTCTGGCCACGCCTCGTACATTAGCGACTGAGTTGGCTCAACTCATAGCGGCCTTTTGCCACTATTTGGTCAAACGCTTTTACTCCGCAGACTCACTACTCAGAGTACACAAAAGCGGACAATCATGAAGATGTCTGCGGATGATTCAACATGGTCAAGTCAGCAGATCTATGAATAACCGCGATCTACCAAACACGGCCCATCTGCGTTTCAGATATTCCTGGATCTGCAGACAGCTGTCTTCGTCTTTGAAAATTACCCCTCCCTTTTTACAAACAGCCTCAACATTACTCATTCTGGCAAAGCAATTCTTCTTGGTGTACATTGTTTCAGATAGTTGTCTCTTTGCTCTGGCCTTTTACTCAAAGCTTTAGAGGCCCGCAAGTGCTAAGTCCGAATTCTCCCCTGTTACGAGACTGTTCTCAGTCAAATGTCTTCAACAGAACGCAACATAATCTCATACACGTACTACTGCAATAAATAATAATGAATTATTTATCACCCCCATAGCCCCATACTTATTATCATATCAGATCTCCGTACTTATTTCCAAAGCAATGCAAATCATCTATCCAAATCCACTTTATACGTCACCACCAACCAGAGCAACACAAAAAGACCCTGCGGAATCACTAGTTTCCAAGCCAACTGCGTCATACCACTTTCGTTCGGTTGCATCCATCACTAAGAAGACGACTAATTGTTGTTTTCAAACATCCTCTGGTTCGTACTGTACTTTTTCGGAGTTGCTAATTGATCTGAAGAGATGTAAAATCTCAGCAAGATCATATCTCCAGTTGTACATGAGGATGAGTAAGAGAAGAGCATCTTAGACAGCGAGTCTGATAACTACTTTCTAAAGCAACTCACCGGGATCCTCATGCCAAATCTTTTTTCTATGGATGAACATTATGAGGGCTAAATACCTGCTTTCAACTTACGGAAATGTGAGCTCAATCTTAAATCTCTCTTTGCCCTCCGGTTGTGGGCTGATATCTGCATCGCCAGGAAGCTCCCCAATAGCAAGGTCCCTCTTGTCGCGCAGCGTAGCATGTAGGAATCATACATCATCGAAAGCGTTGTTGAAGGACACCGCGTGAACACTAATGGGATTTCTTGGTAGCGACAAACAAGGTCAATGATTCCCTCATCTATTCCCAGCTACCGGGCATAAAGGTATCAGTCTTACAATTGTCCAGTACCAGCTTTGAAACCAGAGATCTTAGTATTCCCAGGATTAGCTTATCATGGTTACTTTTGGAATAACAGAAAATAGATATTGGTCAAACAGAGTGCATAAATATCCCAAAAAAATTGATCTTCTCCATTGAAGAAACTTTACCAGTCGATGTTTGAGCCTGCGTAACTGTGTTAAAACAAAATGCTTTTGGGTTGTGTTTGGAACAAGTCTGGTCCTCTCGTGTTACAAAATAAGTGACAGTAACTAGCTACAAAATTTCTTAACTACTAATATATAGTTATCATTCATGCTTACATTAATCTTAAAGACTTTTGGTGATTTCTTAAAGAAGTATTATTTAATCCAAAAGATTGACCAAATATACGAAATTGTGTCATTTAGATCGAAGAAACATCGTGTTCAGTCTACCACTTATTCTGTCCACGAAGGTTTACGCGGCAGCGAGGTGCGGTGCGAAGCGGGCCCTGACAGGAAACGGAAAGGCGGTGTCCAGGATCGGCAAAAGGGGGGTCGACAAAAGGGTCTCGGCCAGGGTCTCCAACCTCAACTCCAAAACACGGAGGACAGCAATACAACATCTTCACCTCCAGACATCATTCACCATCGATATTCGATCTATTGCATAGCATAACAGCAAATATGGCGTCCGCACAAGATCAAGAGCTTCTGCCAGACCAGACTGAGGGGTTCAAGGTGGGGGAGAAGAAGACCATGGATGAGTATCATAAGTTGGGTATGTTGGTTTCTGGTTTTGTTTATTTTATGGCTCTGAGGATTTGAACGAAGTGTCCTGGGCTATCTATATACACTATGAACACTCGCGTGTAATTCCTTTATACCTCAATCTTTCTATCACTCCCGAATCCTCCATGTTGGCGGGGTATAACTTCACCCCACCACCACACCGCAACTAATACCCTATCTCCCAGACGCCGACGATGAAGCCATGCAACGCTACAAGCAATCCCTTGGGCTCGGGGGCTCAGGCAAAGATCTCTCTGACCCAAACGACCCACGCCACTGTATCATCCTCTCCCTGACCATGGACTCTGAAGGCCGTCCCCCAGTCACCATCGACCTCGCTTCTTCCGGCTCCGAAAAGACGCTCAAAGATAAACCGTTCAAGATCAAGGAGGGAGTGAAGTTTAGCATGACGGCGAAGTTTAAGGTGCAGCATGATGTTCTGAGTGGGTTGCAGTATGTACAGGTGGTGAAGAGGAAGGGGATTAGAGTTAGCAAGGACCAGGAAATGATTGTGAGTACGAAAGCTAGGATCAGAAATGCAATGCTTACGGAGAAATAGGGTTCTTATGCGCCTAATACCGACCAAACTCCTATCTACACTAAACAATGTAAGATCCCACGCCCCGTTGTTGGAAATAGTATCTAACCATGCATAGTTGCCGAAGAAGACGCTCCATCCGGGATGCTAGCTCGAGGACATTACACTGCTACATCTTCATTTGTCGACGACGACAAGAAACGACACTTGGAGTTTGAATGGTCTTTTGATATCGCCAAAGACTGGTAAATCTGATTTTGCAAGGCTGCGGCCCAGGATCTAAGGAATGGAAAAGTTTATGACGTTACGGCTGTTTGCACCTAAATATGGAGCGGGCTATCTTAATAGAGATTTAAGCCAAAGGCACGATGTTGAATGAGAGCATGATACCTTCTTTACTTTTTGCGGATGGGGGTCTGGGATGGTAGATGTTGATATTTCAGTATTTACGAACCATGGATGAACAAAATGAGAAATGAACATGCACTTTCTAAATGCTGGATCTATACACATCTATTGCCTTTGTTATTATTTTTCATTCTCGTCCATTCATGACATTTAACTCTCGCCGATCATAAGAAGTAATCGGGCAGAGCCGTCCCATCAGCGATTTTATCCTGACCACCTTGCTGCGAATCTTTATGGATATCGTTCTCCGGCGCCGCGGCAAAAACGTTGAAGAACCTCTCCCCAGTATCACTGACCTCCAACACACTAGCCATATTTCCACATCTATAACAGTAATTCGGAGCGCTCCAAACCGTGCTTAATCGATCATCATATAACACCTGATATCCTTCCTGACATAACTGATGAGCTCGTAATATATGCGACATGTTGTTGACTTCTAAGAATTTCTTAACGACTTGCGCCCCGAAGGTGTAACCTGCACCGCGGGGTGACAGAGAGAACTCGTCGCGTTCGGGGTCCGGGTCAGACCATACTAGGTCTGCCATTGGTCCTTCGTGAGGAATCTCGCGGAATCGGTCTATGATTTTGATTTGGTCGATGGAGTGGATTGAAGGGGAGAGACCTGGGCAAGATTTGTCAGTTGGCATCTGGCCGAGAAGAAAAAGTAGAACATACCTCCATGAACACAGAATATCTGATTATTGATGACCACACTCAATGTCAGGAAATCGAACATATCTGTAAAGTAATGCCACACATTCGCATTCCCGTATTTTCTGGAACACTCGGTATAGAACCCATACGACTGCGTCACACCCCTCGATTCGTGGTTCCCTCTGATCAAATGCACTCTATGCGGGTATCTTAGCTTCAAACATACTAGCAAAGAAATCGTTTCCACGCTGAACATGCCGCGATCAACATAATCTCCTATTTCACATTAACTTCCGTCCATGCAACATCTCGCCACACCACAAATCACCTACCAAGGAACAAGTAATTCGTATCAGGACACCACCCGCCAATCTTAAATATCTCAATCAAATCATAAAACTGGCCATGGATATCGCCCACAACGGTAACTGGTGCTTGCACATGTACGACATTGCTCTCTTGCATCAACAGCTCTTTCGTTTTGGCGCAGATGGCTTCGATGACCGATTCCGCGAGGAGGTTCTTTTTGTACAGACTTTCTATGCATTCGTCAAGGTCCACAGAAGCTAGAATTCCAACATATCAGCTCTCATTCCTTCGTATGTTGTGGATTGGGAAACGTACAGGGCAGGCCAGGCATGTTGCAGATGTTGGCTCTGGAGTGGCGCGTCGAGCTGGATGGCAGGGCTGGCGCAGAGAGGTTCTTTCAATGATGAGTGCGACTGCAACAACATGGTCGCATGGTCGTAATGAGAAGCTTTTGGTTATGGTGGTTGCATTCACGGAGCTGGAGATGAGGGCCGACAAAATGTTGCTTGGGAAGCGGCGGCGTCAGATGTATGAGCTCGAGTTGGATTATCAAGAACCGCAGCTGCATGTTCCAGAAATCCAGCCAATTGGGCAAGGGAAAAGCGGCGGCCTCGGATGTATATGTGGAAGTTCAATTCAAGCTGTGTGAAATTTCTGCACCTCAGCTGTGTTACGATTTTCATTTTGAATCAACAATTCTCTCATTTGTGTCTGAATTTACCTGTCTTATTATTTTACTAATCATTGATTCGGCACATGAAGTATTCATGTTGCTTAGAAGTTCACGCTGCTCTAGCTAGGCCCTGCCCCACCAGCGTCTAATCGGATATCGCGCCAAAAGCTTTCCACAATCCCTGAACGTGAACCCTTCGCTGCTACTATAATTCTTGCTATCTATTTTATTGACAACCTCTCAAAACACCTTCGGACTTTACTATTCTCATAACCATCTGCTAAATTTGGCGATTTCTATTTCTGAGCTCTTCAGTTCCTTATCTGCTCTTGCAATCGAGATCGACGTCACTGGAAACATATTCGATTTCTATTAGGTTGTACGCCCGCCTTGGGATGCCACAGCGTTGAGGTTGCTTGGTATCTCTGGTGAACAATTACATATGTTGCACACAACCAAACGGCCAAAACGAGATCGATCTGCCGGGTTTTATCCTCCTTACTTGCATTCACCATTGCGGTAACTTGCAATTTAATTACAATCAATTACTGCAACACCAAGTCAACCTGGATCTGCTATTCCAATCTGCAAATCAACTTCGGCTCGATGCTCTCCCACCGAGAATAACCTCCCACAACTATGTCTGGAACGTGGTCCCATGGACCGCAGCCATTTTCTCCCGCACAGCCTGGTAATGGAGCACCTGGTCTGATATGTTTCAACTGCGGACAGAACCATCTCTTAGTCCACTGTCGCGCACCCAAGAACTCAGGACATGGGTAAGTCACAATTGAATCCTTGTTGTTTGTTTTGGCTTTTTTTCTGTTTTTACGTAGTTAATTCTATCTTTTTTTGGTCATAATCCACGCTCTGGCATAAGTCCGGGAGATACCCAATAAAAATGACATTCTTGGTATGGAACTTCTCTACCTCGAGTGTTTGTCTGATCAGCGACATCACCAAGGTCACGTTTTTCATTTGTTTGTCTCAATTTGTTGCAGCTCTGTATTATGTACCATTAATCATCTTATTCCATCCATTTGTTAATATCATTAGTCCTCCTCAAGCGGCGCCCTTTTCACAACAACAGCAATTCCCCGGTACGAATTATCATGGTTCGGCACAAACTGGGTCAAATCAACCTCACCAGCTCTATCCTCAGCATCAGCAGTATGCTCCTACACCTAATCAACCGGCGTTCTCTTACAACCAAGGTCCTCCGCAGCAGTCATACAGCGCACCGCCTGTTAATACTCCGTATGGCAATATCCCCTACCAGGCACACCAGACCTACCAGTACTCCGGTCCTGTCCCTACCCAGTATGGCGGACCTCCACACATGAATCTTGGACCTTCTAACAATGAGCAATATGCCATGTCTCAGAATACGATCCCCTTCGAAACGCAATCGTTACACCCTCATGGAAACCAAACCGGTGGATACGGTGGTAGTATCAATCCACCGCATCCTAACTTCCAAGGCCCCGTCCAGCAACAGCAATGGAATACCATGCAGCCGCCTGTGCAAAAAGTTCCTCCACATCAACGTCAACAGAGAAGTCATTCTGATGTTATCTATAAATCATCCACATCTGGATTTCATGCCCAATCAGCACAGCCAGTCCAAGGCCATAGCAAAGCGCAAAGCAGCGATAGACCTCCTATAGCCCAGGGACCAGTTGCTAAGCGTGAGCGTCAGTTCAACGCTGGGATTCCCCGAAACACACCTTCTACCACGATTAGCCAATCAAACGGACCGAATGCTGCATCTAGCAAACGTGGATCTGATGCTGTTAGTGTTGTGAAGGACGTCGATAAATCAAATTTGAGGACCACAAAAAGCGCAACCGCCTCGTCAAGGACCGAGGAGAGTATTGAGACTGTCGACGAACTAGACAAAAAGCAACAGTTCGAATGGGACATGGCATGTATATTTACCGACCCGCCTGCGACAGAGACAGTTCGCTTAGCCTGTCCGTTGTCCATATCTTTCGCCGTCACTCCTGTTCCGCTCCTCAACACTGAGTCCATGATTCCTGTTTCGCGATTCGTCAAGGGGGTTTCGGTTAAAGATTTTTCAAAAAGTGTCAGAGACGGCCCAACTTGGTCGGCTATTAATACCGACCCTGCCTTCGTCGAATTAAATCTGGATGGCCCATTGGTTCCTATTGACGATATACCACGTTGGATGGCTCACCGCCAAGGTATTACCGATTATATTAGAGACGATCTGATAACGACTCGTAAACGCACCCGTCCTCACGAATCAGCTATAGATGCATCGGCAGGGTTGGTTGATGGTCACATTGTCACCGAAACGGATTCTGAATCTCACGAAGAGGCACCTCCTAGCAAACGCCAGAAAAATGAGGAAGTCGATCAAAAAATGAGCAGGGTTGGGACGCCAGTAATCGAGACCCAAACTTATGTAGCAAGGGGTGGTACGCCATGTCTGGTGAATGACGATCAAGCATGGGCTCCTGAGCCAGGCGAAAGAGCAGCATCGCCTGCCACTTCCGAAGACCCAACGGAAGCATTGCTCGCATCTTTGGGAGTAACGGGCGCACCAAAGCCAGTTAATATAGATCCAGTTCCACCATACGCAGCGCCACAACATGACCTGCAAGAATCTATAACCGAACAGACATCGACGGGTCCTTCTCTGCAGAGGATTAAAGCTCGAGGCCCTCGTGGGATCGACCAACAGAGAAACTCATCGTTACCAATTCCAACAAACCTTGGCCCTAGTAACCATATAGGTTTGAACCCGCAAAATCAATCCTTTAACTACTCAAATGGACCTCACAAACCTCACCACCAAGGTGCTGCCCAAAGCGGTCCTCAGAATACTCCGCTCCAGTATAATAAACTTCGACCAGCTACGAACGAAGTACCCCAGTTGTCTCAGAATAACTACCCCGCCTACCAAGAAGCACAGCCGTTTCAATACCAGTCTCTGAGTCCTTCTCAAGGTCAAATTCCATACGCCAATGCTTCACAAAGCCACCCTTATGTAAACTCGAATGGTCAGGGCCATGTTCAAGCATTCAACGGCAACTACGGCCCTCAACAGCCTCCCCACCCTGCCCAAGCAGCTTATGCCAATGTAAATACCATTAGCCCACTGTCGTATACTAATCAAGCTGCCCAATTTCATCAGCCACGCATGAATGGCAATACATTAAATGGCCAGCTCCAGCATGAGCAATTTGGTTTCAATCAAGCCACTAACACAGTAAACGGTCAGATACAGCATATTGGCTCTGCCCCGATTCAGCACGGTCATAGCATAAATGGCCGCCAACAAATGCACCATGCGTCCTATGGACCACCAATCGACCAGCGTTCAAAACACCAGTATGGATCTGCGCCAGGACCGCAACAACTTTTCAATTTTTCTGGCAACCAGCCGAATACTTTCGGACCACAACACCATGGGCAATCAGATACCATTCACAATGGCAATAACCACAACGCCTTGAAGCCCAATAATGTGAGTGAACCCCTCCTGCAATTTGAAGTTTAAGTCCAATTTTCAATTTCTTTGTAATAGTTATAGCAAGTTTCAGAGAAAATTCCTTGCTGACCCCTGGGTCTTATTTAATTAGCAACTGGAGCATTTTTCATCTGGTTTGAACAAGCAAAGCAACAATCCAACGCGCCAAGACTCGGGTTACAGCAGTTCGGGCGGCTCGCACAGCAACGGTTTAAATAAAAACACCCAACGGGGAGGACAGAATTCCCAACGAAATCTCCAACAAATTGCTCCTCCTAACGGTCCTGTTGCTTCCAATAAACCAGAAAATGACGATGGCCGAATTGTTGATGCTAGCTCTCCCATTACCTATGGGAACGCTTCATCAGGAGATGAGATAGGCCACTTGCGTGACCCATCAGATTCTACAGTAGACGGTTCGCCACTGAGCCCAATGTCTCGAGAGATCTTGGGAAGTCTTCTTGTACCCGCCCCTCGAAAGTCCAGCGGAACCAAGAAACGACCAGCACCAGTGGTTGATGAAGCATACAGGTAAGCAACTCGGAGCATCTCAGCGGATTTTCTTGTGCCGGCAAACTTTTGGTACTGACATGTTTCTTCACAGCCGTCGCTGGTAGATACTCGATTCTACTGCCTAATTACGTTATAACATGTATATCCACGAACGACCCTCTGCATAAAGTAGTGCTGTGGTACTACACATGGATGTCATCTGTTCTCTCCTCCGAGCTGTTGGTTAGAAGATGACATTGTTTTTCTTTGCGTATCTGCATTGGGCGGTTATCTGGAGTTAGCCTTAACGACCCACACGCTTTTAGTGTGCATCATTTTAGCATTTAGGTTCTGGTTTTTGCCCCCGTCTTTGGGTTCTTTTCTTCTCCTCGTACTGTTTTAGGCACCGTTTGTACTGTCTACCTGCTATTTTGCCTTGACATGGGGCGTTTGAGGTGTTTAGTAGTTGACTTGGACTTTTGATACTCATTTCGAGAGGCGTTTTCATTCAACATAGGCTGCATTTGCAGCACCAGATAGGATTGGGTTGAGCTATTATGAAATTCAACCAACAGTAAAAGTTGGGTCTTCAGACGCTGCGCTGGTGATCGTAATTTCCCGTGTGTTATAGAAGATGTACTTGCCATTTCCTTAGCGTTATCAAGTTGATGGCCACCCATAAAAGTTGGGATGGCGGGGAACTTTGCTAGCAGTAATAGAGTTTTCGCTCTCTCAGAGCAGTTGAGGCAAGCGAAGCTACTTGACATGCCCGGGTGAAGGCCCTTTTCACCTCGCGTGCCAATGTTATTCAAGTCTTGTAGAAATTAAGACGTTGAGGCTCTCTTTGTGTCAGCGATTATATTGCCTTTCATATCAGTTCACGCTACCGATTAGTGAGATCGACAGCATGATGACCTTCACTTCATGATGAAGCTTTGTGTTTTGCTAGCCATTCATATCTGAATATGGAAACTGGTGTCACCAATAATCACGCCCAAACCAAAACTCCAATTTATTTATTTTGAATTTATCTTTCGCCCTATTTGACGAGTCTATCATGCTCCGCTACATCATCATCGTCGTCGCTTTCGTCATCTTCGGCATCCGAATTTTCTCCACTTGATTCTTCCTCGCTCTCTTCAGCATCTTCGTCCGTTTCTTCCTCTTCGCTTTCAGATTCTTCGGCCTCAGACTCTGCCAACCAATCGTCGAGCGTCTTCTCCTTGGCACCAGTGGTGCCCAATCCGTTGGCGTTGGACGGCGACGCAGTTCTCATATTACCCGCTGCGCTATCTAATCGCTCGCCAGCTGGCACAAGCCGCTTCTCATCATACTCTTGCTTGCTGGTGTCGGTGTCCCTCAGTGAGGGATCGGGCTCTTTACCAGCTTTCACCCAATCTGGCAGTGCTTCATAACCTTTGAGGCCATGTAAGCCACCATCCTCGCCGACAACGAGACTCGCTGACCCTAGAGTAAAGCCTGTCCGACTCTCTGACGGGCTTGGTGTATGAGGAACCGGCTTAGGTGCCAATAGCATTAAGCTTGCTAATTGCGTGGAAGACGGGACAGCAAGTAGAGCCTTGTAGAGCCGAGTTCGATCGCGTAGGTCGTATGACGTGTCATAGCGTGCAAGTAGGAGAACATACTTCCATAGTATAACAATCGGGTGGTCTGATTCCGGTTCTGGTGGCTGGTGAGCTGGCGATGCAGTTTCGTTGTACTCGCCAAATCCCTCGTTTCCACCCGAATGAGAAAATTCGTTTGCAGGAGATGAGACGGTTTCAGCAGGCTCGAGTTTGACGTCGGATCGATTGAGGTGATGCAGATATACTTTAGCCGCCAACAGTACGATTTGGAGCTTAGCGGGTTCCGCCTCGTCTGCGAACCCCTTTGCTAGTATCCGAAGGACGTCGGGTGCAATATTATTCTCGCCATCAATTCCAGAGAACTCTCCAACTAACCAAATAATAGATGCTCGAGCTCGAGGGTTCGTTGCTGTGTCAAGATTCTTTGCTAGGCGAATGACAGTATTTGTATGAGGCGTCGGATCTTGTTGAATTAGGTGTCTAATCACAGTCAAGGATTCGGCAACCAAATTGCCATCCAGACTGGTTATTTGCTTGAGAAGCAGACTCAGACAGCGCGCTGAGGTTCTCGCATCACTTTGAGCACATCTTCCAATAGCCCGCACCGCTTCTCGCACCAGGTCTTTATCAGAACCTCTCGAGAAATGCTCGAGCTCGTTGAGGATGATACTCTTCAGGTAAGCGTCGGCATGGGGAAATATTAGGGTTAGAATCTCCAGTTTAAGTTCCCAGACTTGAGGAGGATCCGTAGAGCGAACTAGAAAATGTGAAGAGTATTTGACAAATGCTTCTGGTCTTGTGAGACATACCGAAACAATGTTGTAAAGTGCGATGTGCTGAATATCCTGAGGTCCACGTAATAGTGCAATCAGAGGCCCAATGCAAAGGCTGATGTATTCCTGGTTTCCAAGACTAACATAGCAGCGCGCGACCGCAACAACCACAGCTGAGTTTCGGCTTTGCAAAAGAGGCTTGATACTTTTCAGCAGCAGCTCGAGATCTGGGTCCAGAACTTGGATTTCTTCTCCCAGCTCTTCTTCTCCGCCATCTCCGCCATTTTCGTCTCCGTAAAATCCTTTGGTACCATTGCTTTTTTTCGGGACTCTGGTCGTACGTTTGGGAAAGCATTTTCTAGCATAGATAGTCATCAGACGGAGGGTCACCAATTGACTCCACTCGTCCATATCAACCAGCTTCTTCACCAAACTTCTGTAATGCTTGTGGACCAAGTCAATCCTCTCAGGGCAGATATCCATAAACGCCTTGACTGCAGCCCCAGCAACATAATACTGTTTATCCCCTAACAAGGTACTGATATACTCCAACAACTGCGGTAAAGTTCCTGGATCCAAATTATAACACTTAGGAATCGCCAAAGCCGCAGCCTTTCTAACATACGGGCTCATGTCTCCCAGTCCCTTCTTGATTGCTAAGGATACGATTTGACTTATAACCGGCACCCGGATACCGGACATGGTTTTGAGGGCGAGTGCCCGTACTTGGGGGTTCCCATCAGAGAGGGACTTCTGGATTGTATTTATGGACAGGAGAGCGAGATCAGGCTCTGATTCTGCGTGCGAGAGGAGATAGATGTAGACCAGCTTTTTGATTTCTATGTTCGGGGATGCGACGTTCTTCACGACTGAAGAGAAGAAGGGGAGGGTGGAGGCATTGCGGTACATCATCTGGACTGGTCAGCATCTGGCCCAGTATATGGGTGTCTGCGGTGTTCTGGGGAAACGCACCGAGATGACCTTCCTCAACCCGTCTAAGACCTCTCTATCATTTCGACTGTCGAGTAGCTTCTTGATCTGCGCCGCTGGTAGGGTCCTCGTCGAGCTTCGTGAGCTTCGAGCCGATTGAGCTGCATCGAGGGTGAGCTCTCGCGCTATTGAGTGCGTGTTAGAATTTATGGCCGCATTTGTCGGAATAGGATGGCATACCGCTCTCCAGCAAGCTGGTTATCCGAGATATTGACTCCATTCAAGAGGTGTTGCGTGGCGCATCTGGCGGCAGCGACATGGAGGTTGGATGATGGTGGGGCAGCGATCAGAATTCAAGGTTGAGAGGTCGCGACGAAGACGCCATGAACTTCAGACATGCGACACCACAGACTGAAGATTGTGTGAAGGACGCGAACTTCTAGGTGAAGCAAGATTACATTCTATCACCTCTGTTTGATATATAATTAACATCACAGCACTAATCTACGACATTAAGTTTCCAAATATCCTTATTATCGACCCCTCCAAAGTCGTCAGGTAACTACCATTTCCACCCTCATTATCGACAACCTCATCCACGCCAATGCCACGACTACAATCACTCGCTCTCCCTCCTGCATTACCATCAGAACTCCTAACCTACGTCCTAGCGCACCAAGCCCACCCAACAACCCTCATAATCTGCCAACCCCGCTCCAACTTCCTCACCTCCCTCCTCAATTCCATCGACCAGACCTCACCCATTTCAAATCCCTCCGCGACTGACGACCCCTCCTCCGCCCCAGCAGAACCATCGCCAGTACATCCTCTCCTCATACCAACGCTACATCAGATAGCAACATCGAGGTCCGTGAAAGTGGTGTTCATCCCTACAGTCTCGCATCTACGCGCTTACCTCGCTGCTTTTGGCGAAGAGGATCGAGTCGCATTGCCGGTACCACAGTTCGAGAAACAAGGGAAGAACAGTCCGTTGATTGTTGTGTATGGGCTTGTGGGATTGCATCGGGATACCTCTGAGTGGAGTGCACAGGGGTTGGGGAATAGTGTTTCTGCGTTAGTGGAGGTGGGCGAAAGGTGTGGAAGGAGAGTGGTTTGTTTTGAGGAGCGAGAGGATGAGATTTCAGGTGATCTGCAAGAGTTAGAAGATGAGGAGGAGGAGATTGAGAGTCGGAGGTGGAAGGAGGTGTGTAAGGTTTGGGAACAGAGGGTACCTATGTTGAATGGAAGTGTTAGAAGAGCGGGAATGGGCAGTGAAGACGAGGCTTGGAGTGGCCGGACTATTGAGGCCGGCAGAATCTTTGGAAGATGGTTTAGATTCGAGAAAGCGGACTGGGTGTAACGGAAGACGGTAATACATGAGCAAATCTTCGACAGCTTCAGAACAAGAGAAGGGAATCTAAGGTACAGGTATAGACATAATGATGAAAGGTGGTAAGCAGTTCAAAATACGTAGCTAAAAATATATTGCAGGTCATTATCATTCTTTGCACAAACATGAGGATATACCCAAACGCCGATCCCTAATCAACCGTACCGATCGCAACCCAAGCATAACAGATTTAAGCAATAATTCCCCCCTTCTCCATCTCAGTCATATACAGCCTGATATGAGAGTCCATCTTCATAAACTCATCTTGGGCGCTATGTACTTCGTTCTCAATATTTTCCTTCAAATCGGCCATCTACCAGATATTAGTTAAAAAACAAGGCTGACGGACGCGTGAATTCTTACCTTCTTCTCTGTTTGCTCTATTCTCACTCTTCTTCTTTCCATTTCTCTACTTTTTTCAGATTTGTCATCAGTCAACTTGCGATGCACAGCACGAAGCTCTTCCATTCGTTCTTTCGCTGTCATAGCTTTCTCTTTGCTACCGTCTCGTAATTTCTCCGTCCGCTCTAGCCATTTTGAGAGTTGCCTCTGCAGCAGTCCTTCAGTCCTCTCCACTTCCCGTACATTGTTCGATCTATCGCCTAATGCTTCTCGTTGCTTCGCAATCCTTACGTTCTCTTCGGATTCTTTATCCAACTCAGCCGAGATATCTTCGAGAAGTTTGATACACGACGCTACATCCGAAGAAACGACCTGGAATGTATCGGTGGATGTCTGCAGCCCTCGAGCTCTTCGGTCCAGTGCATCAATCTGGGATTTCTCCGCATTCAGCGCATTGCTCAATTCGGTCAGAGATGCTTGTAACGCAGCGGGAGATTGTAGAACGTAGGGCCGTAATTTCGAACTCTCTTGTCGTAACGTAATCGTCGCAGCGGTTTTATCCTCGAGAATGGCAGTCATCTCCCCTTTCTTGGTCTTAACGTTTTCGAATCGCCTTGTGACTTTCTCCTGCCCCTGGCGAAGATCTAATAGCCTTTTCTTCAGTTCCTCGTTTCGCTTGACTTTGCTCGCAACATGCGCTTCCATCGCTTTCCGATTTCTCTTCATGTCCTCTAACCGCGCATCCATTTCTTGGTTCTCCATATACAAAGTCTCTATCCTGTTCCGCGTATCTTGAACTTTGTTGGACTGTTCGGCCATGACTTTCGCTTGACTCTCCCGGAATCTTACGAAATTGATTATGTATGAGAAGATCTTCGCCAGTCGGTCATGCGTAGGCTTATAAAGGTCCTGGAAAGAGAAATCCGCAATTCCACACTCGATAAGCAGTCGTCGCAAACTGATGTAAAATCCCATCAGGTTTCGAGTGTCTCCAGGAAATATTTCCATGAACTCTCCGCACACATCTTCGGCCGCGGCGCGCATAGCTGGGTCCACCGTTTCGCGATCGACATTCATCAGAACCTCCACGAAGCATTCAAAAACCATTTGTATCTGTAGCGAGTTTGGCTTCTGAAGGTCCGCTACGGAGAATGTGACGCCTATATCACTGATACATCCGGCAATTTCCTTGTCGGGCTGTTTTATTAGCATTTATCAATGTAAACAATGTCATTCAACTTACCAGGCGCATGAAAGCGTCGCTCTCGTCATCCTTCTTTTTCCCTCGGTTTTGTTGCTGAGTATTGGGCGCAAGACTCATTCGAGGATTGTAAGACATTATGATTGTGTTGGCTGAGAGTTTTGTTCTGGCGCATAAGTTGAGAGTTTCTGTGAAAACGGACGGTCGAATGTAAACAAAGTTGCACGGTCGCGACAACAACCGTGGGGTCGTTTAAAGCCTGAGGCAAAAACAATTTGTACGACAACCAGATAGATTTCGTTTATCTCACTCGATCTTCCATTGTGCTTCTCGGAAAGAAAAAAAAAAGAAGTAATGGCCTTCGGAATGGTATTCTTGTCTTCCAACATACCGAAGAAACTGCGCGTCGTTGATACTAAGTTGGTCAAATAACGACCCAAGATTTTGCATTCTACAACCGTCACATGACTTGAACCTGTTCTCCATAACAATTATCAGATCTGCCCGAGATGAAGCTTCTTTGATTAATGATTAATAGGGGGGGGCTTTTGTTTGAAAGTCTTGGAGTAGGTGTCTGAATCGTTCTCCCATTCTAGCTTTTATTGTTGTTGTGCGCTGGCTACCAAGTACATATGTACAAAAGCTACGACGTATCGGTATCGTACTAGACGAAATGTATAACGGCTGTTCCGATCACCCAATTTGGTTCTTCTTGTACGTTCTTTGCTATGAAACTGCTATGAAAGTAGGATGTCTTGGTAATTTCATCTCTTTCAAGTTCGGAGCAGCTACAATTTTCATACTGTGCTACTTTCCTGTTGCCCAAGGCATATCACCCCGTCCCTTGATATATCCCAGCAATTCCCGAAAGGGGCATAAGCGAAAAGGTAAATACCAGAGGTATCCAGCTTAGGAAGCTTTTGGTTTTCATTTCCATTTCAGCAGTCGTACTTGCAGAGTTGTTTAAGTAGTCGTCGTGTTTCTCTCAAGATGTGTACTGAATGTTACTTTAGTACAGTTTACTCGTTCTGACGGCATCTGACAAAGTGATATTTGTCATGGTACTCGCGCTTGAGCATGTATTCCATGCCACTTTCGAAGCCCCCGCATCATCCCCGCAAAATCTCTTCTTGCCACATGAAATTCGGCTTTTGCCCTGTCACAATATTCCCAACACAGGTTGTAAGAACGCCACGGTAGATACTTCGGAATCTTGAGGTGTTACACAATTACTTTAAGCGAGCTTTGGGATTCAGCACGCAAGCTGAGATTGAATGCTCGTCAGGCTTGTTGAACCTGAGATAACAATTGTCTCTATACCCTCTGCTACAACTACCGTTGTACTCGAGTATATGCTGTGCTCTCATCGCATGGTAGCTCACGAGGATCCTCGATGGCCTGATGACGATGCGCGGACAACCCAGCACGGACCAGAGATGCGTCCCAAGTCCAGGGCTCGCTGCGTTTCGAAGATCTCCTTGGACAAACTCAAATTCGACAACCAGTGTCCGTCCTACCTGACAAAATTCTACCCAGCCCAAGCTACCTGTGCTTAGAAGTATTATTCCAGGCTGTTCTTGTTATTTTCATCTCACCCGAGCTGTCCGGCGGCCAGTTTTTATAGCCCAAGAAGCACAATGCTCGTTGGGGAAACCGTATATCGCAGCATTCCCACTGTTGCTGCCCAGTTCAGCGTGTCCGACGTCTTTCAGAACATTCTGGGTATGAAACTATGACACTTTGATGCAGTAGCTCTTAGCGACACATGGCACTACGAGTTACACGTTGGCTCGTTCGTCTTCTGTTAAGATCTCTGTAAGTTCAGACTCGGCTTCGACGTCAAACCAGTGAGCCTTCATTCAAGATATGACTCGGAGTCGTGATTGATAATGGAGTTGGGACAAGGCAAGGAAAACTCAACCGTGGTGCCGGGCCTCCGAGTGTCGAATTTGGCTCACTCTCTTCCATGAATCCATGGTCATTCACTGTCCTCGACCGGGTCTTCATGTACGTATCCAAATCGAACCTTATTCGGGATGTGCTCACCCTGTCCGTATACAAGGGATGCACGGATAGAGCTACATTCATTCCATCAGCTCGCCTTTTCATTTGACTCGATTATGAGATATTAATGATGAGGTCACGCTTAAGGCTTAGGCGTGGGGGGCGTTGGTTGGGTCTCTCATCGGACCGCGCCTTTGCTCACTGCGGGGCAAAATTCTCTCCAATACCTTTGTCTATTTCAGGTATATTTCGAAGCAACATCGATGTTCACTCATGCGCCGTTCCTGTTGATTCCTCACAAGGCTAGCTTAGGCTTGCACTTCCGCCTTCAAGATGGGTCGTTCTCCACATTTCAAATCGCTCCATGAACCGGATGTGGTGTGGTCTTGGTCTGCTATGCGATATTACTTAGTCCCCTCTTCCTGACACCAAAAGCTAACTACTCTACTCCACAAAATCACAAAAGAACGTCAACTCTATTCTTCCTCGAAAATTATATTGACAGCACTTCAAAATGACGATTCACAGTGCCACCAATGGGACTGCCAAGCTGGGTTCCCATACCAAACCAATGTCGTCTTCCAAAACCAACAATATTCAACCATCGGCTAAAGACGAACTCACTTCTGGCGTTGATATTATTGATATACGTCACGATGCTGTGGAAATAAATCTTAAGGAAGAAATCGATAAACTGTTGCATCCTGCAGAGGGTCCAAAGAAACTGCCTACCTTGCTTTTGTACGATGAGCGTGGGCTGCAGATATTTGAAAAGGCAAGGCTATAGTTTTCGCCTGTTTCACAATTAATCTAATGTTTTGAGCAGATAACATATCTTGAAGAGTATTACCTGACTAATGCGGAGATTGACGTCCTCAAGCGCTCTGCTGGCAGCATTGCAGACTCTATACCATCAGGCTCGATGCTGGTTGAGCTTGGTAGTGGGTTTGTGACCCTCATACCGCATCACTGCTCTCGTATTAATTTGACCCAGAAATCTACGGAAAGTCAGCATTTTACTACGAGCTCTAGAAGCTGCAGGAAAGGAAATTGATTATTATGCGCTAGACCTTTCGCTTTCTGAGTTGAAGAGGACTTTAGAACAGGTCCCGAATTTTAAATACGTTAAATGCCATGGCCTTCATGGTACCTATGACGATGGTTTGGACTGGTTGAAGGCAGCCGAACACGGTTCCAGAACCAAAGTTGTCATGTCTTTGGGTTCGTCCATAGGTGAGTGACACACTGCTAATGTTACATCGAATTCGCTAATATCGAGAGTTTTGCAGGCAATTTCAAGCGCTCCGAGGCTGCGTCATTCCTTCGTGGGTTTTCTGATGCACTTGGGCCGTCCAATATGATGCTCATTGGAGTTGATGCTACAAGTGATCCTTCTAAGGTATAGTATGTGTGATCAACTCTTCAGCTCCATTTGAGATTAAAATTCAGTTTGCTGACATGTTATGCAGTCACGCTTATAACGGTAAGAATCCTCGATAGCAGCGATTGATGAACGAATCCACAGAATATGTACTGGAGGCGAAGAACTTGAGCATGATTGCCCAAAACAAAGCCTATTTTGAACGAAAACGCAAAACCTTTTGTTCCATTGTTGCGCTTTGCAGTGTCGCAATATGTTGGATTATAGAATTATGCTGACGGTTACAATCAATGTTCAATAGATCGTAAGGGAACTACACACGAGTAAGATGCCTTAGTACCTGCAATTGAAAAGGCCGCTATTTAACAATTCACTATCAGATTTATCTTGAATGGTCTGACCAACGCAAATGGCATCCTTGGTGAGGATGCCTTTGATATCAAAGACTGGAAAGTCATCGGCGAGTACGTCTTCGATCACGAGGGTGGTCGCCACCAAGCATTTTACGTTCCCAAGACGGATGTTACATACAAAAACATCTTGCTTAAAGCCGGAGAGCGAATCCAGGTCGAGGAGAGCTTGAAGTACTCTCTGGATGACGCGACTCATCTTTGGGCTGCATCTGGGTTAAGAGAAGTCAGTCATTGGACAGCTTCTTCCGATGCGTACAGTGAGTACCGTTTCCTCGGGATATATTGCTTATTCCATCGGGTTTATCCTACGAGCTCTACTGGATATACAAAGAGCTCCCTACCGCACAAAATGCCGGTTTGATCCTAGTGCCATGGTAGCCATGTGTTTGTGGTGTGGGGGTGGCTTGCTTGTAAGATGTTGGAGCCCAACAACGGGCACGCACAGACCAAGTGGCCTTCTACTCACTGACGGCGGCTTGTTGAGGACTACCATATCTTCACATCAAGCTGACACAAGGCTGATGATTTGTGCCGGCCATTCTAAACTTCTGTTATTTTCTGTCACTGCTTGACTTAACTAACACTATACAGACATTCACCTCCTGCAACCAAAAGAGAGGATGGAGTTCCATACCGCTTCTGCTGTCTACGCAGCGACAACGGTCCCTTCCGTTGATGACTGGTTGAATCTCTGGAAAGTCTGGGACATTGTTACGAGAAAGATGATACCGGAACAAGACTTGCTCGAAAAGCCAATCAAGCTGAGGAATGCTTGCATCTTCTACCTTGGCCACATTCCTACTTTCCTTGATATCCAGCTTTGCAAAGTGAGCGGCGAACCCCCCTGCGAGCCTTCGCACTACCCCAAGATTTTTGAGCGAGGCATTGATCCCGATGTCGATAATCCGGAGCATTGCCATGCTCATTCCGACATCCCTGATGAGTGGCCACCTTTAGAAGAAATCCTACAATACCAGGAGCAAGTCCGAGCGAAAGCCTTGAAATTGACTGCAGCGTCCAAAATTCCACGTGAGATTGGTCGGGCCCTTTGGATCGGGCTCGAACATGAGATTATGCACCTAGAGACACTTCTCTACATGCTTCTTCAAAGCGATCGAACCATTCCTCCCACTAGTCACACTCCAAATTTCAAGGACGACGCAAAAGCTGCTGAAAGCGCTAGAGTTGAGAATGAGTGGTTTGAGGTACCAAGGCAGCAGATCACAATCGGTCTGGAGGATCCAGAGGATAATTCGGGTGGAGATAGACATTTTGGGTGGTAAGCAATATGAATAAGCCTTCGTTAACGTTACTGACGTTGTTAGGGATAACGAAAAGCCGCCAAGACAGGTTTTGGTCCCATCTTTCTTAGCGAAAGGACGAGCAATCACCAATGAAGAGGTAAACAGAACTCCGTCATTTCTTAACTCTTTACTGATGCTCCAGTAGTATGCTCGATATCTCGAGTACACTAACAAACATGAAATACCAGCTTCATGGGCAGATGGTGGATCAACCGGTTCCGACACTAATGGCTTCTTCAACGGTGCCAATGGCTATTCTAATGGTCATTCAAATGGAGGAGAAAAGAAGTCATCTACCAAGGCATTTTTGGAGGGCAAGTCTGTGCGTACCGTTTATGGTTTGGTACCGCTGCAGTATGCACTGGATTGGCCAGTCTTCGCATCCTATGACGAACTTGCCGGTTGTGCAGCTTTTATGGGTGGAAGAATCCCCACCGTCGAGGAAGCTCGAAGCATTTACAGCCACGTTGACGGGCTGAAGCTTAAGGAGGCGGAGCAGCATCTTGGCAAGACTGTCCCAGCGGTCAACGGGTAATTTGCATCCTTAAAAGCATTGGTATTTACTAATGCGGTATCAGTCATCTCGTCAACGACGGGGTAGAGGAGAGCCCACCATCACGGGCTGTCGTCAACAGCGGAAGATCGAGAAACCTTTTCGCTAATCTTGACGGCGCTAACGTTGGGTTTAAGAACTGGCACCCAGTCGCCGTAACAGCAAACGGCGACAAGCTTGCTGGACAGGCGGAGATGGGAGGTGTATGGGAGTGGACAAGCTCACCCTTAGTGAAGCATGAAGGATTCGAGCCCATGCCTCTATATCCAGCCTATACAAGTAAGCAATTTGCTTTGGTGATTGGTGTTTGCAATTACTAACTTCTTCAGGCGACTTCTTTGATGGCAAACACAACATCGCTCTTGGAGGCTCTTGGGCCACACATCCGAGAATCGCTGGCCGTAAGACATTGTAAGACTTGCAGAACTTGCAGACTCCGTGGCCAATTGGGCAGGCTAACTTCTATCAGTGTCAACTGGTACCAGCGCAACTATCCTTATGCATGGGCCGGAGCACGTCTCGTTCGCGATATTTGAGCCTGATGGTAGGCAAACGCATAGAGAATCAACAGAAAAGATATTTCCTGGGCAAGGTTTCATCAGAGGGGTACTGGTAATAAAATGGGCAAGGCTTTTTGCGTCGGATACCGACTGTTCACATTTATGGTAATTGGATGCCGGGCTACCAAAACGTTGAGCTTTTTTCGTCACGTAGTGTCCACCAGGTTTCGCGTTGAATGATAATTGACTTGTCACAGTGTCTTGCATTTGTGGCCGTTTGCCGTGTGCGTGGCTATCCGGGGGCTGTCCTACCAAAAGAGACCTCACCACTGTCTGCCGGTCTGTAGAAACATGCGTTTTTTGATTTGTTTAGAACATTAGGCAAGTATGAGTTAATGCTCAACCAGGTTCTCCAAGAGGGTGACTCCACCGTACGGACTATGCAACTACCCTGATTCTTGCTGTATTCCAACTTGAAATCTGTAATATTTCGCCAGCCAGGTGGGATGCTTTTCCCGATACTTTACCTGTGCGCCCAAGATGACTTAATCGTGATAGCCATCTATGGGTGGATCTCAGCTGAAGTTGCAGTGGTGAAACTCCACAATCACGTGTATGCCATCGTTGCTTCCGTATCTTTCGTTACAAAGTCAATAAGCGATAACTAAAAAGGAGAGCAGCTGCTGCCGAGCTCAGTTGGCGCTAATCAACGTCCCGAAATGCAAACACATCAGATCTTTCCTTGAATTGGCAACCGGAACTTCGCCAGCACTTTCAACATTTGTCACGACTTTTTCTCACTTGCACGATTCGCCAATTTTATCGTCTCATAAGTCCTCGAAATTCTTCATTGACTTGCTGAATTCCCGCGACGAAACCCGCTATCAGAAACTATTTGTATTCACCAACACACTGATACAGCGAAAAGCGAAAAACAGAAAACATAAACATTCCTACACTCTTGCTTTTCTCTCGCAGGATACGAAGACGGCACGGAAAGATCCCTTATTCCTTATTTTCGATCTACAGTCCAGTCAAGGTTATTTTTGACTGCAAAATATCTTCTGCTTAGAATCCATTCGCATTGGACCGACCAAGTTTAGCTCAGTAAGCAAACGCGTTGACATCTACGTCAAGCTCGCTCCGATCTTATCATGGCCAACATGAACTGGGCTACTATCGAGCCAGAAACTCGTCTGTATAAGGGAAAAGATTTGTTCAGGTGGGACGACACCCCAGGTCTTGGTATGCAGATGCAAATGCCCTCGTAGCAAATGAATTCAATACAGAATCTAATCCTTATTAGAGCACCACTGTGGTACTTGTGCAACTCCACTTGCAAATCCGCGGGCGAAAACATCTTGCATCGGCAAGCATGTTGAGCCTTGTGTACGTGTCTTCCCAAAATACGAGTTGCACGAATTATCAACTGATTTACAATTCAGTACAGGTTCCATCAACAGCTTCATTTTGTCGGTAAGATTCTGTGCACTCATAACCATGGAAAATCACTCTGCTAACTGTCTCCAGGCAAATCGCATGAGTGTTTTGGGTAATCGTATTTCTTTTCTATTATCATGACAAGTGATGCAGGGCTGATCTCCTTTCTCTGTCTAGTTGCAATTCTTCCGATGAAACGCATCACATCAGGCACAAGGAGATCTTACGACTTATCAGGCAGATTGAAGCCCTAGACGCCAGTTTAACGGGTATCACCAACAGTCTCGATACCAGCGGGCTCAGCCGCCGGAGCTCCACCACCATAACAAGTTCGTCCACGGAAACCAGGTCGGAAACCTTCGTTAGTGATATAAAGGCTACGAAAAGAGCGCGGAAAAAGGCAAAAAAGAATGTCGGCGGATCGGCGCAAAAGATACAAGCAGAGGTGTTTCAAGCATACGAACTGGACTTTGTCAGCGAGGCTATTCATTTAAGGGTCATAGAAAGTAAAGGAGCATGGCAAGGAACCTACAGCTACGGTAACACAAGGGGAAACTGTATCAACACAACAGTCCTTGCCGCCAATCAAGCTTTGGAAGATGGCGAGGACCTCCCAAATGACACAGTTGAAGGTTGCACAGTTCCAGGTGGAAAGAAGTTGGATGAGATGACGCCTCGACAGAGAAGGATTCACACCTATGCATGGAGGAAGGAAGGCAGCCAGACTCGCAAATACAATCCTAGCATACTCAACAAGTCCAATAGCATATACTGCGGAGTGGATCCCGAAATATTCGTCAGGCTACGCATCGAAGTCGTCAATCCTGCAGTCAACTCCAAGATACGCAAAGAGCTTGTTGCTAAGCTTGTTGCTGCTATAAAAGAAGATCTGGATATCCAAACAAGAGAGGATGGTGAGAGTGAAATGAGAAAAGAAGGTTTCTACAGATGGGCAGGGAAGACGGCGCTTCAACACATGGAGCGGACTAGAGAAGGAATCGATTGGGCTACTGGCCAAAAGATCACGGCCAAGGCGGAAGAAATGCTGGATATTGATACACCAAGGCGGGAAACCTTTACAAAACAGTTGAGTTGTGACAGTTTGGCGGTGAAAAAGTACCTTTCTGCAGGGAAAGTCCCAGCCCTTCCATCGATTTCTGTAAAAACTCCTGTTTGGACCAAGACTCTTCGAATTACCATTTCACCTGCTTCCTTGGATGCAGTTGATGACACACCGACAAAGCGTAAGCCTGAGCGCCCTCCTCTGCCCACTGCTCCAGGAACTACATTCATCTTGCAAGGCTGCACCGGACCGCATGGGAAGCGTATTACCTATAGTAAGATGCTACAGTCAAACAATGGTTCTTACGGTGTCATTGACAACAAGGAGAATATCTTTCCAGATACGTGGAAGCCTGCAAATGTCCCAGCTGAAGGTTTCTTCGAGCACAACGAGAACAACGATGACGAAGGCTGGAGTATCGTTGGCTCTGGCAAGAGACGAAACGGGAGTGTACAGATCTAGTTGATGATCTTTCTTGATGCAGTATTGCGATTGTACTAGAGATTTCCTGCTGTGGAAAGCTTGTGATGAGATCACAGAGATGTTTTGATTTTGGTTCGACACGACATTTGGCTTGTTGCTTTTGTCATATGTTGCTTTTTCTTTTGCATCTAATGTTGCTTGCCAGATCCTCGTTGGAGATTTGCAATTCATGGCTTGATGTTTGCTATGTCAGAATAAATTTGCAAAAGTAGATGATCTCATGGATGTTATGATCTCTCGTAGCTAGTCATTTGATAAAATAAAGCTTTTCGTTCCAATATGTGTAGCCTGCCGAGGTGAAATAAAAATGATCTACTCATCGTAATGTAATCTCTGCTAGTTTAAGTTATGTCCCTCCCTATCTCACCGTGCTTCTAATGGGTCTCGTTCGCTGGCCGGGTGTTCAAGTAGAATGAGGACCAATGACCTCGCCCTTTGCAAAGCTCAGTCAGATAAGATGTATTACTCACCTATTTAGTGAAAATAGCATTATGGGCACGTAAGCCAAATCGCCATATATAATCACCAGGCAGAGAAAACAGACGAAATAACAATCATCAGTTAGTCAATCCGCTCGCTGACAAGCAATGTTGAGTCTAGTTTAAACACATTGTATTATAGGAATTGTGTAATAAAGTTCAGTCTCGTATATTTTGATGAAAAAAACAACTTTGACTTATCAAAAACGCAATATTGAATCAGAAACCCCATCATTTCCCCTAAAATACTTCCCATTCTTCGTTTTCTGATACCCTTTAAACACTTCCCTTGCAGCCCACACCTCATCATTAACCTCCCTAGTCGTATCCCTCCACTCCGTGCTCTTCTCAGCCTCGAAAACATCCTGAGACACGATATCAAATCTACAACCAGCCCACTTCCCAACCCCCAAGCCCAGCTTAGTCATGAAAGAATCCTCGTTGTGAGTCGCCCATGTAGTTCTGTGCATTAAGATAGTATTGAAATCAGCAAGTGGCTTCTTCGCGCTCCTTGAAAGCGGCGCTTCTGAACACACGTATTCCTGAGTCGTGAGATTCCGAAGCATCCATTGACCTTTAGGGAAGAACTTTGAATGGTGAAGCTCCCTGAGAAGGTATTTACTTAGTCCTGTCTCAGGATCAAGGTGCTTTCCTACTGCTTCTACCCATTCCGCGGATTCCATATCAGCGGTCTGCGGGTTCGGGAAGGTAGTGTGGTTCCAGAAGAAGCGACGTGCTTCACACATTCGTCCGTACCCTCCAGAAGGCGCTACTATTTTCAAAAGCTCTGTCTGTTCTTGGATTGGTGTTGGGAGTGCGGTTGACCAGGAACATTGGATGGTCAGTGTTTTTCCAGCCATCGGTGCCAAGAGTTCCAAGGTCGTACGGTTGGTGTGACGGAAGATTATTTGCCAGATTCGTTGCGAGTCGAGAGCTAGAGCTAGTGAAATAGCATCGGTCTTGTGTGGTAAGATGTGGGAGAATATGAGATCAACAATCTCGTTGGAGAGTGTGTCGAATCCGCTTGAGTGCTCGTGGAATCTATGCTGTCTCTTCTTCTTGTCATTGGAAGTTGGCTTGACCGGACGTGCCAGCAAAGTCCATGCATCAAAAAGCGCAGGCTTAAGACCGAATGAAGCTTTCACAATATCCTCATGGAACCAAACATCGGTTTCATATGCTTCGTCGGAAGTGGCATGCTGTGGAAGGACTTGTTGTGTCTCTGGACTAAGAAGCTTCCACTTTGGCGACGTTCTTGTAGTTTGGTCGACGCCTGGGGGACACATCATTGAAATGTAGAGAGTCGCTGATTATGGAGGTTGGTGTGGTGGAAAGAAGGAAGAAGCGAGGACGGGAGGAGGAGGAGGAAGCGAGAACTTAAGGGGATAGCTGCCTCAGGTCAGGTGACATCAAAAGAATTACGTTCTATTGCGGCAGAGGCCTGCAGTACATCGGAATATCTAAGTATCACTAGATCTGATAGGTTGATTTCTTATTCAACTGTAACCCGCCGCTTGGTTGCATATAAAAGTGAGTCACTTTACCCACTCCCGCGATATAAGGGGCTCGCTTAAATTGGCAGAAACAAGGAAGTACTCTCTTTTTGCCACTTCGATATCAACTTCGAAGAGGAGTAGTGAAACATACTGGGTGAGTGAGATCACGTTTCTAACTGGGCTTGAAGTCTTTGATTAAAGATGTTGTGATAGAACTAATTCGTTGGACAATTGTGATCAACAAGCAAAGGACTTACAACGCTCAGTAGCGAAACAGATACCACAGCGACTTAGACATCTATGACAATAACTTATTGGATAGGCTACAGCGAATTAAGAGTAGTAAGAGAATTGGCTAACTCGAGAGCGGTTTGTCATCGTCGCTTACAGTTCTATTTAATCGCATTTGCAAAGTCGGAGAAAGAATTTATCTTATTCACCGTAAGATAGATATCAGATTTGGCCGCTATAAAACAATTATCCCATCGAAATACATGTATCAAATTTAGCCTTCTCGAATCTAAAAGTTGTTTCTGACTTGAGTGGTGAACGCGTAATAGTTACGTGTCTATGAAGCTTACCTGCTCGAGCAAAGTCCAAGAGTTGATGTTCCATGATTTTCAGAGATATTTTAAACATGTAGGAGAATGTGTGAATATTCTCGACCAGATGGAAAAGTGGTACACTCATTATACATCTTAGAGCTTTTGAAGATCAAAGCAAAGTGATTGTGCGGGGTCATTTGTCGGTGTTTTGATAGTTACAGCTTTGTTGTGGCCTGAAGACTCTCCAGAAAGTAAGTTGGTGAAGTCACAGAGCCTTTTAATGTGAAAAAATATGACTGGTATAAGGGTGTAGTTCATCCGAGTGATCTTTGAATGGATCGAAGTAAAAGATTCTCTTGAGCCGTCGCTTTGCCTTCGTGAGTTGTCGTCTCTGGTGTCAGACCAAGGAGTCACAGGGTATGACTGTTAGATGTGTTACTACGTGCATAGAATGTTCTGTTCGCCTCGGGCTTTACAAATCTTCGTGGACTTTTAGTCAGATCAAAGAGTTGCATTTTTAAGGTTTGGAAGGTGTTATACACTGGTGACAGCGTACTTATGTCTGTTGATAATTCTTAAGCTGCCAACTCGATAAAATTACAAAAGCTTCGAAACTTAGAGGGTGAGCCTATGGAAACTTGTTTGGTTGATCTAGGACAGAGCAATGAGTTTTGAGTTGGTCGTAAATTGCGAATTTGCGGCGGCCTTTTACTGCAAGTCCTCGAGGAAGACGCGTGATTGATCTCGCTTGAACTCATCAAGTCAAAGTCAATTAAAGGGAACAAAATAGGCATTTTAGGATTAGGATTGAAATTTTGGAGGAACCTTCTCTAACAGCATGCGACATTTTCAGGATCTTGGTCGTACTTGTAATGAAGAAATCTAAGGATAGCTTAATTAGCTACGTATCTTCTCGTGCAACCAACTCCAACGACATTGCAGACAGCGGATGAGGCGTACGCACAACGAGATTCGCGAGGACTTGCATGATTGGTGTTGCAAACGGGGAACTTCCTGTATAAAATCGGGAGGAGCCTTAGGGATCTTAGTCGTGGAGTTTAGTGATCCTTAGGGATCGCTTTTTATGACTTTATTCCTCGGTAACAATCCCGATGCATGAGGAAGAAAGAGAGAGGTGTCAAGTTCAAATTCGATACGAAAGTTGCAGTGGTCGTTCTTTGATATACAAATGTTTTCTCGTACCAGAAACACAATTGCTCATCAATTCTTGTGAAGAGAGAGGTCAGCTTCTCGTCTCACGTGAGAAGCATAACTTCTCACAGTTGAGCTTATGTTGGTCGCCCCAACACCTGCGCCGTAGTGTCTTAATCGCCACGATAAGTCTATCTCGTACAACCTCTTCTAAGCGCCGTTTATCACGCCCAAATAACCACATGAAGTATATCAAACAGCGAAACAACCGATTAGACGCCACCTTAAACCCCCATCACAACCCAATTGCGACCACCAACCGACCACCAAATCCTGCAAATCAATTCAACCGCAAACATCAGCAGCATCTACCAATTGATCATCACGCGCGTCCCCAAACCCAGCGCACCTCAAGATCTGCATACTCGAGTAAGGCTGAGAGGAAGGCCGTTTTCGCGTCCGAATATGACGGTCATCACGTTCTCCAGACCCGCATCTCGTGAACATCCAGCGCAGACCAGAAACAGGCACCTAGTATCTCACCCGTCTGATAGGATGTTTAAAGTTGTTTCAGCCTTTAGCGAGGTATCGTACGTACACCTCGTGGCGAATAGACACTCAAGCTCAACTAAATATGAAAGGCAACAGTAAAACCATAAAACCCAATTAGAAGCTAACGACCTAGTAAACGTAATCCAAACAAATCATTCAGACTCAGAGCTGAAAGCCCAGAGAATCACGCACCAGAGGACTTGAGAAGTCTCCTGAAATCAACCAACCCTGAAACACAGCCCCCAGCTCGCTTGTGCCTCGCTCCACGTGCTCACAACCGCAAGATCTTCAGCCGATCAGAAACTTATGAACCGTATAGCGATAAGATCTCGATACATAAGATTGGGATGGTCGGTTGCGAGATTTGGGTGTGTTTTGAATCAAAAAAGGGGATAGGTGTGACGTAGATGTATTGTTCCGTGTTGAGTCGGATATCCGGGGATTATAGATTGTACTGTGTTCAGGTTCAGGATGGAGTATGGTGACAACGTCGTAGAAATAAATAAACAGCGTCATTACAATCATTACACACTCCGCACCATCCACACAAACCACCCCCAAAATACATCCCCATCCCATCCTCCCTCTGTACCACAACACAAATCAGCCACCCGCCTCCGGTCGCGAATCCTTCCAACAAACGCCCCGGGATTCGCGGGATTGGGGGGTCTGTACGCAAGGTAGTGAGCGGTATTACTGTTGGTGGTTGAGAAAGCGTAGGATCATCAGATCCGCGGGACAGGGTTGCTTACACGTGCGACCTGCTTTGTACGTAGGGGGTAAGAGGGGGAGAGGTTTAAGGCTGAGGGTTGCCCACATTTTGGGAGGGACTTTGGAGTTGGAAGTAGAAAGAGATTTTGGGAAGAAGAAAGAAAGATTGATACTATAGGATATCAATTGATTCATTGAGTCGACGAAGTGCTTGGGTTATTACATCTATAACATTACTGGTACGCGACAATTACTATACCACCACAACTATAACACAACACAACACCCATCAACCCACCACACACAAACCAACAGCAAAAATGGGCAACTCCCACTCCCACCCCTCCTCCCCCTCCTCCTCAAAATTCTCCCTCCGCAAACCCTCAAAATCATCACGCACCTCCTCCCTCTCCACAACAAATTCATCCACCTCTTCCAATTCCACACCATCACCATCCCGCATCCACACGCGTCACTCCTCAACCTCCTCGTCCACACCCTCAAATACCCCGTCATCTCCAAGCACATCCACCCCAGATGCTACGCCCGTAACACCAATCCGCTTCGGGTACCCTTACTACGACGAAGTAATGCTCGCGTCGCAACAGACGAAACGGCAGAAGAGCATGTCGTTGAGTAAGAAGGTGTCGATTCGGGGGAGGGGGAGGGGAGGGAGTGGGAGTAGTGGACGGAGGAGTTTTTAAGGGTGAGAGTGCTCAAAAAGTTCGATTCGTTTGATTAAGAAAGAATTGGAAGTGGTTGAGCCAATTGAAGTCGAGGAGAGGAGTGTGAACGGGTTATCGAGTACTCATTGATTGAGGAAAGAATAGAGAGGAAGGGGACGATTGATACCCAAAATGATACCCAGCATGTAGCCAGTACGAATTAGGAAATGAAATATAGATTCTATTGTTGTTTGAACGTTGAAGCTCTACTAGCCTTTTTCGGATTGTTTCCGTCACAAGAATCAAAATTTAAAGTAAGCAGAGTTTTCGGATACAATTCAAGATTGTATTCTTTGCTAGTAATATTACACATTTTTTGTCCATTGCAGGAGGTTTTTCTCACCATCCCTTTCAGCCCATCTGATGCAATCCATCTATTTAAGCCCGAAACCAAATAGAACCACCAGCTATGCACCCCCATCCAAAAACCACCTGCCCTGTCATTTTCTCTAATTTATTGAGAGTTGAGATTTGTCTTTTCGCATGAAAAATAAAGGAAAAATTATTGCCGTAATACGCTCACACAATTAGGCCGTTAAATCGCTAGCCCATCCCCAAAACTCCATCCATACATTCCTTGACCTCTAACTCCTACAAAACGCCATGAGCTCAATGTTGGTATATGCGCAACAGAGCAATCTTTTATTCGCAAACAGAAAGAAAATGTGGATCGATCAAGCAAACGATACCCAAACCACTGCTTATCGAAATGTGCAAAGGCACGGGTATCAAAACAATAACAAAAGAAAATATGTAATGTATGCAAAGGGTTTATAAGCAGCCACCTGATTAATCAGATGATAAGCAATATAAACACGAATGATAGAAGTGTAGTGCGAGAAGCTTCTTTGTAAGTGGTGAGAACGATTTACGCAGACGTCTCAGCATTGCCGCCACCAAGTAGTTCGAGAATCTTGTTGGAAACCGCGCCAGGGTATCCCCGGCTCAGCATCTCCTGTACAACAGCTTGCGCACTGGGCCTATCTTCGACAGCAAGATAAGCTCTAGTCATGGCTTCGTATGTGCTTGGCTCTCGCTTTGCCCGACCAACAAGTGCAAAGATGACCTTGCTCTTCTCAATATTCTTCTCGCTTGCCCAACCGTGGATTAGGGTGTTGGCAATGTAAGGTGTCATCTCTACACCCTTTGAAGACATCTCGCGGAGAACTGGTTCGCTGTCGGCGACTTTGTGATTGGCAACCATGGATTCAAAGAGAGCTTGATAGAGGCAGGCTTGTGGGCGGATAGACGGGTCGGACATGACGGAATCGAATACCGAGCGTGCTCCTTCAATGTCATGCAAGACACAGCCTTTAGCATGGATCAAAGAAGAGTAGTGTACCGCTTCTGGCTTTTGACCTGTGCTACGAATGACGTCCAGAATAGCTTCCGCAGCTTCCATGTTGACAGGTTCGAGAGTAGCGTGGGTGTCAACCAGAAGTTTGTAGGTGTGGTTTGTTGGTTGAATACCCTTGCTCTTCATGCGCTCATAGTATGCAAGAACCTTGGCTTTGTCACGCTTGGTTGTCAGGAAGAACTGCATCAAGCTGTTGTAAGGTGCCGGGCGTGCCTTGTAATTTGGCATTGATTCCATCTCCTCAAACAATTCTTCGGCAAATTTTTCATCACTGACACGGCAAAGGGCATTGACAATCGTGCCATAGGTAACACTAGTTGGCCGAATACCCAAGCTGCGCATCTCAGCAAAGTAGAATAGGCAGTCATCAATACGGCGGGCCTTTCCAAGCTTTCCGATAAGAGCATTGTATAGGAAAGAAGATGGCTCGACGCCCTCAGTTTTGGCACGATGGAAGATCTTGACAGCCTCAGTAGCTTCGTCGAAGGTCTTGGTCGACTCTTTCAACGTGGTAATGTAAAGACCAAAGGTGTTGGCAGTTGGCGAAGCACCCATGTCAAGCAGTTCTTGGTGGTACTGAGCAGCCAAAGTTCGGTTTCCAAGAGTAAGACAAGCTCCAACCATAGCATCGAGAATCGAGACCCAGCCATATCGGACGACAGGGTATTGAGGAAGATTTGGAATGTCAGATCTAGCCATGCCCAAGATATCGTGCACCAGATTCATTCGCTCTTCGCGAGCAGCAGCAGAGATGAGCTTAGCGTATGTGATGTAACGTGGGTGACGGCCAGCTCGGCGAATGTTTCTGAATCTACCCAAAGCCTCGTTAAGACGGGAAGCTTTGGCACGGCTGTTATTGCCACGCTCCAGCTCGTCAGCAATGAGAGCAGATCCTTTAAAGTCGGTGGATGCCGCATAAGGGTCAAAGGTGTCCTCATAGGTCGGAGCGGCAGGGTATGCGACAGGTGTGAAGGTTTGTTGAAAGATAGGAGGCTCAGGGGCAATTTCCCGGTGATCGGTGATGCCGCGAACGCTCATGAACTTGTTGATAAGTTCCATACCCTCTTCAATCTCATCGCTGATGTGACTGTTTGTATCCGCTGCCGCAAGTCGAACACGTGCGAACATCTGCTCGGATTGGGATAAACCTTCATTTACCTGACCAGATCCAATCATGGCCACAGCGTACATAGTGGCGGGTTCAATGAACGAGGCGGAGACCTTGATTTCTGGATGCGAGAGAATGTGCCAGTATCGCTGGGCAGCAGACACGTCACCAGCACGAACACTCAACGCAAGCATTGCCATAGCGGACGTAGCAATCCCTTGGAAAGTTGACGGAACGTTTGCGAAAGCAGTCACCGCGATCAACTTGTCGCCTTTGTCAGCTGCGACGGCTGCAATCTTGCTCATGGCAACGGCTTTGGTCGAGCTGGTAAGACCCTCAGCCCAATTAAGAGCTTCGGTTAACAGCCCTCGATCTAATAGACCAGTGACGAAACCACCATTGATGATGGAGTCCTTGACAGTTACGGCGTTCGAACCATAGGAGTCGAGGATCTTCTTGTAGAATTTGTTAGCACCTTCAATACGGTCACATGTGATGTAGGCCTTGACAACAGCAGCGTAAACATGGCCGTCTTGACGATCCTTGATAGTAAGCTCACCATTGTCGTGTGAAACGGCAAGCTGCTTGTACTCGTTATAACACTCCACAGCACTGCTGAGGTCGCCAGTCTGAGTGAAGCCTTTGATCATGTGAGGAAATGTAGCGGCCAGCGGTACAATATTACTCGACTCCATGTGACCATACAGGCGAATCATCTCTGGGACGCGGCCCGCGGCTGAACATGCTTGAATGAGGTTATGGTAAGTCTCTGGTGGATAAGCTCGATCCTTGCGGCGGGTTATGGATCCCTCGAACATTCTGACAGCGAGATCCAGTCTGTCGTCCTCGGCAAGGATGGCGTATTCAAACTCGTTGGAGGGAAACATGAATTTACCGGGCTCCTCCATACCACCAAATCGGACTCGTTTCTCCTCCAGTGACTGTTTCAGCGAAGAAACCTCAATGGATCGAGAAGAAAGGAGGTTGATTAATGTGTTGTAAGTGGCGGTATTAGGTAGAACCTTACGTCTAAGCATATCAGAATAGACATCGAGCGCCTTTGGAACGACCTGAATCCTCTCAGCTGGTAAGTGGATAGCAGCGTCGAGTAAAGCATTGTATGCAGCAGCTGTAGGGTTGATGCCAGCCACAAGCATGGCTTCGAATACTGCTGGGATCTCTGCATGTCGACCAGTGTCTGATAGCTTGGTCAGGTGGTCGGCATAACTTTGTGATTGAAGGTCGGACGCTGATGTCAGGCTGGAAAAGCTGCTTGTGGGTGTCTTTGTGAAGCTCTCCGTGGTTGATATCGCAGGGGACTCGGAGCGTGCGATTGGCGGCGTAGGTAATCGAGCTGCAATAACACTCAACTCAGCTTCGAAGATTGCCTGATCGTTTCTTGACTTAATT
Organism: Glarea lozoyensis ATCC 20868; assembly: GCF_000409485.1. Taxonomy (NCBI): domain Eukaryota; kingdom Fungi; phylum Ascomycota; class Leotiomycetes; order Helotiales; family Helotiaceae; genus Glarea; species Glarea lozoyensis. Next base: position 1,004,453 of record NW_007361004.1, on the reverse strand, counting down.
TCCTTCTCGATGGCGGCATCGATCTCAGCGAGCGCAGCCTCCTCCGCCGCACTCGCCGCTACAAATTCTGCCTTCTTGATATCATCGACCGCACTGGCGCTATGTGCTCGTTCAACTTGTTTCGGTGGTTCGGATAGAAGTGTATGTGGCTTCAGCTTATTGATTCCGTCGATATCCGGATTGATGGGTGTTGGCTTCCATTCGAGAAGCTTTGTAAACTGAAACTGCGTCCATTCCTTCTCCGGCTCCTCTGCAGCTTGGTGTTTTCTCCAAGCATCGAAATATGCGTCTAAACCTCCATCGCTCTTGCTAACCTCGCTCTTCTCAGGTCGACCTTCTTGCACAAATGTGCTGGTCGACTGGGTACTGGTGTGGAAGGCATTTTGGAAGAGATGCTGATGAGTGCCGACTTTGCTACCACGTCTATTTAGTCCGAATCGCGAAGTGCGCTTGTGGTTTGCATATGCTTGAGGATGAGTTGCGGCAACAACGGATTGTGCGTAACCGTGAGTGATGGATTTCGCAAGTCCCTGACGTGCGAGATTGGAGTAGAGGTGAGGAATTGGCATTTAGTGATGGGTGGCCTCTCAGGAGATCGAGAGGAGACTGTGGAATTGTTAGTATTTTATGCGACCAAAATGACTTCTGCAGAGAAAGGCCAGCGTCATTGCCTTGAGCGCGTTGAAAACAGAAAAAGAACATTGTTACTTACATGGGATCTCAATTAAAACGTCGATTGCAGGTTCATTTGACAGCTAGGCCGTCAAACAAACGCGCGGGTTAAAATTGAGGTGATGTGGTATGGGTAAGTGAATCGAAATGAAGCCGAGAACCAGCTCCTGTATTCGATTTCTTTTTCAGATGACGTGTGGTAAAGGCAAAGAAGAGGCCTGAGGTGGAATGATTGTTTTGAAAAGTAGAAGCCTCAGTTGTCTGGAGAGCTGGCCGAATATCAATCGTGGTGTTCAGCCGCTAGGTGCACTAGATGACGAGTCGAGGTCGAGTGATACTGGATTGGCGGGACCTTCACATGCAGCGCGAGCTAGAATAGGAGGTGCTTGGTGTCGCGAGAACGGGAGAAGGCTGAGCTAGGTGTAGCTTGTGTAAGTGTACCAGGGCGAAGCGGCGGATGGGAACTTGAATTGGGACGGAAAATATGCGCAAAGAAGTGTCAGGTGGTGGGCGTGCGAATACAAAACGGAAGAGGTCGAAAATGAAAGTTTGTTTGGCGTAAGCAGGAAGTTTATGGTGTAGAAGATGGTTGGTCGTGTCCGCGTATGGGAAAAGTACGTGCCTGATGCCCCCCCTGAGGACCCGGCCGGAGCGTTTTTGGGTGGTGGAAGGCGGCAGAAGCAGCAGAAGCAAGCATGGGTTTTTGACTCATCAAGAGAAAGAGACGGGTGAAGATCGCAGTGGATGCGTGGCACGGTGTTTTAACGAATCATCTCGAGGGAGGTATCCTAAAAGCGGGTCTCAATGGTGGAGCGGAAGGATTTGCTGGAAAGCCCGAGGTTCCGGAAGCGAGGAGCTGAAAAGACCGATGAGACCGATATCACCGGCTTTGACAGCTCAGCTTTCCGAATGGTTGGAATTGAATCGTCCGAGGGTACTACTTGATGTCTGAGGCCGCTCAGGCACACCACGAACACCATTTGTAATGATACAGTCACGTGGTCCGTATTTGAGGACCTTTTCAAGTTGTTCTCCAGCACTTTTCGCTTGGGCACTTTTGACCAGCTCATTCTCTAGTCAAAGATCATCCTAGCTTATTTTTGACTTCTTCCTTTTTGCCCCTGATATACAACCAATTGACGACCGTGTTGTCCTTCAAAGCTCCACTGCCATCTGATGCATTGATGGCGGAAATTGATCAATTAGCGTAGTGTCGACCGAACACGAAGTATACTCAAGCTTCCATGAGCTATATCAGAGTTTGAAATATGCTAGCTTTTTTGACGCTTGAGAAATGCTTTTTGGAAAATATAGGTTTAGGTATTTGTTAGCTTAGGACAGCAGAGAAAGGTGCAAGATAATATTCACGTGGCCACACAATTCTCACGGAGATACATCCTAAACTTCGGGCATCATTCCCACTGCTTTTACCCTCTCACAATCTCACGCATCAGCCCCGAAAATGTCAACCGCCGTCTCAGCTCCAGGAAAAGTCCTTCTGGCAGGTGGTTATCTAGTGTTGGACCGTACCTACACCGGACTTGTCTTTGGACTAAGTGCCCGAATTCATGTGCTGGTGCACGACATCGCCTCCAGCTCTGGTGTGGAAATATCCGAGATCATCGTTCATAGCCCGCAATTTCAAGCGGCCTCGTGGAATTACGGCTACAATCTGGTGAAGGAGCGGGGAGGCGTTCATGTCACTCAGTTGCAAGGGTAAGAGCACTTCTCTTTTGCTGTGAGGCTGAACAGCCTTCCTTCTCCCCTTTCGTTGTCATCACGTGTGGAGGAGGAGTCTCGCTCTGAGCTTCTAATTGCGCGTCAATTTGGTTTATTTGTTCAGAGGTCTTGTATCATTGAGTGCTCTTGTACATATATTGTCTATATGTATTACACACACGTGCCTAGATGGTATATCAGCTTCTGAGGGGTGGGTCTCGTGATCATTCGGCTTGTGATGCCATTAACTATCAAACGCGTATCAATTTGTTACGTGTCTCTCTTTGCTAACCTTAGCTCACCACATACAGCTACTCAGCAGAACCATCCAGTCGAAATCCATTCGTGCAAACCGCGCTCGAATACGCCTTGACCTACATCTCCACCGTTCTTCCTGCTTCGCAAAAGATCGAGCCAACCAAACTCACAATCCTCGCGGACGACTCTTACTACTCAAACCCTCCACAATCAACCGTTACCCCAGACTCTCGTTTCTCAGACTTCAACGTCACCCTCAAACAAGCTCACAAGACAGGACTAGGTTCCTCTGCTGCACTAGTGACCGCATTCACGGGTGCACTACTCTCCCATTACTTACCAAGATCATCCTTCGATCTAGCCTCAACAGAAGGAAAGAACATTTTACACAATCTTGCCCAAGCTGCTCACTGTGCTGCTCAAGGCAAGGTAGGCTCAGGATTCGATGTCGCCGCCGCAGTCTACGGAACATGTATCTACCGCCGCTTCTCACCCTCTATACTTTCCTCCCTAGGTGAACCAGGGAGTAAAGACTTTGCATCACGAGTCAAGTCAGTCGTGGACAACACATCAACGATGAAGCACGAGAACTGGGACACCGAAATCTCATCCAACTCGGTTTCCGTTTCCAAGGGATATGCACTTGTGATGTGCGATGTTGACTGTGGCTCTGAAACGGTAGGAATGGTCAAGAAGGTCTTGGAGTGGCGGAAGAATGACCCAGACGGCTCGAAGAAGTTGTGGGATGCGCTTCAGATCAGTAATGAATCTTTAGCGTCAGCTTTGTCTTCTGAGAATAAAGAAGATGTCACATCCGCGTTTTCCGCTGTTCGAGAGAAGATTCGCGAGATGGGCACAGCGTCGGGCGTACCAATTGAACCAGCGGAGCAGACCGAGTTGATCGATGCTGTGACGGCTGCCGTACCTGGGGTATTGGGTGGTGTTGTGCCTGGGGCTGGAGGATACGATGCCATTGTGCTGCTGGCGCAAGACGACGAAGCTACGGTTGGCAATATCAACAACTTCTTGAAGAAATGGATGGCTGAGCATCAAAATGGGGTCGTGAAGCTTTTGGAGGCTAAGGGAGAACTAGAGGGTGCGAGGCTGGAAGATGTTAAGGTTTATGGTAAAGGCTTTGCTTCGTAATGTGAATTGGATTTAGCACCTTCAAACTGTTTAAACTACTACAACGACCATGCCGTAATATATTCGTTATCATTCCCAGAAACTGTTTAAACCTCATATTCTACAGCTTTTATTGTATTCGAGAATGTACCCCGAATGTTCCAGATTAAGCACGTTGACGGAAATTTCCTAGCATATCCCGGTAAGAGTACGAATCAACCTGCGATATTTCCACTACAGTAGTGCTCTCATTCACACCTCCTCCAAATTTTGTTGCGCTCCAAGACATTGTCGCTGTTTGATCATCACATGATCTTATCTCCACGTTCTTATTCGATTTCGGGATAGCATCTCAACCATCTCTTGGCTAGTTCCAAACCCCACCGCATCGAAAGGTTAGAAATCCCGTAGAACAGTATATCCACGTGGTTTTCAGATCTTGTTGCACATCGCTTCCCAGATCCGCGTACACTAACCTTCATCGCTGGATCGATCAGCCGTGATTCCCGGTAGCCAAAACGTGACTGGCGAGCTGAGATTTCCAGGAATTGGGTCGAGTATGCAGATATTTGTTGCATATCGGTTCCAAGATCTGCGCGTGTTGGCCACGTTCTGAAGTGATCGGAAGACTCGCATGGCCATTCCCTGTCGCGAAGCCCGGCTGGTGAGTTAGCTTTCCAGGAATATGGTTGAGTTCACCTACACTGATTCTGTTGCATGTCGCGTTGATAATTGTACCTGGCATTAGATTTGGAACACTCAAGCAAAAGGTATAGAGGAACGTCCTTATTATTAGTTGTCCGAAGGCGACAGCTTTCTGTCTATTGTAACTAATTAACCCTTGTGCACTTGGCTCCCTTACAGGAACATAAGACATAAGAGAGTAAATGTGATGTGGAGTTGTGGACCTCTTCCCGTGGAAGTACGGGGTGTCTTGAAGATATACTGGACTCTTGTGAAGTGCTTGAACTACAGCATTTTGTTGCATATCGCGATAGTAAGACGATTGATGTCATGGGTAGAAATCCAGAGACCATCTTTTACGTAGGCTTTGTTCTACTGATGCTATAGCCCTCGAGGATGGGTTTGAAGCGCTACTCTCTAAGCGCTGCAACCTAGAAAGCTTTGAGACTTCGCACTTTAAAGAAAAGTATCACCTTCTAAAGAGCTCCTTCAGAATCAATGTTGACCACAAGTATAATGTGAAGCCTAAGTTAGAGTTGTAGCGGTTTATTCGAGTCTTGCTGTAGACGGCGAGAACAATCGGTGCTGAAAACGATATGTTCCAGGGCTTACATTCGGTTGCATTTTAGGTAACCCTTCATTATAGGTAACTTCGAGAGCTCAAGAAGAGCTTAAAGAAGTGCTATTCCTCGAAAGTCAGTGAAAAGTGATGTAGACAGTGCCAGACAGGAGTTCCATCGAAGTCCTTACCTGTTGCTGTAGTCACTATCGACTCCAATCTCCATTACCACTACTCACTGAATTGTATGGTAAAACCACCAAGTCCTCGCCAGAATCTCCAAGCTCAAATGCACTGGTCTGTTGCACGTCGTACCGGAGGCATAGCTCCTACATGATTGCTTTAGATGCTTCTAGAACAGCTATTTTCTCTTATGTTCTGCGCTAAGACTACTATACCTACCTCGAGACATTGCAAAAAAGCTCGAAGAAGTAAATGTCTAATTCTTGTTGCAAGTCGTACCGGAGAGGAACCTCCTACAAACTGCCTAGTTGATCGCTTTAGTACTGTCTAGGAGCAGAGTTCTTACGTTCTATTCGCTCTAAACAGTGCTGGTTCTCATCTAAAACTAGAACTAAAAGTTTCTTAGGATCGTTAGAAAGATCTTACCGGATACTCCGGAAATTACTCCTAGATTAAGCACTTCTAACTCGTCCTAGATGTTGTGTAACACTCGTTACGCTCTAACCTCGATCAGTATAAGAACTTAGTCCAAAAACAGGAAGTTTCAATTCTTTGTTGCACGTCGAGTGGATATGAGTCAAGTTTTTTTGCTTCAGAAAGTAGACTAGCTTGTTTCCGTTTTAGGCTAATAGATCTAACTTATGGTCCTTTGCTTAGGCCAATGCCAAGCGCTATGAGATCCTACCACCAGTTCAACATGCAAAAGTGTTTAACTGGCAATTCGAGGATTAGAGACCATGAAACGCAAAGGAGCACAGAAGTCGCCGTCTGATCAAGCTGCTCGAACACAAAGCGCATCTTGTGTATCTATGCATTCAATACGCTACATCATTTTCAATCCCAACTAAGATTGCATTAACTTTAACTAGTGTCTAGGTCCCTTGGCATTCAGTTTTAAAGGCATCAAACTCAAGTTTAAGTCCAGATACAGTAACTCTTAACTTTGTTGCATTTCGACCGTTTAGGTTGTTAATCATCAAGTTCGTGGGTCTTTAAACTTCCTTCCCCGATGCTCCACTACAAGTTCGACGACATGGAAGCTTAGCACAAGAACAGTAATTTTGAACTTTGTTGCATTTCGACCGTGCATAAGGTCCACGCTAGCAGCTTCGTGGTGTTTCTTCTGGTGCTCTTTGCTCCACCAAAAGCTCGATGGCATAGAAGCTAAGTACAAGAACAGTAATTCTTAGATATTTGTTGCAACTCGACGTCCGGGGTTGAAACGCTAACGGGGTTTCTTTTTCCAGTAGTGGTGGGTTAGGTGGATGGGGTGGAGAAAAAAGAAGTTTGTGACAAAAGGAGGCCTGGACTGGACGGGATGACGAAATTACTACTGAACACTTAAATAGATAGAAGATCACGAGGAAAACAACCCTTTTTTTTTTTCCAGAAAAATCAGTAGGCGATGGGTGTCTGAAGAACTACGGTGACTTTTGCCAGGAGTTGTTAAGTCATATCTAGAGCTCTAGTTGCGTTGGCGTGGCCTAAGACGAGAATCACTTCACAACCCAATGTTGAAGAACACGCCAAATGCACAAAAACTCATACTCGTACACGTAATTTATGCATCGCGAATATACACCACTTCGACTTGCGGCCAATGCCATCCTCGATTAAAAATTGAGATGATATCGACTGTATCGCCCATGGTCAACCCCCAGAGTGAGAGAACACTTTCAATTTCCTCCCCACAACCTTCAATTGAACACATCACAATTTTTCAATTAGCGACAACACCATCCCCACTTGGATCACAGTCCAAAAAATTCCAAAAGTTATGACGAACTTACGAACGACCGTCAAGTGTCCAGTTAGTTCCCCAACTAGCACCGCCGGATGCTCTTTAAAAACGCTTCCTGTCCGCCCCAAACCTTTTGCTCTCTTCACACACAAAAAGTTCAGAAATCGTACTCAGAAACTATCATCGACAACTTCCACACTTTTGACCGACATAAAAATAATCAACTGAGATGGCTCCAGTCAATCTACCAGCCTTTCTCGAATCAGCAGATCCGACTGCTAGGATCGTCCAGTATGGACAGGAATTCAACGCGACTTGGGGTACTCCGGTTCACTTTGAACACCATGGGAAACGTGGTATTCAACCGTAAGTGTGACGCTTTTCTTTTGTTGGCTTTTGCGCAAGTGGTTGTTCTAGCGAGGAGGGGAGAATTTGTATTTGCGGTTTTGTGTATGATGTTCAACCTCTGCACTTCACATCACCCCATAACATACCTTTTATCATCATTTGAGAAAATTTATCGTACCGAATCAATGGTGCTGTCATTATCTTCCCCTAATCCTCAGCGGTTCCCTCAAAGCACTCCCAAGCGAGCTCCTTCCGTTTCAATATCATGTAGACAAGCCGACATCGAGAATCTCGGATTGGCAACCCACACGACATTCAAATGTCATGACATCTCATTATCCCAGTTTCTTTTTGAAAACAGAGAGAAAACCTCATCTTCTTCACTTCTCATTTCTAATGTCAAGAAAAATCAGCTGACATCATTCTTAGAGGCGACACAATCTTCCTCATCTACCCCCTAATCATCGGCATCATACTAGCAATAGCATACTGGATTAGCCGAAGCTCACGCTCCAATCCAACCTCCACCACCGTCGAAGAAGCCGAACCAGTAAGCTCCTTTCCCCTTTCCCCTTTCCCACCACAACCAAAACCACAAACTCTAACACCCAACCAGCTCCGTCCCGGCTACCAACACAAATACAACGATCCCCGACCAGACAACCAACCCAAATACAACGACCCCCGCATCACCCGCCAATTCACGCCCACGGCCGCCAACCCCATTATAATGGAGACAGACAACATGGACGAAGAGCAAATCGCGCGCGCTCGTCGCGGAGGTTGCTATTATGCTACGATGCGGGTTAAAAAGCCAGCGCCGGGGGCTGCGGCGGATGATGAGGAGAGTGACAGTGATGATGATTGGGTTGGGGGGTATGGGACTATGATGGGGGTGGAGGTTAGGAGGGTGGTGTTTTTGACGAATCAGGTTGAGGATTAGAAGGTGAGGTGTAAGGGAACGACGAGGAGGAGGAAGAGGAGGAGTGGATCTCTCGGTATTGAGTGGATGGTTGTGATCGTGTTTTTGGCTTTGGTGTTTTGGAGTTTGGGCGTTGAAGTTTTGGAGTCTGGAGTTCGGAGTCTGGCGTCCGGCGTCTGGAGTCTGGAGTCTGGATTTTCTTCAAGATACCCACAAGGATTGAACAAAAAACACGGAAACTACCAAAAAGAAAGGCGGAGAGTCATGGGATTGAACTCTGGGATTTAGAGTTTGAATATGGGCATGGGTCACTAAATACCAACTGTAAAAGCAGTGGTTTGGGCAATGGAGTTTGGGATAGGAATAACCATTTGGATCACGCACCACAGACTGCACCAAAGCGTGCAGAGGGAACGGAGTTTGGGAATTGGAATTGGAATTCCAGTTGAAGTTAGGTCATCATATACTCACTAAACGGAATTGGCGTTGGGATACCCAGGGTTATAATATGTTTGTGGATCACGCACCACGAACTGCACTTTTATGCTGAGGGAAAGGGGTTTGGGAACTGGATTGGGATGTGGATCGCGTACTACAGACTGGCCAAAAGGGCAGAGAGACAGGAGTTTTGGAATTTGTAGTTATGATACCCTTGGAATTGGAATTGCATTTGGAGTTCGAATCATAAGGGCATGGGTCACAAAAATACAAAACACAAAAAAAGGAGCATAAGGATCGGAGTTTGGGATTGGGATTGGGATTGGACTCTGGGACTGGTGTTTTAAATTGGACTTTCCTACTAGAATTTTGGGCATAGGCAATGGAGTTTGGAATTGCAAGATCCGTTGGGCGTATACACAATTTTGGTTTGAAAGATCAGCTTCTTTGGTTTTGTTAATGCAGAAGGATCTGACTGTTAGAATCGTTAGGTGTGTACACTGTGTATAGAATTTTGAATAAATGTTTTACTTACACTCTATCACATGCTCCATATACTTCAGTACAAAAGCAACTCATCCTGAACCATCTTTCTTCATTTCAGAAAACCATACCACCTCTCCCTCCAACCTGAAGCGAGATCTATCGCTGCTATACAGCAAACCAACCCATGGAAGGACTTCCAATCATACAACTAAACCCTTTGATAAACACAACTTCTCATCTACAGTAGACATAAACCTGTGCTCTTTAAAGTAAAAGTCATAATCTACAGTCGGATTAATTGAACATTCCTGTTCTAGTCCCACTGGTGAAGACTCAACGATCCTCAAGAACGGCACATCTACAAAAGATCCCAGACATTGAGATTTACCGTCCACGAACTTTCCTGTAGGTGGATGGTATTAAGTTTCCGCGCATCTGTCCTTCGAGGACGCAGGACCTATTCTTCTCCAATGATCAGACTTCAATGTCATTATTCCTAACATTTTCAAGAAAGCCTGTTCAAGAACCCTAACCTACATGCATAGCATTTCAATTTCTGCGAACGCCATTCTCCTGGAGCTTTCCCTAGTAGTTAACTAGATTCGGAATTCCTAGTTGATCCCGGGATTTCTGGAAGACGTTTCCGATCGGCAGCAAATCAACTCATAGAACGCTACGCGAGCACAGACAGGACTATAACAGTCTATAGATTTAGGTAACAATTTTGAGATGTACTTAAAGTTAACCTGGCAGTTGAGTTTCATGAGTTGAAGTGATTATATTATTCGCTCGCAAATCCGGCACCAAAGATTTCTCACTCATCATAAAAACCATATCGATACAAGAGCAGAGTGTCTACCAACACACGAGAAGAAACCGCCCCGCGTATTCCAAATGACCCGCGCATGCGCCAACCGAACTTGTACCCATGCTCCACGCTCACTATTCGTCCAGTCCTGACTTATCTATTTCTTTGGGTATTTGTTCTTGAAAAGGTACCTGGGATAGGAATTAGCACATATTTACGGCAGAGGACAAGACGAGGAATAACTTACTGGCTCAAATAAAAGTCCCCTACTGCAAACAAACCAACCAATCCAGACCAAGCACCGACAACCTTCCACGTCAACTCCCCAGCAGCATACTTGCGATAAGCCCCAAAGCCCAACCCAGCACTCAATCCCACAACCGCGATAGCATTTCCAATGAACACGGGGTTATCGCTATTCTCCTGGAACTTGCCAGCCTCCTTCTTCGCCTTTGACTTCGCGGTCTTAGTCTTGTCTTTGACTTCCTTCGCAGCACTTTCGGCTTCCTCCTTGGCGCGTGCTTCCGCGGCTTCTGCTTCCCGCTGCAGACGCTCGAGTTGGGTATCGGTTTGGACGGATTGAGTTCCAAAATCTGAGGGGACGGTGTGGACGGAGTCGGTGTCGACGTCGATTAGGGATGATGTGCTTATGGATTCGGTGGTTTCGATCTCTGGAGGTGCGGGTGCGCGGGCCTGGAAGGTAGTGTTAACTTTGCTGCATACAAACAGAGCGTTGGTTCTCATATGATGGCGTGTGTGACAATTCGAACAGTATTAAAACGCTGTTGATTCGCAATCATCGCATGGTTCGAGTGATGGGAGATAAATACCTCTTCTGGGCTTTGCTTTGGGCCTTTAGCCGCTGCTGCTGCGTATGACATATTTGCTGGATGTATGGTAGCTAGATAAGGTCAGAATACGTCCTGGAATATTTGGAAGCTGTAGACTTACAAAAGAGAGCTAGGTAGATGGTTGTGGTGAAGTTGACGATTATCTCTTGGTGGAAATGAAGCTCGTATGTCTTTCATGTGTTTCAAAGCGGTCTTTGCTCTTGCGCTTGCCTTGGAACCTCCGAGCGTGACCAGCCACACATGACGTCGAGAGCCCGAGGCGGATAATTCGCGGCAAAAACCGTGCGCAAATTGTTCCAGCCGAGGTCTAGAACGCCTATCAACTCTGTCCTAATACAGAAGACATATTATATTGGAACTTATTAGTCGGTATATAAACTTTTAGTTTTCATAATTAGATTTTTTTTTACTGCCCTGCTCTATCAAAGGAATCTTAATAGGTTCTACACCTAATTCAACAAGCCATGCAAATATGCTCATTCTTCCGCTCTCATGCCCACAAATCAAAAAGCAATGCCAAAGATGAATCATCTAATGCAACAACCGCAATGCCCAAAAAAACAATTTTTATTTACGGGTATCCACACACAAAGACCACTTTCCTTGCTGCGATTTAACTATCCTCCTCATATGCTGTGTACTTATCTAAAACGTATCCTTCACAGGTGATTGACTACCTGTAGGTGTTGTTGTACCTCTGGAGTGGGACATGCTATATGGTGCCTATTGCGTGAGGTGACCATGTTAGCAAAGTATACTTTAAGTGAATAATTCGACAACAAGAGGGAAGAGGAATGTTATGCGGGGTCAATTTCGACATACCAAGACCTGCTTCGCGTTGCAAATTCTCCATGCCAAATTCTTGACATTCCCATCGGCGAGTACTACCCCTGGAGCGAACTCAATACCGAACATCTGGTGGACGGCGAAAACGACGCGTTTGGCGTACTTGCCATCGCGCTCAACCAAGCTGCCGAAGCTCTCGTCCACAGTGTTTGGGGCAATCTCTGGATCACGGTCAAAACAGTTCCGGACAACGGGCAGAAGCGCGTTCTGAACGGCAGTACGAATGAGACCATTGGAATCAACGTCAACATCTTCCTCGTCGAAGCGGCTAATTTTGACCTCGAATGGAAGAGAGATAGCCATCACGTTATGTTTTCCATCGTGATGGTAACGGAACTCAAAGACGCCATGTGTCCACCACAGCTTGTCACCCTCGAATACCATTTCTCCTTGGACATAATCTCTCTTTGAACCATCTTTTCGACCAGATCCGGAGACGAGTTGGTTGTACACCAAGATTCCTTGGTCTGCTGGCGAGCTCTCATACTCGTTGGGAACAGTCGCTACCCAACGGCCTGCTGAAGATACTTTGGTAACATCACGAGAAGCATTGTCAGCGATCATGTACAACCCGACCCAGTCTTTATTGCTGTGGTTTACTGGAGCGGTCCACTTGACCTTGATTGGGGCGCCATACTCGAAGACGAGTGGTTTGTATTCATCAGTACGTTCTTGAGGCAGTCGTCCGTATTGGCCTTCTTTTCCAGTTGCTCGATCATTAATGGAAAGTGCAGAGGAATCTGTGTCTTGGATAACGATCGAATAGTCCCTAGGATCAAACCCGGCAAGATCTGGTGCGAGACGCGTCAGAGTCAGGCGTGCTGGGTATTGACTGAACAGTGCTGTGGTATCACGAACGATCATAGAGACGCCAGCTGCAAATTTAGGACGAGCAGCATCGAGGAACTCTTCCACGAAATTGCTTGTATCACCCAGAACCTTGTCAACGCTGCCTTGCCATTTCTTGAGTGGAGGTGGAAGTGACCGCCGTATGCTTTTGGTAAGTCCTGCTTCTGATCGGAGAGCCCGTCCGTAAAGCTTTTGCATATGAGGCTTCTCAACGAATTGGATAAATCCAAGGGTCATGAGATGACTGATGAGCGCGAGGAAAAAGACAGCTTTGCTCCACGTGATGAACACTGCTCCCCAAATACCAGCAAGTCCAATAAATCGCTCGGGGTTGTTAAGGTAGCGGTAAATACCACTGTAAGTTAATTTGGGTGCTTGATCGAAAAAGAAATCCCCAAAGAACCAGCCAAATTCGCCTAGAGATTCGTAAATGCTGACAGACGTCCATATTTGGAGGGCCACAAGTCCAGTACCAATAACGTGTTTCAGGAGCACAAGACCATATCCCCAGTCCGGTGGAAAGGAGTACAATTTCCAGACAGCGGCAACGAAACTGGCGTAACACATAGTCATACTTAAGTGGTACATTCCTTTCCATTGTCTCCAGGCTTCGTCGGTACTTTCACCATATTTTACGAAATGTCTCGTCCACATTTTCTTGTTGGACTGGCCATGGAGTATTAGTCCTAGGCCGGCAGTGTACCATATACGCCAAGCGAGTGCGTTTAGGACGAAAACAGCTTGGAAGAAACGTGTATTGGGAGTCCATAGCGTGATTAACAATATGTATCCTTGGAGTAAAATTACTGACAGGTCGGTGATTCTGAAAAGATCGATGTTGCCAATCATGTTGTGTGTCGCGATAGGCTTTGCTGGAGTTGCATGGGCACGAGATGCGAGATCACTCATGTCATGATCATCGACTCCCTCCCTAGGAGTATGCGAGGAGGAACTGCCGTTCTGGGTGTCGCTTGGGCTTGGGTGTTCTTCTCGCTTTCGGGGTGGTGGAGGATTGTAGGTCTTCTCGATGTGAGGGTTCTCAACATATACGAGAAATGCGAATTGTGAAGCGTGTGCAATGATCGAAATGAATAGGACATTGTAACTTGCAGCCATCAACGAGATTCCGTAATAACCAGCGTAGCCAACCGAATACATAGGATGAGGGGCCATCTCAAACACTCCGTCAAATGTCAATTCTTGGTCAATCAAGTAGAAGAAATCTCCCCAGTACCAAGCATAGTCCTTGACTACACGATGCGCATCTAGCTTAACCCAGAGATTGAAAACAACAAGAATGATGCCAATGACCCAACGAGCGATGGATAGGCCGAGACCCTCCCCAACCGGACGGCCTCCGCAAGCGATAGCAAAAAGACAATATGACACAAAGTCGCACATCAAAATCAGATCCACGACTCTGCGAAAAACTAGCCAGGTGTTATACTCAATGGGCGCATCTTCAAATTTGTAGTCTTCTGGTATTTTGGTCTCCAATTCACGCTTGATGAGATTGTATAACCACGGCCGTGGGTTCTTGCCGGTACTAGGGTTCTCGAACAAATTCCACTTCTTAGCCCAAGCAATTTGTCTTTTGTGGTTCGACTGTATATGAAGAAGCCACCCGATCCCAACATTGTAGCAAGCTCTCCAGAAAAGGAATATGGCAGCAAAAACAGGACGTTTCAACGAGCTGGGTAGAAGGTACAGGGCAAAGACGTGCAAGGCGAGTACGGCAAGTACAATAACATCGGAGAGGTTCTTGGGTTGGCGGGGGTCGAGTAGCTGCGAGACCATATCATGGGTCTGGGGGACGGTGAAAACTGCAGACTTGTCAGTTGTGCTCTGGAGGCACGCTTCCTCCCACCCCAGCTGGGGCCGCGACTTACTGGTTCCATCTGGCGTCCTGCCAAAGGTCTTTTGTGGCTTCTCGGTATCTAAGTCAGCGGATGTCGTATTCTGGTCATTCTGCGAGGAAACATCTTTCCCAGCGTTCTGTTGAGTATTTCGCTCTCGTAATCCTTCCATCTTGGATGGTGTATCTGTGGAAGAGTTCATGGCCGAGTTAAGTGCGGTGAGTTGAAACCCCGCATGGGAAGCTGTTGAGAGCGTAGCACCGTTGGATACCCACTTTGTAGAGTCTAAGAGCGCTATGTGTTCAGGTACCAGAGACTAAGCCCGGACGGAGTAAGTCGAGAAGGACTAAGGATACTTCATTTATCAGTACGGTGGTTGGCGCTGTTTCTTGGACAGTCCTTTGGCACAGGATCAACACCGTAAACTTAGCCCTCGAAGTCCGCAGATGGTTGCTTGGTGGTAGTGAATGTGGGAAGAACAGAAGCCAAGCGTGACTTTGAACAAAATGTCTCGCTTAGAGGAACAGATTGACGAATGGAACTTCACCTACGCGTGCGGTCCCTCCCTGAAGCCCCGCATGCAATGTGAGGTAGTCTGCAAGTTGCCTTGTTCGTCATCTTCGACAGGTCGAGTTCAACTCATGCAATGCAAACAAGACAAAGAACGTGGGGTTAGGTCGACAAGTTGGAGCATGGAGATGGTCATTGAATATCAGTCGAAGACGCAATATGTCCTCATGACCAATGGACGTGCCACGAAGACCAGCACACGATCTCCTGCTCGCTCGGTAGGGCTGCCGCTCCATGGCTAAAGGAGGGAAGCTTGGGTGCCGTTGGAGGTTGATATTGGCTCGTGAAAGAGGCAGAAAGAGACTCATGTGAGGCACAAAAAGAGTGCATGAGGTGCGTGCTTGCCAGCTGCCGTCATCGGAGACATCGGGGACACCTCCATACACCGCCTTCCCAATACAGCGATCACACCCCGCCATACTTGCAACTTTTTGATGCTTTGTAACCACCACAGGCGAGTGGATTTCGATTATATTTACTTTTCTTCTGACTCCTTAGATATTTTATTCATTTCCGACCTAGTTTCTGCACATTGATTGCGATTATCGGTCCCTATATTTGAGCAGGTTCCAACGCCTGCAAGAAATCACTCGTATAATTTATCCAGCCATCGAACGGTGACATGGCACCCTCTCTCGAAGCTCCCGATAATGTCGAAGACGTCCTCGATAACCCACTGAAAACCTCTCCAAACCTCGTCGCTCCCGAACCAGAACACTGCCCTGGTCCCGAATCAGAAGCGGCTGGAAAAGCAGATTCTTGCGCAGGATGTCCAAACCAAGCGATATGCGCCTCGGCCCCAAAAGGGCCAGATCCCGATATACCCCTAATAACTGAGCGATTGTCTGGCATCAAACACAAGGTTCTGATTTTGTCTGGAAAGGGTGGTGTGGGGAAGAGTACATTTACAACACTATTAGCACACGCGTTTGCCACAAACGAGGACAACACGGTTGGAGTCATGGATACAGATATTTGCGGGCCGAGTATACCAAAGATGATGGGTGTTGAGACGGAAACGATACATGTCAGTGGTGCCGGATGGAGTCCGGTTTGGGTGTTGGATAACCTAGGAGTCATGAGCATTCAGTTTATGCTTCCAAACAAGGATGACGCTATCATATGGAGAGGACCGAAAAAGAACGGTCTTATCAAACAATTTCTTAAGGACGTCGAGTGGGGCGAAATGGATTATCTTCTCGTCGATACGCCACCAGGAACCAGTGATGAACATTTGAGTGTCAACTCTTTCTTGAAAGAAAGTGGAGTTGATGGCGCAGTAGTGGTGACCACACCTCAAGAGGTCGCTCTCCTTGATGTTCGAAAAGAAATTGATTTCTGCCGGAAAGCTGGAATTAAAGTTCTAGGTATCGTGGAAAATATGTCAGGATTTGTGTGCCCCAAATGCACTCACGAGAGTCAGATCTTTAAAGCAACGACTGGTGGGGCGAGAGGTCTGGCGAAAGAGATGAACATTCCGTTCTTAGGCGCGGTCCCTCTAGATCCACGCATCGGATTGGCAGCAGATTATGGAGAGAGTTTCTTTGATGCCTACCCAGATAGTCCAGCATGCACGGCTCTAAAAGGCGTTGTTCGAAGAGTTGGAGAGGAAATGGGGATCAAGGCAGAAGTTATTTTGCCTGAAGATTGAAACATGTTATTAGTGCATTACACAAGCCTGCACGACAACCACCAATCAGTTTGAGCCAGTCATGGCCGAAACAGTGCATTCACCCAATCGGGGTCGTTACACGGATGCGATATACTGTGCAACAAGATCAAATCAGTTGTGGCTATAGCTTAATAGCCATCTCATCTGGAGGATGATCAAAATCCAGCGCCCGTGGGAGAAAATATGACGACAACGAAACGTCTTAAGGATCGATCAGAATCGTACAGTGTAGAGTCTTACGAAGGTATATGTTGCCACGAGTATATACACTAAATATATCAACATATAAACAAATCCCACTCTGAAATACTCATCCAAATACACCTTTTGGCCTTTGACATGTCGGTCTAATTTGGTCGTACAATCACGCTCAGCATCTCTTTGTCATGACTCTAGTAATCTGAGTCCAAACCTATCCGATACTTCAATTGCGATTTCGATACCTCGCTCCATTTCTCCGCCAGCCTTGTATCAACAAAAAAGTACCATGTCATAGACTGACGCCACATAGGCAGACTCCTCCTGAGCTGAACCCGTATCAACCCTCGGGCGACGAATTTTGGCAGAAAGATCAACCTCCTCGCCCTGATTCTTAGGGAATTACTTTTTTAGACGCCCGGCGCCGTGACGAGCCCGGTGATGACAGTGTCGTGTCGCTCATTCATTGGGTTAATTGCGGAAATCCTGAGCCTTGGGCGATGAGAGCAGAGATTGTGCGATGAGATGGGGTAGAGCCTGGTTTTAGAAGGGCATACGGTGCACCAGATATATAGATATAAGATCCAGACAATCCTCTCGATATTCCCTCAAGCAATCTGATTTCCATCCAAACCCACACCAAACAACCTAAACAATCCAAGTACGCAACTTCCCTCCCATCCCATCTCATCTCTAACACCTCCAAGCCCATCATGGTCTGGGGCCTACTAGCCGGCGCCATGAGCGCAGGCGCCGCCCTCGGCGTCACCGTCGCCAACGAAGGCCAGCGCCAGAAAGAGCGTCGAGAAGATAAACGGGACGCGGCGATTGAGCGGACGCGGGTGGAGAACCAGCGGTCGGCGGAGAGGAGGGAGACGAAGGTGCGGGAGGAGAGTGCGAGGAATTATAGGGATTATGAGGGGAGGAGGAATGGGGGTGGGAAGTGAGGGCGGATGGTTGTGGGTGAGTGGGCGAGGAGATGGGAAGGGGGGATTTGAATTAGGGAATTTGGGATTGGAGTTGATTATGAGAATGGTTTGATATTTGCGTTGAGGGTAGGAAACGTGGTTATTCGATTCAAATTACGTATCAAGCACGAATTCTAGAAACTTTTAACTGGAGAAGTCGACAGGCAACGATTCTCTTTTAGACTGGTTGTCAACACTCGACGGTCCTCTCAAAATCGGCCTTGGATTCGGCAGGTTGAAAATAAATATACAATGTAAATTATGGAAGCGGTTAGGAATATCTCGTTGAATTTGGAAATTACATCCGACAAGGTTCAATGTGTTGATAGTTATGAAACTTTTTTTCTTGGCGTAATGATTGGACTAGAGTACGGAGGTGAAAGAACCCAATTATTCTGAGCCATTCATAGCTTGAAGTACGGAGATTCCTGAACCGGGAAATGAGATTCAGGACATATCGGTCATGATTATAAACAGCAGCCGAATTAGCTACACCGCATCACGGAAACAATGATTCAAAGACCAGCGTCCAGCTGTATCCTGGGAGATACCACACCACCAGTTGTGTGGGCTTGAGATATAGATATAGATTGTATAATTCAGAATCTTGTAGAAAATATAATTAAAACTTATGTATCGACCGAATCTATTAACTACTAAGTAATATACCTATCACATCTTCAACTAAACCAATTCCGTTAGATCCTAACAGTCTTATTTCTCTATACCTAGTCAGATCTTAATAGCACGTAAAGAGTCCCCATAAAATCGCATGACTTCCCCCAAAAAGGTACTAGGTGATCACAAACACCCATTACATCCCCTTCCAACCCACATACAAAATCTCCAAAAGAAAAGGTGTAGAGCAACAAGTGCCTCTCCCAAATCAAAGAACTTCCCCTACCGACTCAACCACTCCCACCTCTGTCACGCGGAATTAACGAGAGGGAACGAAGCACTGGGTGGGGATGCCCAGCTGGGGATGCGCGTCGCCTTGCGGCAGCGTTCGAGTCTTCGGTTGCGGTTTGATTTGATTTGTTGATGGAGGTTTGGGTTTATTCGGGGTTGTTAAGTTGTCTGTGGATCTGAGGGAGAAAGAAGGGATAGTGAATGTGAATTAGATGGTAGTTTGGGTGTGATGGTGAGGGCTTGGGGGAGGGATGAGGGGATTTTTGGATCTTGCTGTTATTTTATAGTTGATGTTAGGTTCTTCTTCTCTGTCACTATGTGTGAATACACTCTGACGTGGAATATCGTTTTATACTTAGCTTCTTCTCTTTGACATGTCAATCTAATTTTGGTGACACAATGAAAACAAAGCATCCTCAACACTTCTCTGTTCTAAGGTTCATAAATATTATATCCTGCAACACATTACGACCCAGCCACAATTCAGTCCGCTATCTAAAAGCTAGTGCTCCTGTTCACATTGCGCTAAAAGACTGGGTTTCATGGTTTCGATGTAGATGGAAAATGATTGTGTTCAGCTGAGTTTAAATTGAGCTTAACCACATCACGACTTGACCCTTAGAATGGTTCCAACATTCCATACATGGTCTTTTGTTTGTCCAATCGAAGCGACATCGAAATTATGCGAGAAGTAAATTTCATCATCAAATATCATTAAACGAACGTACCAAGGGGAATCTTACAGAGCAGGGATATACGTTAATAACAATTTATATTAATCTATTAATCCGATCTTCAAAACAAAATATCCTAATATCTAATATTCTACTCCCAAACGCCATCCCAAAACAGTACGCTAGGGTATCTTTAAAAGCACGATGATGAAGCAAATCGTTTATCGTCTTCCATGAAACGCCTTCATTCTGATAAATTCCATGCCTCTCTGCTTCATCGTAGGCGTGCCCCTATCATCAACGTACTTTGGTGATGCACCCGCGCCGTTTCTCCTCTGCTTCCTCGTCATAGTCCACTGGAGGAGGCAGACGATAGCCGCGACGCCCATGACAGCAACGCTGGACCACGTGAGCGCGAGGTATTTCCCGCCTCTGTCGGCGTGTAAGCCAGCTGTGTTACCGAATTTGTTGATGATGTGAGCGGCTTTCTTGCCGACGGTAGTGACGATGGCGGAAGAGAGCATGAGGGTGAAGAAGGAGAGGGTGGAGAGGATGAGATCTAGGAATGCGAGGCTGGACTTCTCGAGGAAGAAACAGCCGAGGGAGATAAGGATGCAGCAACCGGCGGCGGCGATGCCCATGGCGTACAGGACGAATGTAACGTTCAAGGCCGTGGAGAGACCGTTGAGACCGTCTTGGAGGTCGTCTGCAATGCCGAGTTTGTTGATGTCGAGTTTGCCGAGACCGACGTCTGGGGCTTTGGCGAGCTCCTCGTTGATGGGACTTATGATGTCGAAGTGGTCTGTTGAATGTTAGTTATGTTACTGAAAGGGAAAAGGGGATGACTTACACATGGCGGTTTGGTTTGAGCACTCTGTAACGTTGGTGCCGGCATTTGGTGTGGAGGCGTTGGGCTTATAGTATCCCTCGCACATGTTCATCAGATGTAAGCTGTAAAACTCCCTGATACCGAGTTTCTTAGCAGCTTTGTCGATAAGTTCGTTGGCTTCTGCTGTAGCGCTGTTGATGAGCTCGGAAGCCTTCTCTCTTGCGGCTCGACCAGCGTCTGAGTTCCATGTCGCCTCGGCGACCTTATTTCTTGCTTCGCAGGCAATTTTCTTCGCTGGGTTTGTCTGGTTGCATTCTTCTGGTACGAAGGGTGCGTCGATGGCCGAGGTGATATTTGCTGGGTTGAGTTTTGCTAAGAGATCATTTCCGAGACCTGAAGTGTTGAGGTTGACAATATAGTAATCCTCCATGTAATTTGTCTTTGATCCAGCAAAGAGACAGAGCATGGAGAGAACGAATCCCACAATGGAGAGAGTAAGCGGTATAACCGCGATCGCTTTTATTTTGGCAGTCATATTGGGCAAACGTATGATGTCGTATCGGTGCTAGGTATTTAGATGTATGTCTTGAGTTGAGGTGTAATACGGTAAAGGGAAATTATAAATAGGAAGATGCGATGCAGATGATAGCAAAGTTATGGAATATCGATGAACAAGATTGGGGAGCTGTGAGTGTTCATATACGAGCAGAGTCAAAGAGAACAATTCACACCCAAACATATTATTCTTGTCCTATCCCTGACCACCAACCTGTTACTCTCCACACATAATGAAAATAGCATTCTCGGCAAGCCAAACAAAGAAATCAGGGCCTGTCGAACAAGGGGTTGACCAAGTTGTCATGACCCCATTGTCCTGCTTTGACTCTTTGACTCACTTGCAGCCAATTGTCACACTCCAAAGAAGGGAATGCGTTGGCACATTGGTTCGGTAGGTGAACACAGGATAACCGACCTTGAATCTGAAGCTGTGAATGATTTTCCCTTGCCCCCGGCCTCCGTACGTCATGTTTTCTTTGTGGAGGGTCAAGGGAGAAGTATTGGTCGACGTTGAGCGACATGAAAACAAGGTTGGCAAGCGAGAAGCAGAAAGCGCGCGGGTCAGGGGCACGGGCTAGATTTCGGCTCTCAGCCCTACCTCGTACTGGCCCCGCGCATACTTCAAACGACATCGTGGGTTTCAACACGCCCGTCCAATGGCAAAAGCATACTATACAGTAAAGGGCGATAAGCAAATCGCCGTCTAAGATCATAATACATATTCATACAAATCTCTATGCGCGCGTTGCGCTATGTGCTTCTTCAAACTAAGTATCCGCCGGCTTCAAATATCTTCAATGGCCCACGTTTAGGACGACCGGCCCCTTCTATCCCCAGCCAACACAAAAGCCGAAAGAACCATCGAATGCGTCAAATTCGCCCCTCATCGCCTTTAAACATTCGAACCGCGGGACCTTGTTCGACTTGTAGTACTTTAGGAGATTCGCCATATCGACATCATCCATTTCGCGGAGCTTTTCGTACCCATAATCGTCCGTACAGCGTATCATCCTAAGGACTGTCAGCGCTTGCTCGCCATCATTTTCGTGCAACTCACCAAGCCATTCGTTTGGGTCCCTCTTCTGGGCCTGGCGCGACCTTCCTGAGCATCTGCCGGAGCTTTCCAGTATTTTCAATAGCTTCACCAAGGTTCGGCGGCAGATTTGCTGCTATTGATCGCCGAACAAAGTTTGCGATTCGCGGGCCCTTGCCATTGGTGCTAACCATAATTTGTAGAGGACCGTCTCGGTGAACACTGCCAAAATAAAAGTCGCATTCTGGAGGCACATCCGCTATGTTCGCTGCTATCTTTCTCTCCTTGCATAGCTTCCATATCTGCGTCGATGCTTCAGGGTCGTCCACGGCTGTGAGCACCATATCGACATTGTCAAGATCTGAGGGTTCGAATTTGCGATCGACGAAATCTACCTGTCCTTTTTGCACTCGATATGCCACTTCGGGATTCAGCCCTTCTCGCGGTGAGACTACAGTGACTTTTGCATCTGCGTTGAGAACGTTTAATATTCTTCCTGCCGCTACCTACTCACCAGCAGATTAGCAAGTGCACGCCGTGGCGATGAGTAACCATTGACGTACCTCCCCACCTCCCACGACCAACACTCTCTTATTCCGAATCTGCCATGCCAATATCAGCGACCCTCCTCCTTCGACCTCTGGAAATTCATGTTCACCCATTTTGTTGTACTGAGAAAGTTGTGTCGCAACGATTCTTTTCTCCGAGGAACATTTGTATGTCTACAAGGGTTGTCCGATAAGGCTCTTATCGATCGTATGCTTACTCAGCATCCTCCTCTCCCGTCCGTTTCACATTGCGTACAACCCACTACATAGGACGACCTAGGCCTGCGTGAGGCTCAGAGTCCAGACAGAACACCACTCCCGTTATGTCTGGTCGCAAACTGGGAGGCGGGAGGATATTGGGAAGTGGAAAGTCGCTGGCGCCTCCCCTCCCTCCGTCCCAGCAACGGAGACCATCAGATGTGGTTTCGCCCTCGGCCAGCACGTTGTCGCTGGGCAGTTCGAGAGAGTCTGCCATTTCCCCTCTGGCGACGTCGCCCATACCCGACGCTGCACAGGATCTCATCTCGAGGGCATCTTTGGAAAATGGCGGGCCATCTAGGGTATCTGCGGCGAGCAGCAAGCTGACCTGTCCAATTTGTCAAGAAGAGATGGTAACGTCAACCTGCCGCCTCGGAAGCCCCGCTAACACTATTCAGATGACATTATTGCAGCTGAATAGGTACTTAGTACTTCAAATGTTTAGGGTTTTACTGACAGTGTAGGCATCTCGACGACAATCACCAAGAGCTACCAGAAGTTGAGCAGGATGAAGTGAAGAACTGGTTCGACAAGCAGGTGATGAAGGCGAAGAAGTTCCAACCATTGGCAGTCATAAACCAGAAGTTCAAGGGACTGGATGTATTCGAGTCGAACGAACCTATCATCGCATCCTCCTCGAGTCCTAGTGTGCTCCCCGGAAACCGAATATCAACACCAGAGCCTCATCGACCCGATCCGGATGAGGTGGTTAGCAGGACGCACTGGCAGAAGCCAGGCTTCAACGACATGTGTACCGAGCCCGCCTGCGGCAAGAGATTAGGGGCAGTAAATGGAAATGTGAATTGCAGGAAGTGCGGTCGGCTGTTCTGCGAGGACCATACCATGTATCAAATGAAGCTCTCCCGGTCAGCGCAACATGAGCCGGTTCGAGGGTTCTGGTGTCGAGTGTGCGAAACGTGCTTTAAATCGAGGGACGGATACAATGACCACAACGGCCTCTTAAAAGACCACACAGGTGACTTCCAGGCGATGAGGAGGAAAAAGGTGGACAAAGCATATCTTGAGGTCTCGCGACTCGAAAAGAGGCTCACGAAACTCACACAACTACTGGCAAATTCATCTGAAGACATCTCGAGCAACAGCGGAGGCATAATGTCATTAGCAGGCCAGAAGAACCAGCGTAAGCAACTAGAACAGTCTATTGTTACGTGGGAGGAAGATGCAAAGGTGTCAAACTGCCCATTTTGTCAGCAGCAATTTGGGACTTGGTCATTCCGGCGGCATCATTGTCGATTATGTGGGCGGGTCGTGTGTGCAGATCCTCAAACAAGCTGTTCATCTGAAATCGGCCTGAATGTCGCAGCAAGTAAGTCTCCTTGTCCACGTATCTCGTCATTCGTTGACAGGAATAGCGACTGACTTATTGTCAGAAAAATCAGGCGACATAAACCTCGATATCCGCATGTGTCGAGACTGTAAAACAACTATCTTCAGCAAGAGTGAATTTGCCGCGGAAGTATCGCATAAGCCACCAGACCAGAGAGCATACGAGAATTTGATACAATTCGAAAAAGGTATCCGCTTGTTACTGCCGAACTTCCAGCGATTACTTTTTGCTTTGCAAGACCCCGACAAGCCACCGACTCACATTCAGCTTGCCGAGGCTTCCAAGGTCCGAAAGCGTCTGATTGACAGTTTTGGGAAATACGACTTGGCTGCGAGAAGAATTCGAGATATGAAGACCACAAGTCCTACGCAGTTGAAATTGCAAAAGTCAATATACCAACAAAGTGCAAATTTTCTTAGTTTGCATATGCTACCCCTGAAAACGTTGCCGAAAATTCTCAAACACGCATCCCCACATGGATCAAGTGGTCTCCCAGCGAACGGTCGAAGCGCATTAGCAGCTATAAAATTTAATGACATCGATACGGCTTCCCAGGTGAGCAGTAGCAGCGCGGTTTCGGCGATGGAGGCCGAGGAAAAGAATTTGAAGGAAAGATTGATCGTGCTCGAGGAACAAAAGTTTTTCGTCAGCGAAATGGTTGCTGACGCAAACAAGAGGAGGAAATTTGACGAGGCAAAAAGCTTGCAAAGCAATCTGCTAGATCTTGGCAGAGAAATTGATTCTGTAAATGGAATGCTTGGACAGCTTGATTTTGCAGGAGTCTATGCGAGAGAACAGCCAGCTGGCGATGAAGGTGGGCCTTTAGGATTGGGAAAGTAAAGCTCATCTTCTAAGAAGTTCAAAGCTGTGGGGCGTATATCAATTTCATGTGACAGTGAATGTCTTCCTAATTTCTGGAGACAGGACGGCAATCGAAGCCGGTGCATTGGGCGGCGTTTGTTCATGGGTATACAAATTTGATGGCGAGGAAACATCTATATAGCGGTGTTAGCGGATACAGGAGCGTCCGTTACCTACTCAATTCAACAACTTTATAAAAGCAGCTGGTTTGCGCATTTCAGATTTGTGTTATGGTCGTGGTTTTGCGGGATTTCCCCCCTTTTCAAACTAAGCGAGTTTCGCTAATTTATCATTTTGAAGGACTTGAAATCAATGCATAGGTCGTGGAATCTTCGATCAAGGATTGTCTCACACTAAATATACTGCAAGTGTGAGCTATCGTCCAATAATATTTCATTTCCCGTCTCGCTTGTCGCAAGTCGACCCATAAACTACAAATACCCCCTCCGAAAATCTCACCTCCCACACCTTCTTTCCTTCCTTTCAACTCCACCACATGCAAACTCGCCTTCAAATCACCTTCTACAGACAGATAAATATCGCCATTTATACACCATGCCACCCAACACAACCTACCTCGTCACCGGCGCAAATCGCGGTACGTTTCCCTTCCTCCACCCAGAAATTCAGACATCACATGACTAACCCCTTTTCTCCTCGCTTAGGAATCGGCCACGCCCTCGCCGCCGCCCTCCTCCTCCGTCCACATACAACTGTAATCGGGACCCTTCGTCCCTCTGCCTCTGCCTCCTCTCTTCAAGCCCTCTCTACCGCCGAAGGTAGCACCCTCATTATCACCCCTCTCGAAATCTCCGCCTCCTCCGCTTCCGCCATCGAGTCGGCAACCCAATCCCTCCACGACCACCTCCTCACCCAAGGAGTCAGCAGCATCGACGTCCTCATCGCCTCCGCCGGCCTAGGAACCGCTTTCCACGCCACCAAAGATACAGCGCTGGAGGACGTGACGGCCCATTTCCACATCAACACCCTCGGCCCCCTCTCCCTCTACCAATCCCTCCGTCCACTACTCCTCGCAAGCACGCAAAAGAAATTCATCGTCATCAGCAGTAGTCTCGGTAGTATCCAGGACATGGAAGACGCTGCGCCGACGCTGGCGTATGGGGTGAGTAAGGCGGGTGTGAATTATGTGGTGCGGAAGGTGCATTTTGAGGAGGATGAGGTTGTGGGGTTGGCTGTTCATCCTGGGTACGTAGTCTGTTCTATCTAATTTTGATGGGAGGTATTGGGTGAGGGGTTTGTGGGGATATTGAGGGCTAATAGCGTGATAGATGGGTGAAGACGGAGAATGGACAGAATTTTGCGGATAGTATTGGGTATGAGACGCCGCCTATGGGTTTGGGGGAGAGTGTTGAGGGGGTTTTGAGGCAGGTGAGTTTTGTTGCGAAGGAGTTGATGAAGTTGAAGAGTTACTAAGGTTGTGTAGATTGATGGGGCGACTAAGGAGACGAGCTCTGGGACTTTTGTTAGTTATGATGGGTCTAAGATTGCGTGGTGATTCAGACGACGGATTTTCCAATTTGGAAAGCTAGCAGAAGAAGTATGGAGGTCCGCTCATGTGGATGATAAAGTTCAAATAAGACTTGTTAGTGAGTTATTTAGCTCGAGTCTAGGATATAGTACGTTAAAGTGAGAAGGTATGAGACGAACAAGATCTGCCTATTGCATATATTCGATTGTGTCTTATCGTCTTTGAAAAAAACAATTACAAGCGAGGCGATGAAGTGATTTTGGGCGGTAATTCACGCGGTCTTGACGCCACCCTCAGCAGAAACAACACTCTCTCCAACGTGATGCTCCAGTAAAACCCTCGGCCCAACATAATCCTTCCTCACAACCAACCAATACACGCCCGCGAATATAGAAATCGCGCCTGTAATCAGAGAAGCGTAATTCATATTAAGAGCAGTGACTGGCATGGAGTACGGGAAGCAGAAAATAACCACAAAGACGATGATATATGCTGAACCGATGATGTTGACTGTATACCCGACGAGGCTGCTCATATGGAAGTATCCAGGTTGCATGTTGTTGATGTACGGTCCGGGTGGATGAGATGCGCGAGAGAATCGGCGGGTGAGGATGAAAGGGAGGATGGCTGCTACGTATGATAGGGTTGAGAGAACCACGTAGGAACCTACGATGGCGTTGAATGCTGTGGTTGAGCCGACGTTGATCGCAGCTAGAATTGTGGTGATGACTCCGCAGAGAAGGGTGGCGTTGAAGGGGTTCTTGAAACGAGGCGAGATGTGGCCTAGTTGTTTTGAAAAAGGAACTGCTTCATCTCGAGCCAAGGTCCATAATCCACGGCCGGCGGTGATGAAACATCCTATAGTACAGCACATCATCGGAAAGAAGATGACGAATAACAAGCCGATAGCCCCAGCCGAGGAGGATGTCGCTTGGTAGTAGATTTGGGCAAGTGGGAAATAGAGCGAACCCAGTACCGCGTCGAGATCAGATACCGAGTAGAATATAGTGACCAAGAAACACAGCGCGGTGCAAAATCCTATGGCCATTTGTGCTCCTATCGCGAGCGGAATGTTGCGCTTTGGATTTGGAATTTCTTCTGCGAGATGAGCTACACAATCAGGTGTGCCGACCGAGAAAGCTCCATTGAGCATACCAGCTAGGAAGACGAATCCGTCGCTGGTGTAGCCTGTTTGGTTTGACCACTCGTACCACACGAAAGAAGTCGTAGCATAACCCGACCCATTTGTGTGTGGCATGATAACACAAACGAGGATAGTGGTAAACACGCCGGCTAGAATGAAGAACAGACCGACCCTGTTGATCTCAGGGAGTGCTCTGTTGGCGAAAAGTACTGTACAGCAGCATATCCACGAAATGACGAGTTGGGCGATGAATAGATGCCATCTCTCAGGGGCGTATTCAGAATGGCTGATACCGTACATTCCAATCGCAATCTGGCCAGCAATGCTGGATATGGAAGCTATATTCCCGTTAGTACATATTTCAAATGAGTTCCCCTAGACCTTTTTTCTTACAACACTCACACACTAGAGCGTGAGTTAAGCATATTTGGGCTCGAAAACTGTCCAAAGAGAGTATGCAAGCGTCACTTCGATCGTCAGGAGAGGCAGACCGAGCTGCGTAATAGAAACGCAAACTTGCCAGCGCCAATAATCCACGCAAAGGTATTCCACCAGCCGGCAAAGAAACCACAAATCGGTCCATATTTCGGCCCTGGAGTGATAGAAGCCCTGTCAAATAGTCAGTATCCTCCCTTAGCGCCGCTTGATGATTGTCTTACCAATGATACACTCCTGCCGAGCTGGGCATAGAAGAAGCCAGTTCCTGAATACTATGTCAACAGCTGTATCACTATCCAAAGAGGGGCATGCATACCGCAATAGAAGCAGCAATCATCCAATAAAATATAGACACGGCGATGAACTCATACAAAACTCCTGGTGGTCCGCCATTACTAGAGACAATTAGTACTTCTCTCCTCTTAAACTTCTCAAGCTCCTTCGAAACCTGCACTTACTAAATAGCCACAGCAATCGATCCACCAATTGCAGCCCAGGTGTTACCGGTGACAATGCCGACTGAGCAAATAGAAATCAATGAGAAGTTACGCTCTAGCTCTTGTACGTGGCCAGACTCGTTTATCTCAGAAAACGGTGGAGGTGAGATTTGTTCCTCCTTCTTCTCGTCGACTTGTTGTGATGACATGTTGAAATTAAATTTTACGCTCTTGGCTATTTCGATCCTTATCGCTTGATATTTCGACGTTCTAGTCCTGCCTTGTTCTCTGATTCGCTTCTCAATTGCGGCTTCATAAGCTGATAACAGTAAATGAAGGCCAAGACATGATGAAAAGTCCAGAAATTTCACCGTTGGAATTGAGGGTGGAGACGGCATAGTCCCTAGTTTATATATCCCAATTATTCTATTGTCCTCAATCTCTGGGGCAGCGGAATGGGGGTCCGGGAAATCTGCCGGTAGGAAAGAAGGAACGATTGGACCCTTAAACGCATGGCGTGCATATTCGTAGGGGTTGTTGACCTCGGCGTCATGATAAGAGCTTTATCAGATAGTAAGGTAAGATTGTTTTTAGTAAGCTTGGGGCTTTGCATAACCTACTGCGTATCACGCTTCAACAATCGTTAACAAACTTCTCGGAATGGGTTGAGATGCTGGTGACTAAGTTCTGCCGTTGAAGACACGAGGATAATGAATGGTCTTTATCAAATATTTTGGAAAACTGACAGTATAAAGGTAGGCAGAAGACCAATTGGTGCGAATGCGACCGTCTTAGAAACCTGTCGACCAGTAGGACATGATTGCGAGGTGCAATATCCATTAAATTATCCTCAAAATTACATACTGTTCTACAACGATTCGATGAAGAAACGTGTAAGCACGACGCATCTTTTCCTAACCCTCATTACATCTTGCGAGCCACTCATCCTTATTATTGTACATCGCTTTTGCCCTTTTTGATTAGCATTTTGCCATACGCTGAGCTGTCGAAAATGAGAAGTGAAATGGTCAACCAGCTTTCGTTGTTGACCAAAAATAGCTCGTCCTGTACCTGAGATGGACTCGGCATAATCCACAAACCCTCACGCGCGAACACCCAACCAAGTGTCGACTCCAGCTTTAGACCACGATTCCGAGTCGAATCCGCGCTCGGTTTAAAGCAATTGCCCCGGTACGCATAGTGGGTATGTTGCAAATTTGGGGATCTCATTCTCCCATATCAAGAAACCCGTCCGCGCCGAGTAGAGCGTGAGTCTGTCAGGACCGGCTTGAACAGCCTCCAAACAATCATCAGCGCTTTGCAACTCGTTTTATTGCCCCAAAAATTCGTTGTCGTTTTCCGACCGAAAAATAACACTCCGCTTAAAGAATCTTTCGCATGATGCATCTGCGATCCGGATCCATCCCACGCGCAGCCTCGTCCTTCAGGATCTCTGTATATTGTTTTTTCATTGCTCGAGGACTGATCTCTTTGAATCCCATCTTCTTGTACCACTAAAGTCCCCAGTCAGCCTAATTGGTCAAGGCCCGGCAGCGAGAAGTGGTTGACAAAAGTAGCGAGACAAAATCAAACGAATTTCCGCAACGCAAGGGCTACTTACTGGTCCGTTCCAAGGAACATCTTTGAACGTTGTCAAGGTGATGTATTTATACCCCTCCCTTTGGATCTGCTCGAACATGGTTCTCATCAAAGCCCCGCCAATGCCCCTCCCTTGAAAGTCTTGTGCAACAGAGATTTCGGCGATGTGAAAGTTCCCTTGCAAGTTTTCTCCCCCAAGAAATCCGATGGGTTGGTCCCAGTCGTTGACCGCGATCCAGAGGTGGTTTGAGCGTGCCATCTGTGTCAATGCGGATACTTCGACGGTAGGTTCATCGAGCAGGAACTCCAAGTCAACACTGCGAAACGCCTCTGCAGCTGATTTTTCGACTCGTTCGAGGAGAGGAATATCCGATGATCTTGCACTGCGAATTCCAAAGCGTGGACTATCCTCCTTGAATTCCATTGCCTCCGACTGCTGTTCTAGTTTACTAACATAGGCAGCCGCCATAGCCAGGATCGATAATGCGTTTGCCATTTTCAATGTGAAGCGTTTCTAGTTCCTGTGGATGGGGGTGACTCTGATGGTATGTTAAATGTGCAGCAGTCAAAGAAGGATGGTCGCGGGGTTCGGAGAGAGTGTGAGGAAAAGAAAGAGTGAGAGAGGAGAGATTGGACGGAGTATGATCGAGTGGAAAGGAAAATTTGAATGAGTCGCGTTTGGTTTCATTATTCTTTGGGTGTCAGTAATAATAGCATAATTTGGATAAAAATCGGCATAAAAAATAGGCTTCTGGTAGGGGCCTCGGTTCGACACCGCCTTCCCCTGCACATTTGACGTGGAACGTCATGTCGATTTGACCAGAGGAACCTTGCAGAGCATATTGACTTGTTCTACTCCGTATTAGTAGGTATCTCTCTACCTGAACACTATCAAAAACTTCTCCTGAGAATACCGCCACTGGCAACTGACTAATAAGAAAAGATTGCTTTTCCTCGCCAAACGAATTTCAAGCTGATATCTTATCCTCATCCTTGCTATCACAATCGGTTTGCCCCTCATCTGAACAACGTCCAAGATTGTTCGCCTCTCTGCTCTGCCGATTTCAGTACGGCGCCTGCTTAGTACTTTGGTTCTTCTCGTTATTTTCATTGTTTTGGAAATGCCTAAAAAGCTCAGCAAAGGTTCAACCTCAACGGAGCAATCCAGCATCACCGCTCCAACAAGCTTCGATGACGGAGCTCTTCCCAAACTTATCGTATTCGATCTCGACTACACATTGTGGCCTTTCTGGGTCGATACACACGTTACCCCTCCCCTCAAAGCTTCCGCTGCACATGACTCTGTGAAGGATAGGATAGGCGAGAACTTTGCTTTTTACAATGAAGTTCCATCGATACTGTATTCGCTGCGGGAAAGGGGCATTCAAGTGGGAGCTGCCTCGAGGACGTCAGCGCCGGACTTAGGTCGCGAGATGCTGAAGCTTTTGCATATTCCAGATCCAGAGGGCAAGAAAAAGAAGGCTATTGAATTCTTCGACTACATGGAAATATATCCCGGGAGCAAGATCACGCATTTCAACAAGCTACAAAAATCAACGGGGTTGAAATTTGAAGAGATGCTGTTTTTCGACGATGAATCTAGAAATCGAAATGTGGAGAGTCTGGGAGTCACGAGTAAGTCAACTTTTACCTGATTATTGAATTATGCTAACCCTGTATAGTGTATCTGGTACGTTTTTGACCCTTGGAATCTTGAGATTAAATTACTAATTAAGAGCAGGTTAGAGATGGTGTGAATAAGCAAGAGATCAACAATGGAATTAAAGAGTGGCGCAAAAGGCACGGGCATGATGCCAAAAAGACTGAAGAAACTTGAAGATGATTCTTTTCATTATACAAGATGGGCATAGAAAGAGTGAAGAAGTTCAAGATCGTCCGCCGTAGTCGATAATGATTCAATGGCGTTGAAGGCATTACGAGTTATAGAACGTATATGTGTGGAAGGTCTAGCCGGAGATTTGATCTAAGGAACGGTGGGGTGTAGATGTAGGGAGGCCACAAACACAATTAGATATCATATTAGGAAGGCTAAGATATAAATACTGGTATAATAATGTAAAGCGACAAAACGAATTTGTGTTATTTTACGAAATAGTAGACCCACTGGGATTATTGTCCGAGCGTCAACATATTAAACTCGATGCAGCCGTGCCATCCTTGCTCACACCTGCACGGAATGTCAGGCACGATCAGTGACCTCATGAGTTCGAGAAATCTTTCGCAAGGGTCTGACCAATTCACAACACGAACTCCCGAATTCGGGGGTCGCGTCTACAAGCGTTAGATTCGCCAACTTCGAGGGGTCGCAGTAACGAAGAACAACATGCTTCGTCGCTTTTGGAAGCCAGATTGACCCCGGGTGTAAACATGCCTCCATTTCTGCCGCGCAAACACTTGCGTTCGCCATCCCCCGAGGCTGGACCGTCGAAGCGTCCTGCCGTTGGCAAATCGAAACCTGCGACTCCAGCAGCACGCAAACCCACCTTATTTGATGACCTAGATGCTGGTACTGGAAAAAGACGAACGGTAGAAGACCAAAAAGCAATCCTTGACAAGCTGGTAGCTACAGACGACGAAGGCTCGCTTTCATCCCTTTCCTCAGAAGACGAGTTCGAAAATGTTCCTGGCGTCCAGCAAAAGAGTATAAACGATGGATCCGGCGACGAGGACGACGAGATCGAGTTTGAAGATGTAGAGACGTACACCGCGCCTACACAAGCTGGGCCTGCCCCTTCCGGTGACCTCGAATTGACGTTGACAAGAGATACGCGAATCTCCCTTACCAACCCGTTGGGCACAAAAAAGGGACCGACAAAAATTGAACGTCAAATCCGAATCAATACACATCAGGTGCATGTTCAGTTTCTTATGTTCCATAATGCGATCCGCAACGCATGGGCTTGCGACAAGGAGCTGCATGGAATATTGTTGAAACATCTATCACCTGGAGTCGAGAGGGAAATCGAGAAATGGAGGCGTCGAAGTGGATTATCGTGGAACGACCAGGATGGACCAGAAGCACAGATCAAGGGCAAAGGAAAAGGAAAGGAAGTGGAAAAGGGGAAGGGAAAGGCTAAGACGCCTAGAGGTAAGGAAGCAAACCCAAGAAGTCAACGTGACTGGGGACAACCTGCCGCAATGCTAGAAGCAGGTGCTGTGGACATCAGTGGCGGAGATCCTCTCTTTAAGCTTGTAGAAGTGCTGGTGGCTTTTTGGAAGCAGAGATTCCGAATCACTGCACCTGCTCTACGCAAATTGGGTTATATGCCACTTCAGACTTTGGACGAAGTGACGAAAAGCTTCGAGAAAGTGCAGCACGATCCCGAACGATATGGAGAGAAGATAGTGGGCATTGAACAGTTTCGCGTGTGTGCAAGTAAGATGGAAGGAAGTCGTGACGTTGGTGCTCAGCTATTCACGGCTTTACTTAGAGCCATTGGACTTGATACACGTCTTGTAGCTAATTTGCAACCTGTGGGATTTGGATGGGGTAAATATGAGGAAGCTTCGGAAAAGAACGCTCGACAATTGAAAAAGCCGGGAAAACAGCGTCAAAAGGGTGATGATTCTGGTCACAGCGACAACTCTGATGCTAGCGAAGAGGAGCAGACAGAAGTGAAACTCACGAAACCAAAAACAAAGGCACCAGCACGAGTAAAGAACACTAAGAAGGAAACGCCTAAAACTACGCGCCATAGCCTCCGTGGTGACAAGGGTGCGCCAATTGATCTGTCGAGCTCCGAATTGTCGTCCTTAGAGAGTGATGAAGAATCTGTTGTGGATGTCACACCGGCTAAGAAGTCCACAAAACCCTCACTACCGTACGACAGAGATCTTGTCACGCCAAACTATTGGTCTGAAGTACTCTCTCCTGTGACAAACGAGTACCTTCCCGTCGATGCAATTGTACTACGCCTCCACGCGACAAGCCAGGAACAGTACGAGCGATTTCTTCCCCCTAATAAATCTGAGAGATCAAGACACATAACCTCGTACGTCGTAGGCCATTCATCCGATGGCACTGCAAAGGATGTTACAACAAGATATCTAAAGTGGAAAAAATGGCCTGGTAGAACTAAGGGATATCGGTTACCACCAGAGAAAATTCCAATCCATGATCGTAATGGGAAGATTAAACATTACGAACATAAGGATTGGTTCAAGATTGTTATGTCGGGATATAGCCGCGGCTCCAAGAACCATCCGCTTACAGAAGTAGACCACCATGAGGACGCCACCATTCTACAACCAGCAAAACCGGAGAGGCGAGTTGTTCAGGAGGGAAAAGAAACCATACAATACTACAAGAGCTCCCCAGAATTCGTGCTTGAGCGTCACCTTAAGCGAGAGGAGGCTTTGCTTCCTGGTGCCAAGCATGTGAAGATGTTTACAACCAAGAAGAAAGGTGTCGAGGATTCTGAGGAGAGAGTTTTTCTTAGAAAAGATGTTGTGAAATGTAAGAGCGAAGAAACCTGGCATAAGGAGGGCAGAATTCCTATCATTGGTGTAGAGCCTTTGAAAAGCGTGCCGTACAGGGCAGCCACGATCAATCGTAAGCGGCAGCTGAAGGAGCAGGAACAAGAAACTGGCGCCAAACCTCTTCAAGGTTTGTACAGCTTAGAACAAACCGAGTGGATAGTCTCACCACCCATTGAAAATGGCCATATTCCGACCAACAAATACGGAAATTTCGATCTTTTTGTGGATAGCATGCTTCCTCAAGGTGCTGTACACCTTCCTTTCAAAGGCACTGTTACAATATGTAAACGCCTCGGAATTAGTTTCGGAGAAGCCGTTACTGATTTTGAATTTGGGCATGGAGCCGCAATTCCAGTTGTCACTGGTGTTGTAGTTGCCGAAGAACACGAAGAGGCTGTCATGAAAGAATGGAGAATATATGAAGACGAAAGGCAAAGGAAGGAGAACGAAAAGCGCAAGAGGGTTGCGATTGGCATGTGGGCACGCATGGTAAGAGGGCTAAGGCTCATCAAGGACTTCGTGGCAGTACATGGTGAAGATGGGGGCCACGAAGTAGACGAGATCAACCCGTGGACCAACAGAAAAACAACCGCCGCGGAAGATAAAGCGATTGAAAAGAACCGGGAATCAATGGTACATCGAGAGGAGGATCTTGCTGGTGGCTTTTTCCCAGAGGGACATCACGAGGAAGAGGTTGACCAATCATCATTACGGTTCTTCCCGGGTTCCCAGAATCCTGATGAGAGCACCGGTGGAGGCGGCTTCTTTGTTGACGAGCCAGAAGACCCTGCTGAATTGAACAGTGAAGCATATGCTACACCTCATTCCCTAGACTCCGCCAGCAGGGCCCCAGTTCAGGCTGAGGTTCAGAGAGATGAAAAGATGGATGGTAGATCTGATTCAGACACACCTTTGCCAGAAGTTAAGAAAGTAGGAGCCAAGAAACGTGGTCGACCTGTGGCTGGCTCGTCGAGGAAATCAAATCAACTACCTACACCGTCCTCTGCCACTCCCATTCTATCTAGGCGTCCAAAAATCCCAGGGTCCTCGACATCGAAACCTGTAAAGAAACAGGTATCTGGAGCAAACCTCAGCAATGAAGGAGAAAGTTCGTCACTTTCCGAGCCAGAGGGAGATGGGCGTTCCGACGACCAAGAGCCACCAAAGAAACTAGCAAAGAGGACACCCGCCAAAAGAGCGACTAAACCACCGATAGAGTCCGCAAGCCGGGCCGCACCTCGCAAAACTCCGAAAAGACACGCTGCGAAGAAAAGCGCAACGGCATTGACTTCGCATTATTTTGAGCAGGAGGGCGACGAAGACGATGAGTTTTGATAAGCATCATTAGATTCTCAATCGACTTGCTGCGTCCCTTCTGATATCATGGTTAAGGCGGGTTCCTCATTCATCTTAGTCGGACGTGTAATTCCTTCTTTCTTTCATCATGTGCTTCTTGGAGATTCTATTGTCCAGCTTCGAATATGCTGGTTGATCTCCACTTAGCCTCAATCTATGTCATAAAAAATTTCCTTTATGACCACTTGCCAGTGTTTTTGCAATTAAATTAAGCAAAAAAGCACATTTACGTGCGTGGTGCCGGAGCTTCTGCTATAGGATTATGCGGAAACCTCAATTATGACGCAGAAGTTGACTACTAGGCAGAGTTCAACGAGCCGCTAAAGTGAAGCCAGCGCGCGTTACATTCTTACGAGTTAGTATGTGAATCATTTAGGTGTAAATTAAGTCGATTTTGATATCATAATAGATCGATTTGGTCTAAGAGTGGGTCTTCTTGCTTGTGATAACGATTCTCATGCAACTATTTATTGCTTTCCTTAGCCACCATCTTCTCTCTTCTCTTTTTCTTGTTCACAAACGTGTCGTCTTCACTTACACTTCCTCACCCTCGCTGAAGTCTCAATTTCTCCTTCGCTATTCTTACTACAACTTCTGTCATTCACACGAGCTCAAAATAACTTCACCTTATCATTATTCGACAACTCGTTCGCTATCCAAATGGACGACTCTACACAGCTTGTCAAGCTGATGGAGACAGCACGCTTAACCAAACCCGCGGACGAACCCAGCACCAGTCAAAGTCATGATACCAAACTTCGCCCTTCCGCGCTTGAGTCCTCAGTACTCAAGAATGTTCCAGTTGATCTCATACTCGAGATAAACAAACATCTTCCACCTGCGTCTAAACAAGTCCTCGCTCTCTCCTGTCGGCCGATGCATTTCACATTGGGTTCTCAACACTACAAGCAGCTCAAAGAACGCTCTCACGCCTTCGAGCTTCTCACGCTACTGGCGCGGGAAAAGCCCGACCATATTGCCTGCTACCACTGCCACAAGTATCATTCAATCTCAGAGGCCCGACGTATGGGA
Source organism: Glarea lozoyensis ATCC 20868 (assembly GCF_000409485.1). Classification (NCBI taxonomy): domain Eukaryota; kingdom Fungi; phylum Ascomycota; class Leotiomycetes; order Helotiales; family Helotiaceae; genus Glarea; species Glarea lozoyensis. The sequence continues at coordinate 967,687 of NW_007361004.1, read as the reverse complement.
CATGATTCCGACCGCGTCGAATCTCCCTGCGGGGCTAATGATCAATATCTCCACGGGAATTTCACCTTCACCATCTTTCAGATGGCTATGAAGTGTTACTCACAAAGCGTCGGTTACACCGACCTCCTGAGAAGTATCTCTCACCAGTCTACTTGGTATTGTATTGGTCAAAATTATCTCCACCACCTTACAATCGTACCGAAGATAACTCAGGGTTCTATGATTATTCGGGCGCAAGTAGTACTTGTGAAATCGTCAGCTCGACCATTCCGCCGTCACATCTATTACAAGCTAAATATCTGTCCCCATATATCATTAATATGGGATACACGGTCGGACGCAATTGGCTTCGTACAAGGAGGCCAATTACCCGGATCGGACCCCGAGGTACATGTCAATGGCCCTGGAGTCACCAACAAGTGCTTCTACTGCCATACCGACTACTCTGTCGAGTATCACACCCCGGCCGAAAATATTCAGGCAGCATGTATCACGAGGTGGCGCGACATCGGTGGAGGTCTGTCGCCCTTGGACAAGCAATTCCGGAATCATGTCAACCGGAACTATCAATCTTTCGATCCCAATCGAGAATCTGTCTGGGACAAGTTTGAGGAAACACGAGATCCGGCGTTCGTGGCTATGAATATCATTCCTCGACAAGAGATGGATGGGATTGTGAATGAGTTTTGTCGCTCTGCCGGCTTGCGGCGCGATGAGAGGAGTTCAGAGATGATGGAGATCTAATTTTGTTTGGGTAGATCAAACAGTTTAAAGATCGATGAAAGGTCATTTTGGAGAAAACAAGGGTTGGATACAGGGAATGCTTGGGTTTATTCTTATCAGCTTCATTTGGGCCGTCATTATTACTTTAGAGCTTGGAATGTTTTGGGATGGCGCAATGGTTGACGCATTGGAGGGTTGATTTTTGGTTATTGTATTTATATGAGATCGTTTGGGAAGACAAAAGGTCAAGTTTTTGGATGGTGTTATAGGCGGGCATTTCACGGGTCTGTATCATAGATGGATCTAAAATATACACAACTGATCAATACAACTTTTCAGACATGACTTACAAGAAGACCCTATAGGATAAAAGCTTACCATCAAATACACTCACAGGGCCAGTGCATACATTCGATTTATCGCTAACTGTGTCATTTACACATCTCAAACTGCTGAAAACGCTTCCCTTTCTCCATGTCAAACGACCAAATGAATCCTTTGATCTAATAACAGCTTCATGTTCCGTCACGAACCAGATTCATTCACGTCATTCTGCTTCTGGTAGACCTTCCCGTTTGGAGCAGTATAAATAGATCCACCTTGGCCATCATTGTAGTAAGTCGATTTATCCCCATTGGCGTAGTAGTATGAGCCATCTAAGTAACTGTATGAGCATATGTTCGAGCTCATGAAGCACGTTGCAACTTACCGCGGTTAGAATAGTGATACGCAGGTCCATCGGCAGTGACGCGATTGTCGTATCGATTGCCCTGGTCAGTCTATTAGCTTATGCCGTAAACTAGAATGGATTTGAATGATTAAATTGGTATACCTGAGAATTGGTACCCCTTCTGGTTATGGTGTATGGAGCCAAGGGCTTTTGTGAGGAACTATTATCGCTGAACGGTTGTTTATCCGACGGCTGGGTTGCAGAAGATTGGGTCTCAGACGATGGAGTCTCAGACTTTTGGGGGCCAGAATGCTGGTAACTAGAATGTTCGTAACTAGTGTGCTGATAACCCGTATGATCGTATTTAGTATGCTGGTAACTAGTATGCTCGTAGCTAAAATTCGGGTGTTCAGACGGTTGGCTTTCACAGGGTTTTGCTGCAGTGACTTGTTTCTGTAACTGCTGCTCTTCGGTCGGTCGTTCGTCAGACCTGAGGGTATACAATGATGATGGATAATTGACTCTTCGCATCTTGGAAGTGATTTCCTGGGCGGGAAATTAAACACTTGGACTTTAATTTGTGACTGAGTTCTGTTGCTGAGCGGTGATGATAAATTAGAAGAAGTGATGGCAGAGCAAGATGAAATGTGTCTGATCAATTCCGGCAAATCCATCTCATGAAGTGAGGAAGGTACGTTTCAGCCACGCTGATTGTTTCGACTGCCGCTTACCTAGAATTCATAGAGGAGTCTGGAGCAACCTCAAAGCGTTTCTGGAAATTTTCTAGCGTCACCTCTGCTCACTCAATTGCAAAATGAGGGAATTAATAAAGGGTGCGGGATTGATGTCCCATGCAGAACTAGGTTGGGCTAATGACCACAATCACGTCGGTTGTTTTTCGTCTCATGGAACTTGACCTTTTCAATAGCAACAACCAAGCTATGTGGTAGGCAATTCCAAAATAGGAACAAAAGTCGTTGCAGTGAAGTCCTTCGCCGCCGTTTGTTGTGTTGTGATTTTGGTGGTCACTTTTCATCATTAGCATAAAGCGGAATTACAGGAAATAGAGATGCTTCAGCTGCAATCATACCAGATGGATGCGAGACTATGCTCTGTTTTTATCTTGCCATTTGGATTGTATATTCTGACACTTGGGTTATTTGTTCCGCTTTCATCGTCAACCCCATATTTATCAACAGCATCGACAATATCTATCAATGCTTCATCCAGTCTTTATGGAATCAAATCTGATTCCAGCTTCATAGAAACTCAGACTCTCTTCATTGTTGTTTCAAGAATGCTTTCAACTCTGTCAACTCAAGAATCGGTTCACCTTTGATTCACCTCCTCGATTTGTTGGTGTATTTTTATCTCTCATTTCTTGGTGCGACGAATAGGTTTGGTTGTATTGACTAATGCTTCAGTCAGTGTATCATTTTCATGTAGAGACTGAGCGATCATACACCAAGCAATAACTTTCTTTTCAGGACTTTGGTCTTCCTTGCGCTTCTTATACACCTTATTTACTTTGCGAACTATACGACATCAGCATTGTAAATTATCTGGCACACTGCAGACTTCAACTTACGCGCCTGGCTCATCTTCGCAGCTTTCTTCTTATCCAAAGCGGCAAGGGTATAATTCTTGCCACCATCATTTGTACTATTTTTCTTGAGAATCACAGTACTTTCACTGCTTCGGTTTTTTATCGTTGCTATCGTCATATCGGGTTGACTAGAGCATTGATCATGGTCGGCCAAGATTCATAAGGAAGTTGCTGTTTAGTAGGGTGGGTATCAAGGCGATGCTATTGATATTGCCAGATTGTCTATTGATGTGGCTAAGCGAGGTGGCCAACCCTGTTGTTAAGTACACGTTCATTCACAACACAATAGATCGGTTACACTTACCTGATCTAGAGGAACAATGGAAGGAGATAAAAGTCTCATTCCCTGTCTAGAGCACTATCTAATCAGCTAAATCAGTTCTATAATCACCAAATATATAAGCACTAATTGCGAATTTCACGCTACTTTTTCTATGTCCATACCTTAAAAAGATCATCATATTCACTGACCAACAAAGCTTTTTGTGTCAAAGAGCAACGCAGCATTTCGCTTATGTGCTTTGTCACTCGACTTTGAAACAGCGACATTTACACTCCAGCTTTGTTTACATGGGCAGTTTATACTTCAATCATAGGACAGGTAACTTTCTCATTCTTGTAAATTACGCATACACTAATGAAATAGATAAGGAGAAGTCATAGAATGAGACAAACTTCAGGATGGTTACAATTTGTTGCTTGAGGCGTTCTATAATGTCCTTTACCTTTCTTGTTAAACTGAATTGTTGGGTGTTCAAGAACAGCCTAATAGGGTTGCGATTTGAATGGGCGAAGGGCTGGAACAGGAACACAGCTAAGTATGAGCAACAAAGAACAGTGAGTACCCTGATCATTAACTATTGCTGTTCGCTCTCTCTCTCCTCCTCCCACTCATGTCCCCTAAAGTTGTCCATTTATACAACCACCATTTCCAGTCCAGTTTTGGCGTCTCCTTCAGCCCAGATCAAAATTGTTAGCCAACCAGTATCAAAACCTCATTACCAACAAGAATACAGCACCTCCAAATGTCACGCCAAATCCAACGAGTAGCTCGCTGTCGAAACTGTCAGCAGGTCTGTCCACAAGGATATGGTGACAGAGAAAATGTGCTGGTCTGCGGTCACTGTCGCAACATCAATAAATCGGAGATTACCCTCAGACGTCAGACCCAAGACGCTCTGCTGGCACGTTCGTGTGCGGCATACAAATCTCCAGTGGGATTCCACCATATGACAGAAGGAGGAGATCACGTACACTCTTACTTCGAATGGGTGGCGAGTCAGGGTGAACCAATCTTACCTCACCTTGATCCTGACCATCAAGACCCAGATTATGAAGCTGCCACTGAGCGCAACATCCAAGGTTATGTCAGCTATCTCAATGGCTACGAAAACAACACCAAAAACATTGTGGCCTTTATGAATCTTGTACGCAGGATCACGGATTCCGATATGGCCAACTTCGATTTCAGACTGGTGACACCATCATTCAGATCAAGCTTCATCATGTATGCCTCGCAAAGTCAGATCGTATCAAATCCAAATATCTTCTACCGTCGCGCGGGCTATCTTCGATTTGTGAACCGATGGATGGAATCTCTTCCAGACGCCGACACGCGGTTGACGTTTTGGAATGCTCGGCTTGATCTTGCGATCAACAATCAAGCAGAATTGGTCAACAGATCTTCTTATGGGGTACCGCGCAAAGATCATGCCGTCAATGATCTAGGACAGTGGGTTCCTGTTCCAATTAATTTATGGAGAAGAACACTCAAACTTGTGCGTCAAGACCAACAGGAAGAGGCACATTTTGTGCAGTGCTTAGCAAACGAAGGAAACGAGGGGAATGAGGAAGCTCCGCCCCCATACGAAAATTAGATGATGGAAATGTCCTGGTTAGGAGATCATGATATTGTGTCTAAGATTTACAACGCTCTAGACAAGTGATCACAGCTTGATCTCCTGGCTTGTTGGATCTTATATACCATCTCATCTTTTAACAATAAACAACCGTCAAGCCTTTGCAAATGACCACAATTTCCACATCCCTTTGAATAAAAACCACGCAATAATGTCTAAATCAGCATATCTCATTTAATTAGTACATCCACGAATCAACCCTTCCAAGTGTCATCTGCATATCTATTCCTGTGAAACATCTTCCTTCGCCATTGTGTAACTAGTTCTGCCAAATAATTGTCACTTGTGTAATCAATGGGTCTCATGATGTTGATGTTGGTATCTAACCCTCCCGTGCCAGATTCCCCCCTTTTATTCGCTTCGGCTATTTGACAGCCGTGCTTGGGACGGCAGTATGTTAAGATCTTACAGAAGAAGGTGTAAACAAGGAGTTTGGTAGAAAAAACCCTCTATTGACAGGTTTAAAAGAACTTCGGAAAGTATGGTAACTTACATGATGGGATCAAAGGGCGACGTACAGTGGAGGGAAGTCAAGACTCAATATTCTGTAACCGCGGTGCGAGCACACATGAACGAAATGCATCTCGGCTGAGTTTATAAGTGACACAGCAAGAACTTTATAGAGGAAACAAAGATACAAAGCTATCCATTCTGATGCCTTCTGTATTACTCTTTCATAGACAGCCTTTCTACTCTAGTAGAGCGAGCGGCATACAGCCGTTCATAAGATCGAGACGAGCTCCGTCTTGGCTCAGAGAGAGAATTTCGTCTTCCTTGAATCCAAATCCGTTACTCTCATTGCGACAATTATTCCAGTTCTGCAGGCTGAGGACAATCAGTTGCTGTTGATGAAAGTCTCTCACAATTTGAAAAGGCCAACTTACTGAAAATGGAACTCTCAGAGTGGCTTGGTAATTGATTGGTGGGACCATGCCACCCCGATGTGCTTTTTGGTCGGTTTTCTGCGGGGCGATATTGTTGGTAATGCTGCTGGCCAATTGAGGATAGCTGCTGCAACCTGGTTGCTTCATGACGATGTGGGGGAGGATTTCTATGTCCGACTGAAGAACCAGGATTGAATGAGGTGTGAACTGAGGATGATAAGACAACATTATTTGGCAGCTCTATTATCTCGGAGTAGAAGTCATGGTTGGCGGCGAAATTTGGGCCGGGGATTGCTTGATGGTTGTCTCCTTCAACGAACATCGCACCATGTTGTATACTTTGTGATGATTGCTGAGCCAAATTCTGGACGGAGTAAGATGGAGGAGAGATCTCATAAGGATCACAAAGTCTGTTATTATTTGAAAATAGTTCGGTATTTATCCCTTGCGGCTGGATGATTGGTGCATTCTGGATACATTTTGGGCGGCCACTAAGAATCCTAGGTACGTAGTTATTAGATAGCTGGGAACGATGATGTGTTCCTCGTTTGTCTTCGGAAACAGCGTCGTGGCGTCGGGGATCTGTGTGGCCTTTCGAATCACTGCCATGTCTTGATGGCGTCACAGTAGATCTGTGTCTAGTTTTGTGCTTAGATACTGTTCTTTCAGTCTTGATCTGCTCTGTTATAACAGTTTTGGTGACGGTGGTGGTGCTTTTCAAAGTGGTGACGCTTCTGTTCGTAACCAATTTCTTTTTGGAGGTCGTCTTATGCGTTTCGAAAATGCTTTTGAGAGTTGTAGACATCTTTGGGGCGGCCGTTGCTGATACTCGATAACCCACCAACGATGGAAAGAAGTCATGTATGCTTCTTACATGCGAAGGCATGTTACATTTTGCTCGCCATCATTATATACTGACTGAGCGGTGATTAGGCAGGCTGAAGAAGATATTCACTCTATTAAGGGCGGTAATGAACAAGAGGGTTCTCAAGTCGGTGTAGTCTTGAAAACATACTTGATACCCAAAAAAATTCTGAAAGGCTTAATGTTGTGAAAAGTAGAGATTTATTCGCCAGGACTTCTCCGGGACTAGAAGAAAGACCGAAGGACATAAGTCACTTCGTCCTCATGAGAGCAGTGAAGAGGACAATAATATCAGAACCCGCTTAGCGAATTCAAGAGAGCTCTCCGGCATGAATAAACGGAGCGTGTTACAGACTCTGGCGACTTGGTGAACTGTCTGGGCACTGTTGATCCATATTTAGGCAGGCTGGAGTATTGACTGAATGGGATCTCCAATTCGTCACAACTCAAGGTTGACAATTTATTATGACCTCCTAGGCTTTATTCCCTCAACGTTGCGAAATCGATAGTGAACAAAACATCCTTTGTAGTCTCAATCGATACCCAATCAGCCTTTACATGATTGCTTGTACTGATTGATCCGCCAAACTCGGTCTGCCAATTCGTAACGTCCCATTCCAGGCCATTGGTGCTAATGATTGAAGGCTCCTTGAGCGGAATAATGCCAACATTTTCACCCAAAGTTACTCCCCGGAAACTGGCTCTAGATTTGATCTTGTGCTTCCCCGACTTCAACACGAAAGTGATCCCCTCGCTTGACAAGAGGAACATCTTTCCGGAGTCATAGCTCTTTTGGAACATATATAGATGATGCAGTACGGATATTCCTTGATCGACACGTCCACCCAAACCGCCCAGAACCACGATATTTATAGGCTCTGTTTGCTCGGTAGACCAGACATGTTGGACAGACTTGGTGAAATCTGTCGAATACTGATCTGGATCATGGAGCACCTTAACGTCTTGGCCTTCCCAGAAACTGCGCGCTTGGGAAGTCAAAGAATCAAGATCGCCAATCACAAGATCTAGGGGAAGACGCTCCTGTTCAGACTTGACCAGGTCGTGTACTCGGTTGGCGCCTCCATCTGCGCCAATGTGTACGGAGCAGTTAGCCCAAATTTTGCGATAGAATGAAATGTCAAGTTTCAGAGGTTGGTTTAGAACTATCAGCGCATATTTCTGGTGTTCGCCAGGTTCATCTGAGAAAATATCAGCTGGATGCCATATTGTCTCCACGTCATCGGATGTGCTCATCGTCGAAGAAGATGGCCGTGCGAGAGTTGCGTCAATGAATGTAGGCACTGCTTGCTGTCCATAACAAGAGAAAACTGCAGTTAGGTTCTTCAATTCAATACCAGAAATCCGAAGGGTAAGTAAGGAATTCGCATTTAAGTACTTGAGTGTGTGGAGGAAGCAGGTCCAGGTCGCTCAAGTCGTCTGATCGATAAGTAATCGCTTCACGTGATTGGCTCTCGACTTCTCCAAAATAAATCGAGGACGCTTACAAAACATTTTGAGCCAAACCCAAGCTTCAAAGCTTCGTTCCACCTTTTCCTTTGTTCGACACGCCAGCTACTGAGTAGATATCCTTTCACCAAGCTTCCCATTATGTTCAAGACAGCCCTCCGAGCCACACCCCGGCGCATCACCCCAACCCGTACAGTCTTTCAAAATACCTCGTCGCGGCGATTTTTAAGCACAGCACCACCGTCCCAGAAGTCGCGAAGCTGGAAGAGCAGTGCTATGAGATGGGCGTTAGCTGCTGGGGGAGTGTACTATTATAACACAAGCAACTTGTTTGCGGAAGAGCCGGAATGTTAGTGGCGAATGCTATTCTCTTACAAGAGGCACTGCTAATGATTTCACAGCTACCATTCAGAAGTTAGATGAGTCAATACACCATGTCCAGGAATCCAGGCAGCCAACCATAGATGCCATTGTCGAGGAGAAAAGAAACAAAGAGGCGCAACGTCAAGCCGAGGAGGAACAGCAGAGAAGAAATGCGGAGAGGGCAATTACTCAAGAAGGAGCCGCAGAAGAAGAACACGAAGAAGGCGGGCTGGGTGGACTCGAAGAGGAAGCGGATCAGCAGGGAGCATTTAACCCGGAAACTGGAGAGATCAATTGGGACTGCCCATGTCTTGGAGGAATGGCGCATGGTCCTTGTGGAGAGGAATTCAGAGCTGCATTTAGCTGCTTTGTCTATTCGACTGAAGAGCCAAAAGGAGTTGAATGCATAGAAAAGTTCAAGTCAGTGTTTGAATGCTTCTGGATGGCAGCGCCGAGCTAATGGATCTCAGGGGTATGCAAGACTGTTTCCGAGCGCATCCCGAGGAATACGGCGCCGAATTGGAGGATGACGAAGAGGAAGTCGAACAGGAGTTACGGGCTCGTCAACAAGATTCTAATTCCGAGAAAGCATCGACCCAAGCTGAAACGCTGCCTCTTCAAGCCGAGCCATCACAAGAGCCACCTAAAGTTGGTACGGAAGTTAATAAGAAGGAGTCCATTGAGAACACGGAGCCATACCGAGACAGTACCAACACTAAGTCTGCTGAGGCAACGAAGAGCGGCGATGAGGGAGGTCATTTAGTACCAAAATCGGCGCATGATGCCTCATGAACACCAGCAGGTTGCGTTAATTGTATAAGATGTATATGTACTATAATTGGAAATGGCATGAAGATACGTAATATGTACCATACCAAAATACAAAATCGCCCTTTCAAACACCCGAGAAAACCAGAATGACCATATCTTCACACTAGCGCTGCATGAACATAACTCATTATTGACAATTGGGAGATTGTTTGATCAGCCACCTTCTTCCTTTATCGGTGCTTATTTCTCTGTTAGATAATATAATCCCTCGAACTGATGATAAGCATTAACAATGCTAAGCAAGCTCTTATTAAATTAAAATCATTTCAACGCAACCATGCATCAGAGGAAATTTTACAAAGTTACATGGGGAATCTATCTGATTTGTTACATCCTCGTCTCTGAAGGCTCACCTATTCACAGCATCAACTCCAGTGGGTTTTCTACCACCTTCTTGAACTCCTTGATCCATTCTCCTCCAACGGCGCCATCAACAACCTTGTGATCAAAACTTCCAGTAACAACGATCTGATCATCCCACTCTATTGAGGTTCCTTCTTCGGTCTCCACTGGAATTGCGACCTTCTTAGTGGTTCCAACGGCGAGAATACCTGCTTGGGGAGGGTTGATAACGGCTGTGAATCTATCGATAGCTGGGTTCATTCCCATGTTAGAAATCGTGAAAGTTCCGCCCTGGTACTCTTCTGGCTTGAGCTTTCCATCTCTGGCACGCTTGCCAAGATCCTTAACCTGGGCAGAAATTGATTGGAGACCGAGACCATCAACAGACTTCACGATTGGGGTCATGAGTCCAACAGGCGTAGCAACAGCAACCTGATAAAGGACGTTAGCTTCCTATGTTAGTTGAAAAAGTAGCTGAGATCAAACTTACGGAGACATCAACGTTGTCGAATTGGCGAATGAAACCATCTCTCCAACTAGAGTTAACCGTTGGTACTTTCTTGCAGGCCACACCAACAGCTTTAATCAAGAAATCATTGACCGATAGCTTGTACTGGCCATCCGCGGAAGCATTGAGAGCTGCTCTCAATTTGAGCAATTTGCTGACAGAAACAGAGGCGGCAACGAAGTAATGAGGGTTCTGGTTCATAGATTCAGTGAGGCGGTTTGCGATGGTCTTTCGCATTGAGGAGATTGGAGTGTCTGTGTATGAGGCGGCTGGCGCGGCTCCTGGAGCTGCAGATGGTGCTCCACCGGACGAGGCTTTTTTGACATCAGATTCGGTGATTTGTCCACCAGTTCCAGTACCCTTCAATCCCGTAATCTTTACACCGGTCTCGATCGCAAGTCTGACAGCAGCAGCGCTCGCGTTTGGTTGTCTTTCCAGAGCTGGCTGTAGCTTTCCACCACTTGATTCTGTCTCTTCGGGGACTGGCGCAGATTCGGTTTTGGATGATGGGGGTGCGGTGCCAGACTGAGAATCTGCTGGCTCCGAGGATTCGGAAGCTTCTTCTTTGGGTGGTGGTGCTGGGGCTGATTCTCCTCCAGCATCTTCGAGGGTGAAAGACTCGAAAGCAGAAGCGTCTTCGCCCTCCTCGATCATAACTGCGATAGGCTACTGGATGTTAGAAGAGCCAATTTACTGTTTGTTCTCCATTCAATCCTTACATTACCGACGGCAACATCCTTGGTACCAGAGTCCTTCAAGATTTTGGCGAGAACTCCCTCTTCCTGGAATTCAAAGTCCATCTGTGCCTTATCCGTCTCGATCTCCACTAAAACATCACCGGGTGAGATGGCATCCCCGGGCTTTTTCTGCCACGTTCCAATGTTACCAGCTGTCATTGTAGGTGATAGCGCAGGCATGGAGACCACCGTATGAGGTGGGAAAGATTTGGCGGCATAGCATCGTGCGAATTGATATGAAAGAGACGAGGTTTGTTGAAGGGCGCGCCTTCTCAGCACCGCGGTGAACATTCTGAGAGCTGTGGGAGAGGAAATATGCGACAGAAACAAAAAGAGAGAGAAGTTGGACGAGGAATCCTGACAATTGAAGTCTAGGACTCGCAACACCTGGCGTTGTTGGTGGTCTTGATAGACGTGTAAAAAGATTGGAGTTGATGGAATTCAACTAAAAATCGGCGAGCTAAGAGCTCCCAACGCTCCTGTTGTCCTGCCTTAGTCCCCGATCGCCGAGATATCACGTGGGTAGCTCTATGTTTCCGGGATTGCTCTTGATAGATATCATCAACGAAGATAGGCCGTTGCAATAAGGAAAGAAGAAAAATAGTAATTTTAATGCGGTTTTATTTATCGGAAACTCCACTTTCAGGAATATTCTGTTTGCCAATATTTGAAGTCTATGAAAAGCTGTCGTAATCCAAAGTATACAATTATTGGCTTGATTGCCGCGACGCGCTTAGCCACCACGAATCCGCTGGGATCGCTAAGGTGTCAGATACATTATTGTTTAAGCTGAGAAGGAGATAACACTCTGGACTCTTGGAGACCGTTTCCTGGGTCAACACAACGACGAATCCGGCGAAAGACAGCACAAGCGTCACGAATGGAACTCGGCGCATGCGATCGGCCACCATGAGTTCTATCGTTTTTGTGGTATCGGCGCTGGAAGCTATAGCAGCTTCAAAGGAAGCTTCAAAAAGGCAACAATTGGGCGACTCTGTCCAAAATGCTTTAAAAGAGATCAAGGCACAAGAACCCAACTTACCGGATCCCGAAATCATATTTACTCCGCTCCAAGCTGCGACTAAATCCGGCAGTATCCCATTAACAACTACGGCACTCGATTGCATTGGCAAACTCATCAGCTATTCGTACTTCTCCGTCCCATCCTCCCCAAATGCCGACAAAGAGGCCGCTCGAGACCCCCTCATCGAACGAGCGATCGATACAATATGCGACTGCTTTCAGGGGGAAACAACGCCTGTGGAGATCCAATTGCAGATTGTCAAGTCCTTACTGGCTGCTGTTTTGAACGATAAAATCGTTGTTCATGGTGCAGGACTGCTGAAAGCTGTCCGCCAGGTATACAATGTCTTCCTACTGTCAAAAAGCAGTGCGAATCAACAAGTAGCCCAAGGAACCTTGACACAGATGGTCGGTACGGTGTTCGAGCGGGTGAAAACAAGAATACATATGAAGGAGGCTCGGATGAATCTGTCGCGGCTTGGGAAGACGACTGGGAACGTTAGCTCTTTAACAGTCGACGCTACGGAATCGATAAACGAGTCCGCCGGAGTCATTGACAGTGATGAAGCAGTGGCAGAAACGCCAGTGGATGGGGCCCCTGGAGATGATGGACCGAAACTCACGTTAAAGGATCTGGAGCACCGCAAAAGTTTCGATGATTCCCAGATGGGCGAAGGGCCTACGATGGTAACTCAGGTCAAACCGGTACGGTCGTCTTCGCGGTCTGCCTCTGGACAAAATCTTGCTGATCATAGCACGGACGACGGCCTGGAGTCCGAGGATGCCGAAGACGAGGTTTACATTAGAGATGCTTATTTGGTCTTCAGATCATTTTGCAACCTTAGCACCAAGGTGCTTGCTGCTGACCAACTCTATGATTTGAAAGGACAAGCTATGCGGTCAAAACTCATTTCCCTCCACCTGATACACACGCTACTCAACAATAACATGCTCGTCTTCACTTCTCCCTTATGTACCATCACGAATAGCAAGAGTAATGAGCCCACCGGGTTTCTTCAAGCTATCAAATTCTACCTCTGTCTTAGCATTACCCGGAATGGGGCCAGTTCTGTAGATCGAGTTTTCGAAGTTTGTTGTGAAATCTTTTGGCTAATGCTGAAATTTATGCGGGCCCCCTTCAAAGTTTGTCACGCTATACCGAACTTCGTGTCTTTGACTAACCGTGCTACAGAAAGAAATAGAAGTCTTTTTAAACGAGATTTACTTGGCTCTTCTAGAAAGACGAACTGCGACTGTGGGCCAGAAGCTGTATTTCATGGGCATCTTGCAGAGGTTATGCGCAGACCCTCGTGCGTTGGTGGAAACTTATCTCAACTACGATTGTGATGGGAATGTGGACAACATATTTCAAAAGCTCATTGAGGATTTGTCGAAAGTCTCGAGCTCGGCCGTTATGGTTAGCCCTTTACATCAACAGCAATATGAAGAAAAGGCTGGAAAATTAGGCGGAAGTGGTTATGATTGGCAAGCTCGGGGAATGCTTCCTCCGTCATTAACTACTGCGCACATGAGTGCGAACCATGACAATGGGGAAGCTGAAATCCCTAAAGAGTATATAATCAAGCGTCAGGCTTTGGATTGCCTGGTAGAGACATTGAGATCACTCGTTAATTGGTCCCAGCAAGGGATTGCTGAGGTTACGAATGCGGATCCCAACGTCAGAGCCTCAGAAGATATCCGAGACTCATTAGATCCATCAGGCAACGATAGCTCGTCCAGAATTACCAACGGAGATACTCCTATACCCCCCTCAACGCCGGTGATCGATGACGATCCAGAACAACTCGAGAAGGAGAAACAGCGGAAGACTGCCGTCAGTAACGCCATCAAACAATTCAACTTCAAACCGAAACGAGGTCTCAAGCTTCTGCTCTCCGAAAAGATCATACCAAGTAATAGTCCGGAGGACATAGCCCATTTTTTACTTGGCGAAGATCGGTTAGACAAAGCGCAGATTGGAGAGTTCCTTGGTGAAGGCGACGAAGAGCACATTGCGATTATGCATGCTTTCGTTGATAGCATGGATTTTACGAAGCGGCGATTTGTTGATGCCTTGAGGCAATTCTTGCAATCATTTCGCCTTCCTGGTGAGGCTCAGAAGATTGATCGATTTATGTTGAAATTCGCCAACAGATACGTAACTGGAAATCCCAATGCATTCGCAAATGCGGATACTGCTTATATTCTGTCTTACTCGGTGGTTATGTTGAACACAGATCTTCACAGCAAGAACGTCGTCAGGCGAATGACCCCAGAAGACTTTATCAAGAATAATCGGGGAATCAATGACAATGCTAATCTGCCAGACGAATATCTGACCGGGATTTATGACGAGATCGCCAAGGATGAGATAGTGCTAAAGAGTGAACGTGAAGAAGCAGCTGCGAAAGGAGCACTTCCTCAAGCCTCTGGTGGCATTGCTGCAGGTCTTGGACAAGCCCTCGCAACTGTTGGTCGCGATCTGCAGCGTGAGGCTTATACAAAACATGCTGAGGAAATTTCTCTGCGATCTGAACAACTCTTTAAAAGCCTCTACCGCAAGGAACGTAAGAATGCGGCGAACGCTGGAAACAGCAGATTTATACCCGCTACTTCCTTCAAGCACGTCGGGCCGATGTTTGATGTAGTATGGATGTCATTCTTTTCTGGGCTATCAGGACAAATGCAGAACGCGCATAACATTGAGATTATCAAATTATGTATGGAGGGAATGAAACTAGCAGTACGAATATCTTGTCTATTCGACTTGGAAACACCCAGAGAGGCATTCGTTTCTGCGCTCAAGAACGCTACGAATCTCAACAACCCTAACGACATGATGGCCAAAAATGTTGAAGCGTTAAAGAATCTTCTTGAAATTGCGCAGACAGAGGGTAACCTGCTCAAGGGGTCGTGGCGGGATATTTTGATGTGTGTCAGTCAACTTGACAGACTTCAACTGATTTCCGAGGGGGTCGACGAGGGCTCAATTCCGGATGTGTCTAAAGCTAGAATTGTAGCTCCCTCCCGTCAGGACACCAACTCTTCTAGGAAATCCGGACAGTCTCAAAGGCCGCTGCGCGCACGACCCCGGTCGACCTCGGCGAACACCACCTACTCCATGGAAATTGCTATGGAGAGCCGATCTGACGAAGTCATCAAAGCAGTCGATAGGATATTCACCAATACTGCCAACCTCAACGGGGATGCCATTGTACATTTTGTGAGGGCTTTGACGGAAGTAAGCTGGGATGAGATCAAGATCTCAGGTTCAAACGAGTCACCACGCACTTACAGTCTACAGAAGCTAGTGGAGATCAGTTACTATAACATGACCCGTGTTCGATTCGAGTGGACAAACATTTGGTCAGTTCTTGGAGAGCACTTCAATCGAGTGGGATGTCACAACAATACCGCTGTTGTGTTTTTCGCTCTGGACTCGCTTAGACAACTATCCATGCGTTTCATGGAGATTGAAGAACTTCCAGGGTTTAAATTTCAAAAAGACTTCCTCAAACCTTTCGAGCATGTCATGTCGAACAGCAACGTTGTTGCCGTAAAGGATATGGCTCTTCGATGCCTTATACAAATGATTCAAGCTCGTGGAGAAAATATTCGTTCCGGTTGGAGAACTATGTTTGGCGTTTTTACCGTTGCTGCTCGAGAACCATACGAGAGTATTGTTAATTTGGCATTTGAAAACGTCAATCAAGTCTACAAGACACGATTTGGCGTCGTCATTTCACAGGGTGCTTTTGCTGACCTGATAGTGTGTCTCACAGAGTTCTCAAAGAACATGAGATTCCAGAAAAAGGGGCTTCAAGCAATGGAAACTCTGAAGTCTATCATCCCAAAAATGCTCAAGACTCCGGAGTGTCCTCTTTCGCATAAATCTATTGCCAATTCGGATGGCTCAACAAAATCCACTGAGCCGTTGTCAAAACAGCCGAGCCGAACGACTCAGGAGGAAGCCTTTTGGTTTCCGGTACTTTTCGCCTTTCACGATGTGTTAATGACAGGTGAGGACTTAGAAGTTCGATCCAATGCTCTTAATTACTTGTTCGAATCGATAATCCGTTATGGTGGCGACTTTCCAACCGACTTCTGGGACATACTGTGGCGACAACTGCTGTACCCCATTTTCATGGTCTTGAAATCTAAGTCTGAGATGTCGAACGTGCTGAACCACGAGGAACTCTCGGTTTGGTTGTCAACTACCATGATTCAAGCGCTCCGCAACATGATAACTCTCTTTACCCACTATTTCGAGTCGTTAGAGTATATGCTTGACAGGTATATGGACCTTCTTGCGATGTGCATATGCCAAGAGAACGACACCATCGCACGAATTGGAAGTAACTGTCTTCAGCAACTTATCTTGCAGAACGTTACCAAATTCCAACCTGAGCATTGGTCGAAAATTGTCGGGGCCTTTGTCGAACTGTTTGAGAGAACAACAGCCTATCAGCTCTTCTCGGCCGCGACCGGATCAGGCGCCAACGGGGCTGAGGCTCTGTCACCACTTGAAGATGCGCCGGAGGACGAGAAGTCGCTCAAGATCAATGGATCGAATGGCACAGCTACATCAGAGACGGACAGCATCAATGACGATGAAGCCAAAACGCCCACTGCAGCTCCCAATGAGCTAGAGGATTACAGGCCATCTTCGGGCCTTCAGCAACAGCCGGTTGTCGTCACTGCGGCTCGGAGGCGCTTTTTCAACAAGATCATTACTCGTTGTGTTCTCCAGCTACTGATGATTGAAACTGTTAATGAGCTCTTTTCTAATGATGCTGTGTACGCTCAAATTCCAAGTCCAGAGCTGCTTCGTCTCATGGGTCTCCTTAAGAAGAGCTTTTTGTTCGCGAAGAAGTTCAATGAGAATAAAGAGCTTCGCATGCGACTTTGGCGAGAAGGCTTCATGAAGCAGCCTCCTAACCTCTTGAAACAGGAAAGCGGGAGCGCGGCAACATATGTGAGCATTTTATTACGCATGTACCATGATGAAGGCGAGGAGAGGAAGAGAAATCGTAACGATACAGAGGCAGCACTTGTGCCCTTGTGCGCCGATATCATTCGGGGATTCACACTATTAGAAGAAGAATCTCAGCAGCGTAACATTATTGCATGGAGACCGGTGGTGGTTGATGTTATGGAGGGATATACGAACTTTCCTAGAGAAGGATTCGAAAAGTATATTGAAGTATTTTACCCACTCGGAATAGATTTGTTAAGCAGAGATATGGGCGTTGAGGTCAGGATGGCATTGCAGTCAATGCTACGGCGTGTAGGCGAGTTAAAACTTGGCTTACCTGGGGCACCGCCTCTTGGGTCGCCAACGAGCATACACTCTTCTTACCCATTCGGGAGCAGAAGATCGAGTCGGCGGGAATAACCGCCCAACGGGTTTAGGCGTGGCATTGCGTTGGAATAGCTTGTTATACTTCTGATCTTGTTTCTTGAGCGATGCATTCGCACGGCCGTTGTGCCGGCTTTTGATGGTGTTTGGTCGGTTGTACCATCAGGCGTTCCGGATGAAGGATAGAAGAAAGGATGGTGTGAGACTTGTACAGTATACTACGATTTATAGACTGGGGAAGACTTGTTACAATATTCTCTGTTGGCTTTTCGTTTGTTTCAAGTGATGTCTTGTCTTTTGAAGTGGATTATTAGGCAGGATTGTGCCAAAATCACTATTTTATAGAATTTAGCTATTTTAACCGAAAATTGAGTAGTGGAGACGACTTAAAATATTCAGTTCACGACAGGCAAGTGTGTTTCCACGTTGTTTATATAGCCTCATTTCTCATGGCTGATATAACAAACAAAGCCATACCTTGCAGCGTGGTAATGAAGTCTTGAACAATAGAGCGCGAAATTAAGTATAACCGATAGTGAGGGTCGTACCATTGCAGGATAGAGGATCTTACACCTGCTTAAGAAAACCACCCTCGACACCAATCTTCCATCCATTTGGATTCAATGGCCTGCGAACCTCTCAACTTCTGACTTCCTCCCTGCGCTCTGGTAGTTGAGATGTCCAGCCTTTTCTCGTCCTTGAACAAACTCTCATAAGTGTCCAGGAGTTTGACAGCGGGGTTACGCTTAATTCCTTCAACATCAAAATCTTTCGACTCCATGTCGCTGCGAATCCTGCTTAGCCATTCTTGGTATGGAACAACTTCCACTGGTTCACTCTTCAGGTCACTCAACGTTTCTACAACCGTCGGTAGAAGATCCGACCAGGATGTTGTACTTGGGTTGTACGGATGGAAAACAGTTGCCTTCTCGTCCGTGGAAACGTCATTGAACAATAATTCAATCAAGACTTCAGCAAGAACATCAATCGGAACCCAGTCGATATGATCGAATTTTGCGCCGAGAGTGTTAGGTAGAGCTCCGATATGCAGAGAGCTGATAATCATGCTTGGAAACCATTCTCGTGAATTCCAAATTCCGGTGGTGTGTATTGGACCTGCAATTTGTCCCACTCGAGCAATGCGAGCGTCCACAAGCAGCTTTTTGGCGGCATAGTCGAAAATTCTTTCGGCAATGTACTTGCTTTCCCCATATCCTGTTGGCAGCGGAGGCAATTGATCTGATGTCAGGATGATATCCTCGGGAATGGTACAAACGCTTTCACAGCCAAGAACTGAGCTGATGGAAGATACGAACAAGATAGAAGTGTGATTTTTGGATTGTATGGCAAATCGAAGGAAGTTTACGATACCTGAGAATTGATCGTTGAAGACAGAGAGTGGGATGTTGAAGTTTACTGGCCAGCCATTCAATATGATATCCGTGGATGTTGCGACAAGCTTCCCGTACTCCGCGTCTTCAAGACCAAAATGTTCTTCGCTGGCTTTGGCGGATAGAAATGTGACTCGAGCATCATCAAACTCACTTTGAAGTCCACGGGACTTGCTTTGCTGAATTTGCACCGACTTAGAATCGGAAGATCTGTTCAAGCAGTATATGTGCGACACGGAATTGTCTTTGAGGAGAGCGTCAAGAATATAAGAACCCAGACTCCCGGTGGATCCTGTCAAAATCACTACACGACTTGAATAAGACTTCTTCGGCTCCCTGGTGGCTACATTGCCCTTGAGTTCGGACGAAGTGATAGCAAGTTCGTCGATTGACTTAACATGCTTGGCTAAATGCTCCTCGATGGAACATTTCCGATGTTCGTCTGATTCTCTTGACGACAATTGAATTTGTGCTGATATATCAAGGATGGCTTTGGACAGCCCTGTAATTGATGGGTTGGTGTAAACTGTACTTGGAGCAAGCTCAGGCACATTAATTGCCAGTTTGATGTCTCGGACTAGAAATAAAGTCTGAAGAGAGTCCAAACCCAAGAGATAGAGGTTTGCATTCTCATCAAACTTATCCCACCCTGTGTGCTTTCTCACTAGCTTCGTCACAAGGGCGTTTAAACTCTCGTATGTGAGTGGTCCGGACAGCCTTTCAATGTCTCCATTGATAATAGGTTCCATTTTCTTCGCGTCGGCGTAGAGTGCATCAATTTCTTGCTCATACATGCTAATCGTCGCTTGTCTTTGCACCGTTCCTTTCCCTGCTCGTGCCATTGGTTTTTTGGGGTCGACAAAGAGTATATGTGTCTTAGCTACCTTAGCATGTGCAGGGCATACTTGGTTTGCTTCATGAATAGCCGGCCATATCTTTTCGATCAACGTGGCTCTTTCTGCCTGTGCAAGTTCTTTCTCTTGGAGCAGTTCAATCAAGAGCCCTGCCTGGAACCTTCGAGTACCAATGACCAAAGCTGCTTTGACTTCGGGATGAGAAGAGATGTGGTGCTCAAATGTTGTTGGATTTGTTTTTTCTCCCGTCAAGAAAACAATAATATCATCAGCTCTTCCCTTGTATATCCAAAGGTCTGGTTTGGATGGGTGCGGAGTGTATAGATCGCGAGTTTTATACACTTGAAGCTCGGGGAAAAGTTTGAAGACTGGTTGGTGCTCTTCAAGATCCGAGTGTCGCACAATGCACAGCTCAAAAAGATTCTCGTTCACATGTCTGAACTCTACCCCTATTTCTGGGTGAAAATGTACATATTGCCAGTCTTCAGACGGAAAAGTACCACTTCGTCGAATGGCAGTGGGCAATCCAATTTCGGAAGCTCCGTAGACACTCAGAAGATTCATTTTGTTTGTCAGAACAGATCCGATAGCTTCAGGTAAGTCACCTCCGCCATATATCAGTGTATCAATATTCTTGCTGACATACTCAGCTAAATCAGGTTGTCTTACAAGATCCACCACAACGGGTGGAGGAATTGCCAGGGCATCCGCTTTCGTATGCTTTAGCCCATCCACAACAACCTTCGCCGAAGGGACAGCAGCAGCTAATGGATAGATCCAAGCTGTCTGGTTCGCAATCCCGCCGATCAATGATGTGAAGAGTGCAGCAGCCTAAGAGAGCTACATCAGTCTCCATAGAGCGTGTGGGATGATATAGTAGTAGCTCACATGAAATGGAGGGAATAGAAAAAACACTCTATTGTTTTGAAAAAGCCGATCTTGACTCTCAAATCCAGATGGAGGGTCTAGCTGGGACATGTTGTAGTATGCAGCAATCCATTCATGCGTCCACAGAATTGGTTTTGGCATTCCCGTTGATCCCGATGTGTGAAGCACAAGAAACGGTTCATGCTTCGCCTCTTCAAAGGTTTTCGTGAATGGATATGGGTCGGCCTTTCCATCTAACAAATCATGTATACTGGGAACTTTTAATACCTTCAGTGTATGGGAAGAAAGTACACCCCCAAGCAACGGCGATGTTGGATCGGGGGTTATTAGCACTTTGCAATCCAAGGACCTGAACAAATGGGCATGAGCTGCAATACTGTTACGTGGAGAGGAAAGGAACAGCTGTGATTTTTCTTAGCGTTGTCTCCGGTCTATTACAATTCAAGATAATTTACCTTGTATCCAGCTTGCACAGCCGCCAAGACAAGAATATTGTAACGTGGATCATTGATACCAATGTAAGCAAGTGTCTCGAAGTCTTTTCCTGGGCCCCCAAGTGCCTCATGAATCCACCAAGCTGCTGCATTGACAGCATTTGCGAGCTTCTCGTAGGTAATTTTGCGATACCCCTGATCGTAAGAAGTTGGCGAGACAGGGAATTCTGCAAAGAGGGCTTGCGGATGTTTCTTAGCCATGAACGTTACGATGTTGTTGAGCATATCTTTCTTCCCTGGAAAATACTCGGGGAGATTTCCGTTCTTTCTCTCCTGTATCGAGGCCATAATTTGTGCCTTTTTTACTAAGTTCAAAAGCGTTTGAGATTGGAGTGTGCTGAAGCTGAAGCTAGTGGAAGGAGAAGTAAAAAAACGAACTGAAAAATGGAAAATAGAAGACTGTGATAATAGCAAGGTTTTTAGAAGCCGTCCTACAATCCGAGGAGGAGAATACAAGCTGAAGGAAAGGAAATTTGGCTATCTTTGAGCCACGACAGGGATTAACTGAGACAGCGTCAAAAGTCAGCCTCTAAAATTGTTACATCTCATCCCGTTCTCGAGCGTAATAAGATGCCAACACACACTAGAATCCTAATGAGATGATACATGCGATAATACGTGCGGATAATTGCTCACAGCTTGAAATACATGAAAGTGTTGGTTGGAAGTTTGCGCCAATAGCTGTGCGGTTCAATTTGTTGCTCGAATGAATTCCCTGTTAACTTTGTAACCAATAGCGCCATGTACAGATCTTGTTGATACTCATATTCGCGATGGATCATGCTTTGATCACCAAAGCCTCATTTTCTGGTCTCGATAAAGTCCCTTTTGTCAGAACAATTAGCCTGGATGTGCCTTGGATGGTAAACACAGAGTAGAGGGAATCCAATTAGACGAGCGAGAGGTCTGCAAGATAGGGGCGTCGGTCACGTGTCTCTTAGCCCCTAGGGTGTGCGCACGGTCTTCATGTCTTGGTCGAGCGAGATCGGCCAATGTTAATGTCGGTGTTACAATCAGTTTACAGAACGCTTCAAAAAAAAATCTAGCACCATCAGCCTTTACTTGCTACGGGTTCCTCACCGTCCTATATTCTTGGAGGGTTTTTATATATATGTTTGAAGATCTGTTAACCTCAATGCACACGTGATGAGCTCGCAAACCTCCGGGATCAACTCAGCAGCACCTCAATTGGATGTATCTCAAAAGATCATGCCTCGAGCTCCCAAAGTACCCGAATCGCTGGCGGAACCGAAAGTATGGAACACGAAAAACCTAGGTTTACGACTCGCTTCGGATTGGGTTTCTGGTGCTACTGCAGCATCGATGGTTGCTCCCATAATTGTCATGATCGATAAGTCAGAGCTCCCAAATTTCCATCAGTTCATTTTGTGCCAGAGGCTAACATACCGCAGAGGAATCATGCAAAATGCATCCGGCCAAGCAACCCTCAAACATTCTCTCCAAGACTCTTTCAAGAACTTCCTTCTTCGTCCTCATAACCTCGTCTTCTCAAAGCCATTCGCCCTTATCTGCATGTTGTACGGCGGAACTTATGTCACAGCGAACTCTCTCGACACGATTACTTCAACCATACAAGATAAGCCCTCCACACACGTTACTTCTGGGACGATGAAGTTTGCTGCATCTTCGACTGCGAATATCGGGCTTTGTCTTTTCAAAGATCAGGCCTTTGCCAGACTGTACGGACCCGGGGGCCCACCGCGACCTGTCCCTCTCCCATCCTACGTCCTCTTTACTCTCCGCGACTGTCTCACCATATTCGCGTCCTTCAATATTCCACCACTACTCGGCCCCATAATCAGCTCTAATATG
Organism: Glarea lozoyensis ATCC 20868; assembly: GCF_000409485.1. Classification (NCBI taxonomy): domain Eukaryota; kingdom Fungi; phylum Ascomycota; class Leotiomycetes; order Helotiales; family Helotiaceae; genus Glarea; species Glarea lozoyensis. Next base: position 944,931 of record NW_007361004.1, on the reverse strand, counting down.
AGTGCGGAGCTCGAGAAGAGGGTCAGCGGCCAGACGGTCGCTCAATTCGCGGCCCCTGCCGCCGTACAAATCCTCAGCACGCCAATGCATTTACTGGGCTTGGACTTGTACAACAGGGGTTCGAAATCAATTACATGGGATGAACGTTGGAATATTGTCAAGAAGAACTGGGCAGTCAGTGCTGCGGCCAGAATCTGTAGGATTGTTCCTGCTTTTGGGGTTGGTGGAGTTGTTAATGCTAAGCTAAGAAAGACCTTGATTGGAAAGTTGGAATAGACAAACTTGAAGCTTGATACGGCCAGATGCAGCAATGGTATAGGGATACCGCTCGGACACGGCTGGATAACTGGAATCACTTTTCCTTCTCACTAATGTACAAACTCTTTGGCGTTGCGACAAAATAGACGCATATAGACGGGAGGGCTAGGCCTGGAGTTTGAAAGATAGGGTACACGGCGTTACAAGGGTGGGAATGTGTAATGTTTAGTGGTCAAAGGGTCATGGTTCTTGCGATTGGTTTAGAAGGCTTGCAACGATACCCGTAATTTATTCTATATATGACTATGAATCATTCATCTTCCGCTTTATGGCATGTGAAGGACTACGCGGGGAACTGGTAAGCTCTCTGATAGACTCCTCGAGTTCCTGAGCGGCAGCACGACGCTTCCCCTCTCGACTGTTCGATTTGATTTTGCATTCTCCGCAGATTGGATGGCCACAGCGTTCACAGTTATGGTTGCTCTGGCCATTCCTTTTCTTGCACTAAAATCGAAAGTTAGCAAGTCTCCAGATGAGTATTTGTTAGATGAGATTTGGTATACTGACGGCCGGCGAAGGATCCTCGTCATCAGGCTCTTGACAGCAGATCCACCATTGATCATCACCTTCTTCCAGAGTTGGCATTTCCCGTCGACCAGCGGTTGGAAATGTTCGTCGGAGACTTGTCATTCGTCCAAGTCTGTCGTTTGGTGCAGTATCAATGGGTGCAGCTGAGCTAGCTAATTCTGAAATCGGGTCGGCATAGGTGTTCGAAATGTTTGTAGGTCTTTGTGTTAGTCGCCTTAGAGAAAATCTCCGCCGGATGCTCGACATACTAGTTAGATTTCGCTTGTCCTGTGAGTCTGATATCTCTGCTGGGCTAGTTGAAGACATATCTTGAACAGGAGAAGCAGTAAGAAAACTCGCAATTGTATTACGGCGGGAAGTATGAGAGATTGGCTTTGATTTATCCTGGGCAGATGCGTTTGGGGATTCGACTGAATTTCGAAGAAGAGGTCTGACTTCCGGTCTACCTTCTGAATTTTGCGTGATAGTCTTGCGTCGAAAGTATTTGGGTACTGAAAAATGCATCTTTTCAAATGAAAATGCAAAAGATTCAAAGCAACTTCATGTAACTTGAAGATCTGCTGATGGTTCCCGGTGTCGAAGCACTCGAAGCAAAAGGGTCAAATACGTAAGAAGTTAGTGTAGATTTGGACTCCTCGAACAGTGAGCAGTTGGCTCGAGCAATATCTGATGGTAAAGGTGAAGAAATCGGAAGTATGATCTGAGATTGAGAACGAGGACTAATGGGACTGAGATCAATCAAAGCTGGAGTCTGAGGTATGCCCGTGAGCTCGATTGCGTCTTCTGCTTGTTTGGCTTCGTTGGTACTGCGTTGTGCGCTCCTGTTCTTTAGATAGATGCCGAGAATTATGAGTAGGAAGGCTGGTCCGCAAAGACTTGCTACCAAGATGAGCTTTTCGTTGTGGCTGTTTAGGTGTGCTCTTTGTTGTAGGGATGGGTAAAGTACTTGAAGATTCGAAGAAGTGGAATACATTGTGGACGATTTTGAATGTGGTTGAAGCTGTGAATGGGGTGAAGTGTTAATGACATATTCACTTGACCAGCAAGTGTGGGAAATTCCTTTCAGTCGAGGTTGTGAACAAAATAAAAGGTTTTGTGTCATGGGAGATCTATGACCAAGTTGTGATTGAGACTTTGCACTATCCACCTCAAACGTCTTTGTCGCTTTTGGGAAGCAGTCTGACTACTGAGAAGGTGTAGTAAATATTGTTGTAGCGAGAAGAAATATCATATGTCGAATGTAGTCAAACTAAATTTGTTTGTTACTTGGAAGGAGGAGGACGGATATTCGATGGTGTTTTTCGGCAGAGTCGTGAGTGTGTATTTGGTTGTCAAGACGTTGACGAGTAATGACGCGAGAGGTTAACAGAAAGTGTGTTCGAGACAAGATATTGAAGATCAAGCGGTTGTCTCAAATTCCAGGTCCCTTCCCTTCTACGTTCGAACGACGTTTATTCCTTCGAGCGAAGGCTTTCTGCGCAAGAAGACCAAGAACGACAACGAAGACAACGAGACCGATGACGACGGCTATGGCAGCAAACTCGAGCTCTGCCTTGTGCGATTTACTTGAAGCGATATGTGTACCGTTGTGAGTCGTAGTGAGCTGTTCTTCGTATGATTCTGGAGGTGGTGCGACTTGGGATTCGCGTTTGGATTTCGTTGTAAACGACATTCCGAGGTGATTGTCAGAGTGGATTCAAAAGGCGGAGTATATTCGAGAGGGTTAGAATCCTAGGAAGATCAACAGGTGTTATAGCTTAGATTGTGGAGTATGTAGAGTTTTCTTAAAGCTTGCAGAATGTCGATCTTCCTGAGCTTAGAACAATTCTTGGAGCAGGTATACCAGTAGTGATATTCCACGATCCAGAATCGAACACTGCAGAAGTGTAGACATGGGATTAACGACTCAATACTGGCGTGTATTCTTGCTCTGATTAGAGCGAATTGAGGGGCATGACCTACAATCGTTGCTAGCGTAATAAGCTGCTACTGTTAGTGAATACATTACTTATCAAGTTTTATTCACCTTTATTCAATCGCTTCAACTGACTCCCGACTTTGCTATCACGTTAGAAAGGTCATCTGATAGCGGAAATCTACACTCCATGGATTCTACTAGAATTAGGGTTTCGACACTTGGATGCTCTATATGTTTCAACACTTGAACATACATTTACAAGACTGATTGGCAGGGTTTTGAATCCTACTCCTTCTGAAATATATCATTTACCGCTACCTATATAACAGCTCGTCGTTTCTCTGCTGCAAGAAAATCCGTAATAGCAAACTTCAACTCTGCACGTACAGCCCCCAACTTGTGAAGAAGTGAAAGAATTTGGTCTTACGTCGCAAATGGGCGACCGGAGTGAATGACTGGTGTCAGCCCAATTATGATGTGAATATGGAGTGATGCCAATAAGCTCGTGACTTTCGACTGAACTTTGTACGAAGTACCTTTCGTACGATGTTCTAACAGTAGACGGATTGCAATCTGATTCTCCCGGATCTTTGGATAGCTGATTTTCATTAATTATGCGCTCATCTCATATTTCGACTCCTGCTCATCTTTCAACATAAGATAGCTTCATCGAACGCCTCGGTCGTGGTAGTGTTTACTACCTCCTGGGGGGTAGTTGGCTCCGCATCTTCTTCTGCGATAGCCTTTACCGTCTCTGTGGGCTTGCTCTTTGCTTTTGGGTTGAGTTTTCTTCTGTTTCCTCTTCTCTTTCTTGGTACCATCCTCAAACCCTGAGAATTGCGCGAATCCTCAGCAGTCGGTTTGGGTTCATTCTCTGATGTCTCAGTGATACTAGGTTTGCTCAGATCCTCTGCTTCTTGAGCTTTCATCAAGCAGTCTTTACACTTGACATGTCCACAGATCCGGCAGACTTCCGAAAGTAGCGTGTTGCGGGTATTGCACTACAGAGGATCAACGATTAGTTACCTTCTCAAGTATTAGGTTCTCAACCATTTTCCAAACCCTGCGACAACATATATTTAGAACTTAATACCTACCGGACCTTTCACTCGCGTGATAATTTCTCTAAGCCTTCTATGGCAACAGAACCAGTAAAACCCAATATAAGGACCGCTCTCTGATGCCGGTGAAGGATGGGATGTGAAACTCGACAGCGAGCGTGAGAGTTTACAAATGGTGTCGGGCATTTGAAGGACGTTCAAATTCTCAAGCGTAATAGCTGGTGGTATAAAGCCCATTGAAGTAGCGATAGTGTGTAGTGCCATTTTTACCTGTGATTCATTGACAAATCTGGCTCCGCACTGGCCCGAGTTGGGCCGTGAATGATAAATAACGTTATTAGTGGACGAACAGGTTTGAAGAAGGACGCTGCCTGTTTATCTCTTTGATGATTGATGAGGGAAACATTCACAAGTGATCCAAAAGTTTAACTTCATCTCGGTGTGACCTGAGGACCATTCATTGGCACCTTCCCATTTCAGAGCGCCTTCTTGTTGTTCTCGACCAAGCAGCTCGCAGACTCCTTACATCGGCTTCTTTGAGTCACTTTCACGAAAGAGGTCGAATAATCCCAGACTCAAAAAATAAGTAGATCAACTATCTTTCCATGGTAGAATCAGGCCAGAGTCAAGCTCTTCTTGCCCGTCCTTGCAGGAGCTAAACCAATCCCCACACCGTCTCCATATTCAGCCATTTTGCTTTCAACCATGAACGTTTAACATGCTCTTCCACCTAGGCCTTCCTTTCCTCTGCTGCCAATCATGCTCAAATTTGCCGACTCCAGATCTGGCAAGCATCGCACTTTTGGTGACCGCACTCAGTGCACACATCATGATCAAGATCTACTTGTGCGCCGCACTAAACGTTGTTAGTAATCTATTCAGCTATGATAATGATATTCAGTTTCCCAGTAAAGGTCAAATCTGGTATATTTACCGATATTCTCATAGATGCCCTACCATACTGTCGAAGGACTAGCTGGCAACACACCCAGAAGTCATCAGGAGGTCGAGCGCGAGGCATTGCGACGAACATATGCTTGGAAGAAGGATCTGGCATAGCATAGAAGCTTGCTCAGACGGTTTTATAGCCTCAGTCGCTTGTCGTCGTCACAACCAAGAAGTTGGAGACAATAAGCTCGGGCAAGTCTCAAAGAAGTGAATCGCATATCCACTAGGAGAGAATAGTGAGCGTGTCAGAAAAAAATATTAAGAGACAATCACAATAAAAAGAGACTCAATCCTACTCAATCCTGACCACGTTCACTCACCTGATTCGTTGCCGGAGACAATGTCGTGTACCGACTGGAACTCTTCAGACAAGAAAAGTGTAACAGTGTTGAAGCTTGTGACCTTGTTTTTGGGTCAATAGGTGATTGTCATCATGCAGACTCTGTATCTCATACTATACAGTAAGGCTCGCTTGAGCCCAACGATCCTCTATGATCCAATTCTCCCAGAATTTGAGACCCTCAATGCTTTCTTCTCTGCAAAGAGCCCCCTTCTCTTCAGCCATCTCTAGCTCCTCTTCAGCTACACCAATACTCCAACCAAAGCGCTCCGCAGCATCTTGTGCGGTAACACCTCGCCCAAAGAATTGCCAATCCCAGGCGACTTCCTTATCGGGCGGGAACGAATGTAAATCTTGAAGCCAGGCGAGTAGTGTCTTAATAGTTTTCTCATCGGTACGGTCACTTCCCTGCACTACCAGTACCCCGCTTTTGAATTGTCGCAGGCGTACTGGTAGTCTGAGCTTTCCCCAAAGTCTTGCTGCCTTTTCGAAGTCTAGAGGACTGACAAGTTCAACACCCCCCCTAGCACGGTTGAACATAGCCCACAGGTCAACAAGGGAAACAATCCCACCTGCTTTTCGCAGTACTCCTCTAGCATCATCGGTTAGAAACTCCGCTAGATTCCGCGAGAGCTCGGATATATAAAGTGTTTCTGAGTTACTTCCCCCTCCCAGCATGTCTTTGGTGGTAACCAAGCCGAGTGCATCAGCAACAGTGTTTGAGTCAGAAATACTGCCTGGCCCCCCATTCTGCGAAAAAGACTCAGCAAGGGCGACTATCTCTTTCGCAGAAGCCATTAAAGCTTCAAGGTCCTCAAATGCACCTCCGATGACTAGCTCATTGTTTTTCTGAACGTCCCGGCGCCTCTGTTCAAGCCCTGCTATCCCCATCGCTTTGACCCTTTCTCCAGAAGGGCTCGAGCTGGTTGGCATCGAGGAACCGGACTCATTGTTTGGCCTACTGAGTTTCGGAACAGGTGGCGCACCTTGTAGAAGCCACTTGCGCTGTGTCATAGAACCTTTGAGACGTTCATACATAATCTTCTCCCCTCCGCCACGGAAGGACAGCTTGATGCTCTCATTCGTTTGTGTTTCTAAATGCGGAAGATGGTTCAGCGTAGGTCCAGGAGATTCAGGACGCAGCGAAGGTCTGTTTAAACCTGTCGGCAAATCCTGGGATACAAGAGAAGCACCACATATCTCGCAAGAAGGTAATGATGGGTGATTGAGGAAGGTACACCTTGGACAGGGGAAAGTGGCTTCGCCTGTCGTTGCTTGACTGGCATTTTGTGATGGTGGTTCTCCCCATGCTTCCGACTGTGGCCGCGGTATTTCGGGACGGCCTCGAATAGGGACGGGGGTTCTGAGGGCCGCTGGGGAATGTGAAGAGGGCCTGTTTGTTGTACTTAAAATCGAAGCCTTGAGCACGTGTGCCAGGGCAGGCTTAATCCCACAAAGCAAACACGGTGGTATAGGCGTACGATCGCTTGCTGTTTTGGGATCGAAGTTTGATGGAACAGGATTTGAGTGACTGCATATGGTGCATATCCAAGTCGCACTACTCGTTGGAGGTAATTCGGGAGTGGGTAGGTGGAAGGGACTTTCGGCTCGGGAGAGTGGTGTCGACGTCGCACTTCTTGAAGGAGTATTCAAATCGGAAACCGCTCTACTTTGCAACGAGGACCGTTTCGAAGGCTTTGGGAAGAGAGTGATCTTAGCAGAAGACTTGAAGAGGCCTGCCTAGGATGCATCAGTTCCCGCTTCTCATCTAGCAATGTGGAATGTGTACATAGAACTCATAACGATCGACGTCCTTCAGGTCAATGGCGACCGAATGCTTCCTTGGATTCTCATTGTCGACGTAGCAAATCCTATGCGACGTCAAGTAGACATGGCCGTTCTGGTGATCCGGGATCTTGAATTTTCTAAATGCTCTCAGTATACATCCGTTTGGCAATATGTTGCATGCGTCGGAACTCACCCCTCATACAACCCCACATTGTCTTGAACGAAGAGCAGGACTTCATCTGGCAAGTAAGCCGGCCTCAACGCAGTTGTGAGGTCGATGTTCTGCAAAAACATCCGGTCGTGCCATGTGCTGTCGTGTAGTTGCAATCGCGAGCAATGAGTGAGTGGCTCACGAGCTACATTCCTAAGCGTTGCGCATTCCAAGTTCTTCGAGCTATCAGTCGCCTATCGTGGAAACGCGGGTGACTCAGCCTACGCCCAGCCTCCGGTAGAACGAATAACTCAGCACGCTAAGCGTCTCCCTAGCGAAGCCTGACGCTCATGCTAAATTCCCGGTCTCGTCCATCATTTCCAAGTCCACACAACACTTTCATTCAACTCTCCTTCACACCAGGAACCCCTCGACCCTTTCTGCTCAACAACATTTGTGCACCACCTGATCTCTACCTGTTCGCGATCTATATATCGCGCCGCTAACCACTACATTGATATACAAGCAAACACGAACCAGAATTCCTGGACATCTAGCGCGATGAATGCTTCTTGGAGCCACCCGCCACCGCCCGGTACAGAGTCGTATGGATATGCGCATGGTGAGTGCAGAATCCCCTTCCTCGTGCCTTGCCAGTGATGGATGCTAATCGATGTAAACAGCGCCAGCATACCATCCCGTACAAGTCCGACAGTCTTTTAATCAGCCTGCCATTTCCTACCAGATCACGGCCCCGATCCAGCCTAAACCGACGGAACAACCTGCTCAGAAAAAGAAAATCGACTGGCCCCAACCCGTTCGCGATTATGTCCAGCGATCTTTTGACCCAAGCAATGTTCTCGCAGATGTGGACCGTAAGGATATGGAAGACAAGTTAAAGGTTACGATATCCGAAGCCACTGATAACAACACCCTGCATACTATTGACTGGGCCAATCTCCCTCTTCCGCAACATGTCATTCGCCAAGAGAGAGCGACTGCCGCTGCTGCGATTGCATGGCAACGAGAATCGGTCAATATGCAACAGATGGCTGGGAGTAGCTTCATGAACCCTGCCCGAGAGCAAATGCTGAAATCCAAGAAGAGAAAATCTCAAGATATTGGTGATGCAGCCGATGATGAATCAAAATCTATCCCACCCTGGCGTGCAACTAACCCCCGAAACGGATTCGAAGATCGCATCACCTACCCAGCGGACCGGTTCGATAAACGGCAACAACCCTTGCAAGACGACGCCCTCAAAGGTACAAGTAAGTTCAATAAGGCCCTCGAGAAGCGACAAAAGCGCTTCGATGGCGGCTATAAGTCTACATACAAAGCCTCTCCGTCACCAGAGCCCTCTTCCGGACCCGTTATCGGCACATGCCAAACCCTTGAAAAGCAATATTTCCGGCTCACGGCCCCTCCTATCCCTTCTCAAGTTCGTCCTGAGCATATTTTAAGACAAACCCTAGATCTTTTGAAGAAAAAGTGGAAAAAGGAAGGAAACTATTCCTATATCTGCGATCAGTTCAAATCCATGCGACAAGATCTTACCGTGCAACGTATTAAGAACGAGTTCACTGTCACTGTCTACGAGATTCATGCCAGGATCGCTCTAGAAAAGGGGGATCTCGGTGAGTATAATCAATGTCAAACCCAGTTGAAGGCTCTATACGACCAAAATCTGGGCGGAAATCCAGTGGAGTTTAAGGCGTATCGTATTTTATATTTCATTCACACTTCTAACCGCACTTCGTTGAATGACGTTTTGGCGGATCTAACTACAGCAGAGAAAGGAGAGCCAGCTATTAAGCATGCTCTTAATGTACGGTCGGCACTAGCTTTGGGCAACTACCACAGGTTTTTCAGACTTTACCTCGACACGCCCAACATGGGTGCCTACCTGATGGACATGTTCGTAGTCCGAGAGAGATTAGCGGCTTTATCAAATATGTGCAAAGCGTATGTTACAGCCTGGCCCTGTCCCTTAGATACCCGCTAATTGTTACTAGTTACAAGCCCAACGTCAAGCTCAGATTTGTTACTGAAGAGCTTGGATTCGAATCCGATGGAGATGCTGCCCAATTTATTTATGATCACAATGGACAGTTCCTCCTCGAAGAAAGGGAGTCTGGCCTCGTTTTCCTTACTGGGGATGCCAAACAGATATTTGAGACTGCCAAAGTTGCCGCGTTTTCAAAAGTCGACATCAAAGGCCAGATCTAACATCTTTCGTACCAGTCGTCCCTTCCGTGAAGCTCTAGATTCAGTCATAGACTCAACTTGGGTCTTTTTCGTCCATCTTCCTTCACTTTACAATCAGTTGGCAGCCTGCCTCCTCACGTGGTTGAGATAGAACTATGATGTTTTCGAATCATAGTTGTTCTGTTGGTTGTTCACGATAAGATCGATGAGACTAGGATGCGGATCATCTAGTCCGAAATGATATTCGTCGGCTTCCAGATTAAGATGTGCGACAGCAATGTCGACACTTCTTGTCTTGTTGGATTCTTCTAAGATTTCTTGTTTATACCCCTTCTTGCGTCCTGGGCGAGCTTGCTAATCATATGGGCGTCATTGGGGCTTTGTGCATGGGTTGTTGGAGTGCTATACATCTTGTGGGCATTTACCAGCATATCGGGAATGGGCATATGAAGGAACAAACGGCGTATGGTTGGAGCCGGTGTATCTCATGAGTAATCCAGCCACTACGCTGAAGGTATTGGAAAACATCATCTACCTACTTTACACGAATATCATCTATTAGTATTATTCCAAAAGAATCAATGTGGCTTCGCTTCCATTTTATGTTTAATGCTGGAGATTGTTCAAGCGAGTCGGTCGTCTCGGCCAAATAGGGTCTCTAGTGCGATCTTTCATGGTGCACTTTAAGCTCGTGAAGAAAGTCATATTGGATCTGCATTCTTTCACTTCTGATTACTCTCTTTGCCGTTCTCAAGTTTATCATATGTGAAGCAGACTTCTTGATTTATATTCCCACTTAGCTCCAGGCTATCAAGCGATAGTCTACCTTCGACCGGAATATAGCAGGATCTCCATAGTCAGCAGCTCACGCAATTTGGTTATCAACATTCGCTTCCTCGTCAAGTTGGAGTGAACCGCCGACTTCATCTGGAGGGCAAAAAGACAGCAAAGAAAGAAATTGGATTTGAGACACCATGAAAGCAATGGGTACCTGTCAACTCGTCGTGTAAAAGTCTCGTGGCACGATATTCTATACTGCGCTAAACTATTTTATATACAGCGATTGGCGATGTTCCTCTTCTTTTTCAAGTAGAAATCGCCACCATCCAGCGATGAGCGCTTTTCTGTCAAACACTCGACACTTTGAATAAGCTTACTACTTGCAGTAGCCACACCGCTCCCAACTTGAAATATATACAAGAACATAACCAACCCCCTCCCCCCTCACCTACGCAAACCTCCTATCAAACCTCCCCAAAGCCCTCTTCCCCATCATCTTCACACTAGTAAGATAATCCGACGTCCCCTTCGTCGGCTCCTTATCCTTTGCCGTCTTACACACCGCAGCATCAGCATCCCCTCCATTCGGCCCCGTCACAGCCGCAAACTCCCGCTTGTCGTTCGCCAACAGCATGTTCTCAGCCGCCTCGGGTAACCACCCGTTGATGAAATCGCCGTGCGAGCAATACGACGAGCCGCAGGCGAGTGCGAGGGGCGCGGCGCCAGACCACCCGTTAGGAAGGGCGTTGCGCAGGTCGTAGCGGATGGAGAAACGGAGTTGGGGCATGCGTTTCATGCCTGCGGGACAGCGGTTCGCGGGCTTGAATGTGGTTGTCCAGTGCTGCGTGCCGGAGTACGTAGATTCCAAGGTAGTTGGGTTGACGCAGTCATGGAAGAGCAGTAGGGTTTGGAGATGGGTAGAGCAGGTCTTTGTTGGGAAGGCGGCGAGGTCTTTGGTCTCGGTAGCGTCGCCTTCGCAGAACCATTGGATTCCGGCGAGGGGCTCGACGGCGGCTTGGGATGTGGCGGCTGCGTTGCCGACGACGGATTTGTAGTTTTGTGGGATGGCTATCTCGGCGTTTTCGATGGAGACGTAGTAGGCTGAGAAGCGGTTTAGGGGGACGGGGGTGTAGGTGTTGGAGGTTGTTGTGAAGAGGGTTGGGACCCCTTTGGGTCCGTTAGTTCGAGGTTATGGAGACGGTTGAGGGAGGACTTACAGTATGAGGAAAAGTCATTCGGGTTGTAAGCGGTTATACAACCTTTCTGTAATTCTGCAGAGGTGGTGGTATTCGCAGTCACGCTGTCCGAGCCGAAGAAAGTATGGAGATGACTTTTGTATTGTCCGGGCATGACTACCGGATCGATGTTCTTATACATCAAAAGGTCGGCTTCAACGATGGTATAAGCAGTTGCCGTGCTGGCTGCTAAAAGAAGAGTGATGGCTTGCATCTTGTCGGTAGGTAATTTGGATATTGTTAAAACGAATGGAATGGTAGATTGTGGAAAGAATGACACAATCACCTGGATATGTCTAAAAGGTATACCCGAAAGGAATGTTAGAAAAGAGTGTGAAGAGAACGAAGAAAGTTACTGAAGAGGACATTTGAGCTTCTTCCTCTCCCTTATAAACCAGCCTGATTCTGTAATTTGATCTCCTAGTACTTACATTTCGAAACTGCCAAGCAAGATCTCAGATCTCAATAACGCTTTACCTCAATCTCTCAACATATAAATCTACGCCTGGGCAAGTCGGAAATCTCGTAAAACTGTAAATTTATATTAAAATTGTGGAGTCAAGCGTGGGCCTTGAAACGTGAAACGGAATTTCAATGTCGGGTCTTGGCGTTTCGTTTATATAGTTGACTCCCCACGATTTTCGGAGATGGGACGGAGGAAAGTATTTGCTTTTGATGCGAAATTATAAAGAGGCAATTTTGTTTGGGTGAGTTGGGTAATAGTCGGTTGCTGACTATTAGTAGCTTGCAAGCTCGCATGCGATTGTAGTCTGGAAATCTGGTGGTTCGGAATTCAGGAGTTGTTGCTTGGAGACCTGAATATTTCATTTTGTCAGATTCTCTATGAATAGGTCAGCCATGGACTACGAAGAAAGATCCTTTGATTATTACAAAGAAAATGAAAACAAAGGAGCCAAATCTTAAACTATCATGATCCCAGAAGCTCATTCTGACTACTCTCACAATACCGTCGGCAGCATTGTGCAGGTCTAGTTGTGCATCAAAGCTCTTCTGAACAGGAATATTTTAGAGCGGGCGCACTAGATTTGCCAGCTTCGGATTTGACAGTAATTCATTCTTAGTCTATAGAACATGTAGCTAGGTCATAATTCGTATAAACATTACCCAAAACAAATATATATCGATAACCCAAGTACAATACTCAATACGTATTCAGGCCATACGACGGAAGACATCTCCAAAGACTGGTTACTAGAATAGTATGCCGTGAGGCTAAGAGTCTATGATTCTATACATCAATTAGCGGGTCTGCAAGAGACAAAATGGTGTTGAGTATCTTACCTTCTCAGAACCTGACGCGAGTGCTGATTGCTGGGGGTGCTTGCCAGTATATGGCAGATTTCATACTTCCCAGACTCAAATTCGTCGCGCCTAATCATTGGCGCGACCAATACGTCGAATCATCAACATCAGAGTTGAGTCGACGCGTTATGGTTTTGTGTTTAATCTCCAAAACATATCCAAAAATATTCCACTTCACACAGTAACATGCATACTCATATGCTCCACCGCATCCTGAATACTCTTCATCCAGCGATGATTAATACAATAAGGACACTTGATCGGCTGCTCTCCAACCGCTCTCAACGCCGCTGTTCCTCGATCAGGAACCACTGGAGTCACAACTCCAGTCGCGGTATGCAGAGTAAAGGGATGAGGGCTTGGTTGAGGGTTACTAGGCGTTGTCGCAACATTCCCATTGGTGTTCATGTTTGAACTGCCATTCATCTGAGGTACTCCGTTCATCTGGGACGAGCCGTTCATTTGCGGCGTCCCATTCATCTGTGGCGTTCCATTCATCTGAGGCGTGCCGTTCATTTGAGGTGTACTGTTCATGTTCGAAGAACCGTTCATGTCGGCGAAAAGCTGCTGCGTAGCTTCATTTGCGCCTTCACTGCCACCCATTCCATCAAGGCTGCCTTGATGTTCGCTTCCTGGGTTTCCCTGTTCCCCTTCACTCGCCCTCTTCTTCAGTATCTCGGTTTTGGCTCGTCTACATTGTTGTAGATGAACCTCTGCTCCATATTCTCTTAGCAAGCATTCCCTAATCTCCATCGGGGTAGTTTCTTTTTGGATATTCATCATGCGCGGAAGGATGTCCATTAGGAAAGGCAGTCTCGACGCGCTATTCCTCTGGACTTTAGGCAAAGCAGCGATAGCTGGTGCATTAGTGACCTCATTATTCTGTCGCTCGATAGGTCCTAAGACCCTCGCGCCGCCCATAATATTCCCATCACCATCCTGACGTATCTCAACTTGACCGTTCCCACCCATATTCATGCCCATTCCATTCGCCATGTTCATGTTCATCCCTATGCCTCCCGCCATACCCATACCGCCCATCCCCATCCCTAAACCGCTCGTCATATTCGCCGTGCCCACATTAGCATTGCCATTCCCTCCATTAACCCCTCCATCATTCGCACCACCAAGATTGCCCCCAACCCCCAAATCCAAATTATCAAGACAGGTATGTCTATCCCTCAACACCGTAACCCGCGCGAGAGGCTCCCGCCCATTCTTCCGCTCCCAATTGCACCTTATTACGAAAGGACAATTCGCGTCGCGTTTACAACCGACCCTTACCCGTCCCGTATCCGATTTTAGGATGCGAGGCTCGAAATGCGACTCGATCGCCCACGCATGTAGCGCCTCCTTGAAAGCTTTCAGCGTCGGGAATTCCTGTCGGAGATGAAGCGGTGGCATTTTCCCTCTTCACTCTGCCCTTTCCTATCTTTGCTGGCTGTAAACCCGACTCCGACTTCTCTCTTCTTCGCGAAACCCGATTCCTGTCCCGCGACGGAAGAACGTAGGCAGAGGGCCTCTTTCGCGGGCGAACCCCGCTTCTCGGGCGCGAGAAAAAAAGAAGACGAGGCACAGGCAAAAAAAGTCGCGTCGTTGAAAAACAAAAAGTATATATAAAACGTCCGTGGGTGCCAAAGTGGAGAGAGGTCGTGGCAGTTTCGCGGAAGAGTGAGGGAGACCGTTGCTGAAGGGCAGGAAAGAAGGTTGCGAGGGCAGTCAAGATGGGAGAGGGTGTGTATTCGGGTAATCTTGGGCCTGCGGTGGAGAGGCACAGCCAGCCAATTTTAGTGGAGCGTGGCCTTCCAGATGACTGATGATGGGCTATTTTTGGGGCATCAAGAAGAAGATATGGACGGAACTTGGTAAACATGGGTCGTAAATAACACAAAAATGCTCAACTGACAAGGCTGGATAAATCAGAAAGAAATCACGTTGCAATTGCATATCGAGAGAGCATAGTAGAAATGTTATGATTGAAGCCACAATATCTCTTGCCCCTGCTTTTCAAGCTCTCTTAGCTACATGCTCTCGTGGTCCCGCCTGCGCAGTTCTTCCAACAATCAGCTGCCGTGTTCGTCCTAATGCTCGGCATGAACGCTCGTTACATCCATTGCCAACCATTCCTTCTGCAATCCTTCACCCATCCGCAGTAAACAAATGAGAATCCGTGGTATGTCCGCTTATCGTCCAAAAATGCATCATTGCCGTCCTTCAATAGCTTCGTGGCCAAATATTTGAGAAGAAAGAGCTCGTTCGAAAAAACCAAAAATCCCAGCCGTATGAACGCCAGATAGGTCCCTATGTTTTCTTCCACCTCCACCTCCACCCTGTAAAGGTAGCTCCATTTGTAATAAGTTCAAAAGGTGAGTCCGCTGCAAAATGCGACTCGAATGAGTGTGGTTTCGCTGGCCAAGTCCTTGCAATGATAAATGAGCTCAGCTATTACCTCTCGAAAAGGTCTGTACATCTGAAAGCAGATTAAGAATGTTATAAGTTGTGTGTGATGATGAAATGCGGTGATGATCCGAGTGAGTGTATCTCGCTTTCCAGCGAATGCCTATCCTGCGCACCTGGGGGTAAGATACTCCGTTCCGTTATTTGCAATAATTCTAGTTTCGAATCGATTGGAGAAGCTCTGAATCTAGAAAATCCTTTCAACTATATTCCACATAGATAACGAGCTTGTCATTCCGTGTAAGGGCAACATCAAGATCGTTGTTGCTCATCAAAGTAGGTCTTTCTCCGCTTGCTTCATCCTTGTAGGATAGCACGATCTCCTCGCCTGGTGGAATCTTTAAACGATCCCGGATCTTGTCATGAAGTTGTGGGTATTGAATGTCTGTGGGCACGCGGATAGCGATAAGATCATCCCCAAAGTAAATCTTGACTTTCATCGCAGATGGGGGCTGGCCACCATTGACACCGGGGGACAGCGATGTGCTAGATGGCTGCGAAAGAGATGATACCTGGCGTGGTTGTCCTTGACCCGCTCCATTGACCGAGAGCGAAGGCTGGTTGCGCTGATGGTTCAAATTTCCACGTGATGACTGTCGTGATGCCCCATTGCTTGGAGCATTTGATGAGTGTTGCGATCCTCCAGATAATCGATACTCTTCGTTAGCAGCATTTGGATCAATCTCATAATCGCCTTCCCGTGGCGCGAAGAATTGCTTCACGAGCGTACACCTTGAAATGTATGGTGGCTGGGTCAGGAGGTTCTTGACATATGCATCCAAATTGTGCTGTCTTCCCTCGGTAATAGCATCCGTGACATAGTTAACTGGCCCTGGCATGTATGGCAGCGTCCGCTTCTGGGTACCGGTGTTGCCTGCCTCTGCCGGGAATTCCGTTAGAAGAGCAATCTGGAAATCGTAGAAATCTTCATAGTATCGGGAAAGCTCCCAATGTCGCCCATCCTCAAGGGCCGCCTCAATTGTGAACCAGTATTTATCCTCAGCAAAACAGTATCGAGGTATTCGCGCCGATATTGGGGCATAGAGTTGTGAGCTTGATTTCGCGGCATACAATGCCTGCTGTGGTTGTTGTTGTTGGGCTTGTTGGGGAGGTCTAGCTTGCTGCGACTGTCGAGCTGCTGGTTGAGTCTGGGCACCATTAGCATTTCATTCATATGTGACAGAAACTTTGTACTTACATAGCCCTGGCCATTTTGCTGGCTTTGCCGACTGTTCTGCTGTTGCTGAAGACTCAATCTATCCATGCCTTGCTCCAATCCCTGCTGCTGAGAATTGGGTACCTCAAATTTCCCAAGGGTGATGCTGCTATTTTTGTAGTCCGCGGCCATCTTCTTCCACTCCTCTACCTTTGGAACACCCGCTCGCTGGACGGCCTCATGCGCATCTGGTACGGCCTGGCCAGACGTCATGTCTCTGATTTCGATGAACGACACTGGGATGAGTCCGGGACCTCCCAACCTTCCAATAGGCTTAGCAACAAACCACTCAGGGTTCGATTGTGCAATGACAATAATTGCTTCTCCCGCCTTTGCATCGAGCTCGTCCGGACGCTCCGCGGCAAAATCGTACATTACAATTCCATATACCATCGCGCCTTGCCCTTTAGGACTTGATTTCGACGCGCGTTGCGAGTCTACCCCGACCAAAGTGCCCGAGCCAGAGGTATCGGAGTATCCAGAGTCATGATCAGGTAATCTCACAAGCTGCGGCGACGTGTCGGATTGTCCGCTGTCTCTCTCAGTTTTACCCAGAGCCTGGAAAAAAGCTACTGGCACCAATCCTCGGGCATCTGGCAATGCAGGATTACATGCTTCGTACCAATCTGTATCATTTTCGCGGCCGATAACGTGGAAAAAGTCGCCCTTTTGAAATCCTAATTCCTGGTTTGACTGCGCCTCGTAGTCGTAGAGTGCGCGGATTACCTAGAAAATTTGATCAGCTGAGATTTGGAGCTCGACAGACGAGAAACGCACCTTTTTCGGAGGAACAATAGATATGGCTTGCTTGGGAGCAATTGATATATGTTGGGCCTTGTTTTCCTTCTCTCCCTTTATGCTTCGCCTGAGCGCCTGAACGATAAGAGTGTCAGTCTGATTGCTTTCTCTACAACCCCTCATTCCTCACGGACAGAACCACGCACCTTCATATTGTGAATTTTCCTTGTGCTTCACGGCACCTCGCTCCAGGACTGGGAAGGATAATATTCGTCTCCCTCCGACGACGACCCCTCTGTTTAGTGTAGAAAACGAGATCGACGGCGAACGGGAACGGACAACTTCGGGTCTTCTTGGCAGGTTCAGGCGACGCGGTGTTCGAGGCTGCGGTTTGAACAGATGGATGACAGGCAACTATGTCGTGCTGTAGGAATTTGGCGATACCAAGCCGAGATCACGATGAATCTGGTAGAGGATGCGAATTTCTTTGCTGTACTTTGCACGTTGCGGCGCGCAGTGAGATCCCTTTGAAGTGGAGAAAGTTAAGTGAGGGTGGATTATTGTGACTACGGAGGAGTGCTTTGCTCTGGATTGGCGCCGCTAGAACGGCGGCACAGGCCTTTGTGAGACGGGGGGTGGATGCTGGGAGCGAGGCGAATGGGAGGGCAGCAAGTTTCGGCGAGGGCTCGAGAGCTCTTTGTTTGGTCGCGAAGCACGAAGCAGTGAGTGGGATGGAGGAGAGCAGAAGAGCAGAGCAGGCAGAGCAGAAGTTTATCTTTTGATTCAGGGGCGGATGCAGATGCAGGATTGCAGCCACTTCTCGATCCTGGGGCCTTGGAACTTTGGGGGTTTGTCGCTGTGAATAATGCGCTCCACAGAGTCCACACGTTGGGCGAAAAGATCTGCTAGCTGGGGTTCCGGGCTGGGCTGGGATGGATTGAGGCTGGAGACAGAGAGGCAGAGGCAGAGCCTTTCAATGATATGGCTCTTTGTGCGCCGGACGGGCCCTGCGACGTTTCTACTGTCTTCTCCCCTGCTTCTGCTTCCGGCCTTATCTTCTATCGATTACAGAGGCAGGCCATTATTCATGCAAAGTTACGAATAATGATTATGACGGACTGGAAATAATAAAATATGATTCGGCACTTTGACTTAATGTATCTATGACTATTGTATTATTCATAACGCACAATAATAAAACAACAGCTGCACTCGCATGTTTTGGCTCATCATGAAGATCGCACTACTCGCTCGCCGCATGGAGAAAATACCCCTCGCTTCCCTTGCCGAAGCCATCAATTTGTTTTAACTTCATCCTGTCACCTATCACCACCCGTCACCAACATCAATTTTCCACCGGCGCCTCTCTCCGATACCACTTTTACAGCACTATCGCAAACTATCGAGGTTGAGTTCCAGACGGCCCTCTTTCTTTCTCGAACGGTCGTACCTTTCCTTTCACACCCGGATACCTCTCCTTCCTCTTCACGCTCTTCCTACACCTCGACTCGCCGAACTACATCCAGCACTCGTGCTTTCATTCCTCTCAGAGCCTGCCGGGAACGACCATGAATATATCAGCCACTGTATCTCCCAACGTCCCGGCCCTGTCACTACCACACGCGCTATGCCGACTTAATGCACCCAATGCTGCATCTGCAGGTCCCTCATGAACCCAGCCCTCTCGGCGTCCAATCTCTTCCTCCCGGTCGCACACGGCTTACTGAGCTGAGTCCGTGGCCGCCTCAGAGGACACTCTACAGTGGTACTGGAAGTCGTATTTGCCGCCAGGTGTTTAGTCGAGCGGCTGTAACGACGCGTTCTGAGCGTATCAATGGACACCCTCACCGAGCAAACCAAAGAAATTTCCAAAGAGCAACAAGACTTTTCAGCCTGAACAAAAGAGTAGCGAATTACACTCCTGCCAGGATAGACGCCTGAGTCTGCTGCTGCATTTCCACAGTCAGCATTGCCAGCAACTCTATCGCCACCGGGTTGGTGGTTCATGGAACCGCTCACGACCCAAAATCGGGCACCAAAATCATATTGTGAGGACTTTCGCAGATGCAACAATTCGTCAAAAGCAACAGATAGATGAGTTTCATGTGGGAGAACCATGGTGAACCTTAAATCTGGATCACTCCTTGCTCCGTGCATATGCCAACGGTAGTTTCTACCAGTAACAGCCTTGCTCTTTTCATTGCAATGTTCCGTAGGAGGACTGGTCCATTACATTGCTCATGCCCTTTCCAGGTTCATGGCCACTCTTCTGCGGAAGTACATCCTAAAGATGTCCCCATTCCGTATCTCGCCGTCGCGGCTCATCCGTGAAACGTCGACGGGAATTTTATTACCCCTCCGATGATCTTCGCAACAATCATCATTTCAAATATAGACCCAGAACAAAAACGGCCGCCGAATACTTCGATCAGCTTCCGTGGTTTCGAGTCTGGGTGTGTACTTTATACCATGAAGTTGATGTAATATCAACTCAAATCGCATTCTGCCAGTGGTAGAAGAACCTAAAGTTCTAACCTCAAGCCAACCCTACTGTTGGCTTCCCATCGCTGCTTTTTACCCTTCATGTTTACGCCTGTACAATGTACGCCAACGGTTGTATTGTTGTATCACACAGCCTGAAAACTTCGTCATCAGTTCCTTTCCAGATCAATGCATTTTATCCTTCCTCAAGAATGCCATCTTCAAAGGCCCTTCCAGAAGCAATTGTCGTCTTTCCCCACCAATCAATTATCGATAAGGCTAATCGCAAGGGTGTCACAGACCTACGTCCTGGTAGCCAATTCTTTATTTCCGTCCTGTAACAGATTCATGCACGCGGATCGTCTCTTTCCCGAACATCAACACCATCAAGTCCCGGTGGTGTTCGAGCGTACGGGAGCTAAAACCCCAACTTCGCTATGACTTACCGTTGAGGATGATCGATCTACCATTGGAGGAAGGTAATGTGATCCGAGCTGCCATGAGTAATGGTTCGCTGAAACAACATCTTTTTGTTCCCGAGATGAATTTCCCGATTATCACATCATATATGGTATGACAGACAAGGTCTGATTGTATAACCCACCAACCGTCTCTTCTGTAATCTTCCCCAGAAGAAATGGAAGTCCTAATAGACAGAATAACTGCTCTAGTGAAGCCTTTCATCCTACCATTTTATCACTCGATCATTCGAAAAACACTTTCTAGAGACCATGTGGCGAGATAACATATCGCTCTCCAGGAAATTCTAGATCTTCAACGGTCTACCCTGCCAATTCAACGACCATTGCGGTACAGACGTGGAGAGAATGACGCAAAAGAGGTCCTTGCTTCAACACATCACAAATGATGGATGTCAGAGCGAAGTTCCAAACACACCTCAACGCACCGTCACTTCTCCCCGCAGCGCTTGGCGGTCAAGCGAAAGATGTGTGTATGCGTTTATGGCTACTTAGCTTGAGTGGTGAAGCCACTTCATGGCAGTCAGATGAAAGACAACCATGTATCCGGTCAATGACTGCGTAAGAGAAGACCTGAATGGACAAGATACAGAAGCTTATTGCTCAATGCTTGACAGGTTCCGAGCTGAGTGGCATTGCGTTTGAGTGTCGCTACTCAGTAATGTTTGAAGTCATGTCGACCGAACTTGAATCATATCCCATAGGTTTTCTCCTAGTTCGTTATCATTTCCTGATATATTCCACTATATGAAATTCCCTGAATAGTAACAAACCCTCTAAACCTTCTGTTCAACTCACAAGTCCTTCCCCCAGTCATATACCAACAAAGTCGTTTCCGCTCATTTATTTTAATAGTTTATTTACCTATAATCTGAAGATCTGAGAAAAATGTAACCGACATCCCTGATTGTCTGCTATGCTATCCTGGAGCGATAGCAACTACATGTATGAATATACCTAGATTAGTCATTTCAAGAATTTGGGTCCCTCAGTCAAACGATTTTTCCACAGGGCAGAGCATTTAGTTCCGAGGAGTGGACACGAGTGGTGATTGTTGTTTTGGCATTGAAGAATTCGGTCTTTCAGGTAATTCTAAGAGACATGTAACAGGTCTGAGATCAGTAACAGCCATTTACTAATGGTATTCTGTGACACGCCGGTATTATGTGACTATGTACTGTCAACCCACTTCTTGCCAGCGGAAGAACTTGAAAACGAAGACTGATTGTAATCTCTTGATGACAGTCAGCGTCCTGTGCATCACAGTATCAACTCTACCAGCATTTCTAGACCGTCTCCTTCAATTCGCATATCCTTCTCATGATCCGTATGACCATAAATTCTGTGTTCTGTAATACTCCAAGCGTCATCGCTTCTTAGCTTTTTCCTGTAGCACGTATCTTCGGGTGTGTATGACTCCAGCCACTGGTGACCTTGACGTCAAACGGGTGAGATGACACGCTCTCTATGCTGTGTAGCGCGATTACTCCCGTTGTTCCGCTTTTTGTACTCCCAATGTCAACGGGCCTAGAAGCCAAATGTAGGTCCCGTGGAACAACGGTCTTTGAAATTGGGGTGGCTTGAGCCCGGAGTGAGAACGTACTTGGGTTCCAGTCACTCTTGGTGGCAGAGCATACTTGTTCTCTTGCAATTGGATCAATAGATATTCGACAGTCCTATCGTCCAAAGTACCCCAAGGCCAAGGTAGGTTTTGACCAGAGGGAGGCTGTCTTCTTCATATGCGATTCGCATTCGTTGCGAGAAACAATATACAGACACCCACAATAGATAGGGCAATTATTGTCAACACCTATATGGTTCAAATCAGCATCCTTTCCACAAGCATAGCATTTTACTACACAGCGACACTGCCCGCACATGGCCTCCGTCCGGAAAACAACAAAATAAACATACCGACTGGGTTTTCCACCCTGTCTGCACAATGGCCGCCCTCCTCGAATATTTCGTAACCGTCTTTATATAATTTCCCGATCCCAGCGCTAAACAACATACTGCCAGAGACCAGAACATTATCCCCAGAGGCCTTGCCATTTTCAATTCTAGCTCTGATGGTTCATGCTTCAGATGGAAGGATACGACGATGGCGACGGCAACTACGGACATGTAGACCGACAGTCTGAGGTATGACAGGAAGGTTCGTTCATTGGCACAGTGGTCTCGTGCGTCGCTGTCGGTGTTGTCGAAGAGTAGGGCGCCGAGGAGAGGTGGGAGACAGAATATAGAGGAGTTGGGCGTGCGGTGGCCGTACCTGGGGAGATGTTAGTTGTGTATATGGTGGTATTGTGGGAGGCAGTGAGGCAGATAAAATATGCTCCTTATAACACACCCCAGAGCTTCGAATCTGACAACTTATGCATCTCATGTGCGACGTGCAAATTGCAGTAAAAACATGATGAAACCATTTGATGGAAGGTACTTACGCTGTTACATCTATTGGTACAGGATGGATTGGAAGACCTAATGGACTGTATGTATTGACGATGACTGCTTCTTCTTCGTCGCCCGGTTGTGGCATGTTTGATTTATGGAGCGAACAGAAAAAAAATCAATCGGAACAATTAATTTGAACAATTGATCTTTCGACGTTGAGAAAATGAAGCTATCGCGGAATCAAGGGTCCTTGTGATGTAAACTGCGGTTCTGGTTGTTGTCGCACACAGTTTCAACAAAGATGGAGATGGGGAAATGCTTGCAGGGTTTAATTGTCAGGGATAATGGATAGAGCTTCCTATCGTGGCAGGGGTGGGGTACCGGTAAAGCTTATCGATTGGATACACAAAACTTCCTAATACAAACAGACTTTTGACGGCCGACTGCGGTGCGGTCTGACTAACATAGTGACCAGCTTAGGTGGGGATGGAGCTTCTAGAATTTAATCATCTCTTTTCTTATGGTCATTTCTCTTTTATATATACCGAGATTTCACGACGAGAAGAAGGGAGTCCAAAACATTTTCATACCGAGTCTGTGATACTATCCGCTCGTGGATTCCACGTGGTAGGACTAACGGTGTGAAGTACTGATAGCTATAGCTTATTGCGGGGTCATTTTAAAGATAAATCTTGTCAAAAACTCCAGCTTTAAATTTTCCCAACCACATCAAGATGTCTACGCCCTCGAAGCCAATCGCGCGCCAGGCCTCGAGGTCAAGCTCCATTGCACGATCTCCGTTCAGCAGTTCCTATCTTTCGAGCTCACCAATTGCACAAGCATCGCTGGCACGCGATCTGGCCGAGTATTCTGAGGACGAAATAGAGACCGCGGAAAATGGGGAAGACGATAGTTCCGATGACGAGTCTTCTGAGGCATCGACCGTAAAACCGGGAGAGCGAAATCATTCGATGGCAAGTTCATATCGACGACCAAGTTTTGTGGCGTTTGGTGGAACTAGGCCTGCAATTGCTCCCCATCCACATGAAGCTACCTATCTATCGAAGAAGGAAAGAAAACAGTCAAGAGCCGAAGAAAGGAGTTTGCTGAGAGACAACAACCTGGCTCCTCCAAAGCATGGACAACCGGCGAAACGAGGAGCGCTTGGGCAACTATACAAACGAGTCTTTGGCACCAGAAGACCAGTGGAGGAAGGAGATGCAGAGAATCCACCAATGGACCCATCTTTTACTGCAGAGCCATCAGAAACCTCTCTATTGTTGCCCAATGGCGTACCGGAGTCGCATCGAAACCAAAAGGAGCGATTGAACAAGCAATGGGAGGAAGCAGTGGCTTCAGGATTGATCAAAACGACATGGCAAAGAGAAGCAAAGACCATATTTGGATATGCCGGACCTCTGACTATCACTTTCTTGCTTCAATATTCCCTTACGGTTGCTAGCATCTTCACTGTTGGTCGACTAGGTACAATCGAGCTTGGAGCTGTCAGTCTTGCTAGTATGACGGCGAACATCACCGGATATGCAATTTATCAGGGTCTGGCTACTAGTCTTGACACTCTATGCGCTCAAGCGTATGGTTCCGGAAGGAAACAGTTGGTCGGTTTACAATTGCAGCGTATGGTTTGGTTTCTATGGTGCTTAACTATTCCAATTGGCATCTTCTGGTTATCAGCAGAAAAGGTTCTGGAATACATTGTTCCTGAAAAGAGATCTGCGGAACTTGCTGGCCTATATCTTCGTGTTCTGTTAGCTGGAGCACCAGGTTATTCTTGTTTTGAAGCTGGGAAACGTTTCGTTCAAGCTCAGGGTCTCTTCTCTGCAACGACTTATGTTCTTCTGATCGGTGCACCGTTGAACGCATTTATGAATTGGCTATTCGTCTGGCATTTTGGTTGGGGATTTATCGGAGCTCCAATTGCAGTCGCCATCACCGACAATTTGTTGCCACTTCTCCTATTCCTCTATGTATACTTTGTTGATGGGCATCAATGCTGGAATGGGTTTACGAGGAAGGCCTTTCGTAACTGGGGTGAGTTGCAAGGTCTGAATCTGAGTTGACAGTACTAACAATACTAGGTCCTATGGTGAGACTTGCGATTCCGGGTCTTCTGATGGTTGAAGCCGAGTTTCTAGCTTTCGAAATCCTTACACTGGCATCCAGCTATTTCTCGACGACTCATCTAGCAGCCCAAAGTGTACTTGCAACAATCACCGGTATCACATTCCAGATTCCATTCCCAATTTCCATAGCTGCATCAACTCGAGTGGCAAATTTGATAGGCGCAACTCTCACCGACGCCGCCAAAACAAGTGCTAAAGTCGTAAGTCTAACTGTCTCCCCATCACATCATCTCACTACTAACCCACCACAGGCATTTGTAATCGCCTCCCTAGTCGGCCTCCTGAATGTAGTCCTCCTCTCCGCAGCACGAAACTACATCCCCCAACTCTTCACCAATGACAAAGAGGTCGTCCACCTCGTCGCAACCGTCCTCCCAATCTGTGCCGCCTTTCAACTCTTCGACGCGCTCGCCGCCAACGCGAACGGATTACTGCGTGGTCTCGGTCGACAGGAAATAGGCGGTTATGTAAATTTATTCTGCTACTATGTTATCGCCATGCCAATCAGTTTCGGTACGGCATTTGGTTGGGGATGGGAGTTGGAAGGGTTATGGAGTGGTGTTGCTCTGGCACTTGGGCTTGTAGCCGGGATCGAGGCGTGGTTTTTGGCCAGAACTAACTGGCAAGATGCTGTTGAGGCAGCGAAGAGTAGGAATAATGCTGGATAAATGAGTCATGATTTATGTTTGTGTGGTGATATTTAGGCGTAAAGATCTGGATTTTGCGGCATTTATGGTTTGATATGGCAAGGAGATATCTTGCATACAGAAATTGGGCTTTTGCGTTGTAGATAACCTAGATCGCACAGGTTTAGAAGAAACATAGATGAATTAGTTTCTCAACTCAATTTTGCTCAGAAATACGGTTATTGGAAATTCTCGCTTAGCTCGTGTCAAGAAAGGGGGAGGCGCGGATTATCATTCGGACAGAAATACATGCTTGGAGGATGTGTAGTCTAGCTAAACCGTCTTGTATGAAAACTTCTGTATGTATCGTGCGTGTCATTAAAGTCAAGACAATACTCTCAGTTTTTGTCTTGTTTACCTAACGTTAAACTACTTCTACTTCTTCGACCAAAATGGCAGCACATTAGCACCTTATGCGTCCCGCTCCAAAATCTCCCACAAGTCTTACAAAATCAAACCGTTCGTATGAAACCATGATTCCTCCCAGCAAAACCTAATAGCAACTTTCACAAAACCCGGCCCCAGATCATCCAATTGAATCATTCTCCTCCGTCACAGCAAGGGCAACCTTGACGACCTGAATAACAACATCTTTCGTTAACGCAGATTCCGTATACTTGGTCTCGAAACTACGGGCTGCTTTTGTCGCTTCCATGTGAGTGATTGATGGGACTTCCAAATGTACCTTTCCTGTTGGCATTACTAGGAGACCGCCTAAAAACAGCGATAAGACTGCGAGGATAGGATTTTTGGCATTTGCGTTTGGAGTATTCTGAGTGGATGGCTCAACATTAGGCTTAGGAGGGCTTAAATCAGAATCTTTCGACGAGCTGGTAGTGGATGAACTGCCGGAATCGGGAGCGAAAATCCTAGAGAATGATGATTTATAAGGGCAAGATCTAGATCCGATACCAGCATTATCGGCCTTGATTATGTCCGCTGCCTGTGAAATGGTTAGACAGGAACTAAGGTAGGATTCAAGTCCGTACTTTTTCTGCTACCGCATAGACTGGTGCTTGCAAATGAGCTGCGGGAACCAGTGGAAATATTCCAGCGTCCACAATGCGAAGGTTCTTTGTACCATAGACTCGCAGATGGGTATCTACTACACCACCACGTTCGAGAGGCATCATGGAAGTTGTGCCTGTACCGTGGAATTCGGTTCTTAGACCACTGAATATCGCTGGAATCAAGGTTTCAGGGGTAGCGTCTTGAAGGAAGGGGTAATAAGGGACTGGAGCTAATTGCCGCATGGAACTAGAGAGATAGGTCAGTATTACGTTTGGATTCTTATTCCAACGAAATGGTGTTTTCACAGAATGTTGGAACATGCCTTGTATTGACCAATCTATTATTGAAGAGTAATGCCTCTACCAAAATTTGGCAATCTATAGGATTCGAGCAGTAGCGGGGATCTATCAGTGGCTGAATGAAAGGGTTCTGTGATTTGATATGAACACTTCCCCGGGAGAGTGGGTGCATAGCAGCTACAGATAACAGGCCAATATTGTCACTCAATACCTCATACGCCCCCACGTCTGTTCGATTCAGAAGAGAAACTAGGATTTCTTTCTGCGCAGCATAGCCAGCTAGGATAGTCGGATCAAGATCCGGAAGGAGGTACTGCGTAGTAGTCTGGCTTGTAGCATCTTGAACCATGTTGATTGCGTTCTTGGATATGGAGAGTAGTGATGGGAATGCAACCGTGTTTATCGCTCCGGCAGTCCATGGCCCTAAGATAGATATAAGTTCAAGATAAAAAGGGTTCCGAGAAGTTTGACCTACCTGTCTTGTTCACATAGTATTCTTGTTCCGCCTGTGCAAGAAGATTTGGATTGTTATTGATCATCGTTTTCGTAAGATACGCCAAGTTAGAGACTACTGATATCAGTCCATCGTCTTGAGGGTCATAACCATCCAAAATCGCTTACCATAGTAAACGACACCAACGTAAGGGTGGTCTTGAAAGTTATTTCCAATACCTGGTAAATTGAGCTTGACCGGAATATCGAAGGTTTCCAAGACTTTGGCATCTCCGATACCTGAAAGTTCAAGAATCTGAGGGGTATGCACTGCTCCTGCTGCAAGAATAACTTCACGCGAACATGTAACGTTGAGAATGGAAAGTGTACCATCAGGAACGAACTTCTCAACTGTCAGCCTGACTTCTGTAAGGGCTTTAGATAAGTGCTCTTACCTCTACCCCTTTAACCACGATGTCTCCTGGGTTACCGCTCGGCGAATTGCTCTGTGGCGTTTCAAGTATGAGTCGATAGACATGTTTGCCTGTGGCTACATGAAAGTTGGGCCGCGAGTTTACAATGTTATCAAAATAAGCCAGACGGGCATCGGATCGAGTTTGATTTTCAGGAGAAATACTGCTGGGTATTAGCATACCACCCGCGGCAGTTCCGTTATTTGGGTATGTGAGAATTGGGATTCCGAGTTCTCTCAAGCCTTCTAGCACAATACCTAAACTCAGGCGGTCAGTTGGTCCTTTACCCACACACAGATCCGCACTTACTTACGAGATTGATTGTAGAAGAACTTGGGATAGCTCACATGGACGTAACCGTCGGTGCCGTGCGTATCTGGTTCTGATTTTATGTATAGCTCCCGGCCGAACTCGGCATCAACATTGTCTGTGTAATTCTCCGACTAAACATCCTAAGCCGCTCTATTCTCAGATACCAAATGAATCTTCTACTATGATAGTACCGACTGACCTTCTTGAAATACGGGAGCAAGTCCTTCCAACCCTATCCCGCGTTACCAAGTGTCTCCCAGGCATCATAATCTGCACTTCCACCTCGAGTCCAGCACATACCATTTATCAAGCTTCCGCCTCCAACTCCCCGACCCATATCGTAAGGTCGTGATTGACCATCAAGAAATGTCTGTGGAGCCGTCCAGAGATTCCAATCGTAGTTCGTTCCAAGTCCATCGCCGTCATCGTTTGGGTTAAGGATGATTTCCTCGTAATCGTCACTACGTTACTCCTTAGACAGAGACACATTCAGTTCTAAGGTTGAGGTACGTACAGATGGCCAGCTTCGAGAATCAGTACACTAACTAGAGATATTGTAAGCAGCAGAGTGCATTTTTGGATGTTGTGCCCACCAGTCGGATCTTCTGTAAGTCTGTTTGCAACAACTAAGCCTGAAATGCCACCTCCAACAACGATATAATCATAACAATCCAGGAATCTAGCATCAATACTACGACCTCTGAGATGAACCGAAGAGGCGAGCTCGACAATGTAAAGTACCAAAAAAGAGAAGGCGACCCAAAGTATGGGCATGGCGAAGAAAAAGCCGCAAGACAAAAGGCAACAAAAAAGACCAAAGTCTTCCAAAGAACAAAATCGCGTGATGATGAATTAGGTAGTTTCATAAACAATTCGAGATCATGGAGTCGCAGCACCTTGGTGGCTCCTTCCCCAGACATTCGCCAAGCTCATCCGAGCATCCCCAATGTTGTCGATGAGCTTGTGTATTGAAGAAGACAGCGAGGACGGCGAGGCTGGCCAACAAGATCAATGTCTGGTCGACAGCTGAACCTCGCAATGTTGGTCAATTATGATGTTTATGGTCTTGGACCTAGGTTCGGTGGGAACATTGAGTTACACCTACATGTCAACACAGAGCGCCGTAGACATTAACCCATGGAGTGCACTTCCCATGTACTGCCTCACGGCGCAGACTTTATTTGGACTTCCCTATCTGAGTAATGCTCTTGACTAACGGCTTCTCCAAGAAGACATCTTCATTACCTTCTCCAAATCTCACAGCACTTGACGCTTTGGCTCTTCCCCTCATTCGGCAATTTGTCGAGATGGCTAGGTTCATGGAAAACATATTGTGCACTCTCTTTCAGATTTACAAATCTTCAGCATTTGCACGTATGCAATCGGAGCTATCCTTTGTCTTTTCGGGGAATTTCCATTGTCCTTTGGAAGCCACTTAGCTACAAAGTTGAGTCTATTAGCTGTCGACAACGTGTTTTCACAACAGCTTGGAAGCCCGAATTCGACGTCTCCCAGTGAATTCTCGCAGCAAATAGTACACTGAGCTTGAAAACTCTATGCCTCATATTTTAAACTCCTGCGGCAGGTAGTCGTGTCCCAAAATCATGCGCAGAGAGATGAGAACTTGAGAAGTCATCTCAGGTTTGACGTCGGGTCGGTTTCTGTCCCCACAAAATGTTTTCCCGTACGTGATCTCGCGACAACTCATGAAGAGCGAAATTTGTGGGGCACCATCTTCAAGTCGCATAGACTGTAGAAGGAATTGCAGATACGGCAGATTCTAAACTGCCAAAAATGCAATACAGTGAAAGCATCTCATTTACGCTGATACTTGGGTCCGTTCAATAATACACCTCGGATCCTCAGCATGGTAAACCAGTTGTCAAGTGCGAACACTCTAGTTGGCGACCGCGCCCCACCGCGCCTGTCCCCAGTTTCGCTCCCTCAAATAGCTCTAGCATACAACTCCAGCTCATACTCATGCAAACACCCGTATAATTAACACCACACGCATGGAGCCGATGGACGTCGACCAGTCGAGTCCCCGAGGAGTCAAAAGGAAGGCCGATGACGCACTTGAGGTATCAGCGCCACGGAGAATCCGCGCTCTCGACCCAGACGTTGTAAACAAGATTGCCGCTGGGGAGATTATCGTCGCGCCGGTACACGCGCTTAAAGAACTTATAGAGAATGCGGTCGATGCTGGCTCCACTAACCTTGAAGTGCTGGTCAAGGAAGGAGGTCTAAAGCTGCTACAGATTACAGACAATGGACATGGGATTGCGGTAAAGTCAACAAATCATGACCTAGCTAGCACTTTGCCTGACACTGTCTTAGAAAGAAGATTTATCTATATTATGTGAAAGATTCACAACATCAAAGCTTAAATCATTTGAGGATTTGACGTTTATCGGTACTTATGGCTTTCGTGGGGAGGCTCTGGCTTCCATAAGCCATATTGCGCACTTACAGGTCACTACCAAGACTAAGGAGTCAAATTGTGCCTGGAGAGCTTATTATGACAGCGGAAAGTTAATTCCAGCAAAGCCTGGGCAAGCTGCTGAGCCAAAGCCTACAGCAGGTCGTCAAGGGACGCAGATAACTGTGGAAGACCTCTTCTACAATGTTCCTACTCGTCGAAGGGCATTTCGCTCAGCGTCCGATGAGTACAACAAGATTCTTGAATGCGTTGGGAGATACGCTATCCATTGCGATGGAGTGGCTTTTAGTTGTAAAAAACATGGGGAATCCGGTACCACGATATCGACCCAGTCAAATGCCTCAACGATAGACAAAATTCGACAGATCCATGGAAGTTCTGTGGCAAACGAGCTTGTTGAGTTCACATCATCAGACGAGCAGTACGGATACAGGGCTTCTGGGCTGACCACAAACGCAAACTATCATGTCAAGAAGACATCTTTACTCCTCTTCATTAACCACCGTTCTGTCGACTCTAGCAATATACGCAAAGCAATCGAGCAGACATATTCTACTTTTCTTCCCAAAGGAGGTCATCCGTTCACGTACCTTAGCCTGGACATCGACCCTCAACGAGTGGATGTCAATGTCCACCCAACCAAGCGAGAGGTCAACTTCCTCAACGAAGATGAGATTATCGAAAAGATTTGTAGTGATATTAGGGTCAAACTTGCAAGTGTCGATGTTAGCAGGACATTCATGACCCAAACACTTCTGCCTGGCGTTCGGATACCACTGGCAACTGCTAGTTCAGACGTGGATGACAGCTCTTCCAACACGACCGTTGCAGCTTCTACTCAGAAACCCAAACCATACGAGAACAATCTCGTTCGTACCGATGCCAAAGTCCGAAAGATCACTAGTATGCTTCCACCTAGCATGGCACGAAGCGCTACCGAAGCATCCATTCCCAGCGGCTCAGTCGGCGAACCAGAGTACGAAGTATCAGACCGTGAGCCGGTGACATGTCGTCTCATGACCATCAAAGAGCTTCGAACTGAAGTTCGCGACTCCATGCACAACGAGCTCACCGAGATCTTTGCTAGTCACACATTCGTTGGAATCGTAGACACTCGTCGTCGCTTAGCCGCAATCCAAGGCGGCGTGAAGCTCTTCCTCGTCGACTACGGCATGGCCTGCTCCGAATACTTCTACCAAGTCGGCCTCACCGACTTTGGCAACTTCGGAATCATCCAATTCGACCCTCCTCTACCCCTCCGTGATCTCCTCACCATCGCCGCCACTAAAGAAAAAGAGCTCCACCCCCCTGAGAACGAAGAAGACGATTTCGACATCACAGAAGCAGTAGACCTAATAACCAACCAACTGATCTCCCGCCGCGACATGCTCCTCGAATACTTCTCCCTAACCATCTCCCCCACCGGCGACCTCTCCACCCTCCCCCTCCTCCTAAAAGGCTACATGCCGTCCCTCGCTAAACTCCCTCGCTTCCTCCTCCGTGTCGGGCCCCACGTGAACTGGACGTCCGAAAAAGAATGTTTCGAGACATTTCTGCGTGAACTTGCTGATTTCTACACGCCGGAGTCTTTGCCGCCGGAGCCTGGTCCGGAGGATGTGGAGAATATTCCCGAGAGCTTGAAGGAGCGGAGGAGAGAGGTTGTGAAGGTATTGGAGGATATCTTGTTTCCGGCTTTTAGGGCGAGGCTTATTGCGACGAGTAAATTGATGAAAGGAAGTGTTGTTGAGATTGCTAATTTGAAGGGATTGTATCGGGTATTTGAGCGGTGTTAGCTGTAAATGGGACTATATGGAGTTTGGCTGGTATTTGGGCATATGTGCTGGATTACGGTGTTGCTTATGCTGGTGTACTTTGCAATGTTCAAGGAGTCTTATATACTCTGCTTGCTGGAGACATAATGATGTATTATGGTTGTAGTTTGGAGGAATGAACCTACATGGCAGTTATAGACCAAACCGTGCCTCACTGACGGATACCGGCACAGCTGAGTAAGTTGCGTTGCAATTCATGCATCATTACAGAAACACCCACATATTCCGCTATTCTATATCATATCATAAGTTAAAGAGGCTCTCAATAGATGAGCTCATGATCTACGGGCTATTATACAGTTTATTTTCAATTCGCTCGCAATAACCTTTTAACTCTTCCCATCATCCCATTCCGGATTCTGACAAACATGTTAGCAATGTTATTTGTCAGCATCTCGAGTTAGGGGTGTACATACCTTTCTCAAGATCACCAAGCCTTCAAGGGTATTTGTTAATGGGATGTACTGCTCGTCCTCCAGCTCTGCTCGCTCTCCATATGCCAGTAACACCGGCGTACTCTGTGTCTGCCAACCTGTAATGGTCTTTGGTCGACCTGCTTGTCCGACGACATCAACAGCCTGACCCACCCGTACGTTGACTGTGAGGGGTTTGAGATCCTCATCGAGAGTGACAAGGAAACGTGGGTGCATGGCTGTGACGAGATAGTAGAGGAGATAATGTGACTTGTCGGTGACGAATTGCTTGGCATCAATCATGGCGACCAAGACTGCGAGAAGACCAGCTGCCGAGACGCGCGAAAGAACCTGGCGGTCGGTATGGAATGGACTGATCGAAAGCGTACCTTTACCCATGTGCAGAAGACCTTGGGCAATACGGACCATGAAGAGTGATTCCTGATCCCTGTGGTAGTAGCTAGCAAGCTGCCTCAGAAGCTGCGCTAATCTTGCATTGTTGGTTCCAGCACCGAGAAGACCCATAGCGAAGATGGCGTTGATCGCTACATCGTTATCGTTGTCGTGAGAGTATCTTGACAGGGTATCATAAACCTTCATCTGTGGGTTGCTAGGACTCAAAAGACCCATTGCCAAAGGCACGGCTCTTCGGATGTTAGCCTCTCCATAATGCATCAAGTGGCCGAATTGACGAAGAACCATCTCTTGTCCAACGTCTTCTCCCATAGCAACGAGACCGAGACCAATAACAGCATACGCTTGTAATAACTCGTCGCCCTTCTTGTCATCAGTGTCTTCAATGTGGTCATTGCAGATATGCAGTAGTTCTTGCATCTTCAAGACCGTACCAGTTCCCGCCCAAGCGCAGATCTCTGCAAGCACAGAGGTTGGTTTCGACATTGGATGGTCAATGGCCTTCAGAGTCTCGAGGATGACATCAACATCTTCCTGTCGTCCGAAGTATAAGAGACCCAAACCAAGAGCCATAAATCGTGTCCATTTGTCCTTAAGTTGTGACTTTCGGTCATCGTCGAGGAAAGTCTGCACAATTGCCTCGCTGACATCACTGTTTGACGAACCAACAAAGATCATTCCGAGCGAGAGTGCGGCCATAGCCGACATTTGCATGTCTTGGCTGGTATCTCCAACGATAGGTAAGAGCAATTCCAACAGTGACTCTCTGTTTGAGCCAGCATATGCCAAACCAAGACCCATAATGGCTGCAACACGGACTTGAGGGCTCTTGTGGTTTAACTTGTCTTCATCTCCTAGAAGCGCCAATGCAGGGTCGGAATCCATCCGTACTCCAGAGTTCATGATGCCAATCGCCAGCATGGCACCGGCCTGAATGGTTTCTTCATCAGAGTATGTGTATTTATCGATCTTGTCAAGGCCACCCTCAACATCCCACAACTGCAACGTTCCAAGAGATGCGACAGTCGACATCATGCCTTCCTCCTTTGTCTTCCATACCCAACTCGCTTTATCGTCCTCGACCATCATCATCTTATCGTTACCATATCCAGCATTTACAAAAGCGTTAACGAATGCCGCTGCTAAATTGTGTCGTGCCGAATCGAGGTTGGTCAGCCCAGCAACTCGGTTGCTCTCGAGATGGCTCTTGTAAATATCTTCTGTCGACTTTGGGTCGAGGATATTCAATTCTTTTCCTAGCGCCTTGAAATGCTCTGGAAGTTTTGTGTTGTTCAGACACTCCGCAATCTCTTGTTCCTCCTCTGTTTGTGGCTCAAAGTCGAGGACGATTTGTTGCCGAGCAATCAAGAAAGCCATTTGCTTTTTCAGAGCTACATCGCTCGTTG
Organism: Glarea lozoyensis ATCC 20868; assembly: GCF_000409485.1. Classification (NCBI taxonomy): domain Eukaryota; kingdom Fungi; phylum Ascomycota; class Leotiomycetes; order Helotiales; family Helotiaceae; genus Glarea; species Glarea lozoyensis. The sequence goes on along the minus strand of NW_007361004.1, from coordinate 910,709 downwards.
AATGGAAATCCTCCTGGATCATCTCAATATCGTTCAATCGGATAGCGAGAACAATTGCCTGTGTAAGTTGCCCATAGTGCTTGTAGATACCGTGCGCGGTTTTCAGGAACTGTTGGTCTTCTGGGTATGTCAACAAGTTCACCATGCTGACCATGTACAGGCAGACTCTGGGGTATGTCTCTTTGTCGAGGAATTTAGGGAGATCCTCGATGATCTCAAGTTCGCTCATGAGGTCCACAGCATCGGCTTCGGCGTTGCTCTTGAGAAATAGAGGTACTAGGATAAGAGCAAGATCGATGAGATCTTGATATGGTTGATCGGCTGTTAACCTCTTAGTGTAGACCTCTCCAAGCTCTAGCGCAAGATGCCGTGTGTATTCATGGCCCCATGAGCCAATATCTGATGTTGGTGCTAGCAGGCGGAATTTGAGGGTATCCTGTCGGTCTTCATCTGAAAACGTCATTCCAATCACCGAAAGAACATCTGCTAACGAGGTCCTATCGTCTGACTCCGGCCATTCCTCATATAGCTTGATCATAGGCTCGTAATGCGGTCGAAGGAATTTTAATGGTTTCGGGACGGCGGTCATCGACGAAGTTGAGTTTTTGATAGACTCTTTGATTGCTTCCAGAGCGGCCTTGTAGAGAGACTTATCTGACTCCTAAGTTCCACATGTCAATACTCATTCTCCTATACAACAATGATTGACATACCGTCAGACGTTCCACCAGCATATCCAGCTCGCTTTTGAGCTGTTGGTCTTCTTCACTAAGCTCTTCTGCTGCTGAATAAACACATTAGAACCGACCATCTTAAATCACAGCTTCAGCCTTACCGCCAATTACTCCATCTTCCTTCTTTCCATTTACTATTGGCTTTCCATCTTTATCCTTCTTGACCTCCTCGGCTTTACTTGGCTCGCCTTCTACTGCTTTTCCCTTGCCCTTGTCAACGGACTTTGGAGGCTCGCCATCCTGCGCCATGGTGACTTTCGAAGAGGAGGTTTATTTGCAGTCGCTTTCTCTGTAGGGGACTGAAGGCACAGTTATCAGAGACCGTGGTGCCGCAGTTGTTTGGAAGAAAATGAAACGGTGGTGGATTTGCAGCGTCGATAGATCTTGATGGAATCTTTCGGTGTTGACCAGCCAGGCACATCGAGCTTCCGCGTCCAAAAGCTCCAGCCACTAAGCGCGATCCGCCACGCTAGCGGTGACCGGGGATGCGATCCTTGGCAATGACCTCCGACTCCAGAAATTTATTTCGTGAGGAGCCGCATGCCAGCCATTTTCTCAAATTCAATGAACTGTTCGCCAACATGCGTCTCGATACGAAACATATGCGATATCTGACTGGCGATGATTGGCGAGCCCTTACAGCGGTCGAAAATGGGTCAAAAAACCACGAAGTCGTTCCTACACCATTAATTGAGAAATTGAGTGGGCTGCGGGGTCAAGTTCACAAAAATATATCTGCTTTGGCGAAAGTAGGATTGATTGCGCGACTTAAGAATGCGAAATACGATGGTTATCGGTTAACTTACGGCGGTCTGGACTACCTAGCCCTCAATACTTACCGAAAACGCAAAGATGTGTACAGTGTTGGAAACCAGATTGGTGTTGGAAAGGAAAGTGACATTTTCGTAGTCGCAGACGAGCAAGGAGTGCAAAGAGTTTTGAAGATACACAGATTGGGTCGCATATCATTCCGAACCGTAAAAGCGAATCGAGATTACCTAAGAAATAGATCATCGGGATCTTGGATGTACATGTCGCGTTTGGCAGCGTTGAAGGAATTTACATTTATGACTGCGCTCCGCGACAATGGTTTCCCAGTACCAGTACCTCTTGCGCAATCAAGACATACCATCGTCATGTCGCTGATAGATGCATTTCCTATGCGACAAATCTCATCCGTTCCCGACCCAGCTTCCTTATACGCCGAGCTCATCCAGATGATCATGCGACTTGCCCAGTACGGATTGATACATGGAGATTTCAATGAATTCAACATCCTGATCAAAGAGGACACCACGAAAGAAATTGTCGATGAGAAAGAAGTAGAGAAGCTCACTCTGACTCCAATCCTAATCGATTTCCCCCAAATGGTTTCTATAGACCACGCAAATGCCGAGTATTATTTCGATCGCGACGTAAACTGCATCAAGAGATTCTTCCAGCGACGCTTTGGCTTCACAGCCGACGAGAAGGGACCATATCTAGCAGAGGCAAAGAAAATGGTAGGAAGAGATGGTGCCGTCAGGCTTGACGTCTCCGTTGCGGCTTCTGGGTTTTCCAAAAAGATGGCCAAGGAATTGGAAGCATACATGAAAGAAGTGGGAGTAGACGGAGATGGAGATCCAAATGGCGAGCGTGGCGATGAGGAAGACGATAATGACGAAGAAGAGGAAGAAGAAAGTGGTGAAGAAGAGGAAGGCGACGAAGCGACAAGTACTGAGCCTGCTGTGGATTCAAGTGATATCGCATCGTTAGCTCGTCTCCAGATCAAGGATCAGACTTGAGCTGTAGGAATTATGACGCTGAAAGGATTGACGAACGACCTTACAAACACATTTCGTGGGCTCTGTGAAACAGCTCCCATAAGCGATTGTCCTGTTCAAGCAGCAGTATCGCGTGGTTACAATCAAAGAACGGCCATACGGAGGGTTCGGTTCAATGGTAGAGGCTGTTGAGGAACGGGCTTGTCGATTCGCTGAGATTTGTCACTTGAGGTCTAAATTGGACGTATCTTATATCTTAGATATATACATACTGGTCAGTCATCGATCTGAGCTCATACCTAGACATTTGCGTCAAAAGTCTGTGGGCGTATCTTGCGTTGTCACCTGGTATAGAACAGGGCTTGTGGTTCTAGGTTTGTAGCTTGCTTGTCTTGGATTCAATCGGGCTTTATTTGTCATGTCACGCAGTCAACTTGGAATCGTTTTTTTGAGGACAATACAATTGAAAGCTACCAAGTTAGGCTCGGTCATGTAGAAATCCAGATTGATAGCAAAATATTTGATTGTAAAATTGTTACACTCAACTATGCTACAGGATACTACCAATTTGCAGTAATGAGCCATAACATGACAGCCGAAAAAATTATTAGGTACAATGAATGCGCGGGGCTTTTGATATCCGATTTTTGATGTTGACATAAGAAAATGTTTTATGCCATCAATGTCAATATGCCCCACCCTTTCTGAAAAATGTATTCCACATGCCGTGATCTGGTAGAAATTATGTTGACAATACCAGTACGAGGCGACATAGAGTATGTTGACCAATATGTATATCTGCTTGGCGATTATGCATGTATGGTAAGTTGTATTATGTCGTAAAAGGCGTTGCTGCATATGACTCCGTAATGGTGTTGATTACAAAAAAAAGGAAAGAAAGTTCGACTCGAGTTCGGATATAAAGAGAGTAATGAAAAACTGACAGCGATCAAGATGCCGACGCAGAGCTTGAGTTTTAATAAAGACGATGGGGTGACTAAGATTTGCGAGCCGTTGGAGAGACTTGTCCGCCATGAGCAACGGCTGGAGCATCACAATTAACAGCCTCATCGACAGAACCCTCATCAGACTCCGAGACGGTTGGAGTGGAGGCATAAGATTTCCTGTATGACAATTAGACTGCTGCCAGTGCAAGAACCATGTCGAGCTCTTACTTGTCCTTCGACTTGTTTGGAGTCGCCTCGATCAACTCCACCTTGGGTTGGCGATCAATATCTTTGAACGTAGCAATTCCAATAGATGATCTGTGAAGAGGTCAGTTCATTCCGAATCAAACTCAGGAGTTGTGCTTACCCGCTAGCAGAACCATCCCGCTTCCAAGAACCGCTTGCACGAGAAGCTGGAAGGTGTTGGGCAATCATGCCGGTGCGAGGAAGGACTGGAGATGAAATCGGTGGTGACAAGGTCATGATGTCCGATCCAGCACCATAAGCACCGACATTGTACTCGTTGGTTCTGAATTGACGACGCTCCGTAGTGATGCGCTTGAGGTCCTTTTGAGCTGGGGTGTCGGCGAAACGAACTTGGAGGAGGAGACCTTCTTCACCAATTGGCTGACCGTGAAACTTGCGGATGATCTCATCACAGATTTCGCGAGTCTCGAATCTAGACAACAGTCAGGTAGAGGTCGTTGGAGGGGCATTCAAGGTTATTCTACCTGGCAAAGCCAACGCCACGGCTTTCGTTATTGGAATTTCGAAGGATTCTGCTGGAGCTGACAGTGTAATCCATGAAAATAGCACCAAGTTCCTGCAATACTGTTAGCGACCCTTCATTTATCATTTGGGTGTCAAACTGACCGACTCAGTCATGTTTTTTGGCAGGTTGGACACGTAGAGGTTCGTGGAAGACTCATCACCCTCAGCCTTGAGGCGCGAGTTGAAAGATTCCTGAAAGAATTTAGTACTTCCACCGCGGCTCAAGGAATGAGGGGAATCTACCCTAGCAAAGCCAACTTCATATCCAAGCTTGTAAAATCCACGAATACAGAGCTCCGAATCACGAACGTTATGGTACTTTGCAAACCCAAATCTATGGGAGCGTTAGTGACGAGAATATTTTTGGACTCGATGTGCAAAACTGACCCTTTACAAGCCCCAGTGGATGTATCAATAATGGCCTTGGATGTCTCGACTGCTCCGAAACGAGAAGCGTAAGCTGCGAGTGTCTCGTCATCGGTATTTGGGTGGAGGCCACGGATGTAGACGTTTCGATTGTTGGGGATTGGGTTGGATAAGCTCTGGTCGAGAGTTCGAATGTTCTCACGAGGTGTGAAGATTGCAGGAATTGCCCGGGGAATGATTGGGTGTTGAACAAGCAAAGCGTCGAGATCAACATTGATTGGAATGGTCTTGTATGGCAGAGGCTTGGTGACATGCTGGTCAGCGTGCTGAGTAGCCAATTGCTGTGGAGAAGGCGTAGATCCAAAGACAGATCGATCAACGGCAGCGATGTGAGTTCCACCTTGCTCGCGTTGGAGAGCGCCGTAATATGGAGTGCTTGGGGCGGACTCGTTGGTGGTGGAGTAGGAGCCTCGTCGATTCTCAAGACCTGGAACGTCTTTGTGATGCTCAGTACGATCTGCATAGTAACCGGCACGAGCTGAGGGGTATGGCATCATGGTGTACCCAGGGAACCCAGCATAAGAAGCTTGGGTCAGATAGGATGCCTGCTGAACGGCGGCGGCAGTTTGGTATGGATTGTAAAGTTCCGAAAGTTGCGCAGGTGCCATCTGTTGTTGAGTATACATGCCGGCAGCAGCTGCGGCAGGACCGATAAATGGTTGTCCATCTTGATTGAAGTAGTATTGCAATTGCGGTCCCATGGGAGCTGCACCGGCGGTCAGATTGGCAGCTGGGATGCTTAGACCGGCAAATTGGCTCATCATGGCGGTCATTGCGTCGGTCGATGGGGTTGAAGCATTTGCTTGAGATTGAGACTCACGCGGAGTGCGGATCTGATTTTGGTTATACATGGCGGATGTTGGACGAGGAGGGAAATTAGCCTCCGGATGGCTCGCAGTTTGTTGGTAAGACATGGTAATCTAATCAGAAAGATTTAGCTTGCTATCTATGCAATTATCGATGGTGTTGATGAAACGAATCGAACGATTATATGCGGAGGAAAAAATGCTGGAGGTAGATGTTGAAGGGAAAGTAGAAATGAGATGGCGCAGCAGAAATATAGTTGAGCACCAGAAGTCATGACACCACAAAGTTTGGTGAATACAACAGTCCCGAGTTGCGGGTGTGGAGAAAACAGGTGATGTTGGAAAAAATGGCTGGGAAGTGAAGGTGAGGTTGCGAAAGTTGTAGACTCACGATCACAAGCTTTTTTGTTAAAACAGTAGTCCGTCGATTTTGGCTTCCTGGAAGCAATGGCCTGCTATCTCATCAGCATCTTCCATGATTAATCGAATCTGTAAACGTACCTTTGCCAGGGGAAATCTAACACTCTATTGCAAAAAAGATCAAGAAGCAGTCAACTTGTGAAGTCGACGCTAACTTTTTGAAAGACAAGAAGGCTGTGATTTCGATGTTCGGGTAGCGAGTGGTGTCTTTATTTAAGATAGGAAGCTATCGTGCCAGAATTGATTTGGTTGTAGAAGTTGTGAAAAGAGAGAGTTGTCGAATGGGTTGGAGAGAAGAAGAAGAAAGAAGATGATGCAGAGAAGGAGAGGGACAGAGATTTTGTTCACCTCTCCCGATGCTGAGGTGATGGGAAGGTGCGATGTCTAGCGCCAAATTTGGTAGGAGGCACCACCTCGAATCGAGTGCCGTGGTAAGTAAACAATGGAGGCGCGATGGGAGTAGATGACGAAGTTCAGGATGAAGCATCCGGCTGGGAATTGATCCGGTAAGAATGAGAATCGTCCGACTTTCACTCTCTATCTCCGTGTTAATAACAATATCTGCCGATTTGAGGTTATTGATATCAGGTACTGGATAATGCTGCATAAAGACGTACATATGAGAAAAAGGAAGAGGAGAAGGTCTTCTTTATGGTCGATCTATGCTTTCGCCATGCACGCATGACACTGCTGCTTCTGAGACTGCAAGTAATTCTGTGAAGCGCAAGGAAGACGACTAAGACAGGCCCACTGAGGGAAAGATGTCCTGCATCGTCTTCTATCTGGTAAGTGATTGCTTCTGCAAGACGATGGCAAACTGAGTCCTATCATACTTTATTTCCATAGAGCACCCAAAGATTCTTCCAATAGCCCTCTCTTGAATTATGATATGTGATGAATTGTCGTCAAGATGTATTCTGGTCCTTTAGATGTCTTACTCAGTCGTTCGTCGCTTCAGCAGCCACAAGCCATCACCTTATCTGTTTTGACCTGATCATGAACCCTTAGAAGCTCATCATTATGACAAAATCTGGGACTCAACACTCCATGAATCGTAGGCCTGGACTGAGCAAAGAATAAATACTGAACTGTCAGAGTAATTTTTAAGTATTTTTCTTCAACAACCCTACGTCTTGAGTATCAACGTGGATAGTTCTAGTCATTCTTCCACAGAAGACTGAACCAAATCCATCAGATTTAAAGACTCATAACCCCGATACAGCTTCAGACATGGAATCTCCCTGCGTATTCATGTTTGTTCTTCGAATAAGATGCACAATCCGAGGGGTTGGAAAAAGCAAAGACGATCAGCAACCAGCAAGATGGCAAATCGCAACAGCCCAATGAAAGAATGGAACTTTGTGAATGCTTTCTACTTAAGTTTAATAGAAAGTTGATATTTTTCAATCTGAGAAATCAAAGATCCTGTATATTCCGTTTGTAAGTCCAAGAGATGTCGTTACTAGAAAATCGGGGTACATGGGAACAAGGGCCGCATAACGCCACTTGCCATCGCTTCCGCCTTTCGTCTCCAAACACCCAGGGATGTTTGCCAGATATTCTGACGAGGGGTAAATAACAGTAGGCACAAACCATCGAAGACCGTCGCGTGCAAGAGCGTGAAAGCCACACTACAAATGCAGTGGAACATCAATGTGTCTTCTCCGGATTACTGGGATTCGGTCACCTCGAGCTTATCTACTACTAACCTACGAATGAAGCTGGACAGATTTATTCTGAGTTAGACATCAAACGCGTGTGTAAGGGAGTGTTGCACGATGGCATGTTGTTGAGACGTTTGTGGAGTAGTGTCTCAATCAATCCTTCTAACCATCGAGAGACATTCGCCAAGCACCATGAATCTAAACATTTCCTCTAACAATAAGAGAGCAGAGTATCGAGTTTTTGTGTTGAATTATCAGCTCATGATGACTACCTAACTACAACTTCATACCAACAAACAATGTAACAGGAATCTATGTAATGAATAGGGAATCCTAAAAGGCGAATATCCATCTATCTGAGATAATCCACCCATTGCGCCCCCACCTGCGTTCTTATATTAAACAGCAATCCTTCCACCAAAGGCAAAGCAGAGGACCCGATAATCGCTACCCAGCAGCAGCAGACCCGCGAAGTGTAAATGCGTGAAAACTCCGGAGAACTCGTAATTTGCAAACGCTGGGCAACAGTTCCGCTAAAATGCGGCTCGTGGTGCGCTGTAGATCCCTCGCGGAATACCAGGCGCGTTAGTGCTGAGATCTCACCCCCAAAATATGAAAGTCGAGTCGTCGTATCGCAAGAGCAAACTCTTTGTGTTCATGACCACACATCCTCCTAGAAAGTTAAAGTCAGCATCTGTTTGGCTTGTATAAGCTGGAATCGTGCAAGGGCCAATCCACGACCGGTGATACATCGGGAACATGATGTCGCAATCAAAGTCCCGAACAGAGGAGCCGGGAGCCGTGAGCAGTGTGGAGGTTGGTTCAAACGAAGTGGAGTTGAGGGAACTTACTTGGTATTGATTAGCGGAACGCATTCCCTTCACGATATCTTCGGCTTTGGTTTCGGGAATGCCACGCTGCTCAGCAATGATTTTGCCAAGGATTGTATTAACTTCCCTCGCCATGTTCGCCGCGTCACCGCACACGTAGAAATATGCCTTCTGTTGGAGCAGCTCGTTGACTTCTTTCGCACGCTCACTTAAGCGATGTTGGACGTACACTTTCTTACCCGGGGTCTCTCTAGAAAATGCAGTAATCAATTCAAACTTGTCCCCGAGGTCCTTCTTGTATGTTTCCCACTCATCAGAGTACAAGAAATCTTCCGTTGATTTTCTGCATCCAAAGAAAAGAAGCGTTCGACCAACATTTTCTCCATTCTTCGCTTGTTGCGCTCGCTCCTGGACGAATGCTCGGAAGGGTGCAACTCCAGTTCCTGGTCCAACCATGATAATTGGCTTTGATGGATCGGAAGGAAGCTTGAAGTTTGAGTGTCGTACATGAACGGGGACGTGAACACCATCGTACTTGTTTCGAGGCCCGGTGATGTCGTATGTCAAGCCATGTGGATCTGGGCTCGGATCGCCATTTTGTTTTTGCTTCAATGCCAAGAGATAATTCGTTGTGACACCCTTGAGAGCATCTTCACGGCCGGGGATATGCATTGATTCGACAATGGCAGTAACTGAAATCTTCTTTTTCTGGACGAGGGAGGAAGATGAGATAGAGTAGTAGCGAGGTTGAACCTTGTTAACACCTTCAATAAACGCAGAGAATGGAATTGAAGTCCACTTCTCGTCGCCAGCAACGGCCTGGAGAACTTGTGCGATGTTCAGGTACTGGTTGCTGATCTTTTCGTGGAAGTAGTCTTTGTCGCTACCAAGCTTGGCCATTTCTGCTTTTGCAGCTTCGGTCGGTGCGAAAGGGGCGAGGGTGGCAAGGAATTGACGAGAAACAGGAGCTCCAATTTCCATATGATATCTTACGATAGCGTCATAAGTTGTCGGTGTGGGAAATGGAACCTTCGCTGTTGGATCCAGAGCTTTGACCCCAACAACGGTGTCCCTCTTTGGTAGAAGCCCGGTCACTTTAAGGAATCTATCGACTTCCCGTCCAGCATTTGTGGGCCATACTGCAACGTGATCACCAGTCTGGTAGCTGAGGTTTGAGCCGCTGATATCTATTTCCATATGGAGACAGTTTCGGTCCTTGACCGTGAATATCTCGCGAGATTCGGCAATAGGGGCGATGTAAGGGTTGTGAGCGTTGTAAGGACCCTTGGAAGCACCTTCGAGATGCATCTTGTTAGGCTCGCCCAGATAGACTTCGGGGGAGTCTTTGGTTAAGCCTTCTCTTTCTGTGATGGCAAATACTGGCTCGTAGACAGCTTCGCGCTCCTCGAGTCCCATCTTCTCGGCCAGATCAACCCACATAGGATCCTTCCAGGCAAGGAAATCTTCCTCCATTGTACCAGCCCCATCATCCCCTTCGCCAGCAGCGCCAATCTTGGTGGCACCCAATTTCTCAAGCGCCTTAGTTACATCTCGAACCATAGAGTTGTAATGCTCGTAGGTATTGTTTCCAAGACCGAATGCGACAAACTTGAGATTTCCTAGCGGCGGCTCAGATTCGTTCGAGAATGAAGGCGACTCTCCAGTGATGAACTCGTAGAAATCCACGGCATTATCGGTAGGTTCTCCCTCGCCATAGGTAGCTAGAACAAACATGGCTATCTTATCTTCAGGGAAAGAGTCTAGATTCTCGTAATCGTAGTCCTCGAGATCCGCAACCATTGTCTCCAACCCGTATCTACTTTTGCCCTCCTTCGCTAACCTGGAAGCGTAATCCTCGGCGGTACCTGTCTGCGAGCCGTAAAATACTACGCAGTTCTTGTTCGATTCCTCCATCTTCTCAAGAATGTTCCTGGTCTTCCCCGCCTTGCTGCTGTTAGCAGCGGAGTAAGTCGAGGCATATGGATCTTGAGTAATTCCCCAATATGTGCCCTTTGTAAAGTATGCGACCGTTCCCAGGCAGATGGCTGCCAGGACAATAATGTCCAGCGTGTCGAGTTGAGCCATGTTGATTATGGAGTTGAACGTCGGAGAATTGTGGCCAGATATTGAGATGAATGCGAATACCTTGTTGACGTAAAATTAAAGAGGCAAAGAGAAAGCGACCAACAAGTCTATACCGGCAAATAGGAAAGGCGAACGGCAGGCGCAGGAATACCTGAGTGAGAGATTAGACTGCAAGTTCGTGGCCACAACAAATATTGTTGGATGTGGTGAAATATACGCTAAGGATAATCGGACGTCCTCGAAGCCGGTCCGGCGATGATTCTTACAATTCAGGGGTCGTGCAGGAAGAGTGGAAGATTATCTCGCAACATAAGCACAGAGGGATTTCAACATATGATGTATTTTTAAGGTTATCTAGATCTCAGCTCACTTACTGTTCCGCATGGTATATATGATCTTGCATCCTTCATTTTCCTTCCTAGAGCATGTTCTTCCATTCTGGTACAGATACAAATTGTCGTAAATTGCGGACTGGTTCCGCGCTCTTTCTTGCATGTGACGAAAGAATTCGTATTCGGATCATTGATTCTTCAAACATCGTTTTTCTTGATTGTCTTTTCTCTTTGTACTTGACAACGATGCAGAAAGGCTCCTATCTGTCCCGATGAAAACACCTTTCATGGATTCGTCGCATCAGTTGGCTCAGAGAACGTGGTTCTTTGAGAAATCTGTCTACACCGTAACCCACGCTTCAACAAAGTCTTGCAAATTTCCGCAATATGGTACCCAAAGCAGGTAAACATCATATTGCATTTGCATAAAGGTAGTCAGCCCTACAAAATGCTTCTTTGCCTAATTTAGTGTTTCTGGAAGCTTGGAATCGCTAGGGCTGTGGATCTTGGTGCTCGATATTCCCAATAGCTGGCAGATATGTATTATTCTTGAAAAGGAGGACAGTCCATCGGAATATTAAGACGAGGTAAAGCACATGTTTGGCCGTCTCGCTATTCTCGTGTCAAATTATTTAGTATAATCACTTCAATGTGTGATAAGTATGCAGTCTGTAAATATTACTCTTTCCGCTATAGACATTTATCAATCAAAAATAGCTGAACGTAGGGGTTCTCAACGGCATTTGTTGTTTTGTTACAAGCTTCATTAGCGTCTCTCCCGTATGTAGTTCTCTTCTTTCACTTTCGAAACATGGTTTTAAAATGGGTATATATATATATATATGCAAGATTTTATGGATCATGTTTGTCCGCCACAATTAGAGACAAAATCTAGCATAACTAACAGATTTGCTCAATCTTGATTAGAAGAACAGTTTGGATCATTCAAAACTGCCTAAAATCATGCCCATTCTATTTCATTTGACCAACAAAAGATTCGAGATCCAAGATATCTTGAAAGACCCGAAGAGTCGTACCCCTCGGCCAGGATCCTCGTTGCAGCTGACTTGGACCCCAATCCAGGGGCAGCTGTGCGCTTATTGGCTGCTCGATATTGATGCTCGACTCCGGACCACCTGGGCATCAATATTTTGCAGATGCGGTGACGAGCTTCAATTTGCGATGCTCGTTACATTTGCAGATTCTCTAGGAAAGTCTTGTATTTGCAATGGACCATGAAGTATCGCGAATACACCTTGCGAAACAATGAGTAAGTCGTTGGCACGGTGCCTCTCCTAGTGCTTCTTTTATTTTAGCTCCCTACCATATGAGACCTTCTTGGCCTCTGTCTATCTAGTCTTTCGAGGGCTCCGACACCACATCCCCGTCTTCTACTGCAAACCCGTTGCACATCCAGGTTATTACGACTGCATGCAAGTACACGCTGACACTTCTGTGCTTAAGGTCATTCCCCAGAGGGCAACGAGAGATTGACAAGTGGTTATCATCCAACTGCCGTGGACGTGTGGAACACAACCTTGAAACCCGCCTCTCCACCATCGTCCATACAGACCTCGAACGGCGACCGCGAACCTCTACAGATCCAAAGTTATCAAAACTTCGTCGCCAGCTTATCTCCTCGAGTAGCGACCGACTCTAAGACACACAACCGTCAAACGAGCATCGTACATGGCATTCAGCATTCGCAGCACTCGAGGAATGGAAGTCTTGCGAGCTCTTCATCAGGTCCACTCAGTCCGCAGATGATCGCTGCTGTTGGTGTTGGATCTAATGTATCAAGCATGGCCGAATCGGCCTATGCTTCATCGTTGTCGACCATGAGTTCCAATACATCGTTCAGCTCCAGTTCAACTTTGGTACCTGACCGACCGCCGACGGAGCAAAGCAACCACACCTTAACACAGCGCAGAGTGGAGAGAGTGTCAAGCGGAAGGAGTCGCAGAGGCGTCGGTCATAATCATTCGCATTCGCGGCATAAGGAAGATGTAAAGACTGTTGGCGAATATGCGTTGCATGTACTTTTTACATCCGTCAGTTCCTCGACTTGTACTTATTTGATCTTTAATAACATTTGCTCAGTTCATTGCGCAAGCGGAAGAGAAGATAAACCTGTGTATAACGGTTCCACTTGATCCTGAACCGCACATCGAACAAATATGCGGACCTGGCGTGGACCCTACGTTCGACCAGCTGATCTCAGCGCTTGGCCATATCGCAAGCCAGAAGCCTAAACCACTTATTGACTCGATGATGTTGTGGCGCAGGAATAAGAGTGATGCAGCAAACGATGCTAGAAGTCAACTACAGCAGGTACGTGTTACCTTGAATTAAAAGCGGTGCAAATTTCATTTTGCTTTGACCCTTTTCGTGTTTAAGTCCTTACCTATGAGAGATGTCTATTGTCTGTGTTTTTTTCTCTTGCTTCGATATGTTTGGGTAGGGGAAAGGCGCTCCCGTTCTCGCGTTAGAATTAACACAAACACGATTATCACAGACTCAATGAACAGATTAGACTTACTTTTTACCAGTCTCGAAGTGTCGGCCTCCCCTCTGCTCCGCTTCCGCGAAGAAATACGGAACCCCATCACGCTCTTTCTGAATCAGATGCTTCTGGCAACCCGCTTTCCATTGCTGCACGACAAGAATTCGTTGCCCAAGCAGAACGTCGATCTACAGCATCAATCTACATCCTCTGTCGTGTGCTGATAGAGGTGATTGGACAAAGCACACTGACATGTATCACACCCGAGATGGAAGAGAAATTAGAAGGTATTATTTTCGGCCAGTTGAAAATCGCGGACGCAGATCAGCTCAGCAATTCTTCTCTGAAGATGGCAAATTGGTTTCTTTTCAGTCAACTACTCGGAGTCATGAGCGAAATTAATTTTGAAAGTGTTACGGATCGCTTTATTGCCGACCTCGAAAAGTCGCAGAAGGATCTCATAGGCAAAGGACCAGCGAATAGGGAAATGGAGGGAAGGATGGAGCTTGTCTTGGGTGGAATGAAGCATCTACGCCTCAAAACCTACCCAGAAGACATTTGGGATCAGTCCTGCGATTTCATGATTTCTCTTGGTCGCTTCTTTGCCCGTTCTTCAGGTCACCGCCTTAAATACGCATATTGCCAAGCGCTAGAAATCCTCCTCCTCCCAGTAGCGGCCACAGCAAATACAGAACTGAATGTGCCTAAGTGGACAGAGGTTCTTTCTACTATTGGCCCGCGCCTTGCTTCCATGTTCATCAAACCACGGCATTGGTCTATTGCATTTCCAATGACAGCCACACTTCTTTGTGTTTCTCCAATAGAGACCTTTTCTGCGCAGTGGCTTCAGCTGGTGCTGCCATTACAGCCTAAGTTCAAGGATAGATACTCTCGTCCTATATGTTTACAGGTCATCTCTCGCCTGCTATGGACATATCTCTATCGCTCTTGTTCTGATTCTCAAAACGTTACGATCAAAAAACTTGAAGAAGTTATGAAGCTTGTCCTTCCGCCGGGTAGAAGGTCGTACGTTTCAACAGATCCTTCCATTGCAGAACCATTGATTCAGATAATCCGAATCATTGGGTTTAAGCATCAGGATTACTGCTTTCGAACAATCGTATTCCCACTTATCAACGCGGATCTCTTTGCTTCTAGTCGGGAGCTCAAAGATTTCAAGATAGAGCAGCTTGAACCAGAAAAGGTGGTCATCGGAATTCGTGCCTTCCTTGCTATCATGTCGGATCTAGAAAAGGGTGACCAAGGCAGGCCGCCATTCCCTCAGCATTACCACTCTGGACATCTCTTTGACAGGCTTCCAACTTCGCCCGTAATGACGGCGCCACGAAGTCCAGTACTGCCCATGACGTCGACATCCAGAGGAGAAGATCGCTTGTCTCGCCCCGTACTGACGAATTCGCTCGGCGACGTTGCTCGGGAATATTACGCAAGGTTTTGCGAGATTCTTGGAAAAATCACTATTATTTGCGACAACACCTTTGGTGGACAAGCCGTGCTTGACGAGAAGTTCAACAGTCCCATTCCCAAAACTCCCATCGCGGAAACGTTCAACTTTGGACGTAGGGATGACCATCTGAGTCCTTCAGAAATGAAGCAAGGGTTTTACGAGCTCCTTCACGTTGCGGTGCAAGCTCTGCCCAGATGCTTATCAACCGATATCCCCATCAAGTCACTAGTCAACCTTTTATGTACTGGAACTGCACATGTGCAATACAATATTGCCGAATCATCAGCACAGTCTCTCAAATCCATCGCTCGGCAGTCACAAGCGCAACAAGTTACCATCGGCTTTGCTAGGTTCATCTTTAATTTCGATGACAGATATTCTACGATGTCTGACGGCGGCATGCTTGGAGCTAGTCATATTGATAGTACGCTGAAACTTTATATAGAGTTGTTACAGATATGGATCGAAGAGATCAAGCAAAAGACAAGAGGAGCAGTTGACGATGATAGCGAGGATGGCAATCCAGATATGCGGGGCATCAAATTAGATCTCTCGGGGATCTGGGCGCAGATTGACGAGCTTGAGTCCCACGGCTTGTTCTTTCTTTGCTCTCAATCTCGACAAGTGAGGGCGTTCGCTGTTACCGTGCTTCGCCTGATTACCGAGTTCGACACCGCGTTAGGTAAAGATAATGGCCGAATCATACACATTCTCGAGGGCGACTCTATGCGGGTCATGGATTTCAATGATGAACATCTCTCTGTTGCTGAGCGTAGCAGGTTGCAAAGAGGCATGCGGAAGAGCAATTCTCAGAATGCGTTAATTGAGCTGTGTAGTAGCGAAATATCTTATGATACCACGCTCTGGTTCAAGATCTTTCCAAATTTGATAAGAATCAGCTACGACCGTTGCCCGTTCGCTGTCACCCTGGGGAGGGAACTTATCTGTAACCGCATTTTGCAAATGTACAAGGGAATTGTGTCCCTCTCAGAGGCCACTCGGGGACCACACTACGGATCCTTCGATCGTATAGAGCCAGGAAGTGGTCGCTTTCTATCCAGATCATCGACTACGCCGCCTGAAGTTCTGATTGAACAGTGGAAGCTATACCTGATAGTTGCCTGTACAACACTGTCTGATAAAGGAGGGCAGCAGCCCATTGCGCCACAAATGCAGCATCTCCGCAAAGGCTCCAAACCAGTTCAGACTCAAGAAAAAATAACTTCTGCTCGGTCCTTGTTCAAGTATATTATCCCGCTGCTGTCCGTTAGCCCCGCTTCAATCAGAGATGCAGTTGTCGTGGCACTCGGATCGATAAATGTCAACATCTATAAAACACTGCTAGAAGAGCTATCTAGTGCGGTAGCACGGTGTAACGAGGATGCCAGGGCGCGTATGCACCAGCGGACTGTTAGCAGTCCGAGAAGAAACCGCAAGATCGACCTCCTGAGGACAGAAATTACCCACGTTTATAGATTAACGTCTCATTTCCTAAAGGAACCAGACATATACGAAGACGACTGGATTCTTAACAACTTGGTAGCCTACACAAAAGACCTCAAACTTTTCTTGATGGATGGCGAGGTTCAAATGGATTGGGAGTTTCAAAAACTCCGCAGGCACTATTGTGGTTTGATGGAAGAACTATTTGAGGGTATAAATCGTACCAAAGACACCTCCCGATGGATGACCTTCGAATCTCGAAAATCTTCATTTGCGTTGATGGAAGATTGGTGTGGATATTCTCCAAACCAAACCCAAATTCGCCAGAGAGAAGATAGTATGAGGCAATCAATGATTGACCAACAAAGTCTCGGCGAACGTGGCACCGTGACGGCTGCAATGGAAATCGAGAAGCGGAATCTCAAAACAGCTGCTTTGAGTGCCATGGCTGCCCTATGTGGCGGTCCCGTCAGCGTAACTACTGAAAGTAAAGCTAACTTGCAATTTGATATCCGGCGTATGCTCTCCTGGATTGATACGATATTTAGCGTTGGCAGTGATAGAATGCACGCCATTGGTAGAAGAGCCCTGAAAAATCTTATCATCCACAACAAGGATTTTCCGTATCTGTTAGAACATTCGATATCGAGGTGCTATCTAGCTGACGTACCCAAAGTTCTCGAGAGTTACTTTCAGGTTGTAACCGAGGTACTGCTTGAACATCCAGACTATCCAATGCCTTTTTGGAGGCTGTTGGCAGTAGGGTTGTATACTCTTGGCAGCGAGCTCAGTGAAATTCGCTCTAAATCAGCTCGGGTTCTACGTGCACTTGAGGAAAGACAAGCAAAAAGCTCCAAGATCCAAGATTACGATATCAGTATATCAGACAAAACGAAGGCTGTTTACAAGCTTGCACAATTCGAGATCTCCAAACGCCTTTCGCAAAAACACTCGGAATTAGCATTCCTTATCTTCTCGGAATTTACAGCATACTTTAAGGACCTCCAGCCTGATGCCCAACGCAACATGGTAGCGGTGATCCTTCCTTGGATTCAAATCATCGAGTTGCAGCTTGACCCTAATGGGGGTCCAACAGCTTACTCTTATGTTCTTCTAGCCAATTTATTCGAAATCACTATAAAGTCAAGCAGCGGACTCCATCATGAAGTCCAAGCTTTATGGCAAGCACTCGCCACGGGACCTCACGCTGGAAACGTGCAACTTGTGCTGGACTTCATCATGTCGCTCTGCCTCGATCGTCGGGAACAGAACTTTGTTGAATATGCAAAACAGATAGTTGTTTTCCTCTCCAGTACTCCGGCTGGAGTGAAAGTTGTGGAGTTTCTTTTGATGCAGATCACACCAAAAGCGATGATACCGAATGAAAAGCGAGAACTTATCCCGCCACCACCAGACTCCGTGAAATTGCCGTATGTGGCAGAGCTTTCTGACGCGCTTCCAATGGGAGCCAACAAGCAGTCTGGGTTTTCCTTGGGACAACTGTCGCTCATACTTCTTGTCGACTTAATGGTTTCTCCAGATCAGCTAGTGGCAGAGAATGTACCACTTTTGCTTCAGGTCGTTACTGTGCTTTGGGACCATTATATTCCACTCGTTCAAGAACAAGCTCGGGAGATGCTCATTCATCTCATGCATGAGCTAGTCTTATCAAAGACTGATGATGAATTTTCATTGCACGCGAAGAAATCTATTGAAGATTTCATTGAGTCCATTCGCCGGCATGATGTGAACGTGGTTTGGGCTTACGAAGATAACAATGGCAAAGTCGATGATCAAGATAACAAAGTCCCAGCTAGCATGGAGAATCTCACTACTGAAGTGGTCAAGTTCTTCGAAGTTTCGTATCCAGGTGTTCAAGAGCGGTGGGGCAAGCTATCTTTGACTTGGGCGACGTCTTGCCCAGTGCGACATCTTGCTTGTCGGTCTTTTCAAATATTCCGCTGCATTCTCACCTCTCTTGACCAACCTATGCTTGCAGATATGCTTGCTCGATTGTCGAATACTATTGCAGATGATGACAAAGATGTACAAACCTTTTCTATGGAAATTCTGACAACACTCAAGACCCTTATCTGCAAGCTCGAGCCCTCGGATTTGCTGAATTTTCCACAGCTTTTCTGGACTACTTGTGCTTGTTTGGACACTATTAACGAGCGAGAATTTTTGGAGGCTCTTGGCATGTTAGAGGAATTAATGGTTAGACTCGACTTCTCAGATCCAGCGGTGCGGTGTCTCCTCTTGGATGGGCGACCTCCTAGATGGGAAGGACATTTCGGTGGTCTTCAAGCTCTTGTTTATAAAGGTCTTCGATCATCTGTTTGCTCAGATTTGACGCTCAGAGTCCTCAATAATTTGGTACAACTTCCAGACGATGAGCTTATTGGGGACGATAGTCGCTTGCTTTTCGCCATCTTGGGCAATTTTCCAGGATTTTTAAATGCTATGGATCAAAGCAATATCGACGCTAAGAGCATCAAGACTGCTGAAATTCTCGCCGAGGTCGCAGAAGCCTCTGGTTATAGCACTATCTCTCGGGCTTTAAGTGGCTTTGCTGCGTCACGATATCGGTCAAGCAAAGACTTCCTCTCTCAACTCGTCTCTGCTCTTAGAGAAACATTCTTCCCGCAGTGGGACTTTGGAAGCTTGACTTTCCTTATGGGTTTATTGACGAACAGTATTCCTTGGTTTAAATTGAAGACCATGCGCATACTATGTTCAATTATCCCTGATATCGATATGGAAACCCCTAAAATCGCTTCACATGGCCCCGATCTAATCTCCCCGCTCCTACGATTATTACAGACGGGATTTTGCATGCAAGCCTTGGAGGTTCTGGATAGAATTATGACGATGGCGCAGACACCCATGGATAAGCATCATCTGAGAATGAGTATGACTCGTTCATCATCAAAGGCAATTCGGAAAGAGTACGGCCGCACTCCAAGTCTTTTCGGTATTCCTGAAGAATCGGGGTGGTCAATCCCGGTCCCAGCTAAACATGCGGAAACAACGAGAGCCAATGTTCACGCCGCATTTTATATGTGTCAGAGCACAGAGAATATGGATGAAGAGCCAGCGCCTACTCCAGAGGTCGAATTTCATGTAGACGACTTCCAATATGGTTACTTCCCCGCGCCGGAGCGAACAGAGACGATGATGTCCGATGAAGCTCGCGGAGATGGCCACATCGAGAGTCTCGTGCTAAAACTAGACAGCCTGGATGACTTCTTTGAAGATAGTCTAGCAAGCCCGACAAGTGATGGGCGCTCATCAAGGACGATCACCGAAGCAGGTTTTGCAGAGTCAGCGTTTCGCGAATCTGACGACCGTACATTGTACGATGAGCAGACTCTTCCTATTCTTCACCAATCTCTCGCGCGAACCTCGAGCAGTGCTTCTTTCCAGAATGGTTTTACCGACCGAGCCGTTCCTGGCAGCCAGGTCACCTCGAACGCCATGAACCCAGGCGCTTTTAAGGTCAGCACCTCTGTCCCCCGTCCCTCGTTGCATGCAAGATCCGTCACTTCGCCATCGGCACCTTCCAGCATACAAGCGAGCGGGACGAACTATTTATCTGACGAGGATTATACGGAAGAGGTATTCTCGGATGGTGATGAGGAGAAGACAGCACAATCCGGACAAGGATCATTCTTCCTTGAAAATATGATCAAGCCACTTAGCCAAGGCACGCGAAGCAGTGTTGTTAGACGACTCACGGGTGGCAGAACTAGAGACAACGAGCGCTTTCGAGAAAATCTTCGTGCAGACCGACGAGGCATGAGTCAACCGCCTCGTAGCCCGAGGGTTCCTAGAGTCCCAAGTTTGTATTTACCGGCGGGTCCGAAGCCGTCCAGCACGAGTGAGGGGGGTCCGTAGAGTCGGTTTCCAAGTTGGAAATATGAAGGAGGCGACGTGACTAGGAGTCAGATATAGAGATAAATTATGTGTTTGAGTAACTAATGAATGTGCATCTATGTATGGTGGGACCTTTGTTTTCCAGGTTTAGTAGATTTGTGGTTTTGGCGAGGAAGCGCGAGATTATTGGCGTTTCTTGTATGTTTACTGGTGGTGATTGTGTAGCGTTTGGCGATGGGATGGATGTTTGGAGTAGACAGTTTGTGGATACCTTGTATGGATGGTGTAGATCTAGAGTGTTATTGAATACCATGGTTTGATTGAAATTCGGTTGTAAATTCGAAGTCCTCATTGCGTATGTCTTATCTTGTGAGCCATCCAGTCTTCAGGGGAGATTTTAGAGTCATATGATTATATCATTATGAGAGGCCCTAGTGTTTACGGCTTGTGATTCTGCCTTCATTCCTGATGGTCTTGTGTTATGACATCTTTATATGTTTTCTTCATCGCCTCATATATATACTTAATAGACCGTAGTCTCCACTTCCGACAGATAACTTTTGACCAGCTATCTGCTCATCCAAACTTTTAAGCACCCCGATAAATCCCAACCTCTAATCTCTCAATCTCTCAACGTCTCATCCCCTTCCCACAGCCTTCTCCATCCCTCATCCATCAGCACTCAAACAACTTCCCCGTACTAACATTACACCTACTCCACCACCTCCTCTCCCACAAACAGACCAAAAACATAGCAGGCCAATACCCCACAATACTCCACCACCACGGCCACGGATCCCACACCACAAAATTCCCATCTCGCCAGAACAACACGTGTTCCACGAACGTCGTCCACCTCTCAACTACCTCTGTAATCCCGATTTCGCCTCTGAGAAGTCGTAAAATGGGAAATAGCAGGAGTGAGACGATGTCGTGGTTTATCCAGTAGTATCCTGGGATGGATGGCGCGGGGACGATGAGTTCATGCGGGTCGGAGTGAGTGGTGGAAATCCCTTTGGGTTCGTGGTCGGGTAGGTATTCTACGTATGCGTCGGCTAGGTCTTCGCTCTCGTCTGAGAAAAGGACGACGGCGGTGTGAGCGCGGGGGTTACATTCAATGGGATATAAATGTTTCATGAGGCCCTGAATCTCCTCGTCCGAGGCTCCGAAGGTTTGTTCGGCGTTCCTGGCGATGGGGCCTGGGACGAGGAAATCAAGAGAGAAGTGCCCGGTCATTTTGGGGGTAGTCTTCTGGGTGTATTCGACGGTGTAGGCGTACATAGCCTGAGATAGAGCGGAGTTGGTAGGGAGCGCGATGTAGTGCATTAGAAGATCCGAAGAGGGACAGGCGACGAAACACTTTATTTCGCCGTTGATGACGAGGGTGTGGGTGCAGTATTCTGGACCGGAGATGAATTGTTGGAGGACAAATGGTCGGAAGGGCGTTGGGTTCATACGTCTGACATGAGCTTCTGTTTCTTTGATCGTGGGGAGTGGGAGTAACGTCATGTCGGCTCGAAGTGTGTCGTCCATTCCAACAGGCTTCATAATATATTTCTCCGCTGCGATGAATTGCGGTTTCTCTAGTCGAGGAGACGAACGTGCTGATGGATACAACGCACTTAGTGCTTCCGTCTCAGAAGTAACAAGCCTCGTAGTAGGCACATTGAGACCCAATTTCTTGGTATGTTCAATAAAAGAATGTTTCTCATGCAGCGTTTCCGTCAACGTAGGGCCGTACTGTACAGCTTTGCAACCCGTTTCCTTCTCCACGAGCTCAGCTGCTTCACCATCTTCCACGGCCGACGCAACACCCGAACAACTAACCCACAATTCCACTCCTTCCTTCTTGATCACAGACACCAAATCCTGAATATACCCCGCCGAACCAGTTTTCTGGCTCGGTTTCTCCAGCCTAAAGAATTTCTCAATGGACTTTGAGAAATGGCCTGACACAGGAACATAATACGGTTCGAAATCCGCGCCGATAACACGATGACCTGCGCGGTAGAATGCTCGAGCGAGAGTAAGACCTTTACTCATTCCCACTCCCGTGACCAGAATCGTGCGTGGTCTGAAGGTGGGTGAAGATTTCTGGCGCCATTCCCGGTGATGCTTGATGTGCTTTGCGATGCTGGTAAATGGAGAGGTGATCCAGGCGCAAACAGCAATGAATGTACATAAAGGTGTAAAGAATGCCGCTAAGAGAATGAGTGATACATTTTGAAGGACATGTAAATACTCCGGGGATGCTGCTGTGAGAGGCATTGTCCTTGGTTCCTCCTTGGCGACACGAGCTGCGGAGGTGGAAAGTTTCAACGAGAGGTAAAATGATATATATACAAATCATATCATGGTGTTGTCCAAGATCGGAAACATAACGAATCGTAATACTGCGGGATGCCGTAGGAATTTTGACGATTCTATTTAGTCGACGGAGTACATGTAGGACAACAGATACTGAAACTACACGTCATCATCACATGCACCAATGGTGGTAGGCGGGACGGCTATTGTAGTTGACATGGGTATAAGCATTGCTTGGCGGCTGTCGATATGGATGGTTCGAGATCCATAGATACATACCTAGGTAGATTAGGACAAATGGAATGGGTACTAGAAGTTTTGTTCTGGCATTTGAAGTTCACCACCGTGCTCGCTTGCAAAATCACACAACGAATGTGCGAATGTGAGGAGCTTAGTCCGTGCACCTTATCACATCGTGCTCACCCCATAACCTTATTTGTTCGCTTATGCAAAAATGTTTAGAAAAAGTTGAAAAATCAACGAAATCTTTTGGAAAAAGCGTCAAAAAGCACAAAAAGATAATCACATGATGCCCACTGACGGAATCGAACCGTCGGTCTTCTCATTGCCGTGAATAGTACGAGTGAGACGCTGTACCACTACTGGTGAATTGTTAGCTTGGGGTGAATGTACAAATTCTTTTGGGGGAAGACGTACAGCCAAGCGGGCACTTATTGGTGCGATTGTGGCAGAAAAACTCTTATTCCAGTATATAAACTTTATTACAAAAGCGCCGAGCATTAAGCGGTGCTTGACGAACTAGCTATTGCAGCATGGTGGTAGGTAAGGTGACACAATGCTCGTGAAGTAGTAACCTGAATTTCTTTAGTACAACACAAGAATCGTTTGCAACAGAAACTTACGATATCAAAGCCGGCATCTAAGAAGTAAGTTGATAGACTTGGGGCCCAAATATCTTGTTAACGTTGACTTGGTTGCTGTCGAATAAATTGGCCGTGGGAGAGAATGATGTCGATGTCGTCGAATAAAGATAATTGATATCTTGAAATAGATGCAACGGACAACGCAAAGGAAATGCGGCTTATGTAGACTAGAATTGCAGGCTTGAAGATCGGTCACCACGAATTCAGCATTACAAGCTTCATCTACTGGGAATCATTGCTGTGCACTTGATGATACTGTATGATAGCCTCAAACTCAGCAAACTTAGATACCTGAGACTCATTAGATAGAGGTCACTTCTCGTCACTCGAAAATGCACATGAGGAACCTCGACGCCATAAATTTAAGTATTTACTAGGGGTACATTTCCTGTGCACTTAGCAATACTAACGATAACAGCCGTGCTAATTGAAGATGTCATCAAGGGTTACTCTATCGAAACTCGCCTTTCCCTTAAGGATGTTATTCCTTTAGAGCGCACACAGTACAAAAATCACGAGCGTCAAAGTAACGAAGACCAATTGCCAATGTAGATGAAGCGAGTTTCATTTTGCTACGCTACTACATGCATAATGCCAAATGGTATATGTTCATCATCACTGCGATTCCTCCTTAAACCCCACACATTTCGTAATTTCTACCCCATCCTGTCGAATTCGTTAGTATATAGCTTGATCGAAAGACATCTAGACATACCGGTTCTCCAGTGGGCTCGAAGCTGTTGATAAGCTTGCTCTCGTAGATGATGTTAGGATTGCCCTGCGCCTCTCTACTCAACTCTTCAACTTGACCGTATTGTTCCGCAGTACGTTTTGCGAAATTGTCCGTATCCAATTTTCTCTCTTCCGTCAACCTCTTCCTCTTTTCTTGGGGAGTACTTCGTACGTATTCCAAGTAAGGTGGGTTTCCAGGCTTGATGACATTATCAGCCGCAAGCACCGTACCCTTCTTGATCAGTCCCAGATGCTCACAGAGCTTCAGATCAGTGGTGTAAGCTGGCTTGTAGTGGTCTAGAAACATCATGTCAATCGTGTCAAGCCCAGCGCCATGGAGCTTCCTGATCCCGTCACTGCTTGGTCCGACCGAAACAACCACGAATCCATCTAAGCCTGCAAATTTTACCAAGTCCGTAATAACTTTTGCAAATTTCGGACTTCTTTCGAGTGAGATGTATCTCTTGCCTCCAGCTTCGCGTACTGCCGCGCCAAAGAGGATAGTAGAGTAGCCCACGTATCCTCCTAATTCCACCATCACTTGAGGTCTGTTTTCTTTGATTGTGTCTGTGACAATCTTTCCCTTGTCTTCGCCCACGTTCATCAGATACTTCTTCGTTCGGCCAAATTCATCGATGGCCTGCAGGACTTTCTCTGGGGATCCTTTGATCTCATCTTTTCTTGGGTGGTTCGTAACAAATTCCACGAGCTCTTCTTCGCGTCCATCATCAAACTGCAGGCATTAGTTGTTGTGCAAAACCGTGTGGATTGAAGGTCTTACGAAGGTGTTTTCTTGTGTAGCGTACGCTTTTTGGTCATCAAAGTTCGCCATCTTGCTCATGTACCTGCAGCAGCGATTTATGATCCGTAGTCCCTACCTAAACAACCGGCTGGATTTCTTCTTGGAGCAAAAATCAAGGTTAGTCATCAATTCAACCTAGCAGTCAATTTTTGTGTCAATTTGTGTAGTAAAAGCGCGTCTTCTGGTTTCCCAGCATGACCCACGCCAGCCTCGACGACCCGCGTTGAAACCAGTTTCCTGCATGTAAATGTGCGCGTAATGGACCTGGGACCTATCAACAATGAAACGTGGGTACAGACAGAGCTTAAGTCGCGAGGCCGTCAGAGCTGGCGGTGCAACGGATGGGTAGGACGACGTCAACGAAGAATTCGAAAGGGAAGAGTCGAAGAATCGTCTCCAGCCGCTAGCTGTTACGGGTCTAGCGCTGGCTCGGCCAAAGTTTGACGACGCCTTCCTGGGGCTACCCGTTAGCTAACCCGGTCTTGAGGTCATGACAATTCCCTCTCGACTTCATGTTTCTCCGACAAGACGGCTGCTGACTGATTTGCATGTTGTGTTAATTCTAGGGATCCGCTCAGAAAGTGGGAAGTAGCCGTGGCGCAAACAAACTGTCTCCCGAGTACATCTGAACACGGTTAGCAGCCGCGAAACCTAACCGTTAGTACGACCTTGGGAAACTTGGGGCCACAACCTTCGGCAGGATGAGACCACTCCTCGAGCATCTCGAGCATACCACCCTTTGAGGCGGCCGCAAATCCTGCATGGACCGAACACGATCTCACGGACAGTTTCCACCATCCCTTTCCCCACCAGATCTCGTCCCAGATCTACTGGCATCTTGGACATCCAGATCCGCGGGGTCTTTATATGCACCAGGCCTTCCCAGCCCTTGCGTCCTGCCGCTAACCCACCAGATCTTGTCGACTATTATTTCTAGTGCATTTCCCCTGTCAATTCCCAAGCGGCCTGGATGGGTTTTGGTGTTTCCCATATGTCGTGTTCGTGTTGGAGCAGAGCACAGCAGGGCACGCCGACGAGTTCACGGCTACGAATTATCTGACACTTCATCAACACGGTCTCCAGACGAGGCTTTCTAAATCCCAGCCGATCTCCTTTTGGCTCTGATGCTTCCACAAGATCTGTATCTCAATATGGGGACTGTGGGTACCCTTTATGCTATGTTTGCTCACATCTACGACTAACAACATTAGCGAATAAGGCGGAGATCTTTCCGACCTCTACCATTCTACCTACCGGTAAACAATGGCTGCGTACGGCAAGGTACGAAAGAATGGTGTGATTTGGATTTCTTCTCTGGCACATGAGCTATAGACTATGAAGTCAACGAGCCCTGCATACTCGTGCATAGTTTTATAAATCTCTCAAATTTCCCATCTTTTCCTCATCCCGCAAACTCAATTCATTTTTCATTTCAACTCCTTTTTAGACAATCCTAAACTATATTTCAACATGTCAGATCTCAAAGCCAGTGTGTCTGAGACCAAGACCTCTTCAGGTCACGTCGGCTTTCATGTCGAGGGTTATGAGAAGATCGAATATGATTTCACCTTCATCGATGGTGTCTTCAATGTCGACAACCCAAATCTGGCTGATTGCTACAAGAAATGGGGAAGAGTTTTGGCCGTCACTGACCTGAACATCTACAATGTTTATGGCAAGCAGATGGAGAAATACTTCCAGCACTACGATCTGGAATTGAAAATCCACAAGACGAAGATTGGAGAGAAGGCGAAGACTATGCCAACTCTTCTGAGCATTGTAGATTCCATGAACGAGTTTGGAATTTACCGCAAAGTTTGTACTCTGGCTCTTGAATGCCGCTCAGATAATGGCATGTGCTGACTTTATGATAGGAACCAGTCCTCGTTGTCGGCGGCGGTCTAGTCACTGATGTTGCCGGGTAAAGAACACAGCTCCTGAAGCCAGAGATTACATCAAGGCACTCTCCCATCAATCTCTTTTCACCGTGTGTGTTATGGAAGAGCTTTAGCTAATATGTATGGCTCAGATTTGCCTGCGCTGCGTATCGAAGAAACACAAACTTCATTCGTGTGCCAACAACAGTCATTGGTTTGATTGACGCATCAGTGTCAATTAAAGTAGCCGTAAACTATGGCAATTACAAGAACAGACTTGGAGCTTACCACGTAAGTCACTCGGATGATTGTATCAACTATAACTAACATAATAGGCCCCTATCCACACCTTCCTCGACTTCACATTCCTCAAAACGCTACCTACAGCCCAGATCCGAAATGGTTTTGCAGAGTTGATCAAAATCTCAACTTGCTCACACCTCGATACATTCAACTTGCTGGACAAGTACTGCGAGCAGCTCATTGACCAGAGCTTCGGCCGAGCAGAGGGTTCGCCAAAGGAGCTTATCGATGCTGCCGATAGAATCAACAGAGAGGGCATCCATGAGATGTTGAAGTTAGAGACCCCCAATCTTCATGAGATTGGATTGGATCGTGTCATCGCTTACGGTCACACATGGTCACCTCTTCACGAGTTGGTACCAGAAACACCTCTTCGTCACGGTCACGCGATATCCATCGATATGGCATACTCAGCCACCCTCGCAAACCAGCGCAAGCTCATTTCAGACGAAGAGCATCGCAGACTCCTGAACCTTTTCTCCAGAGCTGGTCTTTCCATGGACCATCATCAGTTCGATGAGGAGATCCTGGCAAAGGCAACAGCGGCCATTCTCAAGACCCGGGATGGTAAGCTTCGTGCGGCAGTGCCAAACCCAATTGGCTCTTGCACCTTCTTGAACGATGTCACTGCCGAGGAGATGAACGAAGCTTTGAGAAGACACAAGCAACTGATGAAGGAGTATCCACGCAACGGTGAGGGTCTAGAGGCCTATGTTGACTCAAGTGATACTGGGTACACTGAGAACGCTAAGATGGAGGAGGAAAAGATCATTGAGAACGCGGCGAAGAAGGCGGGCCAACTCAATGGCTCTAACGGCCATGTCAATGGTACCACCAATGGCGTTCACAAGACGAGTGCCAAAACGAACGGACATGTCAACGGGAACGGTGCTTTGAGCAACGGAACTTCAGGAAATGCTGCCAAGGTCAATGGTAACGCGTAGGGTTGTAAAGTCGGATTTTACAACGAAAAGTTTCCTTTAATGAATTGATAGACTAGAAGTCACGATGAGCTCGGGTCTCGTCAGTTGTAATCAAATTTCAAAGCGAAAAGCTTCCATGGCACCAGTTGTTCTTCGACCCCTCCATAACCCCTCATTCACAAGCTTCAGAACCCACTATCAGACTTATCCGACACACAAGGGTTTATGTGCAATAGCGATCTATCGCCGGACCCGCTGCGGTCTCGATTACATGTCTTCATTGTACCCACATGCTAAGCACAATAATACCTCATGACGTTGTACACAATTAAAACTTTTGATCAGCCATATATTGCAGGAGACCATTTCGTAACACACTGCGCAGGTACATGTACTAGCAGGGAATAGCAAAGTATCTTTAGTCTTCTGCATCGACCAGGTTGTCCTCTCGATCTAGCACGAAGCCGTTCTGGTACCCCACCACTAGCTCCTGGTCGTACCTGGCCGGAGTGACACAGGCACGAACCGTTCCGAGTAGGTCGAGTAGACCATCGGACACCTCAAACGAACTTGTCCTTCCCGACTCTGTGGTACAGACTGTGCTGTCTCCAACCATTGCTCCTAAACCTCCCGAGCGTCGAACTGAGTCTTGACAGGTCCCCTGCACCTCTACTCCATCTCAATTGACATCTCAGAAAAAGGAATCTGGGTGAGTGCTATCAAATGATGGATTCAGATCCTGGGGTTACCTACTTTACGGCCACGCTTGATGTGGCTGCTGCTATCAACCGCTCAAGCAAAGCTCGGCAATGGGGGACAATCAGTGAGTTCCTTGACTTCCAAGCTAGAGAGGTACCGGATTTGCCAGCATTTGCGTTCCCAGATCCAAATGGTCCGGATGAAAAGTTCTGGAGACCAAGAATATTCAGTAAGTGCACATGATACGAATTCCCAGATTTGCCTTTCAACCAAAAGCCTGGAATGGACCAAGGTTTGTGGAGTGCTTAATCACTAACACTTTCCAGCTTTCTCCACTTTAAGAGACGGCTCCTCGACTGCAGCTCGCTTCCTCGCAGATGATATTAAGGAGTTGGCAAATGGGAAACAGGATTCGGCTTGCGTTGCATTGTTATGCCAGAGCTCGGTGAACTTCTTGTTTATGTGGTTAGGTTTAATTCGCCTTGGATACTCTGTGTTGTTGATAGCGTAAGCACCACCTGCTTGTATTATACTTGTCCCAACAGACTGAAAACTATAGGCCACAATGCCAACCCCCGGCTATCGCACATCTCTGTCGAGAGTGCAAAGCAACAGTTCTGTTTTATGATAAATCATACAAGGAATCTGCAATTGCCTCATCCGAGGAACCTTCGGCAATCCACACGGCAAGAGAACTTACTTGGGCTAAGCCAGACTTGTTGGACTCTATTGCTGGTGGTCTGTATTCAAACGAGTCAACACCTCAACAACAAAAAGAAAATACCAAAGTTGACGTCGCATATATTCATCATACATCAGGAACTTCTTCCGGTCTTCCAAAACCAATTCCTCAAACTCATCGAGCAGCAATAGGAGTTCTTCCGTCACTTGATGGTCATAAAGAGGCAGCATTTACCACAACACCTCTCTATCATGGAGGTGTTGCGGACTGTTTCAGAGCATGGACAAGTAATGCCATGATATGGCTGTTCCCAGCTGCCGAACTGCCTATAACCAGTGTCAATATTCAGAAATGTCTTTCACACGCAGCGATTTGCAGGGAATCTAGTCAATGGGTGCCAGAAATCAAGTACTTCTCTAGCGTACCATATGTCTTGCAGATGCTCGATAGTGAAGAGGCTCTCTCGTGGTTGCGGAAAATGGATATCGTGGGTGTGGGAGGTGCAGCACTTCCGCCGACAACTGGCGACATGTTGGTCATGGAAGGTGTGAGTCTGATTTCACGCTTTGGAAGTGCAGAGTGTGGATTTACCCTTTCATCGCATCGAAACTATGACACCGATAAAGAATGGCAGTTTCTCCGCAGTCCAAATAATTCAAGTTTACTGAAATTTGAGAAGCAAGACGACTCGGACCTCGCTGAATTGGTGATTCAGGACGGTTGGCCACATATGGCAAAACGAAATCGTGAAGATGGAAGTTTTGCAACGAGTGACCTGTTTGAACGCCATAAAAGTATCGAAAATGCTTGGAGATACCATTCTCGGAGTGACAGCCAGATCACGTTAATCACGGGGAAGAAGTTCGATCCAGCACCTCTGGAAGACACGCTTCGAGATTCTTCCCCACTTATTCAAGATGTGCTAATCTTCGGCAATGAGAAGCAGTTTCCTGGTGTTCTCGTGTTTCCATCCGAGAAAAAGCTAGCTGATGATCCGGACAACTTCACAAATACCGTATGGGAGCTCTTAGAGCCTATGAACAAAGAAGGGCAAGAACACACCAAGATATCCAAGGATATGATTGTAGTGATGGATCCTGCTGATCCTCCGCTTCAGAAGAGTAGTAAGGGGACGATTATGCGTGGAGTTGTGGAGAAGAGATTCTGGGGACATATTGGAAAAGCATACAGTGGCAAGCCCGAGAGCTCTTCAGATACAAGCTTAATTCCAGAAGAAGATGTCGAAGCTGAAGTTCAGAGCATAGTTGATGGTATTCTAGCTCGGAAAGAGAGAATTTCAGCAGATTCAGATTTCTATCTTTCAGGTATAGATTCTGTAAAAGCCACCCAGATTAGAGGCTTGATCCAAGGAGTAAGTAACTCGTCTCGAGGCTCGTTTACTTACTAACTCGATGCAAAGAATCGAAAATTGGTATCGAGCGGCGTGAGATTGCCTTTGAACATCGTTTATGATTGTGGAAATGTTCGAAAGTAAGTTTTTCTCCTCATTTCATGGTCAATGCTGATCAGGAAGGCTCTCCCAGTACATTGTAAATGTACGGAAGGGCGAGATATCGAGTACTCCGGTGGATGACAAGGAGATGGTTGAACTGGCGGAACGATTCTCCAAGCTCGATAACAACCATTCTGCTGAACTTAAGTGGGAAACGGTCGACACCAAAAGCTTTGTAAGCTACCTTATTTTTTCTTGTTGTTAAATTACCATATAAACTAACCACACGTAGATCATTACGGGTACAACAGGCGCTCTTGGCGCTGAGATTCTTGGTGAGTTGATGAAGGACGAATCAATCGACACAATCATTTGCCCAGTTCGTGCTTCTACTGAAGAGGAGGCAAAGCGCAGACTCGCGGATACTCTTCTCACCAGAAGCTTGAAGCTACCCGAAACAGAAAACTTATGGGGGAAGATTATCTGCACTCCTATTGAGATGCTGAGCAACTCCCGCCATCTCAAAGCTATTGAAAAGCATTCCTCGATAACTATCATCCATGTACGAAAATTTAATTCCATGGGCAGAGGAAATTGCTGACAACTTACAGGCTGCATGGCCGGTCAACTTTTCCATCCCTCTTTCAAGTTTTCAATCTCAATTCGAGACACTCGAGTCCTTGATTAGCATGGCAGCGTCCTTTCTGAATTCAGCAAAGTTTATATTCTGCTCTTCGACAGCAAGCGTCATGCAATATAAGCTCGCTGGCGAGAACGCAAATGAAGGCATTCCAGAAACAATATCTGAAGACCCTTCCGACGCAAACACTCTAGGCTACAGCCGCAGCAAATGGGTTGCGGAACGTATCTGTAATCTCAGCGCCTCGCAACCATCACTGCAAGGCAAGATCAAAATTGCCAGAATCGGCCAGCTGACAGGCAATAGACGCAATGGCATCTGGAATATGAAAGAAGCATGGCCATTAATGATAAGCACCGGCCATGAACTTGGATGCTTGCCAGATCTCAATGAAGTGTTGGCGTGGATGCCACTTGATTCCGCTGCTCACGCTATCATCGATATTGCCAATTCAGAGAATCCTTCTAAAGATGCGCCATGTGAAGTCTTCCATGTGGTCAACAATTCGGCGAAAACTAGCTGGACAGATTTACTGTCTTGGTTGAAAGAGGTTAAGGATTTTGAAATTGTACCAGCTGGAGTTTGGCTGGATAAGCTCGAGGCGCTGGAGAGTCATCCTGCGAAGCAATTGCTGGGGCTTTGGAGAGTTGCTTATGGGGAGGGAAAGAATTCAAAACAGATTTTGTTTTCGACTAAGGAGGTTGAGAAGGTTTCGGAGGTTATGAGGAAGGAGAATCCGGTTGACAGGAGGTTGGTGCTGAATATCTGGAAGTGGATGGAGGATGAACGTGAGGGGAAAATGAAAGGTGGTAAGGCCTGAGTTGTGGTGTAGTTAAGTATATGTAACAGCGTAGGAGAAATTGAGAAATATAGTTCGATGTAGCAGGATATGTTCATCAGAATAGATGACATGTGGAAACAGATTTACAAACACAAGACGTTGATTGAATCCAGTACAAAGATTGAACAATTTTTGAGCATAGTACTGTAGAGAGGTAGATACATGATCTCAGACAAAAGTGATCTACATGTTCAAGACCTTCAAATACATTCTTAGAATCGGGTTCTTTAGATGAGAAGTACCTAGACCTACCTAGGTAGGTGGGTACGTTAGGATGTTTCTTTCAGGCTTCAATGACGTCACGCGATGGAGGGGTTTCTCACGACGCGTCTCCTTTTGCTGCGCGTCACAACGACAGCTACACCTAAAGCAGTCCAATGTAATTCTGCATTCTATGAGCCATCAAACATCTAGATAATTGCCAGCATCAACGTTCAAACCGCCCCAATTCAACACACCATGCCACGACCCCGCACATCCCTGAAATCCTTCCTCCACTCCGCCAAATCCATCCTCACAGCACCATCTTCTACCTCTCGTCCCCCAGTTACCTTTGTGATCGGAAACGAATCAGCAGGTTCCTACCCTTCCCCCCAAACCAAGCTATACTAACAACTTGAACTGCCAGACGTCGATTCAATCTGCTCCTCCATCCTCCTCGCATACCTAAAAACCTACTCGCCGCACCCCCATCGCAACTACCCAGATACATTCTACATTCCGCTCTCCAACATCCCGCGCGCAGACCTACGTTTACGACCTGAACTCCTCCCAGTTCTCAAACACGCGCATTTAGACACTGACGACGTACTCACGCTCTCTGACCTTCCGTTTCCAATTGAAAAAGACGATGGATCTGAGTTGGCGAGGGATAGCAAATGGTTCCTAGTCGACCACAACGTCCTCACCGGCTCCCTAGGCACCAGATTCGGCAACAAGGTGGTCGGAATAATCGATCATCACTTCAACGAATATGAGCATCCTCTCACTCACGACCCCGTCCACGGGGAAGGCCGCGCCATCGAAGGCGTCGGATCATGTGCATCCCTCATCATCCAACACGCCCGCAAGGCAAACATGTTTCCTGCGCGCAACCAAGCATGGGATGAAGAGCTCGCGTGTTTGGGGATCGCGGCGATATTGATCGACACGGATGATTTGAAGAATGAGGATAAGACTGTGCAGATGGATTTTGAGGCT